>NC_090267.1:390101304-390757733 GCF_040414725.1 Anabrus simplex | reverse complement strand
GGCTGGCTCTAGTACCGTTGTAATGTCGGTCCTTGGCAGACTGCTTGCAGCCTTGCTGTTCTTGTTCATGTATGAAACAAATTATTATCTCTGCTTTTATTTTCTTTGTAGCACAATAATTGGTGCTGGTATGTTTTTTCAGCTGAACAGTTATTTAACCTTGGTTGTGATTGCTTTTATAGACAACGACAGAATGCAGGGAAAGGAAACCTATGTTGTCTGAGAGTTCTTGGCACGGATGTGTTTATCATCTAGTATCTTTAGCTGAGAATTGCAATCGTCCGCCTCTGTGGTGTAGAGGTTAGTGTGATTAGCTGTCACTCCCGGAGGCCCGAGTTCGATTCCCGGCTGTCACGAAATTTGAAAAGTGGTACGAAAGATGCAACGGGGTCCATTCAGCCTCGGGAGGTCAACTGAGTAGAGGGCGGGTTCGATTCCCACCTCACCCATCTTCGAAGTGGTTTTCCGTGGTTTCCCACTTCTTCTTTAGACAAACGGTGGAATGGTACTTAAGGCCTCGGCCGCTTTCTTCCCTCTTCCTTGTCTATCCCTTCCGATCTTCCCATCCCCACACAAGACCCCTGTTCAGCATAGCAGGTGAGGCACCTGTGCGTGGTACTGGTCCTCCTTTCCAGTTGTATCCCCCGACCCAAAGTCACACGCTTCAGGACACTGCCTTTGAAGCGGCAGAGATGAAACCCCTGGCTGAATCCTAGTCCAACCCTGGAGGGTAAACGGATTAAGAGAGAAAGAAAGAAAGAAAGAAAGAAAGAAAGAAAGAAAGAAAGAAAGAAAGAAAGAAAGAAAGAAAGATTTTAACCGAGCGAGTAACTACGCGGTTTGAGTCACATAGATATCAGTTTATATTCGGGAGATAGGGAGTTAGTTCGAACCCCACTTTCGGGAGCACCCCACCGTGTTTTACCTCAATAAAGGCCACGGTCGCTTCTTTCCCATTCTCATCCTTTGCCTATTCCAACGTCGCCATAAGACCTCTCTGTGTCGATGCAACGTAAAACAAATAGCAAAATAAAACTTTCTTCAGCTCATCCCAGGTGTTTCTTGAGCAACCTTGCTCATTTTGAGTTTAGGCCGGAGTTTTTTAAAGCCGGATACCGTTTTTGACGCCGCGTAATTTTTCAGGTGAAAATTCGAACCCAGGATCGACCGGTAATCGAACCTCGGTCGTCCGAGTGAAAAGCCAGCAGCTAAGTCGCTACACTTATTACACGCGCCGTGTTATTTAGTTCCTGTAGATGTATTTACAATTTTTAAGTGCGTACTGGGGTCTACCTAGCCGAGGCGGTAAAATTACGCTCGGTTCACGTTCACCAGGAGTAACGTGGGTTCGATTATCCGGTACTTATGCATCTCTGAAAACGGTAAAAGTGGTTAGAGGGACGTAAAAATCCATTATTTGCTAATAAACTCTGCTACAGAAGGCAAAAGAAGCAGTTGAATAACAGGAAATGATAGCCCGGACGAGTTTTCCGCGCGGCTAGGAACGCGCAGCTATCAGCTTGCATCCTGGAGCTAGCGGGTTCGAACCCCACTGTCGACAGCAGCCCTGAAGGTGGTTTTCCGTGGTTTCCCATTTTCACACAGGCAAATACTCAGACTGTACCATTTAAATTATACTTGTTCGTGGCGTCAACCTCTGAAGATCTTTGCCACTACTTTCACCGTTTGAGAGGAACCTGCATGTAAGTGGAACTGCGGAAGTGTAGAATGTTGAATGTGAGGTAAGGAACGTTAAGGACGACACAAACACCCAGTCCCCAGTTCAGGGATATTAATCAGTTACAATTAAAAAAACCCTGACCTGGCCGGGAATCGAACCCGGGGCCGCCGTCTGACAGGCGGACGAGACTGTACCTTAATTAAGACCACGACCGCTTCCTTCCCATTCCTATCTCATCGTCGCCATAAGACCTATCTGTGTCGATGCGACGTAAAGCAAGTTTTTTTAAAAAAGATAGAATTTCTATTCAATGATTTCAAGGTGAAATATAGGAAAGAAGAAGTAATGCATGGGACCTGTATGTTTTAAGTGGAGTCGAACCACATGTATATTACAGAACATTTTTAAAATTACACAAAATTGTAATAAATACTCGCACACACATTTTTTAAACAGTAACATTAGCACAGGTAATTTTCCGGTGAGACAGGAAAAGTAAAGAAGTGAGATCGAGACTGTGAAAGTAATGGTCGTGACATTAATTAAGGTATAGTCTCGAAAGCAAATTTACTGCTAAGTGTTCAGTACCGCGTAGCTAATTTGCTATTTTAAAAAAACACGCGCACCCATATTACAGAGTAGTCATAACTTTATGTAGGTAGGTAAAACTGTCTAACCGAATCCCAGTTTCTGCATATCGAGAACACATTTATATATTCTTTGTTCCATCTCCATCGACAAAGCAAACGGTTTGCCTAGTTTAGGGACGCAGTGTCTGACATAGTCTTCATCCTCAGCCCGTTAAAAAAAAAATTATAGTGGACCATGGCACCTCACACTCTTTCGAAGCTTTATAAAAGGGGTATTTTTACTCTTTTATCAGCTTTACTGAATTAGTTTTCTTTTTTTGTATTGCCAGTACTTCGGAGGCATCTTACATGGAAGAGAACAGTAAGGGTATGGTAACTTCTTGATATCTTGGTTAATTCGTAATACGTTAATTTAAATAGATATTGCTTTAAAAACATAATACATTAACAACATTTATGTAAGAGTCACACATGACAAATTATGATATTAAATATGCAAAAAAAAAACTAAATACATTTTATCAACGCCATATCTGTTAAATTTTACCCGCAGAATGCTATAATTTCTATCCGAAGAGCTGAATATATTTAAATACAAATCGATGTTCACAATAATATTAAAATGCTTTCAAAAATACGGTAATATTGAATGTACCCGTAGACTAAATTATAACTTCTTACCTTTCTTCTCTTTGTGATATCTGTTATTAAAATAACGCAACAATTTCATGGCACTAAAGCTAAAAACAAACTTCCCCCACGTGGTAAAAAATTCTCTGTGTCCCAAGTCGGGTGAAAGTAGAAAGCCTGAGGGGATGTTTCCAGAAACAAGACATACAGCACTACCTGTGGGCAAAAATTTGTGCTTCTAGGTCGAAGTATTTCTCCGAAAGGGAATTTCAATTCTTATCACGAAATTACTAATATCACCAAATTACCATGGTTTACCCTATATAATTTTAAGGACGTAGTCTATTCCTTATTGAATTATACATCAGTTTAATCCAAAATGCTACAGCAGAAATTATAATAGTTGACGAGATAGAAACTGGAAACCCTAGACGATTTGTGTTGTAGTAACTGCCAGAATACGACAGTAAGAATCATCACACCACACAAGATAATTATCTGTATTTTATTAAGAAATTAACAACTGTCTGAGAGAAGTGCAGCTTGAAAATTTATTTAAAGTGCTGCAAACTTACGAAGATCTCAACTTTTCTTGTCATTTGTTTATTTTCAAGTTCTTGATGCGTTCTTCGCTGTTACCTAGAGGATCTGCTGAGAAAGATTTTCGTGAATTAAATATTGAACCATGACGTTCGGAAGCCGAGCAGTGACAGTTCATACGAAACAACTCGAACAACAATTGCTCCGCTTACGCTGCCTAAATCTTTTAAGATATTCACTAATTGAATATGTAAGAATTGTAAAGCAAAAGAGTATAAACCGTGATAACAGTATTTATAATTGATTATTAATATAACATACTAATAATCAACTCCTCACAATTACTTTTTCTTTTTTGCTATCTGTGTTACTTCGCTCCGACACACAGGTCTTACGTCGACGATGGGATAGGACAAGGCAAGGGGTATGAAGGAGACGACCATGGTCTTAATTAAGGTTCAGCCCCAGCATTCAACCTGGTGTGAAAATGCGGAACCGCGGAAAACCACCTTCAGGGCTTCTGCCGACAGTGGGGTTCGAACCCGCTAACTCCCGGATGCAAGCTGATAGCTGCGAGTTCCTGGCCGCGCGGAAAACTCCTCCGGTCTATCATTTCCTGTTATTCAACTGCTTCTTGTGCCTTCTATAGCAGAGTTTATTACCAAATAATAATGGATTTTTACGTCCCTCTAACCACTTTTACCGTTTTCGGAGATGCATAAGTACCGGATAATCGAACCCACATTACTCTTGGTGAACGTGAACCGTGCGTAACTTTACCGCCTCGGCTAGGTAGACCCCTGTACGCACTTAAAAATTGTAAATACATCTACAGGAACTAAATAACACGGTGCATAATAAGTGTAGTGACTTAGCTGCTGGCTTTTCACTCGGACGGCCGAGGTTCGATTACCGGTCGATCCTGGGTTCGAATTTTCACCTGAAAAATTACTCAGCGTCAAAAACGGTATCCGGCTTTAAAAAACTCCGACCTAAACTCAAAATGAGCAAGGTTGCTTCAGAAACACCTGGGATGAGTTGAAGAAAGTTTTATTTTGCTATTTGTTTTACGTTGCATCGACACAGAGAGGTCTTATGGCGACGTTGGGATAGGGAAAGGATGAGAATGGGAAAGAAGCGACCGTGGCCTTTATTGAGGTAAACCACGGTGGGGTGCTGGCGACATGCAAGCTGCGTGACCCAAACCGCACGGCCATTTCTTGTTTTACTGTAAACTTTGTCCTTAGAGGCAAATTTCTGTTGGGGAAAGTCGAAATGAATATAAATGAAAATTCAGCGCTAGGTTTGAAAAGAGCATTCCTGAGTATGGAATTAACGTTTCCTAAACCATTTAAGATATCCTTATTTTATGCATGTAAGGATTACCGAATATATATGACCACATACGTACCACTATCTTTAAACGTAGCTGAGGGTAAAAGCCTTTATATTGCAATTAGCAGTAAGTCGCTTGGATTCACAACATCAGGTCGATGCCAGTAAAGCTGCTGGTAAAAGTTTCTTATTGAAGTACAAATAATTGTCATATGATGTATGGTTATTGTCGTCCTATTTTAACATTTTCTATTTTAGAAATCGTTTTCTTAAGTTCCCAACTTTAAGCGTGTCTATCCCGTAAACTATTATAATGTGTACTAATGTATGTTGCGTTAAATCCACATACAGTTAACTAAATATGTTTTTAAAATGATGCTCACACTCCCTATGTATATAATAGCAATTTGGTAACCTTCAACGGTTAACAAGCACCGCAACACTAGTAAGTTGTCAAGCTACGACAATTAACCACTTGTCTTAGAGTGTAAACACATTCGTCTTAAACAAACAAACAAACAAACAAAAAAGAAAATCACTCATCGATTACTATCATTGTATAGACAGTGTTTAATGAAGTTTCTTGGCACAACAGATTCTTCTCTCGTGGTCATTTCAGTCAAGCGTATCTTGTCACCAAACCATTCTTCTTGTGAAGCAGTCCAAGAAGCGTGTCTGCTTCCGAGTTAATTGAAACAAATAACACGCTTCTGGAATAGACAAGTGTTAGTACTTGTAAAGTCGATTACTGAAAGAACTTCGTTCGTATGTGGCTTGCTTATTTTTTTTTATTAGGTGCAATTTCTGTACACTGTTTCGTGAAATAAATCGTGGTAATTTATTTTGAAGATAACAAAATTTTTAAAATCATTCAGAAAATATTTCAGGGTTTGAGTCCTACTGGTCTTGATTTCATAGTCTGAACTTCAAGTATAAGAGAATGTGTACGTTGCACTTGAAGCGTTGTCTTAAGCAGAACAAAATGTCAAAATGGAATGCATTATTTAGCGCTCTTAGTTTGGTTTCCTACTTTTTTATATATAGAATTAGAATTCCTGTTCAGTGAATAAGAACACATGATTGCCGTCGTTGTTGACACCAAAGTTCTCTTAGAAAATCTACTCTGTTTATTAGAGCGATACTCTATTGCGCAGGATTAATAGCTGAAGGCATGGTCTTGCTCACTCAGTGGAACGTCGTATTTTATTCTCTTGCTCATTTACCAATCTCGTATAATCATGAAGGAAACTATTCTTGAAGCCTGATATTACTTATAGGATCGTATTAAGTTATAAGTTCTATGGGATTGATTCTGATCAAAATGTATTTACTTACCCTGTCCGACTCGTTGGCTGAACGGTCAGCGTACTGGCCTTCGGTTCAGAGGGTCCTGGGTTCGATTCCCGGCCGGGTCGGGGATTTTAACCTTAATTGGTTAATTCCAATGGCACGGGGGCTGGGTGTATGTGCTGTCTTCATCATCATTTCATCCTCATCATGACGCGCAGGTCACCTACGGGTGTCGAATAGAAAGACCTGCACCTGGCGAGCCGAACTTGTCTTCGGACACTCCCGGCACTAAAAGCCATACGCCATTTCATTTCATTTACTTACCCTAATTTTTGCTATTTCGTTATCATGATGAGGATAGGATTTTGAGCAATGAAGCAAGCTCGCTTGAAGAGTGAAAGGAAATTTAAGGTGGTGGGTGGTGGTGGTGATTATTGTTTTAAGAGGAAGTACAACTAGGCAACCATCCTCTATAAAACACTAATCAGAGAGAAAAAATGGAAGGGATCCGACACTTCGAAAAATGAAGGTATTGGCCAAAGGAAGACAAGGACCACGAAGGACGTGAAAATGAAAGACTCCCTAAGCCTCCATACGTAATACCGTCGCGGTCGAAAAAGAACAAGAGTTGACACAGAGAGGTGGGATGGGATAGATGAAAGTGAGGAGCTTAGCAAAAGTAAGTGGAAGCAATGCCAGGACTCAGCTAAGGGCCCCGTGGTCACCAACCCACGCTCCGAAGTTCAGAGCCCCTTCGTCCTCTTTTAGTCGCCTCTTACGACAGGCAGAGAGGATACCGTGGGTGTTATTCTACCGCCCTCACCCACTGGGGGAAAGGAAATTTAATTTATAACTTGTTTTCACTTATGCTTTCCTGGCATGAGATGATCAGTTCGAGCCCAACCTTCGGTAGCCTTGAAGATGGTTTTCTGTGGTTTGCCATGTTCATACTAGACAAATGCTTAATGAAGGCTTCGGCCGCTTCTTTCCCAGCTCTGTCCCTCACTTTTCCCACCGTTGCCGAAAATGAGTGCAACGTTCAGTAGGAAACAGAAAAGAAATTTACCTAGTGCATAACATACATTGTTCTTTCTTTATTTCCATTTCCATCATTATATATCCTCAAAAGCGATTTGTTTAATGTAATTCAGTAAGTGTCCCCTTTTCTATATACACGGTATATATTTTGCTAGTGGTTTAACGTCGCAATAAGACATTGAAAGTTTTCGGCGACGTAAGGATGGGAAAGAGATAGGATTGGGAAGGAAGCGGCCGTGGCCCTAATTAAGGTACAGCCTGATGTGGATATGGGAAACCACGGAACATCACCTTCAGGGCTACCAGCATTGCGATTCGAACCTACAATCTCCTGAGTGCAAGTTCACAGCTACGCGGCCCTAATCGCACGACCAGCTCACTCGATTTTCTCTCACTTGATGGCTGTCTTATTTTCTATTCACCTAACTCACTACTGAAGACACGTCAGACTTCTGTACAAAAAATGACAATATTTGATCTATCTCTCCGTATATAAAATGGGAAACCACTGAAAATCATCTTCAGGACTGCCGATAGTGAGGTTCGAACCAGTCATATCTCCCGAACGCAAGCGAACAGCTCGGCCAACTAGCTTGGCGATCCCAAGTTGTCGGGTTCCATACCGGCACAGTCCAGGTGCTCGTTTCGGTAGAAAGGGGCAAGATGTTGTCACCTGGCGCCTCTGGAGACTATAGCTAGTAGGACATTAAACCAAGAACATTATTAATTAACTGAAACCTGTCTTGACCTGATGTTCACTTGAGGTATGGTGACAAATACTTTCCGACCCAACAAAGCCAAAGACATACAATCTTCTCTATCATAAATTATCTTTAAACAGAAAGAAGTTCCCAGAAAATTATGAGAACCCGTCATCATTCCTGCTCATTCATAATGAAGATTTATATCCAGCGATATTCCAATTTTTTACTATGAATCTACAAAAACAACAAGGCATTCATATTTATAAATGAATGAAATAGGATGGTGGTGACTGCTATTTTGGGGTGAATTATTCTAGGCAACCATCCCCCTTAGCACTAATAATAGAGGCGTGTGGTCTCCGGAGAGGCCTAGTGCAGGTCTTTTCCTAGCAGACGGCCTATAGGCGACCTACATGTCTGTAAGGATGGGACCCTATCCAAGATGATTTCTAATGCTGAAGACATCATAAAAACCCAGCACCCGAGCCATACGAATTAACCATTTAAGGTTAAAGTCCCCTACACGGCTGGGAATCGAACCCGGGATATCATTGGCCAAAGGCCAGCATGCTATCCATTTCGCCATAAAGTTGGGCCTCTTAGCACTGATCGCAGGAGAAAAAGGAAGAGACCTGATTCTTCAAGGAATGATGGTATCATCAATGAATTGCTCATGAAGAGCATTAAAGTAGAAAGACACCTTAACCCTTGCTAGCCCAAAACCACCGGGATAGGAAGAGAGGACCGATAGGAAATATGAGAATGAGTAGTCTGGTACAAGTAGGTGAAAGCAGTGCTAAAGTCAGCTAGAGGCCTTTTGGTTGGCAACCTACGCTCCCAGGTTTCGAATTCCTGACGGCTACCCTCTATTATTCGCCTTTTACTGCTGACCACGGATGCATTCTACAGTCACCACCAACAGGGACAAATGAATGAAGTAATGTAAAACATTGATTAAAAAATAAGATAAGACTGTACTTCCTACAAAACTGCGTGGACGTCGTTAAGTACACTTCCACTTTCTCTCGCTGCTTTAGAGCATGTGAAACCACCTACATTGTCAGGAAGTGCTGGGGTTACGAAAGAAGCTCCTTACACACCTACAGTACAAGAATTAGCAATTCAGTTTATTGAAGATCCAAGCTTTCGAAAGGCTGATTAGGTTGTTACTTCAGATTTCAAGCTGCAGGAAGGGACATGGAAGGGGCGAGGAATGACATCAGTAGACGAATAAGTTTGAGTGGTGTCTTTAAAACTAGGAAAGATCACAATATGAAGTTAGAATTCAAGAGGACAAATTGGGACAAATATTCTTTTATAGGAAGGGGAGTTAGGGACTGGAATAACTTACCAAAGGAGATGTTCGACGAATTTCCAATTTCTTTGCAATCATTTAAGAAAAGACTAGGAAAACAACAGATGGGGAATCTGCCACCTGGGTGACTGCCCTAAATGCAGATCAGCAGTGATTGATTGATTGATTGATTGATTGATTGATTGATTGATTGATTGATTGATTGATTGATTGATTGATTGATTGATTGATTGATTGATTGAGGAGGAGGGCACTGCCATCGCCTCAACTCTTCTATGTATGAGGAAGAATAGTGGACTGAAAGGGAGAAGAATTCACTGTAGCTAGTTTAATAATGAACTTCTTCAGATATAAAATACTCTCCAAAGAACGAAAACTTTTCCCACGAGAATTACTTTTTAGACAGAACAGTGAAAATGAAAACCTACAACCTGTTTTCCAGTCATTGACCGGGTCAGGAATGGAATGAATGAAGCAGATATAGGCTGTTATTACAATGGGGTCGCCACTCCCAAGGCGATTTATTAATGAGTGATAAATACTATGAAATGATAATGGAGAGTGTTGCTGGAATGAAAGATGACAGGGAAAACCGGAGTACCCGGAGAAAAACCTGTCCCGCCTCCGCTTTGTCCAGCACAAATCTCACATGGAGTGACCGGGATTTGAACCACGGTATCCAGCGGTGAGAGGCCGACGCACTGCCGTCTGAGCCACGGAGGCTCAGACAGAACAGTATTTATTGGAAACAACCCCTGCCCATTTATGTTAAGTCGTTTACCGTTTGAAGGCCATGAAACCATTCTTGGACCCCATTATTATCTGATAATGCTAGTAGAATGGTATCTTGAAACTTCATGAATTATTTAAGTTACGTCACGATAAGCATAGCCTCTTGAATTCCTAAGTGTCCGGCTCCCACTTGGGTCGGGGATTTTCACCTCCATTGGTTAATTCCGATGGCTCGGGGGTTGGGTGTGTGTACCGTCTTCAGCATTGGAATTCATCATAGGTAGGGCTTCATCATCTCAGACCCGCAGGTCGCCTATAAGCCACCTTTACTTTAATTAACCTCATCTCCTTTAGTAGGACCTGTTGTTGTTAGACTACATTTTTCTACATCCTTTATAGGAATAGGCTTTCTTCTTTCTTAATCTGTTTACCGTCCAGGGTTGGCTTTGCTCTGGTACTCAGCGACGGATCCTACCTCTACCGCCTCAAGGGCAGTGTACTGGTGCGTGAGACTTGGGTCACTGTATACAACTGGGAAGGAGGACCAGTACCTCGACCAGGCAGCCTCACCTGCTATGCTGCACAAGGGCCTTGTGGGAGGATTAGAAGGGATAGACAAGGAAGACGGAAGGAAGCGGCCGTGGCCTTATGTTAGATACCATTCCGGCATTTGTCTGGAGGAGAAGTGGGAAACCACGGAAAACCACTTCGCTTATGGTTGAGGTGGGAACTGAATCCCCCTTTACTCAGTTTACCTCCCGAGACTGAGTGGACCCCGTTCCAGTCCTCGTACCACTATTCAAATTTCGTGGCAGAGCTGGGAATCAAACTCGGGCCTCCGGGAGTGGCAGCTAATCACACTAATTAGGAACAAGCTCTTAGGTTATAAAGTTTCGATGAGGGTCAGGGATTTATGAATGGATACTCTTAATGGCGCAGTATGGCACACGAAGTCTGAATTTACACTGGAATCACTCAGTTAACGACTGGTTCATTACACATTCATCCTGTTTCCTAATAATGTATTAAGTTGGTGAATTACATTATTGTATTGTCCAGGGGTAGCTAGCATGCCTCTTACCTCGAAGTCCCGGGTTCCATCCCCAACCAGGTCAGGGATTTTAACGTCAAACAGAGGGCTGGTTCTAGTTTCACTCAGCATACGTGCGAACAGTTGAAGAGAGAAATGTCGGTGAGATAGCTGCCCCGGTCTAGAAAATAAAGAATAGCGGCCGAGAAGATATGTCGCCACTGACCTCCCTCCACCTCGTAATAAGGCCAGCGTTCTTCCTAAGCAATGGTCGCTTGATAGGCCAAGACCCATCGGGGCTGTAGCGCCTTGAGACATGTTTGTTCGTTTTTTAAATACAAATTGCATTACATTGATAAAAAGAGATGAGTGAAATATTCCTAATGAAGTCGTTCAAACTTTGCATGTTTCATTAAGCTTTAGGACCGGCCATTGCCAGGCTTCATACTGAAAATTACCACATAGAGACTGGAATACACAGTACTAACTGAGATGGAAGTTTGAGCAGCAGTCATTACCACTCATGAATTTACGAGCTATGTAAAACATAGAGTTTCCATTTAGGTTGCCATTGGAATTAGTACAATATTTCAAAGATTGTAATGCATGTTTAACATCGACTCCACGGGCAGCGTCGAATGGAATATCCACAAAAGTTTATTGGGTTCGTATAATCGATACCGTAGCATAATAACGAATGCTTAGAAGCATTAAAGAGTAGTAAATGAAATGAAATGGCGTATGGCTTTTAGTGCCGGGAGTGTCCGAGGACATGTTCGGCTCGCCAGATGCAGGTCTTTTGATTTGACACCCGTAGGTGACCTGCGCGTCGTGATGAGGATGAAATAATGATGAAGACGACACATACACCCAGCCCCCGTGCCAGCGAAAATTAACCAATTAAGGTTAAAATTCCCGCCCCTGCCGGGAATCGAACCCGGGACCCCTGTGACCAAAGGCCAGCATGCTAATCATGTAGTCATGGAGCCGGACAGAGTAGTAAATAACGAGGGTACATGGCACTTCAACAGGAATTCCTAAGATATTCTTAAATCTGAAACCATTTTTCTCCACTCTTAAAAATAACAGTTCACTTATCCAGATATTTTTCTACCACTGTAATCGTGAGTAAAGGAAAGATGTGCTGGGAATGTGAAAAATTCAGGAGGAAAGAAAACGCTAATTTCTGAATAGTTTGCATTTTTATTGAATTATAAACATGTTTTATACCATTCAACCGGTCTAGAAAGCCAAGAATAACGGCAGAGAGGATTCATCGTGCTGACCACACGACACCTCGCAATCTGCAGGCCTTCGGGCTGAGCAGCGGTCGCTTGGTAGGCCAATGCCCTTCAAGGGCTGTAGTGCCATGCGGTTTGGTTTGGTTTGTGCCATTCAAGTGGAAGTACCTTGGAACACTAAATTCCGTTCTTTGTTTGCTCTCTGTGAGCAAGCAATAATAATAATAATAATAATAATAATAATAATAATAATAATAATAATAATAATATTTTTTGTGGAAAGTAAGCACAATGGTTATCTGTACGATGATTAACGATTTGAAATAAACAGCTTTGCTAAGGGAACGTGATAGTTGAAGTATGAATATGTACGCATCCTCCGCAATTGTACTCTGTTCATAAAAAACACTTGGCACGAAATATACCTCAGTATAATTCGGCCCAACATAATCTTTAATTACTCAGGTTATACATTCCCTAGTCGGTTTTCCGCTTTATTATAACGCGCCGTGGAAAGTTTCTGTTCCTAGAAGGCTTTCCAACATTAACAATATATTTGAGCAGGTTCGTTAGGGGCGCGCAGCTGTGAGCTTGCATCCGGGAGATAGTGGGTTCGAACCCCACTGTCGGTAGCCCTGAAGATGGTTTACCGTGGTTTCCCATTTTCACACCAGACAAATGCTGCGGTTGTACCTTAATTAAGACCACGGCCGCTTCCTTCCCACTCCTAGTTCTTTCCTATCCCATCTTCGCCACAAGACCTATCTGTGTCGGTGCGACGTAAAGCAAGTTGTTTTGAGCAGGTTCTGTTTCTGCGTGATAAATGGAAGAAAATTGTTGGAAAGAAACTCATGGAAGTGATATTGAACTTTTGTGATTCGAAGTTTCTACTTGGCTACATCCTGTAAGAGACTGATAACTGTAGACATGTAGTGGAATGATTTTGGTAGGCCTAACTCTTTGGTAGGAATCGAAGATGAGAAATACTGGTCTCTGAAAACGAATATTCTAATATCTAGAGGATATAAAGCTTAAGTGCCAGTATCCAGTATTCGGGAGACAGTGGGTTCGAACCCCACTGTCGGCAGCCCATAAGATGGTTTTCCATTCTTTCCCTGTTTTCACGCCAATCAAATGCTGGGGCTATACCTTAATTAAGGCCACAGTCGCTTCCTTCCCACTCCTAATCCCTTCCTCTCCCACCGTCGCCATAAGACTTATCTGTGTCGGTGTGACGTAAAGCAATTTGTAAAAAAAAAAGGTATAGTCTATAAATAGCTATGTTAGGAGTAATCTTATACAGTATTCAGGTTATGGATTTTCATTCCTTCATTACCTTCAGAACAGTACGAAGGTTCAGTACGAACTCCCAGTTGACTTCGTCATCGCTGTCATCATCATCATCATCATCATAGACATTCACTTGCTAGTGAATATAATGATTGTTTTTCGAGTACATCAGTGTTGCCGATAATTAAGGTTGAGGATATTTTCGTCTTGGTTCGCAGTCTGCTATAATAATTGAACATTAGGTTGATGCATATGTGCGTAGATTTGGGATATAAATTAGCGCCATTAAGATAGCTTATTTGTCGTTTATCGTTTGCTGTGCTTATGGGTACGCTTTGAATTGTGCTGCTCTGAAGAAGAAGGTAAACTGTTAGAAGTACGGTCGAATATGGAGAGCCAAGTGGTGAAAAACGAGCATTTCCGACATATTCTTCTCTTCGAGTTTAACACAGGAACAAAAGCAGCTAAGACGGCTCGACCCATCTGCACTGTGTGCGTGGACGATGTTATCGGGAGAGTAGGCACGAAAATGGCTTAATCGTTTTGAACGGGGTGACTTTGACCTGAAAGAGAATCCACGTTCAGGAAGACCATCGGCCTTTAATGAAAACCAACTCAACGAGTCGATTTATGAAGATCCACGTTAGTCAACCCGAAAATTAGGAAAATATGTAATTAATTGTAACCAGTCTACAGTGACACTAGAGCACGGCCTCTCAGAGTGCATGCACCTGGTGCATGTACTGTGCACGGTGCAAAAGACGACTTCGCTTGATTGACCAGAGTGCAGACCCCCACTCCTCGATTTGGAGCAATAGCGCTGTCTCTCTCTCTTTCCCCACGCCTGTCTCGCTCACCCCACCTGTCTCCCTCTTCCTCACTTGCTCCGTAGTGCTCCACATCCGAGCCGAGTTGAGCCGAGCGTAGCCGAGTAGCCCAGAGACGAAGCGTTGATCCGAGCCGAGCCGAGTGAGAACGATGCACTGTGCACAGGAACTCTGCGTCCCAGGTTTGCACGCGTGAGATTTTCGGCGTTTGAGAGGCCCTGCACTAGAGCGTAATTTTTATCGGCACTCTATCCTATTGCCCCAAATGTGCACAATTCCATGCACAATAATATAAACATCTTGTTACAGAGAAAGTGGTACGGATTTTTACATCAACCCAATAAATCGCCATAATCTATAAGCTTACACTATTTTCACACACATAATGTCTTTCCTCAACAAGATCCAGTATACTCCACGCAAATATTGCCTGGTGTGAAAATGGGAAACCACGGACAACCATCTTCAGGGCTGCCAACAGTGGGGTTCGAACCTACTATCTCCCGAATACTGGATACTGGCCGCACTTAAGCGACTGCAGCTATCGAGGTCGGTAATCGTCATATCAAAGGGCTCTCTATGTTCGTTACTGTCAAGAACAGATTTGTACACGATCAACTTTGTGCACTGTGTTTGGTCAAGTGAAGGGGATTCTATGTTGTTTGAAGTTGTCCGGAACTTGAGTACGGCTTAAATGCAGGTTATTTAACACCCTTCTTATGACAGACCGTGTAGTGCAGTTAAATGGCGCTTGTCTTTTATGCTGATTGTTACGTATTCGGATTCCAGCGCAGTTGGTTGGATTTTGAGATTGCTATGAATTTATAGATTCTATAACAGAGTTGCGCAGCTGGGTTCCCTTTGAGAACACCCCACAATAGCAGTGACATTCGATCGAAGCTTTCCTCGCACTATTTTCAATGTAATTTGATTGGAGTACAGTATAAAAAATACACTACAATCGCAAGAAAAACCTATCGTTTAAAAAAAATATATTCGTGTTAGTACTGCACTCGATATTAAGAGATTTCTTTCTTTTTACAATTTGTTTTACGTCGCACCAACACAGATAGGTCTTATGGCGACCAATGGGGCAGGAAAGGCCTAAGGGTGGGAAGGAGCTAGCCATGGCCTTAATTAAGGTTTAGCCCCAGAATTTGCCTGGTCTGAAATTGAAAACCACGGAAAACCACCTTCGGGGCTGCCGACGGTGGGGCTCGATACGAGTATCTCCCGAATACTGGATATGGCTGCACTTAAGCGACTGCAGCTATCGAGTTCGGTAACAGAGGTTTTCTGTCCTATCTTCACATATTCAAAGAAAACCGCAACGTTACAATATTCGTGGTACAATACACAGTGATACAAGTTTGAGCGTGCAAAGTACTATTTAGAATTTCTTAAATGAGAATCACAGAATTTCCACTAAAATAACATTTATGTTATTCATTCAGTAAAACGTAATATGTTTACATAATTCAGCAAGCTTAATGCTTGAATTTACGCATTGTTGTAGTCTTATATAAGCTTCCCTGTTCACTGAGTTTCTGAAAATAGCATTTAAAACTTATTGTCTGACGTCCGATGAGAATAGTTTGCCTCTAAATGGCGATTGAGTTTCGTCATCAGTGAAGATACAGATATTTACTATCCAAGATGAAGGAACAACAATGTAAATATAGTACCAAGGAAAAATAAAAAACACAGTATATCTTCAGATAAATAGCCTAACTAACGTTGTTCGCGATAAACATGATTGGATTTTTGGTGAGTTTATCAAATCGTTTAAAGTCAAGCAACCACAAACGAACGTTTTCCAGTAAACTCCTTATTATATTACGAATTGTTCTAAAGCATATCCTTTTCGTTTTCTTCCTGATCTTTTCCCAAATATCTCTCTTGAGCACTTATATGGACTAAGTTAACTTCTACGACCAGATGGCCTTTCTTGCACGAACCCTATTTAGAGGGATGTATTCATTATCGCATAGTGGTTGGCAGTATGATGTGTACATGTAGATGTGTATTAAGAGGGGTCATAAAAATCCCGTCCCCGAAAAAGATAATTAATTATGCGCAGTTAAAATCCTTTGGCCAGTCAGGAATCGAACCAAGGGCCCTCTGAATGGAAGGGCAGTACGCTGACTATTCAGTCAAGGAGACGGAATTTCTAAAGCATACCCCTCTTTAAATATAAGAGTGAAAATTGTAATTCATTGTGTACTGTACAAACATATTTTGAGGTTCTTTCTTGTGTCCGGTCAGCAATTAACAGTACTTATGTCATATTCAAAATTACTTGAATTTATATCCACTGTAACCATTCCTCGCGACTGGCTCAAAACAACTTTCCTAATATTGGCTAAGAAATCCGATGCAAAATTCTGCAGTGAATATAGAACAATTAGTTTGATGAGCCACGTTCTGAAAGTATTCCTAAAGGTCTTGCATTTGAGAATTTATCATAAATGTGAGGAGAATATCGGAACCGCACAGTAAGGCTTCAGACATGGTTTTGGTACTAGAGAGGCATTATTCAGTCTGCAGGTATTAGTCCAACGGCGCCGAGATATCAATGTCGATGTTTTTGTTTGTTTAATTGACTACGAAAAAGCCTTCGATACAGTACGCCATGACGAACTTATGAACATTCTTGGAGAATTAGGACTTTATGCGTGGGACATCTGTGTTATTGATAATCTCTACTGGAACCAGAGTGCTGGCGTAAGAGTCGATGGTTGTGTCTCGGAAAAATTCTCAAATATGAAAGGTGTTCGCCAAGACTGTATTCTTTCACTCATGCTTTTCAACATCTATTCAGAAAATATTTTTCGAGATGCTCTTTACGGAAAGACTCAATGAGTTGTGGTTAAAGGTTTCATCATAAATAACATCAGGTATGCTGATGACACTGTGCTACTTGCAACCAATCTCCAGAATCTACAGGAACTATTTAATGCTCTCACTGAAGCCAGCAGCACCATGGGCTTCAGGCTTAATGTAAAGAAGACCAAGTGAATGGTTATAAGCAGGAAAGAAGATGGCATTCGAGATAATCTCGCAGCAGCAAAGGACCAGGCAACATTTAAATACCTGGGATGTCACATCAATGATGACTGGGACCTTGCTCATGGGATCCGATGCAGAATTGAGCAGGGCAGAACTTGTTTTCAGAAACTTAGAAAACTTTTGACAAGCCGTGACCTTTCCATTAAGGTAAGGTAAGGGTGTATTCTGCTCGAAGGCAGGTCCGAACCTCCACAGAGGTGTGCCTGAGCCGGAGTTTACGTAGGGTAGGGTGGCCAGTTCCTTTCCGCTCCTCCATTCCCTTACCCCCTACCAACAGCGCGTGGCAACCCATCCACTTCTTGACCACGCCCAATGTTGCTTAACTTCGGAGATCTCACGGAATCCGGTGTTTCAACACGGCTGCGGCCGTTGGCACCTTTCCATTAAGTAAAATTCGTGTCCTCATCCTGAGGTGGTCCAGCTCTTTTTAGCCCTTTTGTCATTCTTAAATTTCTGGCAGTACCGGAAATCGAACTCGGGCCTCCGAGGACGGCAGCTAATAACACTAACCGTTACGCTACGAATGCGGACACCTTTCCATTACACTACGGACACGACTACTCCGGTGCTACGTTTTCAGTATTCTGTTATACGGCGTTGAGACCTTGTGTAAGAAGTTCCAAGCATTTGAAATGTGGACGTACCAAAGGATGCTGAAGATACCTTGGACAGCTAAACTGACCAATATAGATTTTGGAACGTATGAACAAAGAACGAGAAATTCTCACTACCATCAAGAGAGAATGGTCATATGATGCGGAACAGTAAATACCACCTTCTGCAAGTAGTACTCCAAGGGAGAATTAATGGAAAACGTGGTTCGGGGAGAACCCTCACCCTTTTCTCCCACCCTCTGACGACTATCACGTTTTCCCATCCTACACCACTTATGTCCTCATCTTTCTCCGTGCCACAAACTTTTCCTCAGATCAGTGTACTATCTCCTCGCTTTCTGCGCCGCAGTTCACCACCTGTCTCTTCGTCTGCACAGCCACCATCCACGACACCGTCAACTCCAGCCGCATCAGCATTGGCCGCCCGTCAACCAGCATCATCGCCATCAACATCAGATACCAACACAGTCTTCAGTTGCGTCGTTCGCGGCGTCGACCCACTCATCTCCGTAACAGAAGTCCAACGCCAGCTACGCCTTCACGCCATACCAGTCCGGAGGACGTTTTGGATCTTCAACTCCACGGGGCCAACATACTTAGTGCGCCTACAGCTACCCACCGCAACAGCCGTCGACCATCTCATCGCCACCGGTGCCCCCATCTACGGTCGTCTCCATAACGTCGAACCCTATCGTTCCCCTCCACAATCAAGACATCCCCTCACCATACCACGTCGCCGCACCCGGCCTGACCATCCTCCTTTTCAACCACCCCACAACGTCCGTCCACCATCTTCCCCATTTAATATTTCTTTCCCACCGCCGCCAACCCTCGAACATCTCTGACAACTCACAACTATACTGTATCATATCGCCTCCACACTTTACCATCTCACCCTTCCCCGCAACTTCCCTTTAAGCACTCCCGTATAAACGTCCATTTCTTCCCATCTTCATAACCAAGAGAACCCATCTTCTCTTCCTAATAAATATTCACATCGCTTTACCCACCCTCTTCATTCAGCCACATCGCACTGCTCTCTTCGCATCTTCCGGCCCGAGCGAGTGCGTCACTCTCTAAGGGGCCCGCCCCACCCCCTTCAGGGTGGGGAATGAAAACGTGATAACGTAAACGGGGAGAAGTAGGACATCGTGGCTCGGCAACTTGAGCCAATGGTCTGTTCAGAACAGCTATGAACAAAACGACAGATCATGCTACTGATCGCCAACGTTCTGCGAGGACATGGCACATGAAGAAGAAGAAGAAGAAGAAGAAGAAGGAGGAAATAAGAAAAATAACACTATTCCCTTAATACTCATATGAATATTGACTTTCACGGCCTGTGACGTAACCATGTCACTGTTGCCGAATCGCACACACTGATCGCCTGCCCGCCTACATAGGCCTATATACTGTGTGCCTACGGAACGAAAAGCGCAGCGAGAGCAAGACTGCTCTGCGAGGAGATCTGGTTCAAGGTAAAATTCTAGCAGCTCTAAGTCTCTGAACACCATAAACATAGCCAGTGCAGCGTAAAACGAATAACATTATTACTGAAATTTCAACGGGATAATTGGCGGCTTGAAAGGTGCATAAATGCGAAAAAAAATATATTTCAATGTATATTGCAGTTGTTCATGACATTAAGGTATTAAGTAACATATGTTAGGTAAGAATAAAATGTACTTCATAAAATATTATTTTTAAGGGAAGGTGTTCGCCAAATTAATGTACCTCGTGGGGGTGCTTCAACTGTGTATTGTTTTCAAATTTCTCTACAGCTCCGTTACGAAGTATTCGTTACATGGCTGCTGTTTTCCTACGACCTAGGATTATCGGGAATGAAGGCATTACTGAGGTAGTGTCATTGTTCTTGGTCACGAGTAAATGGCACATGTTTGCCGGAGGCTGGGACGCGCGTCATAACGGAACACTCACCATGTGTACCCATTAAGTCAGCAGTTAGTAGCGTTATGCTCCTAGGTACCAGGCCTGCTTGTGGCAAACTGGTGACTGGTCCCAGTTCGCGCGCACCAAATTACTGTAATGACACGCAATTAACACTCCTAAAAAAACATTTAAATGGACTGTCCACGAGAAGAACCCATCGAATACCTAATGGCCTACAATAAACTCATAAACCTATTTCCTGAAATACAGTTACTATTATTATTATTATTATTATTATTATTATTATTATTATTATTATTATTATTATTATTATTATTAGTGGAGTTATGTTCAGTTCGGTCGGAAAGACGCGGGTCCGATTCCCCGCTAGGAAGATGGAAAATTTAGAAACAACCCTTCTGGAGAGTGATATGTCTGGTTCTTTGGTTGAATGCTCAGTGTATTGGCGTTCGTTTCAGAGGGCCCTGCATTCGATTCCCGGCCGTATCTGAGATTTTAACTACTGGTTATTTCCTCCATGTGGAGGACTAGGTTGTTTGCATTCATCTTAATACATATCTTACTTTAAGTGCAACACAGCATACTTCAAAACATGGCAGAAACACGCAATGGTGTATAAATCCCTCGACATAGAGTTGGCGTCAGGAAAAGCACCCTCCCGTAAAAGTGGGCTAAGTCCATACAAAGGCCGACCCAAAAAAGTCGGGAAAATGTCAGGAAGTAGAAGATTTCTGGAGAGGGATATGGACTTGTTTTTCTGCGTCTTCCAACTCCAAGAGTATATTGAAATAGTACTTCAGCCATATTCTAGCCCGAATACGTTTTAAATTATCGCACCGGAGCATATCTTACAGTTCGATTGAAACCAAGATTTCATTTAAAAACTATTATTAAAATTATTAATGGACTCAACAATCAGTGCATATTGCGGTATACGTGAATCCGAGTCGATAAATGGAAGAAGTCTATATTAAACTTCACAGGACAGAAATCAGACCTACTGCGCATCACTTACCTATTTGAAAACAAATTGTTCCCTCGAGATGTCACTGGGGGGGTTCGACGAAAGGATCCTACATCATCAAATGTCAAACGATGGCAACTTTGCACTTAAAACTCGATCAGTAAATATCTTCTTCGAGGAAATATTTACTGTACGCGGCCACGAAAATAAGATGCACATCGAATTTCTGGTTCTCTCTCAACGCATTCTATTTAGCTGACTACGCATACCTTTGAATAAATAATTCAAATTTATAAGTATCGATATTATTCAAACAAGTATATTATATTGTTTCATTCAGTAGAAACATTGACATATGGTGCGGGAACTTCCCACATTAACTGTAGTCGGAAGAAACTAAGTGGAACACTGTGGTGGAACAAACAGTTTCTCCCACGTGCGCATGATCACGTGCAGAACACGCTGTAAAAGGGGCAGAGGTAACACAGAACATAGCCTACTGAATGAGTGGAACAGTAATCTTTTGTCATCGCTAATCATGAGAACATTATATTTACAATATATCGTGTAGCTAAGACGAGAGAACTCGTTGACCTTTCTTGATAACTCTCATTGATTAAGGAATATGCAAACATACGGTATCATTTTCATGGTTTTTATTAGACCTTGATTGATTCAGTGATGGATTCATACCTTTTTCTATTCTGACAATATTAAGGGAACAAGGCCTTGTCTAACATATTCATAAAATAACACATATCATATTTTCAAGCAATTTAACAAAAGTATATAACAGAGAGCCGGCCCCGGTGGTATAGGGGTAGCGTGCCAGCCTCTTACCCAGAGGCCCCGGGTTCGATTCCTGGCCAGGTCAGGGATTTTTACCTGGACCTGAGGGCTGGTTCGAGGTCCACTCAGCCTACGTGATAGAACTGAGGAGCTATTTGACGGTGAGATAGCGGCCCCGGTCTAGAAAGCCAAGAATAACGGCCGAGAGGATTCGTCGTGCTGACCACATGACACCTCGTAATCTGTAGGCCTTCGGGCTGAGCAGCGGTCGCTTGGTAGGCCAAGGCCTTTCAAGGGCTGTAGTACCATGCGGGTTTGGTTTGGTTTTATATAACAGAGATGGCAGATACATAATTCCTTTTCCTGGCCGTTTCTCAGTTGTCTTTTGTCTGTACTAGTTGACTTAGTTCTACGGCTTGGAGCCCTTCCTGAGCCTAGAAAAGCACCTGGGATTGATAAGATTTCTTTCTTTCTTTCTTTCTTTCTTTCTTTCTTTCTTTTACGTCCCATCGGCACGGACAGATCTTATGGCGACGATGGGCTAGGAGTGGGAAGGCAGCGACCGTGACCTTAATTAAGATACAGCCATAGCATTTTCCGAGTGTAAAAATGGGAAACCACCGAAGACATCTTCAATGCTGCCGACTGTGCGGTTCGAAACCACAATCTCCCTAATGCAAGCTGACAGCTACGTGACTCAAACCGCGCAGCCCTTGCTCGGTAATAAGATTTCTGAGGATATATTAAAAGCAATCGGTTGGGATATATTACCATATCCGAAAGTACTTATTTGATTACTGTTTACATGAAGGAGCCATACCAAGAGAATGGAGAGTTGCAATAGTAGATAGTAGCCCCAGTGTACAAGGGAAAAGGTGATACATATGAAACATATAATTACAGGCCAGTCAGCTTGACATGTGTTATTTGTAAGCTGTGGGGAAGCATTCTTTCTGATGATATTAGACACGTTTGCGAAATTACTAATTGGTTTGATAGAAGGCAGTTCGGGTTTAGGAAAGGTTATTCCAGTGAGGCTCATGTTGTAGGATTCCAGAAAGATATTCGTAGGCTCAACGTATATTTTAGGTTCAGGAGGTCAAATGGACTGTATACGTAGCTGTTGACCTATCTAAGGATCTTGATAGGATAAATCGTGGAAGACTATAGACAAAAATGACGGCTGTTGGACTAGAAAGAAGAATGACTGAATGGATGACGAGGAAAATAGAGCTCTGAGATTTATAATAGGCGAAGTATTATCTGATCCTGTTATGATTAAGAGGGGTTTCTTCAAGGCAGTATTAAACAATGAAATCAAGGATAAAGTATTTTTCAGATGATGCAATACTGCGTAGAATAAGAATAATGCACTGGATTGTGAGCAACTGAAATACGGAATTGTAAATAAAGGTTGTAAAGGACAGGGAGTGAAAGTCACTGGTGAGATCCCAATTAGAGTATGGTTCTAGTGTATGGGAACCTCACCAAGATTACACGATTCGAGAACGGAAAAAGAGCTAATAGGAAACCGGCACGATTTGTTCTGGACGACTTCCGACAAACGAGTAAGGTTATGAAAATGCTGAAAAATTTGGGCAGAAAAGACTTGGGAGTAAAGAGACGAACGGCCCCGCGGTGTAGAAGGCAACGCGTCCGCCTATCACCCGGCGGCCCTGGGTTCGATTCCCGGCCGGGTGACGGATTTTTAATTCTCATGCTTAATATCTCTGACCTGGGGACTGGATGTTAGTGCCGTCCTTAATCTTCCTTTCCTCACACGCAACATTCCACACTACCGCCATTCCAATTACACGCAGGTTCATACAATATGGTGCCAGTAGGTACAAAAGATCCACATGGGTCGACGCTCCGAACAAATAGCATTAAAAAAAAAGAGACGAACAGCTCAGTATGCTCACAGCTGTCAGTAGAGATATGGCTTGGAAAGACGTAAGTCGACGAATAAGCTTGAGTGATGTTTTTTATAGGTAGGTAACGTAAGGGTGTACTCCTTTCCGCTCCTCCATTCCCTTACCCCCACCAACAGCGCGTGGCAACCCATCCAAATCTTGACCACGCCCAATGTCGCTTAACTTCGGAGATCTCACGGGATCCGATGTTTCAATACGGCTACGGCTTTATAGGTAGGAAAGATCATAATATGAAGATAAAGTTCGAATTTAAGAGGACAAATTACTAGTTTATACAGTAGGAAGAGAAAAGGGATATTGGAATAATTTACAATGGGAGATGTTCGATAAATTTACAACGTCTTTGGAATCATTTAATAAAAGACTAGGTAAACAATTCATAGGAAATCTGCAGCCCTAAAAGCAGATCAGTGGTGATTGACTGAGGATTACCTTTTACAGAGAGATATACTGCGCCGAGGATATTTGTAGAGCTATGCTAAACAACTTTTAAGATTGCCACTTGTCGTTTTTCCGGAACTTGCCGAATTTGAGTAAAATTTTCCGCGTCCCGGATGAAAGTCCTTTGGGACGTGGAATGTCCCGAATTCGGTTTGCTGAGCGCGAATTAATTTTAAATTTATGGCAAATATGAATGTTGGACTGTTTGTATATTTAACAAGTTAAAACATGATCCAGCCGCCTCTGTGGTGTAGAGGTTAGCGTGATTAGCTGCCACCCCTGGAGGTCCGGGTTCGATTCCCGGCTCTGCCACGAAATTTGAAAAGTGGTACGAGGGCTGGAACGGGGTCCACTCAGCCTCGGGAGGTCAACTGAGTAGAGGTGGGTTCGATTCCCACCTCAGCCATCCTGGAAGTGGTTTTCCGTGGTTTCCCACTTCTCCTCCAGGCGAATGCCGGGATGGTACCTCACTTAAGGCCACGGCCGCTTCCTTCCCTCTTCCTTGTCTATCCCTTCCCATCCCCCCGCAAGGCCCCTGCTCAGCATAGCAGGTGAGGCCGCCTGGGCGAGGTACTGATCATTCTCCCCAGTTGTATCCAGCGACCCAAAGTCTGAAGCTCCAGGACACTGCCCTTGAGGCGGTAGAGGTAGGATCCCTCGCTGAGTCCGAGGGAAAAGCCAACCCTGGAGGGAAAACAGATTAAGATAGATAGATAAAACATGATCCTTGCACCAACACTGCATAATTATGAACTTGAAATTGGCATGCGCTTGAAAAAAATGTAGCGTGGAACTGATCAAAGCAGAAATTCAATTTTTTGAAAATTTTGATGTAGGTTGTCAGTGAAATATTAGATTTTGTAGAATACATTTTAAAAAGCAATAAAAAGTGCAATAGAATAAATTAATGTAAATGATAAGAGCATGAAAGAGAATGTAGTGTGATAAAATTACAGTTAAATCAGAGAAAATAAGATATTCCATTTCTGTAATTGTAGGTCTATTGTAAGCTGTAACTATCATATAGAATTTTATTTTTTGTTTATATGGGGATATTCATAATATAACGATAGAAAGTTCAATTTCGAAGTCTCAAATTTAATTTTAGCACTATAACTCACTATAAAGTGTATGTGAAAAATTCACACATACGTAAGTATAATGCTTTGCAATTCCAAGTCCCGATTTTTTACGGTTTAAAGGTGTGTATTTTAACCTGTAACCTCGTGATATACCTTACCACGTATTCTGGGGATTAGAGAAACGGGTTTTAGGTTCTATCAAGCGCGCGAACTATAAAAACTCTTCAAGCACACAGGCAAGCAACATTGTAAAATCAGACCAATTACTAGTATCATGCCCTGCTGTTGATTGGAGAGGCTGGGTGCAATGTTCAAGGTTCCCTGACATCAGTTCGAGTGGTAATTGATTGTACGTCCAGTGCATTACCTTCAACCAGTTTTAGTGCAGTGCAACCAATATTAGCGGCTGACATAACTACCGGGAGTAATCTTCCAAGGTGACTGGACTCTAAACGAGGCATGATGAAGGACAATCTTACCTAGCGGACTAGGGGTGTCCAGACCATCTCACTTTTCATTTACAAAGAAGAATCCCGCCAGTCAAATGGGGACAAAAAAAGAAGTAGAACACTTCGAAGAATGATATCGGCAAAAAGAATGAAATGAAATGGCGTATGGCTTTTTTAGTGCCGGGAGTGTCCGAGGACAAGTTCGGCTCGCCAGATGCAGATCTTTCGATTTGACACCCGTAGGTGACCTGCGCGTCGTGATGAGGATGAAATGATGATGAAGACGACACATACACCCAGCCCCCGTGCCAGCGAAATTAACCAATGATGGTTAAAATTCCCGACCCTGCCGGGAATCGAACCCGGGACCCCTGTGACCAAAGGCCAGCACGCTAACCATTTAGCCATGGAGCCGGACGGCAAAAAGAATGAAGGGTCACGAAGGGCATGCGAATGAAATATTTCTCATCCTAGCAAACCTAATACCGGTATGTTCGGAATACAACAAGATTTGACCAAGAGAGCTCGGATAGGAAAATGAACTGAATAGCCTGACAAGTAAGTGTAAGCAATGCCAGACTCAGACAGGAGTACTGTGCCACCAAACAACGCTCCTAAGTGTTCTTAGTCCTACTTTTAGTCCGTAGTTATGACAGGTATGGGATACCATAGATATATTCTACTGGTCCCATCCACAGGGGCTCGACTTAAAGAGATCATTCTCGATGGAAACACGGTTTTAAAATAGCTTTATTTTAATGTTTTAGTTAAATGGTTTTTTTTCGTTTCAAACCGAGCGAATTGGCTACGCAGTACAATACATGTCGTTTAAGATTGTATCTGGGAGATTGTAAGGACCGAACCCCACTGTCGGCAGCCCGAAAGATAGTTTTCCATGGTTTCCAATTTTCATGAAGCTCTACCTTAATTGGGGCCACGGCCATTTTCTTCCTAATGTTAGATCTTTCTCATCCCCCTCTTTCTGCCGGGCTAGTAGCTCAGACGATTGAGCGCTAGCCTCCTGAGCCCAAATTACAGTAGCAGCTTCGTTCCCCATAGTGGAAAATAATTATGGAAGTGTTGTGTCTGTAGATTAACTGGCAGGTAAAAGAACTGCTGTGGGACAAACTTTCGTCACCTCCTCGGCCATTCTGAAAACCTTAAAAACAGTTAGTGGCGCGTGTGTGTCTGTTAGGTCAACAGCCCAGAGGCTGGTTGGATCCTCAGATAGCACCACCAAAGGTTATGCGGTTATAAGGAAACCCCAAAAACCAATGGCAGCACCAAAATGAGGCGTACTAGGCAAGATGAGGAGTAAGGTAGTTTGCCATTGCTTTCCTCACTGGGTCAGAAAGTACTATTGCAGTACAACTGACTCTGTGAGCAGCACCTTTCATAACACTCAGATGCACTAGTCATGCTCTGACTGTCATTACTCAGCACTACCCATACCCCAGCAGCTTCCATATTGTTACAGCCATGGATGTTGACTGGGACTTCAGTGGAAGCTACACTTTACTCTGGCCTGGGCCAAGAGATGGATGCAAAAGTACTGTATCCATCAAGAAATGACAGTAGGCAGAGTGGGACGTAAGAGCAATATTATTATTAACAGTATTTCTCATCCCATGATCGTCGCAAGACGTCATTCAACCGGTGGCAAACATAAGTTTTCCATTACCGTTGGTCCTGCAAATCGGCTTTATCACAGGACTCTGTTAGGGAGCATTCTGTTATTGTCCTACCTACCAGTATTCTGCAACTGACGTGTGATTTTTAGGTCGGTTTTACAGTTGCTATTAGTACAGTATTATTTACCATAATCTTGAACAGAAATATGGAAGGTCAGCAGAAAAAGGGTGACTCCCATGTACCGGTACATATTAAAGTGACCGGAGTTGCTGTTAACAAAGATGTGTCGTATTTCTGCACGACAGCAACAGGCCACACTCAATGCATATAAGTTTACTGTGGTTCTGGACTGTCTTCGTCTGACTTGACACCGATTGTCTTTAAGGACATTGATAAAGGATACAAGATACTGTACTCTTTGGTTTTGACATCGCTCCTAGTGCGATGTTCTGACCGAAGATCACTCCACTCATCTCTACCGGTTCCGATGTGCTCTTTACGTCACATCCGTTGAGAGTAGCCTCGCTGTCAGCGTAACTGGCGTAGACCTCGTTCATTTCGTTCTTGGGTTGTTTTGTAAATAGACGTGAAAAAGTCAGTAGAAGTTTCATAGTGTATAGTGTAAGCAGCGGCTGCCTTATCCGCATAGAATATCTTTCGTAATCATGGATAAGTTTTTGAATAAACGGACAGAGAATGCTGTCGAAGTTGAAGAAAAAGACACAAAGAGGGAAATAAAAAGAGGTTGCAGCAATATCGTTCCGCCTGGGAAAATGGTTTTTCCAGAATGTATGCAGTTCAGTTATGACGAAAATCGAAAGTAATTTCACAACAAAAATGCCTGATGGTTTAAGAATCCCGAATACTGGTACGGAGACCGTCTTTTTCGAAGCACAGCTGAATTTTGCGCCATGTCCTCGCAGATGTTTTGCTGAGATAATCCGCATTCAAATGTTTACATACGTACCATTCTCCACCTTGATGGATGGGGTAGACCACCTAGAGTATCATCACGCCCTCGCATGTGCTTCAGAATGGTCGAACAAGGAATACTTAGCACTGTGGACCATTTATGAGTGGATCGGTGAGGACAGTTCTTACTAATACCTCAATAGCGCGTCATGTTTCCCTACTCGTTGTCGGCCTACAACTTCGGAAACGGTCTCCTATATTTTCAGTTGTGAATGCGAGTGTTTTCCACCACAGTATTGTTTATTTCCTTGGCTTTTGAATATCAGAGTGGTCTTGATATTTAGTTTTCTCGGTACTCACCGCGCCACCCGTTTGAGAACTTTCATGAACGCAGACCGCTGTCGCTAAACTCTGCTCGATGCTTAGCGAACTCTGATCAGCCATGTTTGCTTGTTCCGCCATCGCGCAACTTAACTTCGCACTCTATGGTTATCGTGATTACGAAGGTTAACAACATGGTTACCAACATGGTTACTGACATTTTAACACAAATCAGCGTGAACTAAAAGGGGATGCACCCATTATGTGGCTAGCCTGTACACCGAGTGTTTATCAGTGCCATATCAGACAATACAGATGGGCTAGCGTTTGAAATTAGTTCAAAAAACCTACTGTTGAATCTTTTTATGTGCAATTAACCATTAGTTTGTAATTTCTCCTCTTTCGTGGACACCTCGGCGAGATCCCTACAGATACCAGTGGAAAAACTTGAACTGCATAAGAACCGGTCAGTGCAGTTGTGGTAAATATACATAATGAGTCAGGATGGCTTTGACTTCGACTTGACTTTTAACTATTCATTACATAATTTTACAGAACTTACCATTGCTGCTTTGTTACACCTTTATCGCGCATACTTTTACGATATAAAGTAGAATAATTTTCATTAATGCAGTACAGTACGTAGGTTAATCCTAATATCCTTTTTTTTAACGTCAGTACGATAAATAAAAAATTGTGACATACAAATTACCAGTAAAACAGAAACGTAGTAATTTCGAATGTTGTGTATTCCAAATCGAGTAAGCTATTGTTTAAATTAATGATGTGCTTTCCAAGAACGAACATTCTGTTGTACGCAGGACATCATGTTCCTCGAATGAATACCATACATCAGTGCATGTAAACTAATGGATTCTCTTGAAATGTTGATACGAAAAGAAGATTGATGAGTAAGTTTCGTTTCGTTTCGTTTCAGACGGCTGATAGGAAGATGTAAGGTGCTTGAGTCTCCTGCCTGACTGCATATCACTCACTTTCCTGTCAAGGTAAGCTTCCTCTTATACTCGAGAAAAGTATTCCACTCTCATGTTAAATGTTCTGTATCTTTTAATGAAATCACTTATACTACTCTTCTGTTATCCGAAATCACTGAAGGAATGTCATTTCGTTACATCTAAATAGTACCTACAAGGGTTTTCAACTTTATAAGACATTTCTGACGACTTGTGTTATTGCGATTCAGAATACAACCAGTATAGCCAGTACATAATGCATATAAATTGGATACGTCACAGTAATCTGTTTATACGCGTGTAGATCACATGTTAAATTTACACAGCATGAATCCACGTTCATGATATTTTTGAAATCAATCAACGTACCTAAGGAATATAAAACTTACTTACTCTAAGTACGTGCTTTCTTAGGGTGTTGGCTTGAATACAGAGTCTGCCAGTAACTTCATTTCCTCGGGAATTTTATTGTCAAACACAAGTATTGCACTCATTTTTAAAGGACACTTTACCCTTGTTCTGAGATAGTTATTTTGACATCTAGTTTCATAATGTGCTTGTTACAGTTGAATACCGTTTTAAGTACATTACCTCGTACTTGAAAGTACTTGAAATTAACCTTTATATATGTACAGACCATACAGAATTTAAAAAGATAATTTCGCTTAAAACGGAGTGTGGCTGTCTCGTTCGTAGAAATCTGTAAACAATGATATTATTTGATTGAATTTCTCCAGTTGTTCAGGATTTTAAGAGACTCCGAAGTGTCGAATTTGTCTTCCACGGATTCCTTAAAATGCCGAGAGCCAACAACACGGAGTTGTTGCGTTTACAGTAGGGATGGGACAAACGGTTACTTTCCTGTATCATGTTCCACTGTATCCGTTACAGTGTAGTATTAGGTTGCAGTATTAGGATATAAATGTAACCTAATACAAGGTACAGGGCAGCTTTTGGGATGAATAGTCGTTAACCCCCTGCTGCCTCTTGCAGCTCCTAACCAGTACGTAAATAGCGGTACTCTATCTCCCTCTCGCTTTCTCCACTACCTCCATCCCTTTCACTTGGTCGTCACTTACTATTCCAAGAAATGTTTGCAGTGACCCATTTACATTCCTAGAAATACTACTACGTAGTCAAAACAGGAACCAGTTAAATGACTTTTTAACATCATACACATTATTACATTTATACAGCATAGTGATAGACAAGCAAAGAATACCCGAGCAATTGATATTAATTCATGATTATTATTTCATTTATAAAACTATACAAAATAAAACGCAACATGAGCTGCAATACTTTAGGAGAAGATTAGTCTATACTCTACGCAATAGGTAGGAATTCATGTTTAAAAATAAAATCCTGCCCAAGTTCTTTGAGTTTAAGCGTGTTCGGCGATCGTTTATCACTTGCCCTGCTTTAGAGAATAATCTTTCGCAGGGCACAGAGGTAGCAAGAATGTTGAAGTTCAGCCTGACCAAGTTCGATAAAGTTGGATAGATGTAACAGTTCTCCTTCCACCATTGTAGTGGGTCCCGACTTCGGTGCAGCAATTCGTCATCCAAGTAGCGGTTAATTTCAATGGCAGCAGCTGACAATGATGTACCTAATAAAGAAAAGAACGATTATAATAATATGTCTCATAGGTGCTCATTGTTATTATTATTATTATTATTATTATTATTATTATTATTATTATTATTTATCACCATCATATCAACCTAGCTGTGGGTTTTCTTGAAGATATCACCTTATCAAAATCAGTCCAAATAGAGAATTCACTCCTGTTGTCATCTCTTTCCAGAACTTGTTTACCATCATCTGCGTTAGCTATAACCTGCTCTTGTTTGTTTAATTTTGATAGCAGATCCATTGCACGCCTCTTTGCTAGTTCTCCTGCAGTCTTCTCTGTGAATGCCAGTAACTTGAACCTTGGATCCAGAAACGTACATAAGGCAATCGCTCTTTTGTACTCTAGATTTTTCAATCTTGTAGTGAGTCCCTCATATAATTTGTTTACAACGCCGATTACTGTTTCACTGAAGGGCTCAATTAACAGTTTTCTGGAAACATTTGTGAGGCCATTTGTCAAAATAAGTACTTGGCTGCCTGTTACATACTTATGGCCACTCATTATGAGTGTAACCTCTTCAAATGGCTTGAGAACAGTACAAAGTTCCTTACAAAATGTCCATTCCTCTTGCGAAAGGACCGGGATACCTCTATTTATGAGAGCTATTGAAGTTTTTATTGCGTCCTCTAGTTCACAAAACCTTTGTAACAGATAGTAGATGGAATTCCACCTCGTGGGGACTTCCTGAATTAGTTTCTTGGGATGAAAAGAACCCATGTTCTTTTGCGCTGTCAGTAGCTTCTCCATGCCCGTCCTGCTTCTTTTAAAATACGCAACTACATGTTTTACTTTCTCCAGTAATAACTGTATCTGTTTCAACGCATCCTGGACGATTAAATTTAAAGTGTGCGCATAACAGGGAAAGTGCTTCCATTGAAGTTCATTTACAACAGCATTTTTCATATTAGATGCGTTGTCCGTTACAACGGCTACAATTTTTTCGGACAAATGAAATTTGTCTGAAATACACCTAATTTCAGCAGCTAAATTAACACTTGTGTGGCTATGAGGCAAAATTGAACATTCCAGCAAAACTGACTCTAGTTCGAAATCTTCATTTATGAAGTGTGCAGTGACAGCTAGGTAGCTCTCTGAATTCCTAGACGTCCAGGAGTCTGTAGTTAAACAGACGCTGGAAGCCGACATTAAATGTTCACGAACAACTGTCATACACTGTTCATATGCTGCTGGAACAAGTGATGATGAAATAGTCTTCCTATCAGGCAAAACGTAGGCAGGGTTTAATCCAGTACAAAAAGCTGCAAAACCTTCATCTTCCACTATAGAAAAAGGCTGAAAATCCACGGTAAACAACCGTAATAGTAGCTGGTCCAGCTTCTTTTTCTGCACATCACTCATTTCCCTTTGCACTGGCAAAAATGATGACAGCGACTGTTGCTTCACTGCCCCACGGACTGCAGGTGGTGATGAAGATTCAGGAGGGATAGGTACACGAGGTGGCACTCAGGACCTGATATTTGAGTACTATGAACATTATCAGACCCACATGCACTGGTAGAGCTTTGAGAGTTTAACACGGAAATATTTATTGTTGGGTGCCTTCTTTCAATATGTTTCTTCAAGTTAGAAACCGATCCCCTGTAACTAAAATTTTTGCCCACATAAATCACATCGGGCAGATTTATTTACATCGTCTGTGACAGTGAAATAAGACCACAGAGGACTCGTCTTCTGTCGTTTACTCATCTCGTACAGCACAATGTAAAACACGAAATATTAACTGGAAAGACAACGCGGAACTGTTTCGAGAAACTATGCAACTGTATGTATTACCACTTGTAAACCTAATACAACGCTCTTGAGACAACTAATGAATATCTGTAATTCTGTAACCGGCTGACAAATAACAGTGTAGGAATGTCAGTACTGCCTCTAAGCGGTTACAAATGTATCGCTCACGCATGCGCAGGAGAGCGCGCTTAAGTCTAGCTGCCATGCTTGCTTGCAGTCTAACATCCGTTAACCAATCAGGAGCTCCCTTGGTTTCGCTGAGACAGTTACTTATGTATTAGGGTCTCGGATGGAACATAATATTTATGGAACAGCTTACTGCGATGGAACAGAATACAGTATCATAATACGATATGTAACTCCCATCTCTAGTTTACAGGTCTTCATATTCCATTGGTCTCAGTTTTGATGAAACCTTCTTTACTGGGAAAAGGTCAATGCAATTGTAATGGAAAGGAATAATTTTTGTTCCTACTTCTACTGTATTCAGTAATAGAATAATAGTAATAGTAATAATAATAATAATAATAATAATAATAATAATAATAATAATAATAATAATAATAATAATAATAATATTCATTATCATTATCATCATACCGTGCGCATTGGCCAGGCGGCCACGGTCGGGTAGCTAAGAGCTTGCATTCGGGAGATGGTGGGTTCGAATCCCACCGTCTGCACCCCTGATGATTGTTTTCCGTGGTTTCCGATTTTCACTCCAGGCAAATGCTGGGACTGTACCTTAATTAATGCCACAGCCGCTTCCTTCCCAGTCCTAGCCCTTTCTCATCCTTGCGTCGCAGAAAACCTTCAACGTGTTAGTACGACGTCAAACCACTGGAATAATAATAATAATAATAATAATAATAATAATAATAATAATAATAATAATACTTTTCCCGAATTGTTTGGTTCGATCTTGGCTCAGTCCGGTGGTATTTGAAGGTGTTTAAATACGTCAGCTTCATGTCGGTTAGATTTACTGGCACGTAAAAGAACTCTTGCCGGACGAAATTCCGGCACCTCGGCGTCTCCACAAACCCTAAAAGGCAGTTATTGATACGTAAAGTCAATAATAATATATTAATAATAATAATACTTGAATAGTATTTTAAGGTAGGTATAGGCTCACATACCACCTCCCAAAATTAAGTAACCCTTATTTACTTATTTACGGGATTTCGTTTTTGCACGCTTAATTCATATTCATTGCTAATATTGTTCTCTGTATTGTGGCACGAAGTTGCGCTCCCGTTGATGAAGTTAAGTACGGTCTCTGCGCAACCGGTACACGTCAGAAAGCCTCGAGCAACTTGCTGTCTGCATCACGCGTAACGGGATGTTCTAGTGCGTATCACCGGACATTACAATACAATAGTAAGAGAAACTGAGAAAGAATGGTGTGATAATTGTTTGCATTTTCTCGTGAAGAAATTAGGTCATGAGGTCTTCATTCACGTTAAACTGATCCTTAACTAAAGAAAAGGATAAGCATTCACTTATCCATGTCAGTTAAGAATGGTACGTTTGTCTTCGACATTCATATTATACATTAGTAAATGTGCCACTAAGAAGAATGTGGAGGAACACATGAATGTCGTATAATGGTATATTTTTCTCTCTGAACATTGGGTTGTCCAGAAAGTACTGAACAAAATATTTTTGCATTTAAAGGGAGACCCTACTGAGATTTATACTTGCTGTCATTTCAGTCTTATTTACCTGAAATTATGAACATTTGGAAATTTTCGTTTAAATAAAGAAATATTTCCGAAATTATGGTACATTTTAAAAACAATTTGGTCCCTTTTCAAAATTTCTCAAGTTCAAGAATATTTTGTATTTTGAAACATAGTTACATGGGTTGCAAACATTATAGCTATAAATTGTAGTATTGTGTTTTGTTTCAATGCAATCGTGACATTTAACATTTTTATTTATATTTTGTTTCACCTCATGAAAAATGAAATCATCTTACTTTAACTTAAAATATATCAAGCTGACGAATTATTACGCTATTAGAATGGATATTTCGATATATATATGTGCAATATGCATGTACTCATGTGAATTTTCAAGGCAATCACATCAATACTGTTTACTTTCATCAGCTTAGTCCAGATATTTCTGAGGGTGCAGGATCCATCCAGGATTTTTTTTGGTGGGGATTTTAAAGCCAGGTGCCCTTCTTGACGCGACGTGATTTTTGAGATGAAAACCTCAATCCAGGATCGACCAGGATTTGATCCTCAGTCTTGGGGGGTGGGAAGCCAGAAGCTGAGCCACTGAGCTAATCACGCCCCCTGTTTGGCAGGAAGAATTTTGAATTTACACAAATTTACTTTCGAGTAGTTAACACTGAAGGAAGGCCCTGTACAGTATTAACACTAATTTCCGATTTAGAATTAAGATTGCTGCAATGTGGTGCCTTATCTATCGTTTCTCTAAACCTAAAGTTGAACGGCACATTCACATCTATAATCTACAATCTTCTTCCGCCCTGCAGACTTGTTCTCATGCGATTATGACAAAATTGCATGTTACATAGTTGTATGCTTTATCGTATAATAACTCTGGAGATTTTCAAATACACACGTGTGATTTCGAAGTTCTGAAGATGGTTTTCTGTGGTTTCCCATTTTCACACTAGGCAAATGACGGGGCTATGTCTTATTAAGTACAACGACCAACGGCTATTGTCATGGAATCTAATTATTTCTACACTGACTCCTACTGCTTGGATTGCATTCTATACCGATAATACTTTTATGATATTTGTAGGGATCTCTAGACTAACATAGCCCCTCCAGAAATCAATTACTAGCTCTTATTTACGAGATTTCTTATATGCATTGTAATTAAAATGCATTCCTAAACACGGTTGGTGGTTATTGATTTAAGAGGAAGTACTACTAGACAACCATCCTCTAGTAACGCTAATCAACCAAAAAAAATATTGAAGGGGTCCGACACTTCGAAAAATGAAGCTATCAACTAAAGAAAGATAAGGGCCACGAAGGACGTGAAAATTAAAGATTCCCTAGGCCTCCATACATAATACCATCGGAATCGGAAAAGAACAAGAGCTGACCACGGGAAGTCGGATAAGATAGATGGCAGTGAGGAGTCTACAACAAGTAAGTGACCGGGCGAGTTGGCCGTGCGCGTAGGGGCGCGCGGCTGTGAGCTTGCATCCGGGAGATAGTAGGTTCGAATCCCACTATCGGCAGCCCTGAAAATGGTTTTCCGTGGTTTCCCATTTTCACACCAGGCAAATGCTGGGGCTATACCTTAATTAAGGCCACGGCCGCTTCCTTCCAACTCCTAGGCCTTTCCTATCCCATCGTCGCCATAAGACCTATCTGTGTCGGCGCGACGTAAAGCCACTAGAAAAAAAAACAAGTAAGTGGAAGCAATGCCAGGACTCAGCTAAGAGCTACATGGTCACCAACCCACACTCCCAAGTTAAAAGCCTCTAGGGCCCCTTTTTGCCGCTAGGTCCCTTTTAATCGCCTCTTATCACAGACAGGGGTCACCGTGGATGTTATTCTGCCGCCCCCACCTACAGGGGGTCATTCCTGAACAGTTTTGGAATAAATTAACTATTACGTGTTTCTGCGGTGGTTCGTAGTGCAGTGTAATGTGTGTAAATGAAGAAGCGTTTGTTAAGACTAACACAGACCTTACATCCCTAGCCAGAGAAATTAACCACACCCAACGAAAATTCATGGGACCAGCCGAGAATCGAGTCCTGAGCCTTCTGAACAGAAGGCCTCCACGCTGGCCGTTCATTCAAGGGGCTGGGCCTTTCTGCCAGTTCTATACAAATAAGAAAAAGGAGTGGAGACGAACTTCAACCCTGTATCATTTCTTTCTCGGTAGTTGCATCTCTTCTATGTTCCTAATCATTGCAGTTTATCTTCTTTTTACAGGTTGTAAATTGGCCTTATTTCTCAGTATTTTTTAGTACAAAAGTTCATTTATATAATCTAATTTGCTGGCACTGATGACAGATTCTTGTTCTGTGAAGCGAGTAAAGATTGAGGATTCACGCATTCGTAGTTCACAGAAGGTCGTCTTTCCTTATGTAAACTAGGATGAGATCAGCTGTTTTATATTCTGTGAAGGCTACGACTATGTGAGTTAATGTAATGGAAGCGTCCTTGCATTCAAGAGATAAACTAACCTGTGTAATTTTACAAACTACACTCAGGAGGTTGGTACACATTGCGACTCTGTAGGAGAGATGGGTCAAGATTGTTCTCTCATTATGAAAGAAGGTAATGATAGTGGTGTATGACCTCCGGAGAGGCTGATGCAGATCTTCTGAACTGACGTCCATAGGCGATCTGCGCGTCTATGAGGAATGAAGTCTTACCTAGGGTGAAATCTAATTTTTAAGATGACAGGGACACCCAGTCCCGAGCCAGAGAAAATAACCAATGAAGGTTAAAAATCCCTACCCGGTTGAGAATAAAACCCAGGACCTCCTGTAGCAAAAGCCAACATACTAACCAATGAGCCACGGAGTTGGACAAAAAAATATAGAAGAATCAAATAATCACCAGCATCTACGTCTGTTCTAAACAAATAAAATATTAATTTACAAAACTATTGCACACTAAGAGTTCTTGGTTTACTTTTACACAAGACGATCAGAACAACAACAACAAAACTTTTCCCTTTGCGGAAAGCTAATGATCATGAATATGACTTTCAACATATGAAATTCAAACATGGAGAACTGCAACTCTACGTCAAAGAAACTTACGTTGTACCGGTTGTAGCCACAGCACCTTTGTCGACCAAGACCTACGAGAACGATTAATGTGACGTCACTGACAATACACTTTCTGTTTCAACGCACTCTATTTATACAAATCCACTGCCGCAGCATCTTTGTCAACCAAGGCCTACGGTAACGATCAATGTGAGGTCACTGACAATACACTTTCTATTTCAACGCACTCTATTTATACAAATCCACCGCCGCAGCATCTTTGTCGACCAAGGCCTACGGTAGCGACTAGTGTGACTTAACTTCCATCACACATTTTGCCACGTTATACAAATATTCTCATGACCCCCAGAGCCATGAGACATCTTCATGTCGAAACACGATTTGTTCTGATTTTATCTCAGACGAGGAATAGTATTTCAGATAGTGGAAAGCATAGGTATGGATTTTCTCCGTTTTTTCTACACTCGATTTAAGAACATTTTGTTGTCGATTTTCAAAGTCCCTGTCCTCTAAACTTTTCTAAAAAATCCTAATAATTATTCCTAATTACTAAAATAGATATATAACGGTGCATTAATACATCAAATGTCTGCCTTTTGCAGAGCGACCTTATCCTGATTGCTAGGAACATTGAAGAAACTTCCATACAGTTTTCCATCTTACAAATAGTTCAAAAACACGCATTAAGATAGCCTCCGAAAATTAAATTTATACCAAACATTCTCCAAATAATTCCAAATAATCCAGAAGATTATATACTATAAATACCTTGCGAAATGGATCACGTATAACCTAAACGAAAGTCTATCCATAATTAATAATAATAATAATAATAATAATAATAATAATAATAATAATGTTATTTGCTTTACGTCCCACTAACTACTTTTACGGTTTTAGGAGACGCCGATGTACCGGAATTTAGTCCCGCAGGAGTTCTTTTACTTACCAGTAAATCTACCGACACAAGATTGTCGTATTTGAACACCAAATACCACCGGACTGAGCCAGGATCGAACATGCCAAGTTGGGGTAAGAAGACCAGCCCCTCAACCGTCTGAGCCACTCAGTCCGGCTATATCCATTTATAACAGGTGTACCTTCCTGTTCCATGGCTAAATGGTTAGCGTGCTGGCCTTTGGTCACAGGGGTCTCGAGTTCGATTCCCGGCAGGGTGGGGGAATTGTAACCATATTGGTTAATTCCGCTGGCACGGGGGCTGGATGTATGTGTCGTTTACATAATCATTTCATCCTCATTACGACGCGCAGGTCGCCTATGGGAGTCAAATCAAAAGACCTGCATCTGGCGAGCCGAATTTGTCCTCGGACACTTCCGGCACTAAAGAAGTCATACGCCATTTCATTTTTTTTACAGGTGTACCAAAGTTGAAAATGCGTATCACATGTCCAACAACGTTTACAGGAGCAATAATTTATCACTAAACCTAGAACTCCAGAATGCAGTGGTGAGAACATCAGTGCTATGCGCATTAGGGTGCTTATCCACGGGAGACAAAGGCTTCCTGAGATAATTATGTTTCTTTTTCTTGCTTATAGAATACCGTTAATCGCAAATGGTAGTTCCTAGCTTTGATATGTCTTTATTCAGTTTTTCTAAGTAAACATCCTTTCTGAGATAACAAACATCCTAACAAAGAAAGTGTCACTCCCTTCATGTCGAAACCTGCCTTGAAACTTCTGTCACATAATCGATGTGTTACCAGAAGATCATTCGCAGAAAAAATAGCTGCCTATTTCCAACGCAATGCCCCAAAATCGAAGTTGGAATCCTAGGTAACCGGAAGGTGACGCGGCGCAGCTGGTCATCCCTGCCTCACTGGCGAGCCTTCCGTTGGTACTGACATTTGACTCACTTCTCGCTACTGTACAGCTGCCTTGCAGTGTGAGGACCAAAGAGGATAGAATAGAATAGAGATGAAACTCGATGATAAATTTCGGTTCCAAGCCACTTGGCGCTAGTAGTTTTAGTCTCTTTTCCGAGATAGCGCCACATTGTGTATTCTGGTGCAATACCTTAGTATTACTTTCAACAGATAGCGCGGAGAATTAACATCCAGCGCAGTGACGCACATCCGGGTATGCTTACGGCTCCTCCCCCCTCCTTTCCCTGCCCCCCCCCCCCAAACGGCGATAATAATGCAGTTCTACTACTTCCATGCCCAATACATTGTAATTCATATATTTTTATTTCCAAGTACTTACTACGTTGTAAATAATGATCTGATACCCCTAGTTTGTATGGCATACTATGTTACTGAGAACATAACCACACACCTCAAAGCAGCTTTAACTTCAAATGAATGATTGACACATTAACACAAAGCTGATATTATAACAAATAAGAAATCCCTTCGAAAGCAAGACAATAGAGCACACCATACACAAGACAATGGGGTATCACATCAATATCCAAGTACCGTACCACATGAAAATAAAAATAACAGAATTAAATGCACTGAGACAGGAAATATATAGAACTACATTAATAGAACCATTCAGCTTTCAGCCCCTGATGTGTACTCAAACAGGAAATACAGGATTTCAGGAGGACTGGCGAAGATATATTTCAAATAACCAAGCACAAGGAACTAAGATTTACATCACAAGCACATGAGCACTTGGAATTGAAACAACACAAATACTGTAGCATCAAGGGAACTATCGATTAAAATCGATATAAGTTTGAACAAGGTTAATCGATTGGGTAAAGTCGAATTCGATGCAATTCAGCAATATTATCTCCACAATGCTCGACGTTTTATGACTAATTAATTTGTGAGAAGTGCCCACTGATTGAGGTTAGACTTGAAAAACTTTAAATACTTCACTTCGAGACAAAGTGCCTTTAATTATTAACAACGCTCATTTTATGCTTACTTGCGTGCCATCTACAGAACGTGTATATAACTATTTACACGTTATGAATGACCTCCAGCGCCATCTAGAAAAAGAGACTGAAACTACCTGAAGCTAGCTACAGATTGGAACCAAAAGCCCTATTAGAGTTTCACCCCCCTGGTGAGGACTGTACAGTGCAATCTGTGGGGTCTAGTATCACTTTCCTATTGCTTATAGACGGGTGTATGCACTTAAAATTCAAATAGTTACTGTAAAAATGTGCAATGGTAGTATTGATTCCATAACAAAAATACTAGTATCTAGCATTTGAAATTATTTGATATTAAAATATTCTTTATTAATCTGCTTACCCTCCAGGGTTGGCTTTTCCCTCGAACTCAGCGAGGGATCCCACATCTACCGCCTCGAGGGCAGTGTCCTGGAGCTTCAGACTTGGGTCGGGGACACAACTGGGGAGCCTCCCATTCTGTGCTGAACAGGGGCCTTCCGGGATTGCAGGCAGACAGGCGGCTAAATTTTGCATGTTGTCTTCCCGAAGAACATCGGTTATCTCAAGGGAGGTTTCGGCGTATGGGTGTAACACTTCCCTTTTATTTATCCTTCTGTTGCGGTTTTGCATTCCCTGCCTTGCATTCAATCTTGTTAGGTTTGTTCCCAAAGAACATCACTTCAGTAATCGAAATGCTTATCCAAAGACATCGCCCTTATGAATAAGAAAACGAGATGCAAGTTTGGCAAAATGACCACCCAACTTATTGTAATAATGGTTCTTATGACTTGGACGTCTATAGCCATGTGATGAATCAACAGTCTTCACTTTCTTTGTGCTAAAACGTTATCTCTATGTTTATTAAGCGAATCGTGAGGATCTACCTATTTAGAAGTACCGTTCTTCTTAATATTTATTTAATTTGTTTGCGGTGAATATTGTAACGGTAAGTTTTGCATAATTGCAATGTCATATATATAATTGAGCTGTTCTGCGTGCATAGTGTGCAACGAAGTGTACAGGAAGGAAGGAGTCACATGTCAGGCACGGTTTGTTGACGGAAGGTCAACCTCTTCAGAATATGGCAAGAAGCTTCCTTGACATCTGTTGTGCTTCACTTCCACTCACTTTTCGAACGGTATAAACGGGAATTCAAGGAAATCAAGAACATGTAATTCGCTATTAATATTTTCTTGTGAAGAAGAGGTATATTATGGATAGATACTCGTAGGCGTCCTGAATATTTATTTATTTATTTATTTATTTATTTATTTATTTATTTATTTATTTATTTATTTATTTATTTATTTATTTATTTGCGTCTTTATTAAGTGGCGAAGTTAGGGCTCTTGCCCTCTCTTACACTTAACCACATACAATTTTTTTTATTTTTACAGTATTAATCTAAAGTGTCATTGTAATCAATTACTGTTATTGAGATATGTATGTGAGATAAGGAATTACAATAATACAATTAATTAAGGTTACTACTGATGAAAAATTATGGGATAAATAGAGAGTGGATAATAACAAAAAAATATATCAACTTATAACCTAAAGAATATATCTACAACTAGCTTAAAGAAAAACTTATTCAAATATAAGGCTAAAATAAATTAACTAGTATGTTACGATCTGAGTGAACTAAAATCATTGTTACTATGTAGTCTATTTCTATGAACAGTCTATAGCCTTAAATGAGAGTAGTAAGAACGTAAATGGGATAGCCTTAGGATGAGGCAAGAAAGAGGGGATTCTTGGAATGTTAAGTGTACTTACAATATTAACCGCTCGTAGCTTTGAGAGGAAGTTCACGATGTGCCACTCAGTATGTTCGAACAGAGCCCTCTAAAGCACACGACTATCTCGTGTTAGCCTCGGGAATGTCAATTGACTATTTTACCAACCTGTTAATAATGGGTACACAGAACTAACGTGTAGATATTGCCTGATAATTCTTAGAAAATGAACCTTGTTTCATTTTTGTCACACCGGAAGAAGTGAAACAATATGTCGTCAAGCCAGTTATATCCCAGGTGACTACATCTCAAGAAATCACTCGAACGTTTCGGAGTAATGTAATGAAGAAAAAAGTAGCCATGTATATGACTGAGATTAAATAATTAAACCTGTGAGGAAGATTGAGTTTTGTCTAGACTGGAAGATAGATGCAGGATTAACCCTTTTAGAACTGACTATGCGATAATTAAAATCTGTTCCTATTGTTACTTTGCTGCCACGAATTTATACATTGTTGATACATTTTTCTTGTTTTAGAATAGCGTGCATGCAGTGTATTTATCAAATTAGTTCTGGGTGTTCTAAGGCATAAGGGATGTCGGACAGAAAAGGGAATATTAGAATGTAATTTCTACAAATTAAAAAAAAAAAAATGCATACAATTCCATAACTAAAGGTTGTTACACATCTTTAAGTTTTTTGTGGAAATACAGTATGTCGTTCACACCCTTTTCTTTTTTCTTCATTAACGTGCGCTATGCTGTAAAACATTATTTACGAAAGAGTTTACATTAAGCCCTCTTGGCATTGGTTTTCTTCTTTCGTCTACGGCTATAGTGGAGCAAAACTGGCTCCTTTTCACCCAGATGTAAATGATCCCCAATACTGTCCATCATTCAAGCCGATTGTGGGCCGCCTGTAGCAAAACTTAAGTCTTTTGGTTTTATCATGCGGCGACCTTTTTCAAGAAGACCTTCCATCAATTTGATCAAGAACTTCAACCTGTTAGGACATAACACTGACGTTATGAGAAAGAGATGTCACTATCAGCGCCTTCGAGGCACCAGATAAAGGGACAGACGAATCTGAAAAAATGGGAACGAAAACAATCTGAACGCACTTATTTCACAGAAACTTGCAGACTGAGTGCTGATTTTCTTTATTCCTGTGGCGGTCGATCAACATTTGAACAATTCAATTTAACTTTCAGATATATCTGTCTGTACCATGCGAGTGATCTGCTTCATCCTGACGATAATATAACCAACGAGGAATGGATCCAGAACTTTGATTTCTTATCATCCTTCACAGAAACTGCGATGAGATTGGAATTAAGGGCAATTTGTCAATATTTATGCCATGTAACTGGATATTTAAAAAAAATTGTTTCAACGCGAATAAACAGCCGAAGTTTATCTCAGTTTCTGAGGTAAATTCTTTACTGAGCGAGTTGGCTGTGTCGGATGGGTTGTCTAGCTACAAGCTTGTAATCGGAGGATGATGGATTTGAGTCCCTCCGTCGGTACGCTGTACATGATCCTCCATGGTTTCGTGTTTTTGCGCGAGATAAACCTGGTCTGGTACCTTAACGAAGCCACGGCCGTTATCTTCCCCGTTCTGACTCCGATCGGCTTTACGTCACGCCGATATAGATGGCTCTTATGGTGACGATGGGATAGAAAAGGCCTAGGGGTGGAAAGGAAGCGACTGTGGTCTTAATTCAGGTACAGACCCAGCATTTGCCTGGTGTGAAAATAGGAAACCACGGAAAACCAGTGAATATTATGAGAATAACTGAAAGTTTTCGCCAGTTGGTCCATAAAGGAAACTATTAGCATACCCGTCGATTGTTTCTATCGCGCAGCCACCAAACATTCTTCTTCTTCTGCTACCCCTCTTTCTTCCCCTCGCCCTGATGCTGTTGCGAGTGCAAACTGAGTGGGATATGTGAATTTTGGTCAGTTTTACGACCGGCTGTCCTTCCTGGCGCGACCGCAATGTAAAGGGACGTATCACTATTGCGCAGATGTTAATGTGTTGTGCGTATATGGAGAGGCGTATGTTGTAAATGAAATGAAATGGTGTATGCCTTTTAGTGCTGGGAGTGTCCGAGGACAAGTTCGGCTCGCCAGATGCAGGTCTTTTTATTTGACGCCCATAGACGACCTGCGCGTTATGATGAGGATGAAATGATGATGAAGACGACACATACACCCAGCCCCCAAGCCATTGAAATTAACCAATTATGGTTAAAATTCCCGACCCTGCCGGGAATCGAACCCGAGACCCCTGTGACCAAAGGCCAGCACGCTAACCATTTAGCCATGGAGCCGGACGGCGTGTGTTGTAACAAATACGAACACAAGTCACTCAGCCAGAGTGATTTACTCAGCCAGGAATAGAACCCGGGAACCTCTGAACAGAAAGCAGGGAAGCTGTCCTTTCAGACAAGGAACAGGACAAGCAGCTTCAAAACATTAAACCACCAAACATAAAAATGGAATTCTTTAAACTAATTCTTCTTCCACCGCGTTTTCAACATATTTGTGGGGTCACGAGTGTGAACTTTCTTGCACATATGGATTTGAACCTTTTTACGGCCAGATGCCCTTCCTGATCCCAACCCTATACGGAGGGATGTATTCACTATTGCGTGTTTTAGTGGTGGTTGGTAAATTTTTTTTACGATCGGCTTTACGTCACGCCGGTATAGATAGCTCTTATGGTGACGATGGGATAGAAAAGGCCTAGGAGTGGAAAGGAAGCGACTGTGGTCTTAATTCAGGTACAGACCCAGCATTTGCCTGGTGTGAAAATAGGAAACCACGGAAAACCATCTTCCAAAGCCACTCGCTCGGTGGTTGGTAATATTGTGTGTATTGAGACAAACACTAACACCTCGTCAGGCGAATTTACCCGACTTGGCTAAAATCACCAGCTCGGTCGGGATTGGAAACTCGGGCCCTATGTGTCGAAGGCCACAATGCTGTTCATTCAGGCAAAGATATGGACTATGTTAACCTCTGCTGTGAAGCATAATTATTGGACAGCTACGGTAACCCTACAGGATAAATCCAAATTGTCAATAACTTTGTAAGATTAAGTTGGAAACTGTTTCGAAATATTCCACGGAGGAGTGCTGAAAACATTTTAAAGACAATAGGAAACTTTCTTCGTAATTTCTGGAGATCATTTGTCCAGACACAGTAAAGAAGTAGAACTCTCCAAGTTGCAGGTTCAGCGAATACGTTAGCTTAATGACGTCCCAGTGTTCTTCCACGCCGCTCGCACCTCCAAGAGTCTCCCGTTCACATGAAAGAGGTCAATTGTCACTGCAGATGACCAGTGTTTAGTCGCTCATGGCGAAGAATACCGTTGACACTCGTAATTTTTTCTCGTAGCACAATTAAGACTTTGGGCATTTAGACCGTGTCAAAGCGGTTTTCAAGAAGGAATTCTGCAGAAATATACACAAATGGCTGTCTTGGACGGAAAGGTATGTGTTTGTTGCGCTTTTTACATACTAAAGTTGATCACATTGCGGGATTCCGAACCCGCAGAAAGATATTTTACAATTTGGTCACCGAAATCGTGAACTTTTACAAGTTGCTTTCCGTCGCACCGACGCAGATAGGTCTTATGGCGACGATGGGAAAGGAAAGGGCTAGGGGTGGGAAGGAAGCGGCCGTGGCCTTAATTAAGGTACAGCCCCGGCATTTGCCTGGTGTGAAAATGGAAAACCACGGAAAACCATCTTCAGGGCTGCGAACAGTGGGGTTCGAACCCACTATCTTCCGAATACTGGATACTGACCGCAAATAGTGAACTCACCTCCAATGCAAATGAATGCAAAAGGGCATTAGTACTATGTGTGATAACTGATGACCAAGGAAAGGAATCTTCTTCTTGGCGTTTTTTCCAGTTATAAGGGTCCGCAACGATCTTAATTTTGCCCAATTTTACGGTCGGGTGCCCTTCCTGACGTCAACCCTGTGTGATGGGATGTTTTAACTATCGCGTGTGGTTGGTGGTGTGGTGTGTTGTACGTAAATACCGAGAAGTGTATTAATATGAACGTACACATCCAGTCCCCGAGCAGAGGAATTAACTATATGCAGTTAAAATCTCCGATCCGGCCAAGAGCGTAACCAAAGACCCTGTGATGCGAAGGGCGGTACGCTGAACATTCAGCCACGAAATGAGATTGAAGGAAAGGAATGTTGAAAGTAAGTGTGAAGCTGTGACCATTCATATGCAGGCACTTCCATGAGAAACAAATAAAAGCCCTACATTTCGGACTTTGGTTAATTCATCTTGCCGAAGTTGGTAATGATCGGTCATTTCTAGCTCTATCTAGGAAAGCAGATTCGAACCCAGCTGAAGTCGAAGATATCTAAATGCAACAATTAGGTTGTAAGCCATTGGTTTCGGCACATTAAGAGAATTCTGTAGGAATACCGTACATTAGTTGGATGCAAGTAGTAGATAGAGACTGGACTCTTTAACCACTCAGGGTAGAAATGTATGGAAAAACAGCAATGCACCTCCAAATTGTCTGATTATATTCCTATATGCATTACTGGAACAAAAGGAAGGAGAATGTTTGAATATATTACTTACATGTCTCCCGGTTTATGCGCACAGGAATCGTGTTCGTCTTAACTACACTCGATTTTAGTGGAATGCAATACTGTTTGGACCGTACTTTAGTAGAGTTGACAAATAATCCTCACATTTATGTTTCTGTGGCGTAATAGTATTCATTTAAGGCTTTGTAAACGTTTATCTGAATATTTCCGCGCGTAGTGCTAAACGTTTTCTCGGCACAACTTGTCGACCTAAAAGCCGACACTATGCAAAATATTGTTTACTTACCACCTCGTATAGAAATAAATGTTCACCAAGGGAATTTGGACAGGAAATATGGCAAGAGAAGCTTGATACTAAGTAGAGCAAAAATAACATTGTCGCTTGATATCGTGATCGTTGGCCACGGGACCTCCAGTTTGTCATGGAATCCGAACTAGAGTCGCATGATTTTTCATTTCAAAACTCCCATATGCATTGGTAGGGACTCTAAGCACGGCCAGCTTGGTGAGGATCCAACGACTATATTACGCATCACACCCCCGAACTGGAATAAATGGGAATATCAGCTGGCCAGTGATCGCCATTGTTGTTGGTGGCTCAGGGATAGGGCTAACGAACGTTCTTTCCTTCTTTATTTTTCTTTCTTATTTAATTTGCTTTACATCAATCCGTGACATATATGTCTTAGGCGATGTTGGGATAGGAAATGGCTCGGAGGGAGAAGGAATCGGCCGTGGCCTTAATTAATGTACATCCCAGCGTTCACCTGACGTGAAATTGGGGAAATCATAAAAGCCATCTTCAGGGCTGCCGACAGTGGAGTTCGAACCCACTATTTCCCGAATGCAAAGTTACATAACCTAAACAGCGTAGCCATTTCGCTCGGTAACATCATTTTTCTTTAGGACTTTGCATCATGCACGTCTCACATTACGAGACTCTGGAAAGAGTGGCACTTACATTTGTTAGACAGAGATGAGAAGTCTTCACTTCTTCCCTTGAGTGAGGATTGCCTCTGGTTAGACGGCCTAGCCTTGTTCCCAGAACATTGACTTGCGCTGTCCATCCCACCTGTTGACGTCAGCGCTACTTGTTGCTTTAGCTCTCGAGGAACTGTTCACTTTGTCATAAAGCATGACTAGTGACAATACAGTCATAAATATTTCCACTATTATAATTTACCCTGTATTCTCAGAGCATAACATTCTTGTACGATGACAAGTGAGTGTGTATGAAAGGCGTGAAGACTTCAACACTAGCGATGAAGTGTCCAGGGCTGTTATCTTGGTGATAAATTGGCATATCGTCTGCTCGCCAACTTTTGATTTACGCTGTAGCTTTGCCAAACATCGTATGAATATCACTTTGAATATGCAGTATATTGGAGCTGATTTTGCCTTTAATTATGCGTTCTTACATGCCCTAATAGCAGTGGTTCTAGTGTGTCGGGAGGTCACCAGGCGCTGGGGGAGACGCTGGTTCTGTGGTCTAGCTCCCAACCTGGGAGTCCCTGATTCGAATCTACATGTTTGGTTCAAAACTAATGGCCTCAGAGGTCACCGTGCGTGCCACAAAGGAATTTACTGGAGGGAGGTAGAGGGAAGAGCTCCCAGTCTGGGTGCCTCGGTTTGAAAACCCAGAGACTTCGGGCGGGTTTGTTTTAGGATCAGCTCGTGTGAGCTATGAATCTCCCAGCCAAGACCAAAAAACGAACCCCTGTGTTCTGCTGACAGCGTATAAACATGGGAAGGGTGGCATTGATGTAAAGTATAGTAGAGTGTGATACGGCGATATGAGGTCATTGTTTTAAGCGGGGCAATCACCTGTTCTTAAGATTTAGTCAGAGGCAGGACTGGAAGAAGTCCGATCCTTCGAAAAGTGGACGAATAGTAAAAGGAAGGAATGGGCCATGAAGAGGGTGAAAATGAAAGACTCCCTAGACCTAACACCATCAGTGTCGTAAAGGAACAAGAGTCGAACAAGGGAGGTCAGATAAGAAAGAAGAAAGTGAAGAGCCGGCCACAAGTAAATGCTGGAGCAGTGCCAGAGCGAGCTAGGCTCCGTGGTCACCGACCCATGCTTCCAAATTGAGATTCCCTAGTGGGGTGGAGTAGGGGGCTTTCAGTCGCCTCTTACAACAGGCAAAAGATGCCGTGGATGTATTCTATCACCCCGACCCGCAGGGGATGGGGTGTGACAGCCGAGTGCTATTGTTACTGACTTCTCACTCACCAAGACGGCCGTGGTTAGAATCCCGGCCGGTGACCGAACGTAAACATAGAGATCCCATGGCTAGAATCACGATATCAACAGGCATGTGAAATTACAAGCTAACTTGCATATTTTTCTGCTTTTGAAAAATAGTGGAACAGATACCGGTACTTATCTTGGATATAATTTGCCTTTCATATAGGATACATTTGTAACTTGTATATCAATACATAGGCCTACAGGATTTCAGCGATTTCAGGATTTAAAAAAAGTAGCGGACGTGGCTTTCAGGCACAGTCTCGACATTTGCATAGCGTGAAAACCATCTATAGTTTTGATGACAGTGGTGCTCGACTTACCATCTTCCGAATGAAATCTTACTGCTTACAATCAGTATCGCACTACCAACTCACTCCGTAAAAATAAGCAGCGCCATCTTTCAGTGCAACGTGTGTAATGGACGTACCATACATGCAAATAAAGATTTTAAAAAATATTTAGAATGGTGTTCATTTTGTTTCCTTTCATGGTGGCAGATTTTATTTGTATAGAGCGGTGATTCAATATGCATTCTTCAACGGTGCTTGCACATCTCATCGTCCTCATCGAAGGAGTTCGCGTAGCAGTGACTCATCCTTAAATACACTGAGCATGGTGCAAGTTAAAAGTCTGCTTTGATCATTTTATGACCTTCCTGATCAGAGCTTGATATTTTTTGCACCGTCGAAGGTAGTCTTTTTATCGTTTTCATGTGGACAAATTTTCTTTACTTTTTTATTTTATCGAAATACGAACCAAGTCGAAGTTTATGCAGAAGTAGCCTAAACTGTACGTCAACTGAAGGTTCCATTAAACGAGCGGACTCTGTAGTCATTGAGGTCGGTAGATGCAGAATGGGTCTCGGCTCATAAGTGGCCACGGCAGGTCCGTGGTCCAACAGCTCTGCACTCTGACCGGCCAGCCGAGTAGAGGAGGGGTGGCCACGGCTCTACCGTGGCTCTACGCCTCTGCATTCGGGAGACGGGACAGGGCTGGACTTCACGGCTGGCCCCAACCGTCGGTTGACCTGAGAATGGTTTTCCATGGTTTTCCATTCTCCTGCACTTAGGCTAATGCCGGGACAGTTTCTAGTATAGGTCATGGCCGCCAACCCCCTCACCTTCTCCGTGCATCTCCTTCACCGTAACAATTATTCCGGTCTCTAAGAGGCCCGCCTCCCCCTTCAGGGGAGAAATGAAAACATTTTAGTAGTGGCAGTCATTGATAGAAAATCTAACAAAAGCGTCATTATCGATCCAACAGTGAGATTTGACAGTTGAAACGCAGTCCAAAGAGGTTGATACAGAAAAGAAAATGCTCTATGAGCCTTGCCTTCGTGACTTGGGACACAGGTATAAAATTAATAACCGGGAAGTTATTAGAGCACCATACAATCTCGGAAGAATCGAGCTCAGACTGTACATACCTAGGTACTGTATCGCCCCTATTCAGTTGAAGCTTATCAGCCTTTACTCTGCACACTGAGCTCAGTACGCGAAAATTGCCAAGCGGCTATTGCCCTCGACTGCACTGACTGCCAAGTTCTTAGTCCTATATTAGGTATGCCCTTGCGTTTTGTCAGAATAAGAGCAGGCTACGAATAATTATTTAATTTTCTGGTCACTATAAATAACAAAAATATACGCCCCAAGTCAGATCGAAAGTGCTGACGCCTTCTCGATAATGGCTCATATATTTTTAAGGTGGGTGTACTTGTGACAGAAGCAGGAACACCTAGGCCTTTTAGCCTCCAACATAAAACACAGAAACAAAAGGCATCAACTTTGTGTTCGCAGTTTGGAATTACAGGCGGTTAAACCTGAGAGTTATTTATGATACTAAATACGAGTTGTCCTTGGAATTTAACGGCCTCCTTTTGAATATACAGAGGGAATTACATTATTATGCAGTCTCAGAGTGATGAATTTATTTTGCAGATAATAACACGAAGAGAATCCATAAAAGAAACACGAGTTTCCGTATTAGGTGTAAAGCTGCGAATGTTATAACACTTAAGATATTCCACTCAAAGTGTGGATGACTCTGAACATTTACAAGCGCATTATTACAAAACAAAATAATGTAACTTATATGAACTTTGAAGGGAACAATTTATTGTAACACGTGTGGTTTTCTTCGCAATTTGTTTTACGTCGCACCGACACCGATAGGTCTTATGGCGACGATAGGATAGGAAAGGGCTGAAAGGGCTAGGAGTGGGAAGGAGCGGCCGTGGCCTTAATTATGATACAACCCCAGCATTTGCCAGGTGTGAAAATGGGAAACCACGGAAAACCATCTTGACGGCTGCCAACAGTGGGGTTCAAACTCACTATCTCCCGGATGTAAGCTCACACCTGCGCGCCTCTAACCGCACGGCCGACTCGCCTGGTAACACATTGTTTGTGCGTGCATTTATAAGGTCTATCAAGTGCTTGGTTTAATGCTCAGTAACGCTTTATAAGTCATAGCAATCAATTATGGTGTTCTGCCCTGTTGGCAGGTTCCCTTGTTCGTTTTCTAATCCTCAGTAGAACTTTCCGTTCCCCAGTATCTCATATCTACCTTGATATCTTTAAGCTATTACTTCCTGCGAACCTTTTGCCTTTTTCCTCTCACCGTTCGTTCCATGGATTCTGTACGTAGACACGTCCGACGGAAACAGTGCTCCGACCGATTGTTCTGTCAATAATAATTCTTGTAATTCTCCTCTTCTCGTCAGTGCTCTCAAATACCTTTTTACTTTACCTTCTCATTCTGACTAACCTCCTACATTGCACGCCAAATCCTCATTTCAAAGGTTTCCAATGTTTATACTTCCTTTTATCCTTCTTTAATGCATATTCGTTTAGTTATTAGCTCTTTATTCTCTCCAACATCTCATTCCTTACCAATATCCAGTAACCAATTTTCTTTTCTTTTTTCATTAATTTATTTCATCCTCCTTTGATTTGTTACATCTTTATTCGTGTTCAATTTTTGTCGTGTCATATTTAGGTGGAAATTAATTCAAAATTTTAAGTATGTAATGACATATTCAAAGAAAGTTCTCCAGATTTTGCCCTTGATTTTACTGTAGCTTTCTAAAAATTGTAAACTTTCCATCGGACTCTCCTGGAGGCAAAGGTATCAGCTAAGTGATTTTTCATTGTGTTGAAATCGCACAGAAATTTTCCGTTCAAATAGTTCAAAAGAGACTCAAACAAGTGGAAGTCGGATAACACTATATCCAGTCAGGCTAGAGAATGTGGTACCGTACACAACGTCGTATTTATTACGCAAGACACGTGACGTGTGTTCAGTTTGCTTGTTTGAACCTCTCCCACTGAACGCTTAGATATTAATTTATCCAACTGGTTACGTCAGTAAAACTTTCCGTTCCCCAGTCTCTCCTATCTACCTTGATACCTTTAAGCTATTACTTCCTGCGAACTTTTCGCCTTTTTCTTCTCACCGTTCGTTCCATGGATTCTGTACGTAGACACCATCTGCTTGTGAAAGAATATCTGGGAATGTTTTTAGATACACGTGCATTTTGAAAACGATATTTCAAGACTAAATATTTTCACTTTGTTTTGTTTTTTAGCACCATATTGCACATTACGTTAATATTTTGTATTAACAAAATATGCTCAGCAGTTTATGTATGCATGACGCGTTGCGATGCATTCATTGAAGGATTAAAGGGAGTGATGCACTAGCATGTGTGTGGGTCAGCGTAACACGGAATTTCTTTCTTCTTTTCTTTTTTTACTCATTCCATGACTTAATACGGAAATGTATTAACAGACAGTACCAGTTCACAATAATGCACTTATTGAAATGCATATAAGGACAACAAAGATAGAAAGATAAATTACTATTTTGTAAGAATCTCAGTAATTTTTGCAAATTTATTCGATCTCTTGGAAATAGGAGCACGTAGCGCGGTGTCCTTGCCAAACAACTCTGCCCCCATCTCGAGTGTCCCGGAATTTAATCCTGGTGTACATTAAATCTCAACGCACTTAGAGGGTAGCATTTATTAAACTAAATAATTTGTAGTTTATCAGCGAACCGTTGATTGAACAAGATACACTAGATAAATGTTTGTTGAAAATATAACTTCAGTTCACCTGTATATTTAACAACCAGCTTTCACTGGCGGTAGCCTTGAATTCAGAGAGAACGACTTCCATTACATCATAGGTTTTCAAACTCTCCGACCGGAACACTCAAACATACAGCTGTCATAAATACTTACAACATTCTTGAAAACGCAATAGTGAATATAGATTTCCGCCATGACTCTGTTTAAAGTAAAGTTGGAATTCGTTATGGCATATGGCATATGGTGAGTCATAACTCTCATTTTGAAGCGAATAGAGACAGTAATGATAATAATAATAATAATAATAATAATAATAATAATAATAATAATAATAATAATAATAATAATAATAATAATAATAGGTTAAATAGTTCAGACGGTAAAGCGCTGGCCTTCTCAGCTCAACTTGGTAGGTTCGATCTCGGCTCAGTCGGGTTAGATGGAAATGAAATCAAACTTGTAATTAGATTTCTGTCGAATCTTTTTAGGTGGAAACGAAATCAACATGTTAAGTATTTAATGAAATCCTATTTAAAGAAAATTTCTCCAGATTTCTAGAAATTGTAAACTGTCCGTTGAACTATCTTGGAGGCAAAGTTATCAGCTAAGTGCTTTTTCACTGTGTTAAAATCACTCCATGATATTCCGTTCGAGTAGTTCCGGAGAGACTGACAAGTGGAAGTCGGATAACACTCTGTCCTGTCAGGCTGATGAATGTGGTACCATATAGGCCTACTACGTCGTATGTGTTACACAAGACACGTGACATGTGTTCATTTTGCTAGTTTTGACGTCTCCTGTTGAACGCTTAGATATAATTTTTCCAAGTGGCTACGCCTCCAGGGTGCCCATCTTCTTGTAAGAAGATGACTTTAGAATGACTTTAGATACACGTCATTCTCATGTCAGTAGATTTCACTATCACTATCAGCCATATTCAATCGTTTTTACGATGTGGCCTCTTTAAGTCCGAAGCAAGGTAGGTTTTCATGAGGTCTCTCCATCTGGGACGGTCTTGAGCGATGTTCTGCCAATTGATCCCAGTAGTCTTCCGGATGTCTTTATCCCATCTGTCCGGTGGTCTTCCCCTTGGTCTGAGATGATCTTTCGGACACCACTCAAGCACAAGCTTTGTCCACCTACCATCAGTTCTCCGAGCAACATGGCCTGCCCACTGCCATTTTAGGGTAAATACCCTTTCTAAAATGTCACTGACCTTTGTGACTGACCTGATGTAATCTGCTCTCTTCCTGTCTTTCTTCGTCAAGCCTAGCATGAACCGTTCCATAGCTCTTTGGGTTGTTCTGAGTTTTTGCTTAACAAACTCGCTCAATGTCCAGGTTTCACAACCGTAAGTCAGTACGGGGAGAACACTCTGGTCAAAGACTATCTTCTTTAGGTGGGGTGGCATGTTGGATTTGAAGATTGAAGATTTCTTCCGTAGGCTTGCCATCCTAGTTTGATACGTCGGAAGATTTCCGGTCTTAAGTCCCCTTTCATGTTTACAAGTTGCCCAAGATAGACAAATTCATTGACCTGTTGTAATGTGGTGTTTCCCACATGCAGCTTTACTGCTGGGGCCCATTTGTTAAGCATCACTTTGGTTTTAGAAAGGTTCATGGATAGTCCCACTTTTTGACAGGCTGAGACAAGATCTTGTATTAGAGTTTGTAGTTCATCGATGTCGTTGGCCAAAAGTGTAATGTCGTCTGCAAACCTTAAATTGTTCAGCCTTTTCCCATTGATTTTGATTCCTGTGCTTTGCCAGTTGATTTTTGACAATTTTCCTCAACATCACCGTTCCCGAAAACCGTAAAAGCAGTTAATGGCATGTAAAATGACTTAGCTGATGCAATGAAGTGAACGATGATGGCTTGCCGAGATGACTAAAAGAATCATACAGATTGAATGATTGCTGTCGTGTGACCTCCGGAAGGCTGGTCCAGGTATTTGTAGTTGACACCCATGGGTGACCTGAGCGTCTGGGTGTGATCATCTATATTTTTCCATCGTGCTTTCCCCCTAGTATGGTCAGTAAGACCCGGTCTAGAAAGCCAAGAATAACGGCCGTGAGGATTCATCGTGCTGACCACATGACACCTCGTAATATGCAGGCCTTCGGGCTGAGCAGCGGTCGCTTGGTAGGCCATGGCCCTTCGGGGCTGTTGCGCAGTGCGGTTTGCTTTCATGGTCAGTAAGAACATGATGGTGGTAATAATTAATAATAATAATAATAATAATAATAATAATAATAATAATAATAATAATAATAATAATAATAATAATAATAATAAAACATAAGGAAAATATTAGGCCCCCCAAGAATTGCAGAATTTTGGAAATTAAGAAGTAACAATGAAATTTACCAGAACATAAGAAAAATGAGATTGCTATTTCTTGGACACATTTACAGAATTGATGACAATAGACTAACTAAACGAATCTTCAAGTACCTTTGGGAAAAGAAATCAACTACCACCTGGATTCAAGAAGTCAAGAAAGACCTGGAAAGGAACAACATACAAGAAGAAGAATTATTGGAAAGAAAGACTTTTAGGAAGAAAGTCTTACAAATGGAAGGATTCCAAGGGAGGAAGGAAGAGAAAACAGGCACAAAGTGGACTGAAGACAGGAAAAAGAAGCACAGCGAAACAATGAAAGAATACTGCAAGAAAAGGAAAGAACAACTAAGGAGGAAGAATTGAAATTGTAACATGGTCCTTAGAAGGCCGGAACACAATAATAATAATAATAATAATAATAATAATAATAATAATAATAATAATAATAATAATAATAATAATAATAATAATTTAAGTACCTCAGATGGTAGACCGCTGGCTTTCTGAGCTCAATTCGGTGTTGGAACATAGCAGCCAACTCTTGTGGAACAGCACCAAAGCTTTACGTCTCCATCCGACGGATGAATCACCGTCAACAGCGCTATATGGCCCCACTACATATGAAGACTTTTAAGAGTTTTGGTGCAGAATACGGGCATTTGGCACAAAATCTGGTGATTAGAAATTGTATACGGTACCTCTCTTACCTCGCCGGACAATATTCTGATGGTGATTTTCTTTCCACTAACGGGATTCGAACCGGCTAACCACGGTTACAGACTTGACGCCTTAGCGATCATGGCCTCCAGGCGCGCACTAATAGAGGATAATGGAAAGGAAGTGAAGACAAACTAGAAATTGCCGGGCTGTGTGGCTCAGTCGGTTGAGGCGCTGGCCTTCTGACTCCAACTTGGCAGGTTTGATCCTGGTTCAATCCGGTGGTATTTGAAGGCGCTCAGATACATCAGTCTCGTGTCTGTAGATTTACTGGCACGTAAAAGAACTCCTGCGAGACAAAATTTCTGCACCTCGGCGTCTCTGAAAACCGTAAAAGTAGTTAGTGGGACGTAAATGATATTATTATTATTATTATTATTATTATTATTATTATTATTATTATTATTATTATTATTATTATTATTATTAAACCAGACATTTGAATCTGTCGAAGTGGATATCGAAAAACGTCGAAAAAAGAGAAGAAGCAGATTCAGGTACAGGTAAATGGTTCTATGTTGTGCCGTTTGGCTGCGCATTGAGTCTACTGTCTGTACTAATATTGACTTTTGTTCGGTAACAGTTACTTTGCCACCTCAGAACAACTTGCAGATTTTAAGACACCACAAGTCATTTGTTACGTTGCGCTCATCTACATTTCAGCGTGACATACATGTACTGTAGGTAGGATAATATGCATGTTTTACCACTTGCACAAAATAAAATCCACCTTTTCTATTATACGCTAATTCAACCGATGAAAATCTCTTTCAGAATGACCAAAGATTCAAACACAGTTCAATCCAGTAATACTTCCACAACATATTAACAGCCTTGTGATAGCTACGTGAAACTGTTTTTGAGTTGAAATTCCAGTAGATCTAGAATATTTCACACCCATCAGTATGGTATTTCTGTCTATTTACTGCTGTTTTAATGCCTTTGCTGGCAGAACCTAGTGTTTACAGTGCACTATGTCTAGAGCAATTTTGTTACTTTCATTGATCTGTCTCTGTCTAATCCTTAGCTTTGACAATATGAAAGTGACTGAGGTATGAGCGATGCTAGTAATGCCATTCCTTGTGCAGCCAGTCCCTGATAAGAATGGTGTGAAAATGTTGCTCATACGGTCGGTTGGTGCATGCATTTCAGTGGGCTTGGCAGACTGAAATGTAATAGCAACTTCTGGCTCGGTGAGGAAAGCAACGGGAAACTACCTCACTCCTCATTTCCCTAGTACGCCTCTTCAGTGATGCCTAGGCCATCTATGACAGCTGATGCCAAAGCTGTTGAGGATCCAACCAGCCTTAGGGCTGAAGACTGAACATACATACACTGCTGTTTTAAAATATTTAATTCACTAAGGGATTTAAATTCTTTGATATTTGGTGTCCTCCGTTGAGGTTTCAATGGAAATATTTTTCTGATTTGATTATTAAAATGCAGACATAATTTTACAACCGAAATAATAATAATAATAATAATAATAATAATAATAATAATAATAATAATAATAATAATAATAATAATGGTCCGCCTGTGTGGTGTAGTGGTAGAGTGATTAGTTGCTAACCCCGGAGGCCCGGTTTCGATTCCCGGCTCTGCCACAAAATTTGAAAAGTGGAAAAGTGGCTGGAACGGGGTCCACTCAGCCTCGGGAGGTCAACTCAGTAGAGCTGGGTTCGATTCCCACCTCAGCCATCTTGAAGTGGTTTTCCGTGGTTTCCCACTACTCGTCCAGGCAAATGCCGGAATGGTACATAACTTAAAGCCTTGTTTTTCTCTTCCAATATTCCCATCCCCCCACAAGGCCCCTGCTCAGCATAGCAGGCGAGGCCGCCTGGGCGAGGTACTGGTTCCCATCCCTAGCTGTATCCCCCGACCCAAAGTCTCATGCTCCAGGACACTGCCCTTTAGGCGGTAGAGGTGGGATCCCTCACTGAGTCCGAGGGTAAAACCAACCCTGGAGGGTGAACAGATTATAATAATAATAATAATAATAATAATAATAATAATAATAATAATAATAATAATAATAATAATAATAATAATAGGCATTACTAAGCAGTATCAACCGGAAGCCTTTTACACTTCAGAGTGTCTTAGAATGCAAAGGAAAATTCTTCTTGAGAAACTCGAAGTTGAAGAAAAAAGAAACGAAGAAAGAAAGAAAGAAAGAAAGAAAGAAAGATATACTGTATATTCTTGAGAATAATCTTGGACGCAGTAAATATAAACGGCATATATAGACGACGGCACAACCACAAAAACTACACCCACGTGGAAAAAATAACTGATGAGACGCGGATGCAGACTATCATGGCACCATGGTCACCGCATTCACATGATTTTAACTTTACCTAGCTCTGTGATCTATACGGTAATAAATTGGGTTTATACATAGCTTGAAGAAAGGCTAATACATATTATATTAACATAAGAATACCAGCCAGAACATCAACTACTGTATTACCTAACAGATATTGGTGGCAATGTCTGAAACTAGCTGGTTAAACCCCTCTGACGGAATTAATTATTCCATTGTCGTGCTGAATAACTAACAGATTAGTTTGTGTATCTTGCAATGATGTGAATTGACTTGAGATGGTATCGATAAAAGTGCATCAGTTTTTCTGCATGTTCCGAATTCGTGATTGGATGAGAGGCGGCGAAATTGACAATAATATTTGTAGGCGGCATCATCCATTATCACAGTCTTGTGAGTTGGTTTTTTTGCTAGTGGCTTTACGTCGCACCGACACAGATAGGTCTTATGGCGACGATGGGATAGGAAAGGCCTAGGAGTTGGAAGGAAGCGGCCGTAGCCTTAATTAAGGTACAGCCCCAGCATTTGCCTGGTGTGAAAATGAGAAACCACGGAAAACCATCTTCAGGGCTGCCGACAGTGGGATTCGAACCCACTATCTCCCGGATGCAAGCTCACAGCCGTGCGCCCCTGACCGCACGGCCGACTTGCCCGGTTCATTGTAGGCAAGTATAACATGGTCAGAGTAATGTAGGTTGCACATTTAGCGTACACAGGTGTTTTACATGTTTTGTACTTTGCCGGTAAGAGTAGCAGTCAGGTCGATGCACATACGCCACATAGCGTCGCAGTAGTGGAAATGATGTAGTACCAAAGTGAAAATAAGACGTTCCTTTAATACTCGTGAAAATATGTTCCGAAATATACTAATTGAGTTAAGAATCCCAAATACAGCGTTTTTCAGGAAATATTGATAATGTACTTCTTCCGTGAAAGAAGTTCATTTATTTAATAAAATGATCTTTGACTGATTCGCTGAAATCAGTCGGTGGATTTAGTAGGTAAAGTAATATCTTTTAATGATTCTGAACAAAGTTTTGTATGAAGGATTATTATAGCTGCAGATTTTGCGTTGCTTATATTCCATGTAGCTGAACGCGGGATTGTAAAATGTAGAATATTAAGTCTGATCCTTTTATGTTATTGTTTCAAAGATCCCATGAGCTAATGTTCGTATTGGGAAAGTTACAATATTAAAAACAAAAATGATAAAAATGTATACAAAAGAAGACAGAAACAAATGATTATCACTTTCATAGACTTTGGGAAAGCTTATGATTGCATTCACCGACCTTCGGTATTAAAAATATTACGAAATTTTGGATTACATCCTAAATTAGTTAAAATGATAAGCCTAACGTTAACATACACTAAATCAAAGGTGAAATTTAGAGGAGAATTACCCGAAGCATTCACGATCAGAACAGGACTAAGACAAGGTGATCTACTATCACTACTTTTGTTCAATTGTACTCTGGAATACTTGATGAGAGAATGGTATAAAGAGAATAACAAAAATATAAAAATTGGATGTACTAAAGATGAAATTAACCTAAATTGTTTATTATATGCAGATGATCTGGCACTACCAGCTAATAACCTTAATGAAGCTCGGAATCCTATCACAAGTCTCCAAGCTATTGTTGGAAAAATAGGATTAACAATTTCATTTGAAAAATCTAAAATAATGGCAATAGATCCCCTTTTAATAAGCAGTGTTCTGATATGTGGGAAAGGAATATAAATTGTAAAACTGTTTAAATACCTTGGAGAAACTATAACATACAATTTAAATGAAAACATTTATTGGACAGAGAGAACGAATAAATTATCATAGCCCAAAAAGTAACCAGAAATACATACAACAAGAAATGTTTGTTAATAAATACAAAATTGAAACATTATAAGACTGTAGTCCAACCTGAAATAACTTATGGAAGTGAAACATTATATAAACTAAACCAAAAGAATAACATCGACAAAATTTTAAAAATAGAAAGAAGAATAGTAAGAACATGCATTAATAAGAAGTACCAAAAGGTGAATGGCGCATCATTCCAAATTCAGCAGTATATCAGGAAATAGAACCTATAATGGATTTCATGAGAAAGAAGAGAACATCATTCTTTGGTCATCTGTTGAGAACACCTCAAGACAGGTTAATACGCAGAATTTTGGAAAAGCTTTGGAAACAAAAGCAACAACCTGTCTGGATAAAATAAATAAAAGAAGACATCAAAGAATTATACATAACACTGGAGGATTTAAAGAATAAATCAAACAAAGTAAATAAATTGAAGAATAGTAAAGATAGATTCCTACCAAAATGTGATAAAAGAGAAACAACTACAAGGGTATTTTCAGAAGAAGGACGACAACGAACATCAGACAGAATGAAGAAATAATGGAAGATCAGAAAAGAAAAAAACATAAAACATCATAGAAGACCGGACAGAAATTGACTACAGTGGTCCAATGCGGCCGTAAAAGCACAATAATAATAATAATAATAATAATAATAATAATAATAATAATAATAATAATAATAATAATAATAATAATAATAATTTAAATCTAAAATGCAACATTATTCAAGGATACAATTGTGTGTTTAAAAGTTTATATAAACAGAGCCATATAGCTCGAAATGAAACGTGATAATACATTCATCTAAACAGACTAAATCCAAGTGCATTAAATTTTGTCCATAAATGTTTCTTAATATTTCTTTTGAATTTATTGAAATTTTGACAAGCTTTGGTCAAGTCTGGGGAATTAATGTAATGTGAAGGATATGTAACTCAAGCAACGCCGGTGGCATACATACAAAGTTGCAGATTCCTCAACTGCTATGCACGATGATGACATAAACCTACTCCCACCGACCTGGGCAGTCTGTTTTCTCTCCTCGTAAAGTGGCTCTTCAGCGGAAGCGATTTTCTTCGTGTGCTTGCGTAAGTAGCTCGCAGGTCAACGCCACGGATAGGACAGCACAGCACCTATTCAATCCTCCAACCCTCACCCACACACTAATTGCATACGTTTATGTGCTGTAATTTATTTTGTTATGTTGTCTGACTCATTGGCCGAATGGTCAACGTTGAGGCCTTCGGTTCAGAGGGTACCGGGTTACAACCAGACACAACCATAACAAACTATAACCTCAAGGTGAACTTCAATAATGGAGGTTCCCTTACTCTAACCATGCTATTACTCTAACAGTAATCTTCCGTGTTTGCCTGGTGTAAATAATTCAGCTCCCTCCTTGAAACTTTACATTACTTGTCGGACTGAAGTAAAACCACGCTGTAATAACACACAAAAGGAAATATATTACATACACATATGCCGTAAGTCAATAAGAATACACAAAGGGGTTACGTAGCGCATACCTATCTACGAAATGTCACTGTAATATTTGTCCCAAATGGAACCTAATAATTGCTTTTACACAAAAAAAGTCGAAAATCTGCGGTAAATTAAGAAATAGTACGAAATATTTTACTTGCAGGGAATGATATGGATACATACTTTACTACCTTACAACTATTTGTTTGTTCTGCTACGTCGCAGCGCTTCCGTATGTGTTTTGTTTGTCTAACATTTTCGTGTGGGAAGTCTTTGCTCACTGAAATTGTTTGCATTAATTAGGTGTCGTTTTCTTCATATTGCTCATTCGGTTAGTGCCTTAATTCATTCATTAAATGATTCATTTATTGGTCCACGGATCATGCTATTTTCCTTTCAACAATGCTATTTTCCTTTCAACAAAAAGTAATATATTTATTGGTCCAGGGATCATGCTATTTTGTGTTTGAACTGCCCGCGCTAGTCAAATGGACAAAGATAATGAGAATTCACAGACATAGACCTCCCATTCGTTGGTGCTAGCCCTGGACCTCAAGAAAGATACAAAAGACGGCACGAGCAGCGGAATACAACAGAAGGGAGCCCTGTCTACAGCTCGTAAGTACGTAATACATATTTCTCTAGTAACGACGGTATTTCTTAATTTACCGCAGATTTTTTACTCCATTTACGTAAAACGAATTATTATGTTATATTTGGGGCAAATATTACAGTGACATTTCGTAGATAGGAACGCGCTACATAACCCACAAAGCCTAAGTCTGCAAGCCGTACCAAAGTCGAGATAAAGTTAGGTTAGGTTGATAACATAATTTCCTTCCATTTCAAATGATTCTCAGTATGTCAGAAACTTATGATAGAATAGACAAGGTAACGTTGCTTTCCTTATCGGAAGAGTTCTTGCAGATTTTTCTTGCTTCTTAGACATCCTAACTGAATTCTGTGCCTAAGAATTGTACGAAATAAGAGCGTACTAGTAAAATGTTGCGTTCGTCATTTCACCCCAGCTACATTACTAAATGCGTTATTCGTACATGCCGCAATTCTACTTATCTGGTATTATCCAAATAGATTTACAATCCTACAGAAAAAGAAAATATGCTTTACTTATACTCGCGAATGTAACAGTAGTGATTTTCACAACACGTAGTAGCAGTACGTTAAATCTCGCAAGTCACGAAAAAAAAAAAAAAAAAAAAAAGTGCCAACATGCGAGACGAACGGTAACTGTAAGACGTCGTATTGGTAAGCAGGGTAAACTAGCGACACTGAATCGAACCCAACAATTAAAGAGTAACTATAAGTCACTACCATCAGCATTTTTTGCTATTGGCTTTACGTCGCAAGATAGGTCTTATGGCGACGATGGGAGAGGAAGGGGGTAGGACTGGGAAGGAAGCGGCCATGGGTACAGCCCCAGCATTTGCCTGGTGTGAAAATGGGAAACCACGGAAAACCATTTTCAGGGCTGCCGACTGTGGGGTTCGAACCCAGTATCTCCCGAATACTGGATACTGGCCGCACTGAAGCGACTGCAGCTATCAAGCTCGATACCATCAGTATTAATAGGGGAGATAGAGTGAGGTTGCACTTACATGGCGAGTAGTAGGCTATAAACAAATTGTCACATTTGCTGCCAAAAAAATGAACAAACCCTAATAATTGTCTTATCTGTCTAGTATAAAAACCAACACAAGGCCCGATGGCCTGCAGATTAGGAGGTGTCGTGTGGCCAGCACGACGGATCCTCTCAGCCGTTATTCTTGGCTTTCGAGACCGGGGCCGCCATATCAGAGTGCAATTTATGAGCTATGACTTTTTCTTTCGTTTTCTCCTCAGTTACAATTATTGTAATCACGCAGGCTGAGTGGACCTTGAACCAGCCCTCAGATGCAGATAAAAATCCCTGATCTGGCTGCGAATCGAACCCGGAGCCTTCGGGAAAGAGGCAGGCACGCTACCCCTATACCGCGGGGCCGGCTATCTGTCTAGTATGGTAAGCAAAATAGCTCAAATAATTTTTTTATGAGACTGCACGAAGGCATTGTGTAATTTTATAGCTTTCCAGCGGGAGAGAGGGGATCTTTTAAGCTACGATGATCGTAATAAATAATGTAAGGGAAGTCCGCTCACCATCAAGCGAACGGTGGTGAAGCCATTGGCCATTACCTCTCTAACCCTAATATATCCCATTGTTGTTCGCAAGCTGTCATAATTTATTAACAAAAAAGTGAACTTTCTCTTGCTCTAGTTTATGATATGTATCTGCAATATCTCGTACAAACGCACCCTGAAATGAGCAAACATATTTGAAATTTGACTGGCATTTCACATATATCACATCTCAGTATTACAGGACTCAGTGGAAACTGACTGCACATTCCCGATAGCAGTGATGTCATTGTTGTTGATTGAATTCCGGTACTCACATTATCGCCTTGTTTTGTTACGTTGCCGGGGTTTGTCACACAGATGCAGACCATTAAACATTATAAATTCCACTGTACAGATACATTTATCATCTGAATGACAGGTTGACAGCATATTAAAATGAAAAATTCTTGTCGCACCTTTTGTGTGAGGGCTGTTGACACTGTAACTTATTCGTGTTTCATTTTATTGACTGCCAATCCGACGTCCTGTTCAAAACGAAACTCCGAATCTAGAGTGCAATTTATGAGCTATGACTTTTTCTTTCGTTTTCTCCTCTGTGCATAATGAGGTATGGGGAAAATAGATTGCTTCAGTGTTATCATGGCAGGTAAAATATATGCTCGGTTTTTTTATTTGAATAGGAATACCGATATAAATTACATGTTCCGCTGCTGTGCTTACACAAGCCGGAGATATAGCGAGCTGCAAGTGGAATAGGGAGCAATAGAACAGCATGTCTATTTTACAATAGCGAAGTCTGGCTCCATGGCTAAATGGTTAGCGAGCTGGCCTTTGGTCACAGGGTACCGGGTTCGATTCCCGGCAGGGTCGGGAATTTCAACCATAACTGGTTAATTCCGCTGGCACAGGGGCTGGGTGTATGTGTCGTCTTCATCATAATTTCATAATCACCACCACCACCACAACCACCACGACGCGCAGGTTGCCTACGGGTGTCAACTATGGCGAGCCGACCTTGTCCTCGGACACTCCCGGCACGAAAGCCATACGCCATTTCATTTCATTTCATTTCATTTCATTTCACAATAGCGAAACAGTTCTCAAAGAGAATCTCCATTCACTTGTTGGTCAAGGTTACAATTTGCTTTACGTCGCACCGACGCAGATAGGTATTATGGCGACGATGGAATAGTGCGATGGGATACGCGATGCGGCCGTGGCCTTAATTAAGGCCCAGCCACAGCATTTGCCTAGTATGAAAGTGGGAAACCAGGGAAAACCATCTAAAGTGCTGCCGACAGTGGGGATCGACTCCCGAATACAAGCTCACAGCTGCGCGACTCTAACCGCAAGGCCAGCTCGCTCGGTAAAGTTGATATCACTAGTGTATCTTCATGATGCATCGCTGAGCATAATATTTTATGAAAATTCAAGCCCGTCGCAGATCGATATCTACGAGACTCGTCAAAAAATAAAAATGTAAAATCATTTGAGTGCAGGTCATGAACGCCCTTCGAGGAGTGGAAGACTTCCACTGTCTCCGCTTAGAATAGTGATGGGTTTTTTTTTTTTTTTTTGCTAGCGGCTTGATCGTCGCACTAATACATTCAAACCCACTATCTCCCGAATGCAAGCTCACAGCTACGCGATCCTAACCATGCGGCCAACTCGCTCTATCGTGATGAAACTTCCACGTATGAAAGATATAGTCTAGGTGAGCATGTTTGAGAAATTCTAGGTTTTTCACCCTCTCCAAACGTTGACAGAGTTGTATGAAAATCCCCACTCTGAGGCCTGATGACAGATAGAATTTTAAGTTTTGCAGAAACAATTAGATACATTTTGTTTAATAAAACGCTTTTAATCCATTTCAGGCTATACCATATTACAGAATTACAACTATTCCTCTTTGATTTTGGGACAGAACTTATTTCGAAACGACATGGACTGTTAGGAAACTAAATATTTACTTATATAAATTAAATGTGTAATTATCTACTTCCAGGTTTTTATATACCTTACTGTCAGTTGTATTTGTAATAATTAATCTCTTAACTTGCAAGACCTCTGTATATTATCAATATTGATCAGATGATGCACAAAACAAACAACTTCGAAGTGTAAATGAAAGTGAAAATACCTTACTGTATTTATAATCCTCTAGTCTTCTAGAATTTCTTTTTTGAGTTGTATAACTTCATTTATAACCAATTAATCTCTCTCATATATGCCCCTAGGTTAAGGTATGCTTGGAAAGCAACTGATATTTTCTTACCATTTACAATTAAACAAGTTTTTAAAAATATACTGCAAATAAACTTCCAAGCTGTTTACTTCAACAATGTATGGACAATGTCCATCTACTTGGAAAACGCACATAACATATTTCTTCGTTCTCTACTTACCCGTATGTACGGTGTCAAAACGTAAGGCTGCATATGAGATTTTAATATATTTCATCTGTGAGAGTGTCATCAAAATCTGAGAGGGACTTCATGCTTTTCCCCTGTTAGTGGGAAAGCATGGGTAACCATGCTCTAACCGCCTTTGCCTCCAGAAATGAACGTTATACTTTCGTTTAGTGTAGGCAGAGTGAACCTTAGGGTCATTTACCTTTCCAGAAGTGGAAATCTCGCTTCTTAAATTTTTCGACTTCTTGACGGTGAGTCGAACCCACGTCTTTTCGGGTAAACCTAGCGCGTTTTTACCTCCTCGGCCAGGCAGCCGTTATTCATAGTATGAAGTCAAAATGTAGCTATGAATGAAGGTAAGTAGAAAAACGAAAGTTTACATGGAGTAACGAATCACTTGAAAGCACTCGAAAACCCAAAGAGAACCTGACACCAACAAGATTCCTAGAAAAATTAAAAGAAAATCCTACAATTCCCCGAGAGGTTGCAACTGAGGAGTGTGAAATCGGGACTCAGACGCTGAACAGCGTACGAACGCTCGTGTGAAACTTTCTCACCAAGTAGGAAACATATGTCCAACGATGACCTATAGGATTGTAAACAGTGTACCTGAAGTAAACAAGTCCATATCTTAAATAAAAAGGATGTCCATGATATTTAAGCTTTTGAGTATCGACTTAGAGGGATGGTTTTTTCGCATTAACGATAAACGCGACAAGAAGTATTTTGAAGCGATTTTGAGATATCTTAACGAATCATATGATTCTTGTTAATAAATTATTGATTTTATTTTCGCGAATTACAGCGAATTAAAGCGACAAGGTCAGTTTAAAGCAAAATTTACTTATTTTGCGGTAAGTGCGAAAATGCAGCGAAATTCATGGAAATTGTATTCCACTATCTCGTGTTTGAAGGGAAACAGAAGAAAGAATAAGGATTTCTCATTTCGACAGAAGTATCTTTTCGTATGAATATCCTATACAATCCCTTAATAGTATGACCATACAAGGTGAAATCTTCGGCCATTTAGGGTGTAAGGATGAAATGGCTATAAGTTCTAATCAAGATTACATAAGGAATAATGAATTATTAAGAATATTGTTTTTATTAATTTATCCGCCTTTCACAAAAATAATTCACAAATATCACGAATTAAACTTTTTATGAATAAGTTTAGGAAATGATTAACGCGGTGGGGTCAGCCCTAATTCGCGAAATAACGCGAAAATTGTTTTCCTTTTCGCGAAATCGAACATAAATTATTGCGAAAAAATCATTCCCCTAAGTATCGTAAATCTTAATCTAAACACCGTTGTGTGATTTTTGTGAGGTTTGAACACAAATTATTGCGAAAAAATCACTCCCCTAAGTACCGTCAATCTTAATCTAAACACCGGTGTGTGAGTTTTGTGAGGTTTAATTCTTGCATGTTCTACTTCTAGACATCTGAATACTGTCTTTTTTTCTAACATTGCAAATCATTTTCGCTCCATGAACACCATTACATTTGAACCGCTGGTTGTATCGCACTGTTCGCATTTTAGGAGACACACTTGCTGTAGAAAGTCCGCGTTAATAACAACAACAAAAAAACAGACAGTAAGATGTTCACTGTTTGAAGGCAAATGTTGCTAAACGGTTAACCCTGATGTAATACTTTGCATATCTCCTTCCACATCTGATACAAGGCTTTTGTAGAATATTGTGGATTTCAATACTACGGTATCGGTATACTTCGGCTCTTGGAAGAGACCACGATTAGACTATCTTTGGAACGTCTTATCACTTACGATGTGGAGTGAGCAGTTACGAGGTAGTAGGTTGAAAAGTCTATGTCCTCAAGCACAAGCACATTAGTGTGGGTAGAATGAACCTCAGAGCTAGCTGGCTAGTTATATTCCGAGGTTAAACCACATTTAGCCAATAATAATAATAATAATAATAATAATAATAATAATAATAATAATAATAATAATAATAATAATAATAATAATAATAATAATAATTTTTCCTAGTACGCCTCTTCAGTGACGCCTAGGGTATCTATGACAGCTGATGGTGGGTCTGCTGAGGATCCAACCAGCTTTCGGGATAAGTTCTCAACATACAATAAAAATACATTATATCCTCTTGGCTGAATGCCGTCGGTTCTGGGGGCTCCTGGTTCGATTCCTGGCCGCATCGTGGATTTTAAGTGCGTATGGTTGATTTCTATGGCTCGGGCACTTGACTTTTATGTACGTCTTAATGTACTTCTCTTCATCTGCATACAAGACACCAAACCACCTACTACTGCAGAAACACGTAATACCGAATACATCGCTCTATAAAGGGTTCGCGTCAGGAAGGGCATCCGACCTATAATCTGGGTCATATCCACAGCAAGTGTCAACCCCAGGAATAATAAAATAATAATAATTGTACCGGGCGGTACACCTCTACACCGTTTATTTAAAAGTTGCGCCAGTTGAAACTCCTCTTCTGGAGGAAGGTTGAACTTTATCTATTCTATTAATTCTCTACTTACTCAGAAGATGTCACCACATGGAAAATTTTGAGTTTTTGAACTGTGTCACTTTTGATGTGTTTTTGTTCCGCTTGAAGTAAGAAGTGCGAACTTTCTCTTCTAGAGGACACTACTGAAGATCAACAATAGTGCGACCTAGTGCGAAATCAAAGAACTATTTTGTTGGAGAAATTTTTATTTCAAGAGTTTGTTCTTTGTTAAATTTCTTTCTGTCATGGTTTAAGTTGGCTGTATACCCCTCCTTTTCCCCTTATTTTGGATCTAGCCAATCCCGAATTTCTTTAATTAATTTTCCACCAATAATGTGTTTCTTTTCCTCTATGTAGGGGTTTCTTTTCCCGAACCAATAAAAACTTTGAGGGAGGGTGTTTTATTTCCCCTAACGCCTAGAATCTTCCGCGAGAGGTTATAAACTGCTGATTTTGGGGTCTCCGGGCCACTTCTGTTCCATCTTTCAGTGTATTAAGTACATAGCAGGAGGCGGGAAGCGCCTCTTTCCTCGGCAGCGATCTACTACCAGGTAATGGCCTATTAATATCTTCTTTTCTTGCTAGGTCGGCAGTTTAACTCTCGCGGCGGGTTCGAAGCGTTTTCCATCATGTAACCTTTTCCTAAAATGTAACTACTCTTTTCTTCTATTCTCTTGTAAAGATACATTATGGGATAGAGAGTGCTAACCCTCTCGAGTTCCCACTCACATCGTCTTGAGGTGAACTTATTTTTCTCAACCAATTCTCCCGTAATGTAATGTAAATTGCCATTAAGTCACCTCTGTAGTATGGGATTAGCCCTTGTATTAACGGCCTAGTGCCAAGTAGGTCTTAAGCAAAGTGTATTAGGAGTGCAAGTTCGCCTCCTCTCAAGTTGTATTTTGAGGTCATGTATTAATCTTTTCTCACCTAATAGACCTCCGTAGGTTGGGTATTTTACCCCTGTGTATATGTCCTTTGAGGATAACTTGAAAGTTGAGTTTGGTGTGGCCTGGGAGAGGCTTAACTTTAAGAGCGAGTGGCTCTTTTCTAAGACTGAGAGTTGTATGCCTCGAGGAGGCTTTGCTGTGTAATTTGGAGCAAGGGCTCCAGGGTTTGATTGGGGTCTTCTGCCCCTTTTGTTGAAATTGGTATATCGTAAAGTTGAGCTAGTTGCTCAAGAATTGTGTTTTCAGGGCTCGAAGCCCAAATTCTTTAATCCCTGTAATTGTACATTTCAAGTTGTATTTCGGCTACTAAGTACCTGTTCTATTTGTTGTTACCTAATTTTGAAAAGAAAATATAACCTAATTAAATTTTAAAATTTAATTTCTCTTTAGTAGCTTGAGACCTATTCACCACCCAGCACCTTCTTTCATGCTTAACTACCACAAAAACCCGGTAACAAGTGGTAGCAGAGCGTGGTTGAATGGGTCTCAATTTAGCCCCTTTTGACGGCGAAACATTGCTTTGATTCGAACTCTAATAATTGTCTCAGTTGCTGGAATTTTTTGAGTTTTTCAAAATTGTTCTGTCATCATGCCCGGCCCTCGCGATGTTCTCCTACTTAACTATTTGCGCAAAGAGGAGTTGATATACGAGTTAACTATCAGAAATGTGCAATCTGGAGGCACGGTTGCAATCGACACCAACAAGCTTAGAGAGTCCCTTGATTTGCCCATTTCCATCCCCAATTTGGGAGAGAAAGAAATTGATGATTCTCTTTCCACGATCGTCGAGAATATTACTGGGCTAGCATCTGTAGTCAGCTTTTTTGATGAAAACGATCCGTCTCCTAATCAAATTAAGCGTGTGCAAGGCAGGCTATATCACTTTGCAAATAGAGTTAATGATCTATTGTCTCTAAAGGTGAATGACGTTCAGAGGAAGCAAGCTAATACGCTCCTTGAAACTATCTCTGAATTGTCTAGTAAAGTCACTCAATTGTTAACTGGGGAAGTTCCTCCCAAATCTGATCAGCCCACCGTTGTGAATGTAAGTAGTGAGGAAGATCCTGCTAAGGGAGAAGGCAATAGGATAACCGTTGCTGCTCAAACTATCTCTGCCCCATTGGACAACGAGTCTGAACGCCGCACATCGTTGAACAATGTACGTGCTGAATTAACTTCCTTGCCATTGAAACCTTTACCTACTATGTCGCCCGGGTTTAGCAGCTTGCCTCATCCATTGGCAATGTTGCTCAGAGGTATATCCAAGTTTTCCGTTAATACCACCAGTGACGTAATTTCATTTTTAAGATTTCTAGTGGAATTTCAGGATCATGCTCTTGTTTTTTCTCTTTCGCCATGTCAAATTTTGCAAATTATCTATCCGTATGCTATTGGTATTCTCTCTGATAAAATCGTAAGAGCCATTGCCGAGCAATCATCTATTGAGGATTTCCATGCCCATTTGCTAGCTAACTTCATCCCGGCTAGGGCCAGGTCCTCCCTGATTCAGAAGTACTATTACCGTGTACAGCGCTTGGATGAAAACTTGGCTGACTTCATCCAAGACATTAAGTTTTATACTAGGGTGTTTGCTCTTCACTTCCCTGAGGATCAAATTGTACAAGCTATTGTGGAAGGTATTTCACCATCCTATAGGTCATATTTGTGTTTCGCGGCGTGCCCGCAAACGTTCTCGGAACTTGAAGCATTGGCAGTCTCAGCGGAAGGAGTTAGATACGCCGATTCTTTGCGTGTCGCGAAAGAACCCCCGCCTTCCTTTAGTAACACTCGGCCTCCACCTCGCCGACCAGTCAATCCCCGTAAATGTTATGCTTGCGGGTCGCCTGAACATCTGCGGAATAAGTGTCCTCTGATCAAGTCAAGTGGGACAAGGAATGGAGCAGGGTCATCACAAGGCTGTTTTAAGTGTGGGGCCTTCTCACATATCGCCAAGAATTGCCCAAACTCAAATAGCACCCCCTCCTGCTCAACTTCTGGTGCAAATTCCAGCTATGCCAATAATAAAAAGTGACTAGTGGCGTCGGCTGAGCCGACTAATCCATCTTCCCGAGACTCAGCCCCTAGTAAACAGGTTGTAAATGCAGAGAACGACCAGCCTTCAAATTCATCGTTTGAATGCCCTAAAGAGTGTCTTAGGATTGCGGCGGATACCCCCGCACCTGTTCCTTTTCTTAAGATTGAGTTAAATAACGAGCCTATAACAGCTCTCTTAGATTCAGGCAGTGTTTGTTCCATTATTTCGGCTGATTGGTATTCTAAATTGAAATCTGTTTGTAAACTCCCTGACTATGTCTCTTCTCCTGTTCAATACGTTTCGGCTAATTCATCTCCATTAGAAATTCTAGGTTCCTTACTGGTCAAAATTCGTGTTGTTAAGTTTACATGGAAAGTTAAATTGTTTGTGGCTAAGCAATTGTCTTGCCCCATTATATTGGGAGCTGACTTTATTTCTCACACTGGTCTTGTGCTCGATCTGCAGTCTAGGTCGTGCACATTCAAATTTGCTTCTAGTTGTAAAATCCCACTATTAAAGTGTAATTCTGTGTCATGTTCATCTATTTCGCCTACCCAGGATGAGATGTTGTTAGACCTTAGACATCTACCTGAGGAGCAGGCTGATAGTATTCGCAAACTGTGTCAGTCGTTTCCCGAGGTGTTCTCTGATACTCTTGGTGTTACTGACCTTATTGAATACAAAATTGAGGTCACGGATTCTATTCCTGTCCGTTTTCCACCGTATAGGCTATCTCCACCTAAAATGAAGGCTCTGAAAGAAATCATCGATCAGATGTTGAAGGATGGTATTATTAGGCCCTCTAAGTCAGCGTATTCTTCGCCTATTTTTCTAGTACCGAAACCTCAAGGAGGCTTCAGGCCTGTCATTGATTACAGGGCTCTCAATCGGAAGGTGGTGTTGCAATCTGTGCCCCTTCCCGACCTTCATTCTTGCTTTTCATGGTTTCGTAAGGCCAAGTTCTTCACCATCTTGGACTTGAATCAGGCCTATAATCAAATTCCCCTTGCCGAAGAGTCTAAACATCTTACAGCGTTTGCCACGGACTGGAATTTATATGAATACAACCGCGTGCCTTTCGGGCTCCCCACGGGGGCAGCTGTGCTCACTAGGCTACTAGATAGGGTCTTCTCCGACATCAAATTTGAGTACTTATATCACTACTTGGATGATGTCGTCGTATTTTCAGAGACCTTTGAAGAACATCTAGATCATCTGCGAGAAGTTCTCAATCGCCTTCGTAAGGCTGGGTTAACTGTTAAGTTGTCCAAGGTTGCCTTCGCTAAGCCCTCTATGTCTTTCCTTGGGCATATTGTGTCACCTGATGGTGTAGCAGTCGATCATTCTAGAACACAGGCCATCCGTGATTTTAAACCTCCCAAGGACATTAAAGGTATCGCCAGGTTCATTGGCATGGTGAATTTCTTCAGGAAGTTCATTCCTAATTTTGCTAATAGAGCGGCGCCCTTAAACCTTCTTCGTAGGAAAGGCATCAAATTCGAGTGGGGACCTTCTCAACAAGCCGCTTTCGAAGATCTTAAATTAGCTCTCTGTAATGCCCCTGTACTTGCTATGCCTGATTTCTCGAAGAAATTCATCGTCCAAACGGACGCGTCGTCGTCAGCTGTAGCTGCAGTCCTTCTTCAAGAGACTGAACTAGGGAGGCGTCCCATCGCCTATGCATCTAGGACTCTATCGGTTCAAGAAGCAAAGTACTCCATATATGAGCTTGAAGGTTTGGCAGTCTTATTCGCCTTAGAAAAGTTCCGTCTCTATCTGGAACACGTCAAATTCGATCTGGAGACAGATAATCAAGCCTTAAGCTGGGTCTTAGGTAGGCCGCGTCGTACAGGTCGTATAGCCCGTTGGGCCATCCGTATTTCTGCCTTCCAATTTGATGTACGACATATCAGAGGTACTGAAAATGTGGTTGCTGATGGACTCAGCCGTATGTTTTCAAACGACGTTGAGAACCATGAACCGGTCGACCGTTCATCTCCTCCCGAGTCCACACTATTTGATGTTAATGCCATTTTAACTGATGCCCCCATGCTCTTTAGGGATATCGAGAAATACCAACGTGAAGATCCGACGCTGGCTCCGATAATGGAAACCCTTTCTTCTGGGGAGCATGTCGTCCCTTATGTTCTGAGGAATGGTGTTTTATGTTGCCCTTCGAGGCATGACAAGATGATGAAAGTTGTCGTTCCAGCTGTTCTCGTGCCTATGATCTTCAAATACTATCATGAGACCCCATTGGGGGGGCATCTGGGTATCTTTAAAACTCGTGAAAAGATTCGTGAAATGTTCATCTGGAAAGGTATGGACGGTGAAATTCGGGAACTTGTAAAAGCTTGTAAATCTTGTTTGCTCAGTAAACCCACCATGTCCACTAAAGTAGGCCTTTTGTCTTCTCATCAAGCGTCGCGCCCCATGGAACGCCTGTATATTGATTATGTGGGACCCTTCCCCCAGTCAAAGGGCAATGCCAACAAGTTCATCTTTGTGTGTGTAGATGGTTTTACAAGATTTTCCTGGTTATTTCCGACTAAGCTGGCTACCGCTCAGTCAACCATTTCTTGCTTAAATTCCATATTTGCTTCTTTTGGTCCGTGTCAATATATCGTATCTGATAATGCTAAGGCTTTTACATCTAATTTATTTCGTAAATTCTGTTTTGACTTATCAATATCTCATGTAACTACTTCTGCTTATTACCCGCAACCATCTCTGGCTGAACGAGTTAACCGTAATCTCAGGTCCGCACTCATTGCCTATCATCATGAAGATCCTTCCAGGTGGGACACGTCCCTGCATTGGATAGCTTTTGCTTTGAATTCGGCGGTTCATGAATCTCACAAGTTTACTCCAGCTTCCTTGATGTTCAAGTTTGTTCCCAACTCGCCGCTCTCTAACCTCTGGTCTTTGAATGACATTCTACCCGAGACAATAGATCCGGATAACATTAAAGATCTTTGGAAGAAGGCTAAAGCCAATCTTAAAGTGTCTCATGAAAAGGTTAGGGAAAGGTATGATCGTGGACGGAGACCCACCACTTTGAAGGTAGGTGACCAGGTTATGGTCAAAAATTTTGTTCCCGCGGGCAAGCTTGCCCCCAGATTTCATGGGCCTTGTATCATTCTCGATTTTCTTACGCCGGTTACCTTATTGTTAAGTAATCCAGCCACCGAGAGGATATTTAGAGTTCACCTGTCCCAGGTGAAACCGGTGTAATTTCTGTGTTAACTTGCTTCATAGTATTTTGAAAGGATATGAAGGTTATATTTTTTTTTTGAGTTTCACTTTTAAGGCATTCTGCCCCTTCTGTAATATTTTGGTTTTAGATGTAAGCCTTATGTAAAACCTGCCCCGACCCGTTAAACTGCCATCCTGTTCTTGCCACGGCCATTACCACGCTCCCGTCTCCTGCTCCACCTTACACTGTGGCTTCATAATAGTAAATGCCATAGATATCTACACGCCGCTGGCCCCTCAACCTCTCCACAAGCCTGTACCCTCAAAGAAGATGATTGTCCAACACAATTCTGCCGCCTAGCTTTAATGTTTCAGCGCCCCCGCAGCCGCGCAGCGCCGTGCAGCGACTGGGGAGGGGGATGGGCCCCCTCCTCTCCAGCGAGGACGACATGTGCACGGCGAGCCGGAGCTCACCTCCCGGCCAAGGCTGATGTGCGGCGCACGACCTGCTACATGCCCGCAGCCTGTATCTGTTCACCGCGGGCGCGGCGTACTTCAACACCTCTGCTCCCCTCATAGTGCGGGCGAGCGGTATCTCAGGGTACTTGGGGGGTCCGAGCGGCCTCCGTTGGACGCAAGCTGCAACGGCCGGTCCGGCCATTCGACTCAATCTACATCAACTACATGGACAGTCACCTTAAGCGATAACTACATATGGGAATTTAACAACAATATTTGGTGGGCATTGCAAAACTTTTCTTCACTTTTAAGCATTAAAGGTTTATCTTCAGAAATTCAACTACTACAACAGAAAAACTTTACTGCACCTGCAACAACAAAATTTTGAAATTGCAACCAACCAAATTACTAAAATCTTATAAATGCTTCCGCAATTAATCTTAATATACACATCAAAACTTGGACCTTATTTTGGAAACAAAGCTTATGTTCTTCTGTGTTACCCCTTGGAGGAACTTTTGGGGGGGGAGGTCTGTACCGGGCGGTACACCTCTACACCGTTTATTTAAAAGTTGCGCCAGTTGAAACTCCTCTTCTGGAGGAAGGTTGAACTTTATCTATTCTATTAATTCTCTACTTACTCAGAAGATGTCACCACATGGAAAATTTTGAGTTTTTGAACTGTGTCACTTTTGATGTGTTTTTGTTCCGCTTGAAGTAAGAAGTGCGAACTTTCTCTTCTAGAGGACACTACTGAAGATCAACAATAGTGCGACCTAGTGCGAAATCAAAGAACTATTTTGTTGGAGAAATTTTTATTTCAAGAGTTTGTTCTTTGTTAAATTTCTTTCTGTCATGGTTTAAGTTGGCTGTATACCCCTCCTTTTCCCCTTATTTTGGATCTAGCCAATCCCGAATTTCTTTAATTAATTTTCCACCAATAATGTGTTTCTTTTCCTCTATGTAGGGGTTTCTTTTCCCGAACCAATAAAAACTTTGAGGGAGGGTGTTTTATTTCCCCTAACGCCTAGAATCTTCCGCGAGAGGTTATAAACTGCTGATTTTGGGGTCTCCGGGCCACTTCTGTTCCATCTTTCAGTGTATTAAGTACATAGCAGGAGGCGGGAAGCGCCTCTTTCCTCGGCAGCGATCTACTACCAGGTAATGGCCTATTAATATCTTCTTTTCTTGCTAGGTCGGCAGTTTAACTCTCGCGGCGGGTTCGAAGCGTTTTCCATCATGTAACCTTTTCCTAAAATGTAACTACTCTTTTCTTCTATTCTCTTGTAAAGATACATTATGGGATAGAGAGTGCTAACCCTCTCGAGTTCCCACTCACATCGTCTTGAGGTGAACTTATTTTTCTCAACCAATTCTCCCGTAATGTAATGTAAATTGCCATTAAGTCACCTCTGTAGTATGGGATTAGCCCTTGTATTAACGGCCTAGTGCCAAGTAGGTCTTAAGCAAAGTGTATTAGGAGTGCAAGTTCGCCTCCTCTCAAGTTGTATTTTGAGGTCATGTATTAATCTTTTCTCACCTAATAGACCTCCGTAGGTTGGGTATTTTACCCCTGTGTATATGTCCTTTGAGGATAACTTGAAAGTTGAGTTTGGTGTGGCCTGGGAGAGGCTTAACTTTAAGAGCGAGTGGCTCTTTTCTAAGACTGAGAGTTGTATGCCTCGAGGAGGCTTTGCTGTGTAATTTGGAGCAAGGGCTCCAGGGTTTGATTGGGGTCTTCTGCCCCTTTTGTTGAAATTGGTATATCGTAAAGTTGAGCTAGTTGCTCAAGAATTGTGTTTTCAGGGCTCGAAGCCCAAATTCTTTAATCCCTGTAATTGTACATTTCAAGTTGTATTTCGGCTACTAAGTACCTGTTCTATTTGTTGTTACCTAATTTTGAAAAGAAAATATAACCTAATTAAATTTTAAAATTTAATTTCTCTTTAGTAGCTTGAGACCTATTCACCACCCAGCACCTTCTTTCATGCTTAACTACCACAAAAACCCGGTAACAATAATAATAATAATAATAATAATAATAATAATAATAATAATAATAATACCTTAGCTACAGAGTCGTAGACCTTCTGAAGTGTTACCATCTAGGCTACTTGCTTATCAATTTCGACATTCCGATTGTGCTGCTATCTAGTAAGAAAAGTGGAATTCTAGCAGACGGATACTATGGCTGACTTACTTTAGTTTTGTCACGTGACACTAAGAGCGCCACCAAGAATCTTAAACATACTAACGATGACATGAAGTGCAAATGTTTTACTACCATTCAGTAGTCCACTCCTTTTGCCAGTCGAAGGTGCGGACTTGGAATCATGAGTGTACCACTGATCCATCGAAGCTGATACTTTGCCAGCTAGAATACACTGGATGTTCAGATAGTTTGTTATAAAAAGAAGTTTGTTGGAACTGTATATACATACATTTCTGGCACGAGGAAATAATAGCAACCTATAGTCCAAATCCCTACATCGTTTAGCAGATTTTAAGAAGCTATATACTAGATAGACCACGATATTCAACTACAAATGGATCAAATACTTTGGGCAACAAATAGCAACCATCGTCAAATGAACCGAATGGGTTGAGATACAGCCTCGGCATTTGCCTGGTGTGAGAAATGGGAAAGCACAGAAAATAATTTTCAGAGCTGCAGACTGTGAGGTTCGATCCCATCATCACTCAGATGCAAGCGTGTAACCAAGCGATCCGTAGTCATATCTCAGAGTATATTTAAGAGCTAATGATAGAAGTTTTAAATTAAATGTGCAAAAATTTTATGGGAATGATGCTTGGTTACATCAATTCTAATTTACAGTGTAACTATCCATGAAATAGAAAATAAATGAGAAATACAGGTGGCCTTAAATTTTTATTAGAAACTGTAACCACATAATTATCCCAGATTCGTCCTCCAGTAATGAAATTGCAATTTCCTCCACTGTTATGGAATCAGAAGGAAATGAAAGTAATATACATTGTAGAGGAACATCATGGACCACCGAGAGTGACTAGAAGTTCTTCCGCATATCTGGCACATGAGAAAGCTGCACTGGTTACGGTCAGTTAGCGTTGCGTCACAACATTGTTGCATTTGTGAAGAACTAACCACATAATAATGAGAGTAATTTCGTGAAATATTTATAACTGCATAGACTCCGTTATACACTTTTAGGAATATTAAATGTCGACATCGTGAAGTTTGACTGCGGAATGAAGAATCTTACTTTGATATGATTCACTCTGTGTTACATTATTAAAAACATCACTGGAATTAATGCCATCGAAGAAACAACATGAAATTTTCTAACTATTTTTCACCGCCGGTTTTGCTTTAGTACTTATATCGAGGGAAGGAGACTTACGTATTAATGTCGGATACTATTAGGACTTCTACCTACTGTCTGTCTTTTTAATGTTTGAGTCTAGAATTGGAAAGGGTCTCCCTGAACTTCGAATTAAGTAAAATCCGGTCATCGTTCTGATCGTAATTTTGAACTGTTTTGACATTTTGTAACTGGGTAGTTGGAGATAACTATGTCCAGTTTCCTGTTTCCCAAGTTCCATTAACATAAGTTATTCGAACACTTTTTTCCTTTTCCGCTAGTTGTTTCGCATCGCACCAGATCAAACATGTTTTAGCAACGATGGGATAGGAAAGGGCTTGGACTGGAAAGGAAAAAAAAACTGTAGCCTTAATAGAGGAACAACTTCAGCATTTTTCTGGAGTGGAAATGAGGGAACCCACCGAAAACCATCTTCAAGGCTGCTGATAGTGGGGTTTGAATCCACACACTCTCGAATGCAAGCTAACGGCTACGTGGATCGTACAATGCAGCCAACTTACTCGGTGAAGATCAACGACTATACGAAAGAACAGTCTGTGTTAGTGTACAGTTTTGTTTGTATACAGATTTCAAAACAGAAGAGGACGGAGCGAGGAGAGTTGGCTAAGTGGTTAGGGTCTCCTATCTCCCAGCTGTCCGGCTCCATGGCTAAATGGTTAGCGTGCTGGCCTTTGGTCACAGGGGTCCCGGGTTCGATTCCCGGCAGGGTCGGGAATTTTAACCATCATTGGTTAATTTCACTGGCACGGGGGCTGGGTGTATGTGTCGTCTTCAGCATCATTTCATCCTCATCACGACGCGCAGGTCGCCTATGGGAGTCAAATCAAAAGACCTGCACCTGGCGAGCCGAACATGTCCTCGGCACTCCCGGCACTAAAAGTCATACGCCATTTCATTTTATCTCCCAGCTTGCATATAGTATATGGTAAATATGGTATTGTGGGGTTTCTCTCTTGTCTTTTTCACAAGGCAAATGGTTGAGCTTTACCGTAATTAAGTTCACGGTCATCTCCTTTTCATTCCTAGCGTTTTCCTATCCCAGGCCTGTCCGTGTCGGTGCGACGTAAATCAAATAGTAAAAAATAAAGAAACCACTTTTCCCTTTGCGAAAATCAAATGATCATAAATATGTCCCTTAACTATGTCTCTTTTTAGTCATGCCCATTTCAGATGGCCACCAGCCATGAGACATATCCTGCACGGTTGCTAGGTGACACTGTCTGGTCATTCATCCATACCTTACATCACAGCCTGCACGGTTGCTATGGTTACGCTTCCGTCACGCTAACTTCCGTAACGCAAATTTTCCAATGATCGCCAGCCATAAGATATATTTATGTAAAAGAAGAAAAAATAGTGAGACAAACAGGGGGGGAAGAATCTACCATTTGTACTTCAGTCGTATGTTATAGGCATCAACATTTATGAGAACTAATTAACGTTTACCGCATTTACAGCACGATTAATCTCTGTAGCAAGTTATATCCTTATAACACTTTTTGGAATAACGTCATGCCGATAAAGAAACATTTGTCCATGACCGGGATAGAGACAGTGCCAATAACCTCGACATTTACTGCATCATCTCTCGGAGATGAGTTCATAAAAACATTTTTTTTTCACTATGGATGCCAATGCCACTTTTTTCTCCATTTGAATAATACTAGGAGGTCCCTTCTCTATAGTACCTGTCAGATTAAGACCAGACAGTTCGAGGATCTTGAATTGAATAATAGGCGAGTAATCCGATTATTTCCATGAGTGACTGAGCATGCCTTCCCTTCATTCTGTAGGTAGTTGTAGTATGTGCAGTAACAAAATGTCTTCTTGGTTGCGTGAGTTTCAGTGCTTTTCATCTTAGTAACAATTATATTTATCAGAATTCCTTTTGTATACTACTGCTACAAATAACCCGACTCTCTTAACCCTCAAGCACACGCGCCAGATCTTAGGACGCAGACACACGCGTGGGGGTGTTTTCCACCCCACATATCATTGTATTGTAAAATATGACTTACTGTATTAATTGGAGATTTTAAGATAGTTAATGTAAGAATGACTCTTTCTGCGGGGATCCAGCCATAAAGGTACAAGAGCGGGGAGAGCACAGGAAAGTTATTTCACTAGGAAATACAATGACCTGGGGTGGATTCCACCCCATACGCGTGTGTTTGAAGGTTAAGGTGCCAACGGCTTCGGACGAGGGTGCTCCTTTCGATGGGCGCTAGTCCCCCAGTCCACTGAAATCCAGTAGGCAGTATCAGCTCTCCAGGTTAGGGATGGCTGCAAAAGAGGTCTGTTTTCCAGACTCGGGCAGGCCGCATTTAAACCTGGCAGTTAGGTGTAAAATACCTCCGGGTGTGCCCCACCGTAAAAAGAGCCAATATGATGCGTCCTGGTGGACAAAAAGAGGACGAAATGGAGTTTAATGATCCATAATCTGACCCAGGAGCTCCCTAAATAATAATAATAATAATAATAATAATAATAATAATAATAATAATAATACCAAACCAACCCACATGACGGAAGAGCTCCAAAGGGCCATGGCCTACCAAGTGACCGCTGCTCAGTGCGAAGGTCTGCAGATTACGAGTTGTTATGTGGTCAGCACGACTAATCCTCTCGGTCGTTATTCTTGGCTTTCTAGACCAGAATAATAATAATAATACAGTGCTGAAATGGTTTCGAGAAGTGAGGTTGGACATGACGAAGATGGGGGTTCCAGAAGATTATGTCATGGGTAGAAATCAATTTAGACAACTCGTCTAGAAGTTCCGCGGTTTCCAGAAGACTGGACAAACGCTAGTGAAAAAAGGAAGTAGCTATACAGAAGAAGGAAGTAGGAAGGATGAAAAGTTACTGGCAGAGAGTGAAGACAAAGAAGGCTAAATATACTGCAAATATTATCAAACGTAGTCCATAGACGGCATAATAATAATAATAATATTAAAGGAAATTGCCGAACAAACTGGTTTGCAGATATCGTTTGAGAAAACAGAAGTAATGACTAACATCAAAGAGGCTCCACCAAAACTCCATACAAAATACGGGGACATCACCCGAGTAGACAAATTCAAATACCTGGGTGAGATCATCATGAAAAATGGACTGGACAAAGAAGCACTTCAGGAGCGAGTACGCAAACTGGAAATAGCCTACCAAACATCCCGCACAATCTATAACAAAAAATGCCTTTCCGAAAACACCAAGATACGTCACTATGAAACAGTTCTGAAGCCAGTAGTTCTATATGCAGCCGAAACCCTGTCTCTAAATGCCAACAAAGGACTCCTTGAAGAACTGGAGAAAAGAGAACGCAAAAATTGTGAGAGGAATCTTGGGATCAAAGTACAGAAATGGAATCCATCAAAAGAGATCCAACAAGGAAGTCTACAGCAAAGTAGAGAAAATTACCGACACAATCAGAAAAAGACGGGCACGATTTTACGGTCATCTGAAAAGAATGGACGGAAGAAAGTTAACTAAAGAAATCTTTCACTTTTTTGATTCAAACCCCAAAACCACAATTCCCTGGTTTAGAAATACCAAAGAAGACCTGCAAATGCTACATATCTCAGCTGAAGACGCCCTTAACAGAGATCTCTTCCGCAAGAAAATATTGACGAACGGGCTAAACGAGACGAGCAACCGAAGAGAAGACACGGTGTCCCTTGGACAGAGGAGCGTAAGCAGGCACACTCACAAAGAATGAGGGAAATTTGGGCTCTAAAGAAGGCCAAGTTCGGTGTCAAATGCAACAAGACTTAACGTGGTCCTTGATGGCCCCAGCGAATTATATAATAATAATAATAATAATAATAATAATAATAATAATAATAATAATAATAATAATAATAATAATAATAATCGTCCGGCTCCATAGCTAAAAGGTTAGCGTGCTGGCCTTTGGTCACAGGGATACTGGGTTCGATTTCCGGCAGGGTCGGGAATTTTAACCACCATTGGTTAATTTCTCTGGTACGGGGCTGGGTTTATGTCTCGTCTTCATCATCATTTCATCATCATCATCACCATCATCATGACGCGCAGGTCGCCTACGGGAGTCAAATCGAAAGACCTGCACCTGGCAAGCCGAACATGTCCTCGGACACTCCCGGCACTAAAAGCCATACGCCATTTCATTTTTTCATCATCATAGTCGGAGTGTCGTGACCCCATGCATGTATTTCTCCACCACTTCCATTTTACTTCCTCTACAATTTTATCACTACATCAGAGGAATATTTCTGTATGCTCACTAACTCTTTCAGTTGTACTTGATAAATTGGTTACTATAAAATTGTTTCTATAGCAGATATTTTTTCATTGTTCCAGGTAAGATATCCAGGAAGTCACTGGACATTTTCAATACTATTTCGACGTAGCGAAGGAATTAAGCAGGCCTAAATGTAAGAAGGTCACAGCCTGGAGGTAAGATTTCTTTGCATGGTAGAATTTAACAAGATACAACTTATCTTAATTTATTTCAAACTATGGAATTCATGGGATATGCCTAATGCTAGGTATACAAGGTTTCATATTCAAGATTTTCATTTGCCGGATATTTTCCTTAAATATTTCTGGTAAATATTGTTTTTATTTTTAAGTACACGATTCAGTATTCTTAAGATACATCCATTTTTCATATTTTAAACAACAGCCTTGAGGAATTTAATGCAATGAAATGGCGTTTGGCTTTTCGTACCAGGAGTGTTCGAGGACATGTTTGGCTCGCCAGGTGCAGGTCTTTTGATTTGACTCCCATAGGCGACCTGAGCGTCGTAATGAAGACGACAAATACACCCAGACCCCGTGCCAGCGAAATTAACCAATGATGATTAAAATTCCCGACCCTATCGGGAATCGAACCCGGGACCCCTGTGACCAAAGGCCAACACGGTAACCATTTAGCCACCGAGCCGGACAAGGAGTGCGACAGTCTCCGTCAGCCGGCACATTTCCTATCCTCGCCGCTAGATAGGGGCGGCTTCATTCATTCCATTCCTGTCCCGGTCGAATGACTGGAAACAGGCTGTGGATTTTGACTTTCTTTCTTGAGGAATTTAATCATGGTATTAATTTTTGTGAGTGACATGTTTTCAATTTAGCCGTCGAAGCTTGATAATAAAAGAATTATTAGGCTTAGGTCCCGAAACTTAATTTTTATAGATTTCGGAGAAGTCGAGATGCCGGAATTTTGTTCCATAGGGGTTCTTTTACGTTTTCTGGAAATCTGCCGACGCGAGCTTAATATTTATAGCACTTTCAAATACCATTGAACTGATCCGAAATCGAACCCACGAACTTGGGATTGAGGAAGCCACACTTCTACCATATGAGCCACTCAGCCTGTCACCGAAGGGTTAGTTGTCTCATTCTGTAACAATGTAGCTGCTACTTACTCCGAGCGAGAATGTTTGAATAGAGATGGGAGGGGAGCTGTCTTCAGTTCATTTACGGCATTTAATTCATTACTTTAGAAGGAAATATATCTCCAAGTGTCTCAAAACGGCGTGCTCAATTACAACAGATATGTTTATCATTAGTTAGTTTTATATCATTATACTTGAATGACTTTTAAAATTTGAAATTATAGGATTCACACGAGAGCCTCCGTTGCTCAGGTGACAGTGCGCCGGCCTCTCACCGCTGGATTCAATGGTTCAAATCCCGGTCACTCCATGTGAGATTTATGCTGGGCAACGTGGAGGTGGGACAGTTTTCCGGGCAATCCGGTTTTCCCTGTCATATTTCATTCCAACAGCACTCTCCAGCATCATTTCATTTCGTCTGTCAGTCATTAATCATTGCCCCAGAGGAGTGTGACAGGCTTCGGCAGCCGGCACAATTCCTATCCTCGCTGCTAGATGGGTACTTCATTCATTCCTTTCCTGACAGGCTGTGAATTTTCATTTCACTATTCACACGATTATATTTGTGCTGAGCAGATGTATTCTAAAGATTTCACTTTCACACTTGATAACTTTTTAAATTTAGGACTATTTCGATGGCTTTTCCGCCACCTTTTTGTTCTAATGGTCGGACTGAGCAGCGGTCGCTTGGCATTCCAAGGCACGTCAGGGCTGTAGTGTCATGGGGTTTGGGGTTTGATTTTTAATAGTCCTGACAACGTAAGGCTACGTACAGTAACTATGGCGTTAAAGGCATGCTCCTCCATGGTGATGGTGTTGGTAGACGAGGTAAAGGACTGCAGTTGTCAGTCGATCAAAAGGAAGGTAAGCATACAGTAATTATTCATTTTGACTGAGAGGAGATATTAATAACTGAATGGTATAGCCGCTCGTTACGGGTTGGCTTCTACTCACCTTGAGACTTCGATCGTGCTACATGAATATGGCACGGCTCACTGATGCTGCCTTTGTCCCACATGGTAGGAGGTCTGCGATATTCAGCTCACGTGTTTGCTATGCTCTGACATTGTTAACAGAGTATTTCCGCATACCGAGTACAGTTATGATTTAAACACACTATTTTAAAAGTGTTCGTTTAATGGAAGGTGGTAATGAGAAGCTGTTGAAAGCATAATGCTGTTTGCCTTCACATAACAAAGTCATTGTATTGCTGGCAATTTCTCGTTTCACGTTATAATTCTTCAGTATTTTATGCTTACCTATAAAATGTTGTTACTTTTACGACTGTTGTAAAAATGTGTTATGAAACAATCCTAGAATCTCCCCAAGAGAATGCAGACAGATTGTGGATGGTTTTCTTTTTAGAAGCAAAACAACAATCACTTTCTTAAGAATGCAAATAGAGTTCTAGAATTTCACCTTAACTGCACCATTAACAGTTCACCTCCTCTCTACATCTCGCTATTTAACTGCATTAGTTGCAACTCTTTGACATTTTTTTTTCTTCTCTCATTAATAGACCACAGACTGTTCTGTAGACCACTTAACGGAGTTTGAAGGCTTTCAATACATACGTGACTAAGACAGATATTATAAGGAGCAACGAATCAAAACGTGTAATGAATGAATGAATGAATACTGATCTGCATTTAGGGCAGTCGCCCAGGTGGCAGATTCCCTATCTGTTGTTTTCCTAGCCTTTTCCTAAATGATTTCAAAGAAATTGGAAATTTATTGAACGTCTCTCTTGATAAGTTATTCCAATCCCTAACTCCCCTTCCTATAAATGAATATTTGACCCAGTTTGTCCTCTTGAATTCCAACGTTATCTTCATATTGTGATCTTTCCTACTTTTATAAACGCCACTCAAACTTATTCGTCTACTAATGTCATTCCACGCCATCTCTCCGCTGACAGTCCGGAACATACCGCTTAGTCGAGCAGCTCTTCTTCTTTCTCTCAGTTCTTCCCAACTCAAACTTTGCAACATTTTTGTAACGCTACTCTTTTGTCGGAAATCACCCAGAACAAATCGAGCTGCTTTTATTTGGATTTTTTCCAGTTCTTGAATCAGGTAATCCTGGTGAGGGTCCCATACACTGGAACCGTACTCTAGTTGGGGTCTTACCAGAGACTTATATGCCCTCTCCTTTACATCCTTACTACAACCCCTAAACACCCTCATAACTATGTGCAGATATCTGTACCCTTTATTTACAATCCCATTTATGTGATTACCCCAATGAAGATCTTTCCGTATATTAACACCCAGATACCTACAATAATCCCCAAAGGGAACTTTCACCCCATCAACGCAGTAATTAAAACTGAGAGGACTTTTCCTATTTGTGAAACTCACAACCTGACTTTTAACCCCGTTTATCAGCATACCATTGCCTGTTGTCCATCTCACAACATTTTCGAGGTCACGTTGCAGTTGCTCACAATCTTGTAACTTATTTATCACTCCATAGAGAATAACATCATCCGCAAAAAGCCTTACCTCCGATTCCACTCCTTTACATATATCATTTATATATATATATATAAGAAAACATAAAGGTCCGATAATACTGCCTTGAGGAATTCCCCTCTTAATTATTACAGGGTCAGATTCTCTAATTCTCTGAGATCTATTTTCTAGAAATATAGCAACCCATTGGGTCACTCTCTTGTCTAGTCCAATTGCACTCGTTTCATTGATGAAAATTGTTCAGGAGAAGCGAAAAACTGTAGCTCCTAAAGTATTCAATAAAATAGAATGCTATTTTCACCGTTAGTTTCTTATTGGGATACTGAATTAATTGTCATGTTGCAAGAGATCACGAATTTATTGGGGATGTTAGAAAGTTAATTTACATTTTGGACAATATACATTTTGACCTGTTCTATAGGATAGTATATGTTTGATGAGTTTACTGTATTTTGACATCATTAGTTCATATAATTTTAACACCAAAAAATTAAAACTTACAAAATTAGACTTTCAATCACTTCAAATTTACCATACCTACTTAGGACAGTATAAAGTGAATATTTGCCTGAAGGAATTCAACAAAGACTAAAATTACTTTGAAAATCTTGTTCAGTACAATAATTTGTTATAGGCAACTTACAAAATTAGACTTTCAATCACTTCAAATTTACCATACCTACTTAGGACAGTATAAAGTGAATATTTGCCTGAAGGAATTCAACAAAGACTAAAATTACTGTGAAAATCTTGTTCAGTACAATAATTTGTTATAGGCAGAATATTATTGTCTAGAATAGGCTACATTTTTTACATTTTGTGCATGTTATGAAATGTAAATAAAATGAAAGTAAGTCATTGTTGGACATCATACGTTCTGATTCAGTCACACACGTGGACAATATATGATTCGTTTTAACCGCTCACTTTCAAAATATTATTTCAATGTTGCAATATACAGATACAGATAGATAAAAATTTTAAATATCACAAACTCTCTACTCTGAAAAGTATAAAAATATACAAAATAAAAGAGAAAAGAAAAAAAAACCAAATATGACTAGCCAATAGGCCAAACGCCTCCCATCTCCTTATTTCCACTCATTCATTACCCACCTCCTAAATCCCTCACTTCAGTTTTAACCCGCCTGAATCTCTTGGCCAGAGAGAAAGCGCTTAAATAAATAAATAAAATAAAAAATCTGTATGCGAGAACATGTAGAGCACGAAAAATACTCCCTGAAAATGCATCAAACTCAATTTTCTCCAGAGGTGGACATTATACGTTTTGGTTGGTTGCTTCTCATTTTTATAGTAGAGTTTGACAACTCCAGATATCGGAGATGCCCGATCTACGAAAGATGTGCGAAAGTTGATGGAAGGGATTGAAACTCCCACTTGTGACAGTAACAACATACCACAGACTACCAAACACATAGCCATGGAATGTCCACTGACGATGTTTGAAGGATCTGAAGTAGAACTCGTTAGCTGGCCGAATACGCTGAATGTTATGTTATGAATTTCATGAAGTGTTCAGCAGTGCAATAATGGCCTTGCCTCTGTTTGTTCATACTGTTTATAAAGTAATCTAATTGTTGTTCGCAGTGATAGTCATTTAAAGTGTATCCTCATTCTGCCATATGGAATACATAGAAAAATAGATGTTGTTTTCGTCCACCTGGAATTGCTGGTTGACCGCAAGGATCCAGAATACGAAATTATTTGTTAAATAAGGTTGATACAATGTAAGATAGTTGCTGTTTGAAATAAGGTAATTTTGAAGTTAGAATAACTGTTGGTTACTTCATAATATGCCAAAAAACATTTTTTACAACTGCGAACAGAAGTAGAATTATGTATTTTTTAGAATTGGCTTTATGTTGCACCGACATAGATAGGTCTTATGGCGACGATAGGATAAGGAAGGCCTAGGAATGGGAAGGAAGCAGCCGTGGCCTTAATTAAGGTACAGCCCCAGCATTTGCCTGGTGTAAAAATGGAAAACCACGGAAAACCATCTTCAGGGCTGTCGACAGTTGGGCTCGAACCCACTATCTCCCGGATGCAAGCTCATAGCTGCGCTCTACTAACCACACGGCCAACTTGCCCGGTTAGAATTATGTTAATAGGAAGAGCAACACTCTTTTATCGTTGGTGATTATCACATTGCCGTCCGGCTCCGTGCCTAAATGGTTAGCGTTCCGGCATTTGGTCTAGAGGATCACGGTTTCGATTCCCGGCCGGGTCCTGGATTTTAACCTTGATTGGTTAATTCGTCTAGCTCGCGGGCTGGGTGTGTGTGCCGTCTTCATCATGGTAACATCTTAGGTGCCCCATCCTCACAGACATGCAGGTCGCCTATTGCCGTCTACTAGGAAAAGACCTACACCAGGCCTCTGTGGAGGCCATACGCAATTAAATTATATCACATTGTCAGATGCTTTCATGGTGATGAACTGACAGTAGTGAGCATGTGGTATGTTTCGAGCAGTCAGTAGAGAGACGGCGTGGAATGACATTAGTAGTTGAATAAGCCTGAGCGGGGAACTTACTTTTTAATTATTATTGCACAATTATTATTATTATTCAATCCTATCAATATGAATAATCGACGTGTTCAGTTTTCCTTTCTAACTTACGGCATTAGTTGTAACTACTTTAATGAACTGCACGCCTACTTGCAGCCTGGCCAAGAGCACGATACCGCCGTGCCGGTATTGTTGGCCAACGAGTTGCTCCTACGTGACCTCGTCCTGAATCCACGAGCCAAGTAGTGGCAAGTGAGTGGGTTTCGAAAGCTTCGAGTAGGCCGTCTTCGACTCCAGCCAATGGATTTCACTCACTGCCTACATGTTCTAGGAACTGCCTACTGCAATGTAGGAGAACACGTTTAGTGATAGAAAAGAAAAGGAACAGATGTCTGTTTCCAGCAATCACGAGCGTCAAAAACCTTAGCCTGAATGATAATTTTGAAGATGAAGAAATTAAGTTTCCATCTTGGTATAGTGGTTAGTGTGATTAGCTGCCACCCCCGAGGCCCGGGTTCGATTCCCGACTTTGCAACGAAATTAGAAAAGTGGTGCGTGGGGCTGGAACGGAGTCCACCCAGCCTCGGGAGGTCAACTGAGTAGAGTGGGGTTCGATTTCCACTTCATCCATCCTCGAAATGATTTTCGTGGTTTCCCACTTCTCCTCTTGCCAAATGCTGTGATGGTACCTAACTTAAGGCCACGACCACCTCCTTCCTTCTTCCCCTTCCAATCTCCCCATCCCCCCCCCCACAAGGCCCCTATTCAGCATAGCAGGTGGGGTGCCTGGGTGAGGTACTCGTTCTCCTTCCTTGTTGTATCCCCCGACCCAAAGTCTCACGCTCCAGGACACTTCCCTTTAGGCGGTAGAGGTGGGGTCCGTCGCTGAGTCCGAGGGATAAACCAACTCTGGAGGGTAAACGGATTAAGAAAGAAAGAAAGAAAGAAAGAAAGAAAGAAAGAAAGATTCTTAAGGAGAATGGTAGGGTTTAAGAAAGTTCTCAGAGATGAATTCACTTTCCAACTGAACTCAAACAAGGAGCTGTACGAAAAGTTCGAAGAGATATCAATCACTAATTAAGTAAAAAAAAAAAAAAAGAAGGCATGTTTTGTGGGCATAACAAGAGATTTGAACCGACAGGCTACCAAACACAATTCTCATCTTCCAAGAGCGATACAGTTCACAACTTTCTTGGCTTGAAGAAATGCAGCAGAACAACGGGATAAATCTAGGACAACAGTGAGTTTTAGGACTGGTACCCCTCCGAGTAAGGCTTAAAACATATTGCAGAAAAGCGGCTAAGAAGTCAAGGCACTGCAGGATCTGTAACAGGAAAGGATTAGAAAACAAAAGTCATGCTCAAGAAAGAAAGAAAGAAAGAAAGAAAGAAAGAAAGAAAGAATGGAAAGAAAGAAAGCCTTGCTTTAGCTTGCTGTTATTTCTTGGTGGATGCAGAGAGAGAAAGAAAGAAAAAAAAATTTCCCTCCGAAGTCTGTCTCATTTATGGGTGTGCCAGAATGGTAGCTGCTGAGGTATGGGTGGTGCTGAGTAATGATATTCGTAACAAGACAGTCGCGTCTGGATATTATGAAAGGTGCTGCTCAAAAGGCCGGACATTCTGTAAATAGCACTTTGTGGTCCAGTGAGGAAAACAGTGGCAAGCTACCTTATTCCTCATCACGCCTTTTATGCGTCATTATGGTACCGCCATCGGGTTTTTGCGGCTTCACTATAAGTTCAAAACCTTCGTTGGTGTATTTTGAGGATCCAACCAGCGTTCAGTCTGAAGAGTTAACAGACATACATCCTTGCTTTCCTCCAAAAATGAAACATCTTTAGTCCTTTGATACTCAGAAAGAAAACAAGAAACACATGACGAATAAAAATTACCTGCGAGTCGCAATTAAAAGCGATGATCGCAAGGAAAGACATACCTAATTTACAGAGAATAAGTTAAAATATTTCCTTACATGTAGCGTAACATAATTATAAAAATGAGGTAGTTGCTCGACAGTTGACTAAATATTTACAGTTATCATCTGAACAGTTAAGTTTTTGGCCGGGGCTGTTGGTGGTGAAGTTTCACAATCACATGCCATCCTTCCATGGGATCTAAAAGACTGTTCCTAACGTGGAAAACAGACATAACTGTAGCCGCTCCTAACCTGCGGCACAGACACTACCTGATGGGTTTCAGAGGCATTTCCTCCTCTGAGAGACCATCACCTTCTTAAGAGGGCTCCTTCTACGGCACCATTGGTCCTCTCAGGTTGTCAGGTTTTTTCCCGCCGACCAACACTCGGCGCAGAGTCGCTCGCTCTAAGGTCTGTTGACTACTTCATTACCATGGTAGGGTCACCCGGCCAGACCAGATCAAAATTTGCAGAAGAAGTCATTCAAAAATCCCCTGGTGCAACAGCTCTCATGGGCCTTGGCCTACCAAGTAACCGCTGCCCATCCCGATGGCCTGCATATTATGCGGTGACGCTTGGTCATCGTGACGAATCCTCTTGGCAGTTATTCTTGGTTTTCTAGACAGGGGCCACAATTTCACCGTCAAATAGCTCCTGAGTAGGCTGAGTAGGCCTCGAACCAGCCTTCAGGTCCAGGTAAAAATTCTTAACCTGCCCAGAAATGGGGCCCAGGATCTCCGACAGCACGCTACCCCTGCACCACGAACTGGCTCAAATTAAGTTATATAATATAAAATACTCCGTTACGAGTAGTGTCGCATATTTTCAAAACAGTCGCATACAAATTTACAGATAACTTAAATATTCCCGATCTTGACACTACGGTTTATATTACATTGAGTGGCACAATGATCTACTACCATGCACCTAAACATTTTAAATATGTCATTACATAGAAATTTGCGCAACATTTACAGAATATTGGAGTCTTTTGATGATGTGCAGATTCACATTTTAAATGAAGAATATTAGCAATATTACGTGATAATTGATAGCCACAAGACCTACAGTTCTATGTGGAGTGCGACCAACAGGGATGCGACATTTAATTTATTTAAAATCTCACACATTGGCCAAGAATCGAAATACAGCCGCTTTGGTGAGACGTAGTCACTCAGCTACCGTGCCTGTCTAGCATTCGAACTAGGGATTACCTCACAGTTTTTCTTTAGTTTAATTAATGGTTTTAAAGCGGTAAATACAATCGCATTCCTTTACTATAATTGAACGTTAATAGAGATTAAACAAACCACCTGAGGATGTAACGCTGTGGTGAAGCATATAATTAGAATAGCTGATTGTTCGGGTCATTTTACTGTGTTATATATCTTATCACGTCGTTAAGATCACTTTTAAGTGTTTTTGTTGGCTTAGGCAATTTCCGCTTCAAATCAGGCTGCCTTCTACGGAGGAACTTCATCAACGTGTAACAGGTCTGCCAGTTTATGAAGGAACTCTTCTTGATTCATGTCTTACGAATAATAAGAATGCTCATGTTAGTTTTGAAAGAACTCTTTGATTTTTCATCATTTGAATGTTAATGTCCTTGAAACTACATGACATTATTCTCGAATCAGTTGGCACACTCGATTGATCGAACATATTGAATTAGCATATTGGTTTTCTGAATTCTTAGCATTCTTGGCTGAATGGCCTTTTGTTCATAGGACCCGGTGTTCGATTCCCTTCCCGGACAGGAGATTTAGCCACTTTTGGTTTATTACTATGGTTTTGGGGTTGGGTGTGTCTGTTCATTTTAACACACATATTCTCACATACAGACCACCCAACACACTATAAACCACCACAGAAACACGCAATAGTTAATACATCCATGCGAATACGGTTGGCGTCAGAAAGAGCATATATCCGTAAAAATGGGATTAATCTATTTTAAGCCGGTCAGGTTCGATCCTCGCTCAGTCCGATGGTATTTGAAGGTGATCAAATACATCAGCATCGTGTAGGTAGATTTACCGGGACGTGAAAGAACTCCTGCGGGACCTAATTCCGGCACCTCGGTACCTCCGAAAACCATAAGATTTAGTCAGTAGGGCGTAAAAATGACATTATTATCATCTACATTAATTTCGACCTCGGATTGGAAAAACCAGGAAAGAAGACGTTTATTGAAAAGTTTATGAAAACTAAAGTCAGTCAGTCCGGCCGTTCTATCCGGTCAATTTCCTCCATTTTTAAACCGAAAGGTATTCATGTACAGATTTGTCATCGGGTACCTATAAATCACTTAACTTCCGCCTTCCTCAAATTATTTGATTTTTTCAATTTTTTGTCTCTTTGAAGCAATCATATCTTTGGTTCTAATTGAGGTACGGAATTCGTTTTGTCTAAGAACACTCAGTGGATCAAGCTATTTCATTTCAGCTCTTAATTATTCGAATTGATTGATTCTGAGGAAAGTTACGAGTGCACATTCAATTTGACGTCTCATTTCTTCAACAGTTTTTCTCATTGAAGCAATCATGTCTTTCGTTATAATTGCGGTACGCAGTTTGTTTTGGTCTAAAAACACTCAGTGGATCAAGCGCTTTCTTTTGAGGCAATAACTACTTAAATTGGTAGATTCTGAGAAATGTTATAAGTACATTTGTCTCCATGACAAAAATCTTTGAAGGACTTTTTAACATTTCGGCGCGTAGTGTTGTTCCAAGGAACGTTTGATTCAATTTCTTTGTGTGATGTATTTTCAAGTGTTTTGTTGACATAATATTACATTCTATTACCACAGAAGATCATGTGCGTTATTTCATTAACTCGAAACTTTGCAAATACATCCATGAGGATAGTAACGAACAACACCATACTTTGTACATTGCGGGCGGAGCCAGCAGGAAACTGCTAGTTTTAATGTTGAAAAACTTTCTTAGCAGACGAAGTAGGGGTCCCCATACTATAAAAAACGTAAAATTAAGCTATTTTCTCAATTATGACCAAAGTCGAAGGCCTTAAAATTGTGAGTCTTGGATAGCTCCATCAAACTAAAAATAAAATTCGAAAATCACCTCCAGCGTAAATGCAGTTCCGGATAAACAGCCTAAAATCGCTTGTTTCTTTGCTTTCTTTTTTTATTCAAATCCTAGCCAAATCAACGCATTTAAATAATTCTTTCTGTAATATGTCCCTTGATTCAATACCATCAGACGATATCTGATTTTTTGAAGAATGTCCACACCGAATGTAGTTATAAGTGCTTAAGTGAAACTCTGCATTGACTCACATTAGCGCTCGTAGTGGCTTTCTCGAACTTCAAATTAAGTACCGCTAAGTTAGCATTTTTTCCTAGAGCCTATTCTACATTCAGGATAGCTGGTATCAGCGTTGGAATTTGAACTCTGTATTCCAGAACAGTGAAATTCCCCACTATTATCATGTTTATCAAACGCACGCTGAATAGAATGAAACCTTGGCTGATCCATTGTTATTAGAGATGGCAAACGAATATCGATGTATCGGAAATACCGAAATTTTGAAATTTAAATATCGATATATCGACATCGATATTTTGAGGTGTGATATATTGTCGATATCGATATTTTGTGCCAATATATCGATATTTCTGTCTAATTTAATACTTTTGACTACGATTTTATTATTTTTCAGACCCTTTCAATATTTGCACGCTACAGTTACGAAATTTGAATTTTCATTTCTCAATTCACTTCGGTAAATACAGGGATAATATCACAACTCATTCATCGTGTATACCTTGTATGTACACGTTAGCTAGGCAATACTTGAGCATTATAGCGACCTCTGTCCCAGCAGAGAGACTGTTTTCAAAGGCCGGTAACACCATCACGGCAAAGAGAAACCGATTAAATGGCTTACCTAAGAGGTATTGGAAATTGACCTAAGATCATCATGTTCTTTTTCACGAACAAATGTAATTGCAGTGCTGAGGAAGAAGTTGGGAAGAAAATGTGTTATTATTTTATAGAGCTCTGATTATTATCAGATTTACTTCATACACAAATTATACGTTTGTAGTTTTTCATATGGTTTTTCGGTGTAAGTTATTAGCTCGTTACTAGACATCTTGCATATACTATTTTTCTATGTATCATAACATCTTTTGACTGTGAATGTTTTTATAACGTGTCATTGTAGTGAAAAAGTCATGTTACTTGGTCATTGTTTTAGGCCTTTTTTCTGATCTGTGTCAAGACTTATTAAATCTAATGTATCCTTTAATCATTGTGTTAAATGTAAAACTGGACTTACAATAATGGATAATAGCACCAATATTTTAAAAACGGATATATCGGCGATATATCGATATTTTGAAGATCGATATTTCAATGACATCAATATTTTAATACCGATGTCATCACTAATTGTTATCATAATATGCGAGTAGCACTTGAATTACAGTGCTGGCAAACTGGAGGCCAAGAAGTGGCCAAGCAAAACTTCAGACGACAATGATGAAGTTACAGGCATGGGCATAAGAGAACAACTTTGAGATTAACCAGGAAAAGTCAGCTCAGATAATGTTCAGAAAAGGTGGCAAGACGGCCATGTACGACGCTGTAACGCTGTAACGGTGAAAAATAAACTAGAAATAATGAAGAAATTCGAATATTTGGACATGACGTTTCAAACGACCATGGCATCCTTGAATAACCACGTTCTGGACAGAGCGACAGCAGCAATCAGGGCCATTCTCATCAAGAATCTACCTATGCTATCGCTCAACACAACGATGACATTATTCAAGACCGCCATAGCCCCTAGTTGTCAAACGGAATCGAAATAATCTGGGACAATCTGACAATTAGTGACCTGGAGAAGATAGAAAAAGTCAAAGCAAGATTCCTCAAGAAGGCCCTAGGTAAATCGAATCTAAATATATAAAAGTCTGAAAGAAGAAGTATTTTACTCATACATTTTTGCACTGTGTGTTGCATACCACCAGAATTTTTCATTTTTAAACATTACATTCCTTCATTAAATATGTAATTAGAACTAAAATTATGAATGAATTTGAATCTAATTTTTACATCCATTTTGTCAGTTTTCAGGTCCTCTTTTGTGCGGATATTTTTAAGTCTCCTTTTCGGCGATTTATAGGCTTTCAACTTCCGACCCTATTTATGACGTTCGCTGCTACCATTGCGAATAAGTATTACTATCTCTATTCCTTTAACTGCGTGAATGGAATTAATTGCGGTTACTGGTCAACTAATGAGATGATAAATATAGGGTCCTCTCGGAGAAAGTACCCAATGTCATTTCCAAATTCTGTGTGCTATATGCATTGTTGAGGATCAGCACTACTACCGAATTTTAAGATTCCTATTCAGCCAAGTTAGAGACGACGAGAATTTAACGTTTCTCACAGCATAAGAAGCGCAGGCCTACAAGATATAGTGCAATGTCTGTATTTTCTTGGACCCCACTACTTTACTCATTGTCATGTGCTGACAGAGATAGATGAGTTCTGTCAGCTGATGATAGATTTTTCACTTCGCCTTCTTCATTCTTGCTGTTCTCACTCTACTGTACATGTTACCAGCTCCTAGAACATGTAGTACTTCAAAGAAAACGACATCAGTAATTTATTGAGGGAGTGGATCTATAAGATATAACACTGACCAGAGAACGTCATCATCGCTAAGGTACAGTACGCTCCCAGATTAATAGTTGACCTATCTCTGGTTGAGTGGCAAAAGTGAATAGCTTAAAATAAAACCAATTTTCAGTACTTTAATATTTCAACAATAATTGGAAAATTAAACGTGATTGTAGAAAAGTGTACTCCTTTTGAAGAAATCAAAATAATTTCCAACGTTATAGCATTTAGTTGACGGTCTTCGAATGAGAGAAGTTGAAGGAGTATTAAATAGATATTTTATTATTATTCATCGTTACCGAGCTCGATAGCTGCAGTCGCTTAAGTGCGGCCAGTATCCAGTATTCGGGAGATAGTAGGTTCGAACCCTACTGTCGGCAGCCCTGAAGATGGTTTTCCGTGGTTTCCCATTTTCACACCGGGCAAATGCTGGGGCTGTACCTTAATTAAGGCCATGGCCGCTTCCTTCCCACTCCTAACCCTTCCCCGTCCCATCGTTGCCATAAGACCTGTCTGTGTCGGTGCGACGTAAAGCAAGTAGCAATAATAATAATAATAATAATAATAATAATAATAATAATAATTATTATTATTATTATTATTATTATTATTATTATTATTCATCGTTAAGGCCACTGAGGACCACGAGATTTCAACTGTTTGTCTTCTTGCAGGCCTACCAGGCTTTCATCCTTTCGGAGTGTACTTTTTTAATACATATTATTATTATTATTATTATTATTATTATTATTATTATTATTATTATTATTATTATTATTATTATTATTATTATTAAAGTACGGTACCGTACTCTTAGTTACAATACTATTTTACCTACATCTAGAAGTATAATTTGATATAATACGCGTTCCTGATATTCCTCTGCATCTCTCCTGGCTACCAGAAATTAACGAAGAAAGCGATGAGCAAAAGAACTTTAATTTCCTTCTACTTTCACTTCGTTAAACTTCCCCTGCCCACTTCCTAATGTCTTTGTTCCAATTCTTCGTGCTTTGAGAGCTGAAGCTATGAATAAGCAAGCTAAAGAATTTATGTTGTGGTCTAATAGAGCTAGTAACCGTATAATAACCTAATCAGTTTTCGTTCATGTAAGGATGTTTGTGAAAGCCATACTTAATTAAGAATCCAATTCTTCCATTGCAATTATTACAATAATCGGTATTCGAATCCCGACCAACGCATTTGGGATTTTAAAATTAAAAAATCACGTCCCCGTAATTTATATTGGGCCTAAATTTGTGACACGATTTCCAGTCACATAAATTAATAAACTTTCAGAATAATCGCTTGTGGAGCGTCGAAGACAGCAGTAATGAATGCACTTGGTACTCCTCAAAGGAAGTGAGAGACCTTCGATTCAAGGCACGTTCAGTGAGCCGTGGTCAGTATGGATCGTGCCAGATCTTTATTGTCTCGAGAACATGACTGTACTTCCTGGGTTCCACTTTCGATTTCTATTCTTCCTTTCTTCCCATTCACTTTCATGTTTTATTTTTTTCTTTGCTTGTGTATTAAAGTTGAACCCTTTGGCCTCAAGGGAAAGTGATCAGACCTTAACAGACCGCCAGCATGTAAGGGGCGGTAACACCTTTAACAGCCGCCACACGGTGTTGCAGAATTGCTTTCCTTTCTGACTAGGCACGTATCACGCATACATATGCAAACAAACAAGCCACATCTCGGAACTCTTACGTTTTTAAATACAGTACATATACAATAAGACCTTTTAGAAAGACTTCGGGTAAATTCCCAAAGGGTAAAGAAGATGTATCCCATCTTAACAATCTTAGACTTACAAAACTATTTCTTTTCCTTCTTCTTCTTCTTCTTCTTCTTCTTCTTTTTCTGCTGCTGCTGTTGCTTTTCCCACACGCTGGTGGGGTCGCGGGTGCGAGTTGTGTCGTACATGTGGACTTGGGCGGATGTTCTTCCTTCCCCATGTATCCACAAATGCGTTATTTTCTCTGGTGACTTGTGTGGAGTGTTGTCGTGAGTGAAGAGGTTTGTATAAAGATAAGTACAAACACCCAGTCCACAAGCCAGATAGATTAACCAGATACGGCTAAAATCCTCGTCCCGGCTGGAAATCGAACCTGGTGTCCTCTGAACCAATGGCCACTACACTGACCATTCAGTCAAAAGTTTAGACATAGATTTTAGAAACATAAGAAAATAAATTTAATATTCTAGGCTTATTTAGATAAATAACTCTCTCTTTTTTTTTTATCGGAATGCATGTGATCAACGTCAGCAGTTGACTTTTGCTGCCAAAGTTCTTGCTTTCTCCTATCCCATTGTCAACGAAAATGTATGAGTTTGACGTTAAACGTATAGAAATCTAGTAGTAATAATAATAATAATAATAATAATAATAATAATAATAATAATAATAATGTAAAGAACCTTATATAGTTTGCTTTACGTCGCACCAACACAGATAGGTCTTATGGCGACAATGGGATAGGGAAGGGCTAGGAATGGGATGGAAGTGGCTGTGGCCTTAATTAAGATACTGCCCCAGCAAATGTAAAGTCCTTAAGATGTCTTTAATGCGTATGGGTACATTTTACATTACTTTGTGTAAAATGAATCCTTTTTTGCGCACCTTGCATATTTTAAGGTGTATTTAGGAGCCATGAATTTCAGAGTTACCTACTTACAGTTAAAATCATGGCCTGTGTTTTTAAGTCAGTGAACAAGGGTTAATTAACTATGTATATTATGTTACAACAAAGACATGGAACTAAATATTGTAGCTCTGCATGTAGTAAAAACGAAAAGAATTTGTTTTAAAATGACTGCAGTATCCTAAAAATAATTAAGTGCTTTGGGCTATAAATAATACTGGTGCATTACTTTTAATTCAATTTGTTATGATAGTTCAAGAATTTTTTTTCCTTCACTTTGAACTTCGTTTATTAAAAATGCCCACGGACTTTCTCAGGAATCAAATTAAAAAGTAGTCAAATGTTTTCTTGAAATATATAACACGGAATCTTAGGTTAGACCCCTACCTTTGCACGTGGTGCATACAGTCTACTGAGGGTCTTGGGCTGCCAAAACGACTAATGCTTAACCTATGACTAGCAGGTAATGGAGTGAACGTGGTCAACGTAACGACTCACTCAGTCGCAGAGCTTGGCTTTCTTGTCCGAGTCTGCTGCCTCTCATATCGAAAAGTTTCTCTTTAATAATCTCACGAGGCTGGAGTGAAACCTATTCTAGCCCTCAGTCGAAAAATGAAATCCTTAGATGAGCCCGAAGTCCCCGGGCTTAACCATGGTTCAAACCTGACTTACAGGGCATTGTAAACGAGTGGCATTGTAACTGCATCTGTGGTTCGAATCCCGACCAATGCTTGTGGGATTTTAAAGATTAATTATAGCCTCCAAATCGTTTGAATACCACGTGAAACTATGATCATATTATCAACAGGTATGTAAACCCACAAGCTTACTTGCTTTAAACCAGATTTATTTCAGTAGTTTTCTTCTTCTTTCGCCGTTTTCCACTCCTGTGGGGTCGCGGGTGCGAACTGTATCGGACATGTGAATTTGACCCTGTTTTACGGCCGTATACTCTACCTGACGCAACCCTACGTGGAGGAATAGTGGTTACTATTGACTGTTTCTTTGGTGGTTGGTAGTGTGGTGTGTTGTCTGAAGTTGAAGAGGAGAGTGTTAGACAATCACGAACATTCAGTCCCAGAGCCAGAAGAATTAATCATACGTGATTAAAATCCCCGACCCAGCCAGGGATCGAACCTGCGACTCTCTGAACCGAAGGGTTCAACGCTGATCATTCAACCAAAGAGTCGGTTCAGTAGTCTATAGAGTTTTAATTTTTGTTTAACTTAATTTCGCTTGCATAACTGTATTAACTTATTGACATAAGCACAAACATTTGATATATTTCATTTCCATACATTACGTGTGAATCTTCCTGCGTATATTAACATCTGTATACCTTTAAACATTCTGGATAGGAAAGATACGGCCCTCATTGAGAAGCATTTGCAAATGCAGGTTTGTTCAATGGTGCTGTGTGACTTGCACAAGATTGCCTTTGTTTTCATTTTCTTCCAAGAACTTGTTATTGTCTGAATGTTTTGCGTAAATACACAAACGATTCCTACACTACATGTCCTGCGTTTCATCTTTTAAATCACTTCCAAGAAATATGTCTTGCATTCGAGACCGGCCGCTCTCTTTTCAACATTTTGATCATTCATGATACTCTTGTAGTTCATTCTGAACGTGGAGGAAGTTCTCCTTTTTCGGTACCTCAGGACCATGTAAGGTTGAGCCTCTCATGTTCCATTGATTTACGAACTGCTCGGGAAGCATTCTACGAAAAGCAGCGCGCAGCAAGGCCTGTCTGGGATGCTGGGACTGCAGACACAAAATCCGGTTCTTCGATTGGTTCTGCATGCGTTGCTGTGATACCATCGCATCGCCCTGTAGAGTGGCCACCATCACGTGGACTCTTTCCCGCTCCATTTTTCAATATCACAGCTGTTGATAATAGATAATCATTCATCGTCCCTGTATTCATTAACTAGCAGCTGTGCTCGTCATTCACTGCTTTATTTTAGTACATACGAGTATTTCCTCTCAGAGTATACTGTAAGAAATATCTGGCTTTCAGCCTATTTTATTGAATACTGATAGACAATATGCTTAACTAAAACTATCTAATAGTTTCACACAAAATTTCATATAAGTTATATCCAAGTATCTAAATAGGAATCTGAAAGTCACCTTATGATAACAAGTGTTCTTATTCAAATAACCACGTTACAACTGCAGTTAGCATTCATTCCTTTCGCGAGCAATTTGTGTAATTAAATTTCTCTGCAACTACTTCACAAAATGTTATAAGCTGCCACTGTGGATCCGTGGTAGAGTGTCGGCCTCCGGATCCCAAGATAGCGAGTTCACACCCGGCAGAGGTAGTCGGATTTTTGAAGGGCGGAGAAAAGTCCATTCGACACTCCATGTCGTACGATGTCGGCATGTAAAAGATCTCCGGTGATACATTTCGTATTTACCCGACAAAATTCATTAAATCTCAGCCATAGACGCCCAAGAGAGTTCCGGTTTACTCGGTCTGCCATCTAGTGGGCCTAGAGTAAAACGGAACGTCGAAATTGACGAGCAGACAGCCAGATGGCGTCAAATCGAAATGTCTGCACACGGTAGCTGAGGCCATACGATTATTATTATTAGAAGCTGACAATTTCCCGAATGAATTTGATAATTTTTTCTCTAAAATGAAAGGAATGAAAAACTGCTGTGACTGCAACTATTCAACATGCCCACGAAAAGTTTGTTTGTCATAAGCGATATTCACATATCTATTGTGGAAAGAGCTCAATTATTTCTGAGTAGATTTTCCTCTTACAAGTGGGAAGGGATTTGGAACTGTCGACTCATCACCTTCAAAAATCTCATGTAACGAGCGGGAATGCTGTGCTTAAACCACTCAGTTAGAATCGAGTACTCTTAGGTTGGCTTGGTACTGCTGTGCGTGCATTGAGATGCATGGTTGCTTTCGGCTGCAGTATCCACACACCATCGTGTGATAACAATAGGATAAAGAAACTGTTTTTTCGGGTGTAGGTCTGGAACGTTCATTTCTGTTGCTAATCGTGGGGCTTTAGATCTCTTCAAACACATTGAAACAGAAAACTGGTGGTGGTGATAATTGTTTTACGAGGAAGTAGAATTAGGTAACTATCTAAAACAAAGAACTTTAGTCTTCCTTTTACCCTACGCTCTTCAGTTCGATCTAACTTTCAGTTTATTTAACTTGGTGATCTTAATATTGGGTATGAATAAATAATTATATTACTTTCTGAGTTTCATCGTTAACATTTACGCCGAAATAAGAAACGAATTTGTTTGACTACTGAATACAAAATAAATGACGCTGCTTGATTTTGCTAAAGTACAGTAGCCTAACGACACAGCTCGTCCATCCGTTTCTGGACATATATATTATATTAGCCAACTTCCTACAAAACTTACAGGCTGCCACAAGGACGAGTACCTCAACCAACAGATATTAAGTTCACAAAAGTTTATAAGACTTGAACCATTATAAACTTCCAAATATAAACCTACCCCATCAGGTTTTGTAAATATTGTGAGTTATATTTAAACAAGTTTTCTGCATAATGCTAAGTGAAATTGGTGGACCATAAACCCACTGACCGCGGCTGGAATGTTCTTTGTGAGTCTCTGACCACCCACCCTGTGCCTGTCGGGTTCGTATTACACCTATAACTCGCGTGGATCCCAGGATGTGGTCACCTCAGCCTGTGCTTGCGCCAGCACTAGTGAAAGTAAACACAAACCGAAAAACCGGTTCCATCATGCCTTCCAGCCCATCGTCATTATAAATCCTGTTACGGAGAAGAAAATTTAACGGTAGGTTATTGGCTGAATAATAAGATTCACCCGAACTAATTTTAATTTTCTCTTCAGATCTGATGAGCAATTGAGGATTCTTTAAAAAACTTTTTCCATTATTCGTGTAGATTTTATAACTTTAGCAGACGTTTATTTACCATGAAATTTAAATTATTTTCGTCTCATACATTGTATTGAAAATAGTTTATACTTCAGGCCTCCGGCCCTTGGTTTATCGAACAATATTTTTAATATCCGCGGAATTTAAAAAAATAAAAGTTGTGTCTCTGAGCTCGAATTGCTTGTAAAACTAGAGATTCCGTTGCAGTAATACGATGTAGGATGATGGTGATGGGTATTGCTTTGAGAGTGGTGGTGGTGATTATTGTTTTAAGAGAATGTACAACTGGGCAACCATCCTCTATTAATAGTCTACTAATCAGAGGGAAAAATGGAAGGAATGCGACACTTCGAAAATGAAGGTATCGGCCAAAGAAAGACGAGGGCCATGAAGGGCGTGAAAATGAAATACTCCCTAGGCTTCAATACCTAATGCCATCGGGGTCGGAAAAGAACAAGAGTTGACCAAGAGAGGTCGGATATGATAGATAAAAGTGAGAAGCCTAACACAAGTAAGTGGAACCTATGCCAGGACTCAGCTAAGGACCCCATGGTTTCCAACCCACGCTCCCAAGTTCAGACCCCTGTGACCAAAGGCCCGCACGCTAACCATTTAGCCATGGAGCCGGACTTCGAATACAGAGGAATGGCCGTATAAAATAAGTCTCAAATGCTGGTGAAACGACTCATCTTGAGATTCGCTTTCTGCCACTGCAGGATGGTTGTATGAATTGTTACTATATTCCATGATACTTTTGGGAACTGCCTCATTTGCATGAAGAAACGCCAACATTATTTGTCTGTACCTTCACTTATAACCAAATCGTTCTTTTCTATATTTAAACCCGGGCATGTTAAAGGATCCATAATCCAGTATTACTTTGTCCGACTCGTTGGCTGAATTGTCAGAGTCCTGAGTTCGATTCCCGGCAGGGTCGAGAATTTTAACCGCCATTCGTTAATTTCTCTGGCACGGGGGCTGGTTGTATGTGACGTCTTCATCATCATTTCATCCTCATCACGAGGCACAGATCGCCTACGGGCGTCAGATCGAAAGACCTGCACCTGGCAAGCCGAACATGTCCTCGGACACTCCCGGCAATAAAAGCCATACGCCATTTCCATTTCATTCTTTTAACCATGAATCAATTTCTTTTCAGACGTTGCGGGTCGTTATTGCCTTCTTTACTCAATTACATAGCAGCGATTCAATTAACTATTCACAATTAACAGTTGGTTCATGATGCACAATACGATTGAGTTATTGCAACTGGTCGCGGCGATGAAAATTATGGTAATTGGAAGCAAGTGAATAACCCTTTCCTTGGTCAGCTGCGTGGAATAAGCTTTGTTTCAGGAAGAAAAATTGCACAGCGCTAATATTAATATAAGTGCTGAGAATCATATGGCAGTTTTAACTGTTGCTCTTCATTGGATTGAAGAAAGAAATATAATAGAAACTGTTCATATTTTTAGTTCAGTAGATGTAGGTGGAATAAGTATGATGGTATTTTTATAATAGATAATAGTCAAATTATGGTTTTTTTTACGTACCATAATGGAAGTGTTATGGTATGTGGTACAACAAGCTGAATTATGGTTTACGTACCGTATAGTATGGTTGGCATCACTGTGCTCCCTACAGGAGATATTAAATTCTAACATCGATATTCCATAAGTTATGTGTTGCCACATTTCTGCCCAATTTTATTACTTATGAAAATCACCGAGTAGGACAGTAAGTGCTAATTTCAAATGCTTGAGCCCATAAACGCTGATGTCACTACCGGGCGAGTTGGCCGTGCGCGTAGAGGCGCGCGGCTATGAGCTTGCATCCGGGAGACCGTGGGTTCGAGCCCCACTGTCGGCAGCCCTGAAGATGGTTTTCCGTGGTTTCCCATTTTCACACCAGGCAAATGCTGGGGCTGTACCTTAATTAAGGCCACGTCCGCTTCCTTCCAACTCCTAGGCCCTTCCTATCCCATCGTCGCCATAAGACCTATCTGTGTCGGTGCGACGTAAAAAAAACTAGCTGATGTCACTATCGTACGGTGTTTCGCGCTTCTGCGCTACTCCGTCGAGTTGCTGCTCTGATCTTGTCCACCTCTAAAGTTACTTTCTATCCGAATGAGCCATGCTACTTGATTATTATCGTGCGAATATGAATATCCTGCTCTTATTTATTTCTAGCCTGAGTGTTATGAAACTAGGCTGAGAGACCGGCTGTATTTGGTAAGCAGGGTTCTTTCTTTCATTTCTTCTTTGCAACCTGATTGTACCTTTTCTGTCTTCTTTGTCCATATAAGGATATGGCGAGATCTCTGTTAAACATTCAGCTGAAAAGCAGAGGCTGCTTATACGTTGTTGGTTCGATTAGTATTCTAAGAACGGAACGACTGCAGCCAGTGACAAGCAGAGTCACAGTTCCTTCAACGACTTTAGAATAGCTAAACATACCTTGTCCCTGGTTTACACTTCAAAATCTTCCTTTGTTGATAGGAAAGTTGTGGATTAGTGTGAAAAATTACTATCTGGGTAAATTGTGAAGGCTAAAGGAAGTTAATATAAGCAAACCTCGATAGTACCTTTTAATTACTGGCATGCATCGGAGCTTAACGAAATTTCTTCCAAAACTTATCGTAATCTCACAATAGACCCCTAAACCTACACAGTGTAATACATAGGTGGTGACATAAAAATCAGTCAGACATCCTTGTAGTGCAGGAGTAGGATATGTGTGCCCCTTACTCGAACGGCCCAGATTCGATTCTCTCCTTCTCTCAAGAATGTCAAGCAGTGCGACTAAGCATGTGTCACACTTAACACGTGGTACGCCGCTATACAGTAGGTAGGCATCAGGGTGGAAATCAATCACCTTGGTTTTTCAGGACCCTTAATAGACTGTGCGTTGCATGGGTTTCCTTTGACCTAGACTACCTCTATCGTTTCGTTCTAGTTCTGGGTCCCTCAATAAATATTCGTGTGCCAGAAAAAATGTATACCAGTCTTCCTTTAATAAATCAATAATTACAAAATTGTAAGACAATTTAATAACTGACCTGAAAAGAGGAATGTTCAAAAAGTCTACCCAAATAGTTTTCAAAGTCAGGTAGCACAGCAGTCAGCGGCTTGCTAGTCCGCCATTTTGAGGTGAAATTGGAGCGTGCGGTAAAATTAATATAATTTGGGACCGCAACGTGATAGCACGTACCACATGGCAACGTTTCGTCTACGTCAGATCTATCGATATCTGTTATAATATTTGTGAGAAAACTTGACTAGGTGCGTGAAAATTTTTGTGAAGATTTCCGAAATACTGTATATTAATTCAAAGAAGATGTTCAAGTCTACCGTAAATGACAAATAGGACGAAAGAGTCAAGAAATAATGGAACTTGTCTAATATATCCGAGACTGGGAGTGAAATGAAATGTCGTATGGCTTTTAGTGCCGGGATATCCCAGGACGGGTTCGGCTCGCCAGGTACAGGTCTTTCTATTTGACGCCCGTATGCGACCTGCGCGTCGTGATGAGGATGAAAATGATGATGAAGACAACACATACACCCAGCCCCCGTGCCATTTGAATTAACCAATTGAGGTTAAAATCCCCGACCCGGCCGGGCATCGAACCCGGGACCCTCAGAACCGAAGGCCAGTACGCTGACCGTTCAGCCAACGAGTCGGACCGAGACTGGGAGTAAAAGAACCTATGTACATCGCAAGAAAAACGAGTGGCACGAGCCATGCTGCCACCTTCCAGCGTATGGAGCAGTGTTGCCAGGTCTACAAATAAAATATCGGTAGATTTTCCGTAAAAAAAATCGGGAGTTTTAATGAAAATTTCGGTAGTTTCTCGAACACTGAAATGTTATAATATAAGTAACTTACAGAATGCAATAGTCATATGAAGCTATTATGAGAAAAATATACAATAATTTCATTCGCCCGTACTCTCTGGCTTCTTCTTCTGCTTCTTGTCTTTCTTACGTTTCATCAGGCATAGAAATTGTGTACCAATTTTGAAGTTGTAGCAGGCTGAAAATTTTGTATTCTATATGCGGGTCGGGGATTTCCCGTTGAATGATGCAGTCAAGCGGGGAGAGATTACGCAATTCGAGCGTAAAATAAATGAGGGGAAGTACCTAATGACATGCAGTGAGACGGTGAAAGAGTTTTTCGGCATAAATATGTTATATATCATTAATTATTATTATCATCCATTTTCCTTAAATTTGGATTAGAAGAAATTTCGGGAGATTTTTTTATCTTTTCGTATTTTCTGGTGTGTTGCAAAAAATTGGGAAATCACCTGAAATTTGGGAGACCTGGTAACACTGGTATGGAGATAAATTCGAAAACACACCGTAAGATGTAATCGAGTCGTTGGAGATCGGATATAATATATCTGTGGTTTGTATTTTTAAGCAGTAATAGATTAGAAAGCAAAATTAATTTGGCTAGCAACTTCTGGCTTGGCTTGGAAAGCAACGGGAAACTACCTCACTCCTAATTTCCCTAGTACGCCTCTTCAGTGATACCTAAGCCATCTATGACAGCTGATGGCGGAGCTGTTAAGGATCCAACCAGCCTTCGGGCTGAGGACTAAACAAACATACAATACATACGGTAGGAAGTGGCGTTTAGCCCGATCTTCTGTAATGTAGAGGGAGTAACATAAATTCTAGGGGTCTAATAGGTCATACCACTAATATTTATTCAAATCTCAAAGCAGACGCTTCGAAATGTTTGAATTCCAATCTATTACTACCTACAATTTCCGGTCATTAATCACAGCATTCGCAAGAGGAGAGCCCAGTCAGAAAGAGAACATCTCTCTAAACCTAACATCAGCGCATTCACTTATTTAATACCCATGCGACATATTCTGCGCTCAGATGACTTAGGAATAGCCCTCTCATATTTTAAAAATAAATACTAATTAATACGCAACTGAATGAGCATCCAAATCGACTTATTTTGACTGAGTCACAGCTGCGTTTCTTGCATTACGGTACCAAATTTCGGAATTTAAAACTAGAACAGGGGTTCAGTTTCACGTACTTATACTGTGTACCGGTATTCTTCCAGGATGGTAGAGCATTAAGTAAGGGAAATTGAATCAAAGCTTATCCAGTGAGCTCGCAATAGTGGTCAAAGGTATTCCGTGGAAAGGAAGTAATACAACATTATCATTACATCACCAACTTCGATAGACGAGGAGAGTGAAAGCTGGATGGACTCAGGATATCTTATTCATTAACTGGAAGTAGTAAATATGAAAGTAGTGAGAATGATTGATAGTGCAAATAGGAAGAACAATGGCATGAGAGCACTAGCAAAGAAGACATAAAGGCTAAGTTAGGAATGAACTCGATGGGTGAAACAGTGCGTATGAACCGACCTTGGTGGTGGGTTCATGTGAGACGAGGGTAAGAGACATAGAGGGAGACCAAGACGACGGTGATTATACTCAGTTTTCAGTGATTTAAAGGTAGATGTAAATTTGTGTTCTCGTCCCGGGGTAGCGAAGGAAGCTCTTTTCAGGCACACCCCGCCAATGGAGGTGAGCTGAATGTACCCTTTAGCCACATACCAGCCTTCCTGCCATTCTGAAATTTCTGACAGTACCGGAAATCGAACCTGGGATGGACTCTATGAAGGCAGACATTTAGAGAGCTAAGGAACTAAATGACGCCATTTACTATAGAGAATAGTGAGAATTGTGGAGGCGGTGGGTTCCTTCAGACTAATCTCCGAAAAGCTTAGGAGTCTATAATAATGATAATACTGTTATTGGAGTTACGTCCAATTGACTTCATTTGCGGTTTTCAGGGACACCGAGGAGTCAGAATTTTGTCACACAGTAGTTCTTTTTGTCGATAAATCTGCTGACTCAGCCGAGTCAAATACTACCGAACTGGTCCGGGGTCGAATCTTTCAACTTGAGCTCAGAATACCAGCGCTATACTATCTGAGCTACTCATTCCGGCATATATTTGTATCTGATGAGGTGATGAGACATCGTTAGGTAGTAGCATCGGGAATTTTCTCCTTTTTCTCCACCAAACTTTCTTCCTTATCACAGAAGAAGAGCTAAGGTATTTTCCTCCATACCAAGTAACCTAACATCAGTAGGCTGTTTCTGACAACTTATTGGATATGTAACACAAAGCTTTCGCCATTGTCTAGTTCTTATCATCTCATTGTGATGGTCGTAGTCGCGTCACGTACTTGTTGCACTTGACGCAGGAACAATTTGTATGGTAAGCAGGTACGTAATTAACACACAATCGTCCGTATCAGGTGGTGCTTGGCATAACGACCTGATCATCCCCCAAAGAATTTCTGAATATAGAAGTATCATCCTACACTCATTGCCACAAGCATATTATTTATTGGATACCTTCATGATCGGCAGCCGGTTCTCCCACTCTGCAAAGTACCACGCATACCAGCCAGTGTTATAAGGTAAGAGGTAGAGTTGCTATTATTTAGTAAAGTTAATACATAGGAAATATTGTGTTTTCCTTCACCATCTATGGGATCGTTGGTGTTACTTATTCAAAATACTGTTGTACTTGGGCGAGGTAGCGCTAGTGTTTGTTTATCGGAATGGGTAGAGGACAACAGGGCGAGCAGCGGGTTACGTCAGTCATCTCAAAAGTCTCGCATTATCATCACAGCAATATGAATTTTATATAAGAATTTGCGACTTGCTACAAATGCAAAATTACACACTAAACGACGTAAAATTAGGCCGCTACATAAAAAATGAACAAATGAACAATACAATAAAAATAAATTTCCCTCAACCTTTACCATCGTGCAAGTGAAAAACACATTATTGAACCAAACTTGGTTCGGTTTGATATTTTTCTAAGAATTTGAATGATTGATTAATCATCTAAATTCATATTTTATGCGTTAAATAAGTGGGTACATACATCTTCATTATAGACTGTTAAGCCTTTCAGCGTTCAGTCTGCAAGCCTCTGTGAATTTACTAATCGCCGCCACAATTCTCTATTTGTAACTAGTTCTGTGGCCTCGTTTAGTACGATATCTCTTACCTTTAAATTATTTGAAAATGAGTCTAACCATCGTCGTCTTTGTCTCCCTCTACCCCTCTTACCCTTCACAACAGAGTCCATTCTTTTCCTATGTAACCTTTCCTCTTCCATTCGCCTCACATGACTCCATCATCGAAGCCGGTTTGTGCGTACAGCTTCGTCCATCGAGTTCATTCCTAACCTAGCCTATATTTCCCTCATCCGAGTACCCTCCTTCCATTGTTCCCACCTGTTTGTACCAGCAATCATTCTCGTTACTTTCATGTCTGTTGCTTCCAACTTATCACTAAGATATTGTGAGTCCACCCAGCTTTCACCCACATAAAGCAAATATGCTCTGAAAACAGACCGATGTAAAGATGGTTTAGTCCATGAGCTGACTTCCTTCTTACAGAATACTGTTGAACGTAACTGCGAGCTCACTGCATTACCTTTACTGCACCTTGAATCAATCTCAATTACTATACTACTATTACTATACTACCATCCAATCTGACATTCAGTTCTCTTGGATTTCTTACCTTCCTATATCAATTTAGTCTTAGTCATTGCATCTATGTTCAAGTTTCAGGATATTAGACTGCCAAAGGATTTTTAAACTATTGAGTACATTACGGTGCTCTCTCATATAGATCAAAGAATAACTGAAGAGGAGACTAGAAGAAATGCCTTCCAAAACTGAACTGCACTTTTGATGTTTGTTAGCCATCAAAATTTTGCGTATTTTATAGGCTATGTTTGAGGGTTAGTAAGCCCTTTCCGTAGATTCTGCAAATTTATAGTAATTAATTATGGACTGTGTATTACATAGAAGTACCAACAGTATGCCAAGAGAGAAAATTTCTACAGGAGCAGTAGCTGAAGTTAATATAATACCCGATGTGAAACGAAAGACAGGAGTTTCATATTCTCTTCTCATTAGACCCCCCCCCCCCCACCTTTCCTCTCAATCTCTTTTTTTTAACTGATATATCCATCATACGATAAGAGTTTATCTGGTACAGTAGGATACCTAAAGCCTATTATTAACTATCAAATGTGAATGCTTAAATTAAAAGGTATTTAGAGTTGAACGGCTTACATCATAATTATGTTATTTAAGTGTAATATCCGGTTTAGTATGTACCTTTTTAATTTTTTGCATTTGACTTATTATAAAACCCATTTACTAGATATCCAAACACTTCACAACCGTTGGTTGGTCACATTTCTGTTTACATCAGTATTAGTAAATTTAAGTTGTCCTGAAGTTATAAAAGAGCTACATGAGATCGTTTCTTTGATATTTTATTTGAGAAGGCTCAAAAGGAAGCAAACATCGAGTGTAAAATTCAGTACCGACGTTAGCCTAAGCGTATTCATGTTCGCAGCGTCTAGCGGAATGAGAGTTCCTCAATCTGCACAGGATGGAAATCAGCGTGAAACGGTTTGAAAGCCTACAATAATTTACGAATATGCATCCGTAGTCAATGTATAAGTAATTTTTCTGATAGTAGAGTGTATTTTACTTCAGGCAGTTTTGTCGTCCCGACTTCATTGTGCGCTTTGCGAATATAGCTGTAAAAGTTAATACAAGAATACGGTGTCAGAACATGATCAGATACTAACACTGGGGCATTGTTCGTTTGGGTGACTGCTTTGATCAGGGAGCTATAAGTCTAATTCTTTATGAAATAATATAAACTGTTACCAATCACAAGTTTTATTAGACTAAACATGTCAGCGTTTTCCGGACTTGTAGGCCGTGGTCCAGGAGCGAGTGAATGTCCCGACGTTTCACCGTAGACTGCGTTCGGCATTGTCAAGGGTTCCGAGTGACTTCGATAGCAGCGAAGCTCTCAGTGGAGAGACTAGACTAGTTCACAACGCGTCTTAGAGACTTTGCTTCATCGTGGGATGGTGAAAGTAGTGACATATAATCTACGGAAAGCAACTTGTAACTGGTAACCAAACCAAAGCAAACCAAACTCCATGGCACTACAGCCCTTGAAGGGCCTTGGCTTACCAAGCGACTGTTGCTCAGCCCGAAGGCCTGCAGATTACGAGGTGTCGTGTGGTCAGCACGACGAATCCTCTCGGTCGTTATTCTTGGCTTTCTAGACCGAGTGTAACTGGTAACAGTTTATATCATTTCATAATGAATTCACAGTCACCAACAAAGCCTTCTTTGAAAAGCCTGGTTATGTTTAGGGTTATAAGTCTAATGTCGCGACAAAAATGCTTGTTATGGGGCTAATATTGAGTTCAACACAATCTTACAATTCTGGATGTCCAGAGGTCCAATAGTACAGTACCGGTTTAACTGTTTACTAAGCGTTTGCAGTGCATTCACTACACAGTGCATAACTTAAAAACTGAAAACCCAATTTTTTAAAATTACAAATATGTCACAACAAAAATGAAAGGGTTGAAATATTTCAAAATATTAATATATTTTAGTCAATGTAATTGAGCCCGTTGTGTATCAGATGTTATTTCAGTTTATCTTTGGTCAGTACTTACTCCCAATAAAATATTCCACTACTCTGTTATCATGAGTTCCAGAGTACTGAAGATAACATCACTGTTGAGGAATGGAGATTTTATTTGTGGAGTCTTATTTGAACAGTTGACAATTCGAATTTCCAGGAGGTCTAAGTGATGAACTTTTCTCTTTCTATCCATTGAGATACCTCTGCCGCACAAGCGATTGAAAGTTTCAAGAGGTACCAGTAGACTATCTTTTCGCTTGATATCTATCGAGAGTATTGAGATGAAATGAAATGTCATATGGCTTTTAGTGCCGGGATATCCCAGGACGGGTTCGGCTCGCCAGGTGCAAGTCTTTCTATTTGACTCCCGTAGGCGACCTGCGCGTCGTGATGAGGATGAAATGATGCTGAAGACAACACATACACCCAGCCCCCGTGCCATTGGAATTAACCAATTAAGGTTAAAATCCCCGACCCGGCCGGGAATCGAACCCGGGACCCTCAGAACCGAAGGCCAGTACGCTGACCGTTCAGCCAACGAGTCGGACAGTATTGAGATACATTTATCACACAATCGTACGCAGCCCCTGGTGGACATTTGTTTAAAAACTCTTAGATTTCTACTGCCAAATTCTTGATAACATTTTCTATGACAATTTTGAGCTATTTATGTCCTAAGTTAAAAACTGAAATTATTTCAGAATGTTTCCCACATAAGCTTATATAACGAACTGACAAGGTTTATTACAGAGAGTTGACATACAATATTCATACTCTTTGGCTCCGGTTACTTCGTCATGTACTTTATATTTATTTGAGTGTTCCCTGTGTTAAATATTTCTTCAAGTTAATATTTCAACTACATCATGAATGTGCATGCTCTTGCAATAATTAGTAAGTAATAAATTTGAACGAATATTAAGTTTGGAAGATATGTATTTTATGTCATTTATTACGTATTGTTACAAATATGTCACAACAAAAATGAAAGGGTTGAAATATTTCAAAAATTGTAGAGTGAATATACAACAGTAGGCTGTGGTAATATCAAGTACTTGTCGTGCAAATAAATTTGTCATATAACAATAGTTAGTCTGGGAATAATAGGATTAAAATTAATATTGATTATTCAATTTTATTTTGGTCGGAGAGCCATGAGGGCTACCCTATAGTTCGTAATTATTCTATCTGACTGAAATGGAAAGGAGGTTTCGCTGATGGCATCATGCGAGTGTACAGACATTCAAGGAATGTCCAGGTCGTGCGCAGCCGTCAGTGACTTCCACAGGAATGTTGTGTTCACTTATCGCACTCGGAGAGAACATCTCCCTGGAGCGACATCACGAAGTCAAGAAAGGGTTCCAGGAAGGTCAGACTATGTAATTTATGTTTTTTTTTATTTCTCATCTGAATCCATTCCTCTCTCACTTCCCACACTCCTACAAACATGATCATTGAACGTAGTGAATATAGCTTTCCATTCACATATATCATTAATGACTGTCGTGCAGGTCGCCTACGGGAGTCAAATAGAAAGACATGCACCTGGCGAGCCGAACCCGTCCTGGGATATCCCGGCACTAAAAGCCATACGACATTTCATTAATGACTGTCTAAATTACCCACCATTTACACCTCATTTTTTCCCTAGAGGTTTAACATAGATGCGTTTTCCCGATGTTGAGATGGAAGAACTCCAGGACTGAAAAGATGGGATCCATGGTCTATGTGTGACATATTTGTCGCACACTCCTTTTTTAGTACATGCTCTATAAATCATTTCCTTTTCAGGCAGATTTTCTTCTTTGTCTTTTCCTAATTTCTTGGAGTCAGCGGTTAGTATTGATTTGGCTTAGTTTTATGACCAGATGCCCTTCCTGACGTCAACATTATAGGGGGGGATGTGGTATGTTGAATGTAGGTGAGAGATGTGTATATTAAGATGAACACAAGCAGTCAAGCTCTGAGCTAGAGGAATTATCCACACAGAGTTATAATCGGCGGTCCGGCCGTGAATCGCACCCGGCACCCTCTAAACTAAAGGCCACAACGCTGACCAGACAAGTCCCAAAAAGTTGAACTTTTCAGCGGTGTAAGCGACAACACTTTTAGCAACAAATTTAGCAGACTCTTAAATAAAATAAAGAACGCTCTTGATAAACAAACTGGCAGCCATAAATCGTTGCATAGAAAAATGCTCCATGTTAAATGCACAATGAATATGAGAAACAATGACTCAATATGACATTATTATTATTATTATTATTATTATTATTATTATTATTTTCGTTTCAGCCATCTATGGGCTACGATTACGCAACTTCATTGCTTTCCCAAGTTCTTTCTCCTTCCTCTTTCGCCAGTATTCCTTCATCCGTTGGCTTGCTCGTGCTCGTTCTTCTGCCGATAATACTCTATTCTTCCTCGTTTTCTCACCAGTTAGGTCCTTCACCTCCGCAACTCTGTGCCTGAAGATTTTTCTGTTTGTTATATCTGCTGTCGTGATCCCACATTTTTCTAAATCTCGGTGGACTTCTTTTACCCATGGGACTTGTGTCTTCCTGTTCTCCTGGAAGGTGAGGATCCTGTTGGCGAGTCTCTCCGATCCCATCCTTTTAATATGTCCGTAGAATTATTATTATTATTATTATTATTATTATTATTATTATTATTATTATTATTATTAAGGTTGAAACGGGGTGAAGTCATCTTCGTGAGTCCAACTGAGGAGGTATATCTCATCATTGGGAGGCATTGAACCCTTTCGTGGATGCCATACAATACGTGATTTGGCAATATAGAGTAAGAAAAGTAGAGGGATAGCACCGAACAACGATGATTAGACTCGTTCTTCAATGTTTTCAAGCCAAGCGACTATAGAATCGGAAGAGACTAGAATGCTAGTTGCAAATAGAGGATTATAGGCACACCCTGAACATTCATACATGTGTATGTAGCCTACAGTATATGTATTATTCATTATGTTTTAGCCCATAGCTTTTTAAATGCCGAGAGTGTCCAAGTACATGTTCTGCTCGCCTAGTGAAGACCTTTGTTTTTGACCCCCATGGGTGACTTGCGTGTCTGGGTATGAGATTGTTATAATGCGATAGGTAGAGAGCGAAATACCGTGTTTACACTAGCTGTCGAATAATACCTATAGCTCATTCCAGGTTAAAAAAAACAGTATTGCTCTTATGGACCTACCGTACAAAGAGTGAACACATCCCCTCCGAGACACCCATAATTCCTCGTGTGTAAGGGGTATTAACTGTACTTTGCAATGTATTATGGAAGACAGATAACAAGGATGAGGCATTTTCCCCGTGAGTTATTAAAATAACTACATAACATTTTCTTTTTCATAAATATATTCGTAGGGAGGAAGCGCAGTGGCAAGAACAGCCATCGCTTCGTTGCTTTTCTTCATTTTCTTTCTCTGTAGTACAAGCATCGTGCAGTCCCTCACTCCGTGAACCGCCGGCAGCTCAGTTCTGTAGAGAAGTCATCTACAGTATTTATTTGTTGCGTGTGTGTGTTTAGGCTTTAAATCAGTTCGTACTTGTCTTGTGTTGAGTGAGAGTTGGTTGTATATTGTACAGTATTTGTGTATGTTCTAATATTTTCGTACTGTCTTGTTACTGAAAATTTTGGTGTTGTGGTGTGTACCGATACGTTATGGCATAACTTGTATTGATAAAAAAAACTGCCGTGTGTTTTATTTTCGCTTGGTTTTGTTATTCAGTTGTTCTTTCTTAAGCGCATTTTAATTTTACCACTTTCTTTTCACGACCGCATTTAATTTTTACTGTTTCTTGTGAGCGATACGACAGCACAGTAGTATCCCGCGTTGCCTGGGAAAATTTATTAAATGCATCCCTCAACCCTCGATCCCATAAAAAATACTATTAATTTGTCTATTTTTCGCTCAGTTTGCCTTACACTTCACTGCTGACGTTTTTTATGTGCCGTAGATTACCTCTGATTCTGTACAAACCAAAAATAGTCCCTTTAAACCGTTCGTCTCCTTTAGTTTACAAAAACAATTTGCAGGTTAGTGTATTCCCCTTTTTATACAGAACTGCGATATTGAAATTCACTAATTTATGTGCCGCCGTTTTCCCGTGATGGTGTTGAGCAGAACCGTTCTATATGGCAACCCTGTTGTCATAAGAGCGATACAGTTTTCTTAACGTGGAATTAACTACAGGAGTCTGTTCAAGTCTTAACGTCCGATGGACTCATCACCGATCACCATCACCATATGCCCTTACTCTATATGAATATTGAGGAAAGGTTTGGAATTGAAAGCAGAATTTCGGCTCACAATCTAGTGATTATAAATTATACACCAACCACCTATCCAACCCTACCGGACAATATGATGTAAAATATTTTCCATCAAAAGGACGCGAACCCTTTACCCACGGTGTCAGACTATACGGACTTGACGCCTTAACGATTATGGCCACCAGATGGGTTGTATGTAAGTATGTATGTATGTATGTATGTATGTATGTATGTATGTATGTATGTATGTATGTATGTATGTATGTATGTATGTATGTATGTATGTATGTATGTATGTATGTATGTATGTATGTATGTATTTATCCTGGGACTGTTCTTAGCTATGTTCTGGCAGTTTTTTTTAAACATTAGCTGCACGGTTTATATTACAATAGCGTCTTAGGATAAGATTTGATAAATCACTATAAAATTAACCTGTTTGTATTGACCATTGTTGTGTATTCCTTGTTTTTGTTACTGCAATAGCTAGACGATTCTCACCGGCCAATAAACCTTGAAGACTGCTCTTAAGGCGGGGTCTCCAAGCCTCATCCTTAACCACCTGCCCGCAGGGCTAGCACGATTACGTTTCATAATTCTTCCGTCTCTACTTTTGAAGTTCATTTCTCTTTTTAAAAGTAGAGGAGAGAATGAAGGGGGCGCCTACTCTGATCTTTTGTTCGTGGGCAGTCATCATGACTGGGGGAAGCGAAAGTGCATCCAAAGACGATCAACAGGTCGTGATGTCATTGGCCGGAGATCCGGCCAGCATCCTGCTTTACCAAGGTTCTGGACCTCTTTCTTGCGCAACTTTTCTTCCATTAGTATCGAGTGAAGAGTATCCGCACAAGGTCTTTCCTTCAAGTTAAGAATCTGTTTCCGCAGTGCTAGAAAGAAGGCAGATGTATTTAGTAATTGTTTTAAGTTGTTTAAGAATATTTTATCAGTTACGATACATCTAGTTCTGTGTCAACAAGCCCAATTTCGGCCCATTTTTCCGGTGCCTTAGCTGATTCATATCATGTCTATTATTCTGGAACATGAATGCAGAATCAATCTAAATAATTTCTATAAGGTTTCTCATCGACACTACATTTATCAATTTAGTCAACTTCTTCTTCCACCGCTTTTCCCACATCCTGGTGGGGTCGCATGTGCGAATTGTGTAACACATGTGGAGTTCACCCTGCTTTACGGCCAGATTCTCTTCTACTGGGTATCTCATATAGCCTAAACTAAGACAATCGAAGCGGCGTTTTTACTCTCCCATTGGGATTCTGCAGTATGGGAGGCTCGCATATAGTTCTTGACCTTGCAAGCAGCCTTTACGTCTTCGACCTGGCAAGCATCAGTCGCCAGTCAGAATCACAGCTGTTAACCTGGTGAGATAGTTACCATTGCAATACCGTATTTTCCTATGTAAAAGTTCTGGTTTCATCTTAATGGTCGTATGAACAGTCGTAACTCTCCCTATTGGTACACAGAAAATCCTAATTGTGTTTTTGAAGTCCCTCATTATGATAGGAAGATTGGTGTTTGGTGGGATGTTAGTGCAAATAATTGGGCCAATTTTTTCAAGAAGACAGTAAATTCAGGGAGGCACAAAGATGAAATTTTGACACCGTTCTTCCATCAGTTAACGGAAGAAGGAACATCTCGTGGGTGGTTTCAACAGGATTCAGCTCCTGCTCATACAGCAGGAGATTCGCTTCTTACAATATCGGAAGTGTTTGCGGACAGAATGATCAGTGCTGGTCTGTTTCCCCCTCGTCCTCCAGATCTAACAGTGTGTGATTTTTACTTGTGGGTTAAACTGATAGAAAAAAGTGTATCGAAAAAATCCTTGCACATTGGAGGAACTGAAAGAAAGCATTACGAATGAAATCAGAAACATTACAGTGGCAGAACTCACTTGCGTGAGCCAGAATGTGGTTGCCACGTACATTGCCTGTATATCCCAATAAGGACGACACTTCCAGCGTCTTTTATAAAGTAAGATTTCATATAAGTTTGTATACACGCTTAAAGCAGGGCGATCACGTAATTTCGGCTGAGGCAGCTGCCGTAGCGCAGAGTGCAAACGTCGTGCATTCGGTCTGAGTTTATATACGAGACCCTGTGTGTGGAGGAATGTTTTCACACCGTGTGTTCCTGTGGTGGTTGGTAGTGTGATGTGTTGCGTGAATATGAAGAGGTGTGTATTGAGACAAACACAAACGCCCAGTCCCCGAGCCTGAGGAATTAACCAAACGTTATTAATCTCCACAACGCAGCCACGAACCGAACTCGAGATCTTCTGAACCGATGACCACAACGCTGACAATTCAGTCAAGACCGGGAAGAAAAATCAGCTTATATCAACTAATTCTGGGGTCCTTGGAAACACCCAGGCTTATTTTAGTTTTGGCTGAAGGTTTAAGGCCGAATGCCCTTCCTAGTGCCGCGTGATTCTTCAAGCAAAAATTCCAAAGTGGGTAGACCGGATTTTTTAATTTTTTTTTTTTTTACAAGTTGCTTTATGTCGCACCGACACAGGTAGGTCTTATGGCGACGATGGGGCAGGAATGGGCTGAGAATGGGAAGGAAGCGGCCGTGGCTTTAATTAGGGTACAGCCTCAGCATTTGCCTGGCGTGAAAATGGGAAACCACGGAAAACCATCTTCAGGGCTACCGACAGTGAGGTTCTAACGCACTATCTCCCGAATACTGGATACTGGCCGCACTTAAACCGACTGGAGCTATCGAGGTCGGTCAACCGGAATTCGAACTTCAACTATCCAGACGGAAAAGCTAAGCCACAGCGCTAATTACATCCCCTTCATTCATTCATAATCGATTTTGGCCAACTATGGGCTCTTCTTAATTTCAGTTTTCTTTGGCGCCAGGTTCCCTTCATTCTCTTACTTACAGCTTCTTTCTTTTCAGCCGTCCAATGTTGTTTCTTTTTGGTCGCTGTTTTTGGCTCTAGGGACACCTCAAATGTGTGCAATTTTTTTTCCTGGAAGTGGTTCTGTTGTGGATGTTTCGATCAATGATGTTCATCTCTTGCAGAGTTTTCTTGGTGTTAACAAACTATTTGTCATAAGATTTGTCTTTCCTACTGGGCTTGTTGAAATGGTTAAACAATTTCTCAGTGAGTCTGTCTGTCGTCGGACATCTTGAAATATGTTCACAGAATTTAACCCTTCGTTTGCGTATTATATCTGAAATCCTGTCCGGCTCCATGGCTAAATGGTTAGCGTGCTGGCCTTTCGCCACAGGGGTCCCGGGTTCGATTCCCGGCAGGATCGGGAATTTTAACCTTAATTGGTTAATTTCGCTGGCCCGGGGGCTGGGTGTACGTGTCGTCTTCATCATCATTTCATCCTCATTATGACGCGCAGGTCGCCTACGGGAGTCAAATCAAAAGACCTGCATCTGGCGAGCCGAACTTGTCCTCGGACACTCCCGGCACTAAAAGCCATACGCCATTTCCATTTCATCTGAAATCCTGCTGCATGTTTTTATAAGTTACTGTATTTCTTTGTTACTGCGTAATCGGCATGTGTCATGTATATTTGTTTCTAAGTGACTGTCTCTTCCTATGGGGTTAGTACTTGTTCTGTGACATTTCATTGTCAAGGAATTACTCCTGCACGGTTTGCATTGCTCTCGATGTATCTACATAATATGAAACCTCCCCGCTGGTGTATTGATCCATTTCAGTCACCGTGATGGACATGTTCACTGTGTATGAGAATATATCCATACAGATTTTTTGGTGTGCCACTCGTATTGATATCCGATATATGCTGCCTCAATATTTCTGGCTCTGGGCCCACCTTTTATTAAAAATGAAAATATCGGCTACCAATAGGCTGTCGATCTTTACCTCACGTCGTTCCTTACACAGGCTCCTTACCTTTCACTAGCAGTTCCCTTCTAATTTGCTGCTAATAAGGTGGGGAACAGTAGGCTGCATTAGAATTATTATTATTATTATTATTATTATTATTATTATTATTATTATTATTATTATTATTAATTTTTTGCTATTTTGCTTTACGTCGCACCGACACAGATATGTCTTATGGCGACGATGCTGCATTAGAAGAGCTGGTCTCATTTACACGCGAAGGACAAACGTAGTAGTAAGATTTTTAATATTTATAGTTGGCATAAATGAGAGAATTATTATTATTGTTTAATTTGTTTTGAGTCGCACCCACACGGTTAGGTCTCATTGCGACGATGGGATAGGAAAGGCCTACGATTGGGAAGGAAGTGGTCGTGGCCTTAATTAAGATACAGCCTTGGCATTTGACTGGTGTGAAAATGGGAAACCAGGGAAAACCATCTTCAGGGCTGCCGACAGTGGGGTTCGAACCCACTATCTCCCGGATGCAAGCTCACAGCTGTGCGGCTCTAACCGCACGGTCAACTTGCCCGATCGTTATTATTATTATTATTATTATTATTATTATTATTATTATTATTATTATTATTATTATTATTATTATTATTCGACTCATTGGCTGAATGATCAGCGTTGAGGCCTTCGGTTAGGAGGGTCCCGGGGTTGATTCTCGGTAGGGTCGGGAATTTTATTTACGTTTGAATAATTCTTCTGGCTCGTGGACTGGGTGTGAGTGTTTGTCCCAACACGTTCATATTCATATTCAGACAACATACTACACTACCAACCACCAGAGAAATACGCAATGGTGATTACATCCCTCCGTATAGAGTTGTGTCATGAAGGGCATCCGTCCGTAAAATAGGACAAAATCCACATGTGCGACATACAGTACTTCGCACCCACGACCCCACAAGTATAGGGAAAGTGGTACAGGAAGAAGAAGAAGCAGATTATTTTACAATTTGCTTCACATCGCACCGACACAGATATGTCTTATAAAGACGAGGGAAAGGAAAGGGCTAAGAGTGGGAAAGAAGCGGCCGTGGCCTTCATTAAGGTACAGTCCCATCATTTGCTTGGTGTGAAAATGGGAAACCACGGGAAACCATCTTCAGGGTTACCGATAGAGGGGTTCGAACAAACTATCTCCCGATTTCAAGCTCACAGCTGCGCGACCCTAACCGCATGGCCAACTCGCTCGGTGGGAGAAACGAAACGATGACAAAGTGTTTGAGAAATAAAGATTCTTATTAAGGTTAATATCCTTACTTCTACGCCACCCTGCCAGCTTTTGAGTAAAGTCGGCTAGGAGTAATGGTGTTCGAAGGGTATACGACTAACTTTGCTAATTACTTTCTTTCTTAATCTGCTTACACTCCAGGGTCGGTTTTTCTTTCGGACTGAGCGAGGGATCCCACCTCTACCGCCTCAAGGGCAGTGTCCTGGAGCTTCAGACATTGGATCGTGGGATACAACTGGGGAGTATGACCAGTACCTCGCAAAAGCGGCCTCACCTGCTATGCTGAACATGAGCCTTGCGGGGGACGGGATGATGGGAAGGGATAGAAAAGGAAGAGGGAAGGAAGCGGCCGTGGCCTTAAGTTAGGTACCATCCCGGCATTTGCCTGGAGGAGAAGGGGGAAAACACGGAAAACCACTTCCAGGATGGCTGAGGTGGGAATCGAACCCACCTCTACTCAGTTGACCTCCCGAGGCTGATTGGACCCCGTTCCAGCCCTCATACCACTTTTCAAATTTCGTGGCAGAGCCGGGAATCGAACCTGGACCTCCGGCGGTGGCAGCTAATTACACTAACCACTACACCACAGAGGCGGACTTTGCTAATTACTAAAAAGTAAAATAAACTTGTGTCCCTCGTGGGGGTTCAATGTTTTTGAGGCACACCCCCAATCGAGGTGAGCTTCCTAAACCGTTTTAAACCACATGCCTGTCTTAAATCTCTGGCCGTAGCGGTAATCGAACCTAGGCCTCCGAGAAATACAGCTGATATTGCTAACCATTACGCTACAGAGGCGGATTGTTAAATAATAAAGCTGTTATTTCGATACTTTTTTATTTGTTTTCTAGGCGTAACAGTGCATTGCTTTATTATTCCTTGCACTTACACATCATCGAAGATTTCCGTCGACTCGAAGATGGGAAAGGACAATGAATGCGAAAGTAGCGTCCTTTGCCTTAACGAAGTTACAGCCTCCAGAGTGTGCCTGCAGTGATAATGGGAAACTACGGGATACCATCTTGAGGACTGCCGACGATGGGATTCGAACCTACCATATCCCGAATGCATTCTCACAGCCACGCGATTCTAACTGTTTGGCCAACTCCCTCGGTGCTTTGATTCATATTTCTTTGTCGATTTTGTGATGTATTGTACTTCTTGTGTGTTTTAAGGAACTTGTGGTATATTTTTCATGTTTTAACAAAAAAAAGTTCGAGTGGAGAAATTTACTGTCGGGATGACCAACATCAGTTGGAGATCATTATAGTAATAGCCTCGGTTTTTGCATCCCTGTAACTACAGCAGCATATGTTAACATTGATGCTTACACGGCCCGTACTTGTACACATACCGAGCTCGATAGCTGCAGTCGCTTAAGTGCGGCCAGCATCCAGTATTCGGGAGATAGTAGGTTCGAACCCCACTGTCGGCAGCCTTGAAGATGTTTTTCCGTGGTTTCCCATTTTCACACTAGGCAAATGCTGGGGCTGTACCTTAATTAAGGCCACGGCCGCTTCCTTCCCACTCCTAGCCTCTTCCTCTCCCATAGTCGCCATAAGACCTATCTGTGTCGGTGCGACGTAAAGCAAAAAAAAAAACGTGTACACATGTTATGGGCTTTTGGGCATATGCCGTGTCAAGAAAACAAGGTAAAACTCTGGACGTTTCGCAGAGAACTTTGCTCCGCGTCTTCAGAAGAAAATCTCGACTGTTCACGAGGAAGACTTCTACAATAATGAGGGTTTGAATTTAAGAAGGCTTTACCGATACCGATATAAAAGTCCCGGTTACAATAATTTATTCGATTACAACACAGAAAAATATCGACCAAAATTAAATTAAGAAACTGTTCAAATAAAGTTTGAAAAATATCGTCTCAGGGCAAACAATATTAAATACATGTGAAACATGCATTGGCTCAACACTGAAGCCGTTCAATACCACATATTCCCTTCAGAGGCACACCAAATAATTTTAATCTACTGTATGAGGGTGACGTGCTACACCATACATGGAAGGGTGAAGTAATTCCAATGATTTGTATGTGTGCGCCTTCCAGCAAAGGTACCTTCAAGTACAGACGATGAGGCGCAGCTCATCTTTTTTCCTGGGCTTGATGGCTGAAGCACGACCACATCCACACGAAGCTGCCATTGAATCCTTCCCCCTTGATTATAGGGCCTTCTCCCCGTGATCTTGAGAACGTGTGAATTCATGTTAATGTGTAGAGTAAATGATGATAATAGTACGACAAGGTGAAGACAAAGTTGTTATCGTCTACACGTTACTAGTTATATTAATATCTTATTAAAGGGTGACCGTTTCTGTTAGAAGCGACAAAGTAAGACTTGTAAAATTAGGCTTGAGCTCCATGATAAGGATTGCCTGCCAGAATTTCCACTGTTTCCACTATTACGTTTTAGGGAAGAAAAGCCCTTGTAGTAATTGCTCTTCTTTGTTTGCCTAAACTATTTAACGCTGTGTGAACGTTTACGAAGTGTAATCTATTGACTGATGCCCTTGGTGAGGATATGGGGGTAGGGAAACTTGTTAGAAGGAAATTATTAAAATTTTTATCAGTTAGCGAGTCGGCTGCTGGGCACGAGCCGCGTAGTTGTAAGTATTTGGGAGATGACGGGCTCGAACTCCACGATCGGCAGCCCTGAAGATCCAGTGGTTTCCAATCATTACAACGGGCAGATCCTGGGGCTGTACCTCAGTTAACCGGGCATTACTCGCTAGGTCTTTAAGTGCGCCGTTAGTCGCTAGTGAGCGCAGCGCTCACCTGTATAAAGATGGAGGTATTTTAATACGTCATATTGAGACAGTTATTTATTTAGGAACACGAGCGGGTGGAGTGAACGTTCTACGGCTATGGAGCCAAGCTCTGCCTTCGGGAGACGCGTGGCTTCGAACGCCACCGTCGACTGTCCTGAGAATGGTTTTCTATGGTTTTCCGTTTACACTTTCAGACAAATGCTGGATCAGTTCCTATTCATAATCCACAGCTGATTCCTTCCACCTCCTTATCCAATTTAATTCACCATCGTTCATTTCATCGTCATTAACTCCTTAGCTGAAGTTGGCAAGGAGAAGGGCATCCGGCCTTAAAACATGCGAACTAATTTCATCTCTCCTCATCCCCAACCCCGTATCAAGAAACGGGACTAAGGGGTAGACAAACTATTTTTATTTTATTTTTGCTAGTTGTTTTACGTTGCACCGACACAGATAGGTCTTACGGCGACGATGGGACAGGAAAGGGCTAGGAGTGGGAAGGAAGCGGCCGTGGCCGCCCCAGCATTTGCCTGGTATGAAAATGGGAAACCACGGAAAACCATTTTCAGGACTGCCGACAGTGGGGTTCGAACCTACTATCTCCCGAATACTGGATACTGGCCGCACTTAAGCGACTGCAGCTATCGAGCTCGGTGACAAACTATTTAGGAACACGAATGCTTAAATTGAATTTAAATGTAATTTTGAGATAGGAGGAGTATGCTCAGTATGAACTAAATAATGCGAGCATATAATCCAGCATAACAGGAAACAAACATATTACACAGGCAATCATCACTTCTGTTCCTTTCAACATATTTCCTGGAACTGACGCAAGTGCGATAACAGAAGTGCGATAACAATATTCTCTCACCCATGGGTAACTAATGCAGATATCGAGCTCGAATTATTATTATTATTATTATTATTATTATTATTATTATTATTATTATTATTATTATTATTATTATTATTATTATTATTATTAGTATTAGTATTATTGTACGTACAGCTGTGAAGGGTTACATCCATTTGGTATTATTATTATTATTATTACTATTATTACATCATGTGTACATGCAATATGATCGCGTTGTTTTTGAGGTTATGTCATGAAACAGGCACTGTATATAAACATTTATATCAGTTCAGTTAATGTAAATACCTGTAAATTAATATTATAATTTATTCTTACCTATATATACATAAATTGTAATCCATAATTGTAAAACACACTGTAACTTCCAGAATGGTAATAGGTGACGAGAACGATTGAGAATATTTCATCCACTGTCAACTGTGTATTACGCAATCTAGAATTTTCACGAAGATATATTCTGTAATGTAACTTTCTAGAAGCCTTGGCCAGGCACATATATAAGGGGACGATCTTGATGGTAAAAGTTAGTTTTTGTTTAGTAGAGTTATGGTGTAGCAAGTATATATACCGGGCTGACATGCAATATTTGCAGTCTCCATATTGAAATACGCAGTCATCTGTTTTCAACTGTGTTTCAACCTCCATAGTGGAGTGTTTTGTTGTGATACTGTGATTAAGGTTATGTGTATATTAATTTGTGAATATATGTAAATAAAAATAATTGTACCAACTGACAGCATCTCGTGTGCGTCTGTGTGGCTACATTAGAGCACTATTTCTAGGTTCGAACATTTGTAGCGGAAGCCTGGAGGCCCCACTTGGTTATTCTATCCTTTCCTAAATCGAATGGAATACAGCTTTTAATCAACGAAAGTGCCTCTTCTTCTTCAGAACTAGCAGGATCTCTGTTTCAAAGTTAGTATCACTTTCGTAAACCTTATCGGTTTCATTACCATCACTTTCGTTGTTCAAGTCCACTCCCTCCATCGTTTCACCCAACCACGAAATTATCTGATCTGTGGATGCCATTATAACTTGTGTAAATTCACTAACAGCAGTCACAATATAAATATTTCACATTAAACATAAAACAAATCTTGACTTACTACAGTGCACGAAATTGAGTTGCACTGTTACTCGCTACTGAGAGCAACTACGCACCGCTCACCAAACATGAACTCTTTTTATTTTATTTTTTCTAGTTGTTTTACGTCGCACCGACACAGATAGGTCTTACGGCGACGATGGGACAGGAAAGGGCTAGGAGTGGGAAGGGAGTGGCCCTGGCCTTAATTAAGGTACAGCCCCAGCATTTGTCTGGTGTGAAAATGGGAAACCACGGAAAAACATTTTCAGGGCTGCCGACAGTGGGGTTCGAACCTACTATCCCCCAAATACTGGATACTGGCCGCACTTAAGCGACTGCAGCTATCGAGCTCGGTAACATGAACTCTCGCGCCTAATAATGGATTGAGGGTTTCACTCACCATGCGATAACCGCTGGTTAAGACCTCAGCCATTACCTTCCCAGTGGAGATACGTATGGTACATACCCACCTCAATATCCCGCTCTTTGGGGTCTAGTTATAAAATTACAGATGTAAATACTTTTTCGTTAGCATTTTGTGCTTCCATTCAAATCTGTGTTTGGCTGAATAATAACAACATGGACTGATTGCGGCTAACACAAAAATGTGGGCCGCTGTGTGTAAGTTGCCATGACAGTTACTGTGGTTTCAATGCATTGTTTATCTAATAAATTCTAGATTGACCCACGGGTTAAAAGAAATACAGATATTGTAATGGGTTCATAAAACTTCTAAAAATAAAACTGTCTAAACAGTATATGCTCTAAATTTGTTGTTGCTTTCGTTTTTTGTCGTTCCTAGTGTCTGTCCCCAAAATGTAGGCCTACAACTAACGGCGCCGATGCCTTTCCTCTCCCATTGCCACAGAAAAGCTATCTGAGTTAGTATGACACTAAACCACTAGAAACCGAGCGAGTTGACCGCGCGGTTAGGGGCGCGCAGCTGTGAACTTGCATCCGGGAGATAGTGGGTTCGAACCGCACTGTCAGCAGCCTGAAGATGGTTTTCCGTGGTTTCCCATTTTCACACCAGTGAAATGCTGGAGCTGTACCTTAATTATGGCCACGGACGCATCCTTCCCATTCCCATTCCCATTCCCAGGCCTTTCCTATTCCCTCGTGACCATAAGATCTATCTGTGTCGGTGCGACGTAAAACAAATAGCAAAAGGTAAGGTAGGTAAGGGTTATACTGCCCGAAGGCAGGTCCGAACCTCCGCAGAGGTGTTCCTGAGCCGGAGTTTACGTGCAGTAGGGTGGCCAGTTCCTTTCCGCTCCTCCATTCCCTTTCCCCCCACCAACAGCGCGTGGCAACCCATCCAACTCCTGACCACGCCCAATGTTGCTTAACTCCGGAGATCTCACGGGATCCGGTGTTTGAACACGGCTACGGCCGTTGGCAATAGCAAAAAGAAAAGACTAGAAAAATATACGCTTTTCATTCCTTTCCAAACCCTTTAACGATGGGAACGTAGAATGTATTCGCCTGTCGTAAAAGGGGGCTGAAAGGAAAGCTCACAACTCGAGGCCCCGTGTGGAGTCTTACTTGCTTCCACTTATTTGTAACAGACTCCTCACTTTATCTCTCGCATCTGACCTTCTTTGGTCAATTCTTGCTCTCTTTCAAATCCAATTATATTAGTTTTTCGACACCAGTTCTTATAGGGTGTCTTTCAATACCGCACCCTTCGTGGCCTTCCTCTTTTTCTCTGCCGATTCCTTCAGTTTTCAAAGGATCGGGCTTATTTCTTTACGTCTTCTCAACAGCACTAAGATGTTTGCCCAGTTTGTATCCCCATCATCAATATTCTTTTCCATGACAAAATTAATTTCTTGTTAATATGTTTTAAAAAATGGGCTAACGCTAGTTTACAACAATAATTTACAACTACAGTACAGTAACGAGCTCACATCTGTATGTAAACAAGGAAAGACATCGCCGTACAGGTCATGGAGGTCCTTGGAGGAGTGGAAGGTTAAAGGCTTTCCACTAAACTGGTACTCGCCTCTCATGAAGGCTGAGTGAACCCTAGGGATATTTGCCTCGCGAGAAGTGGAAGTCTGGATACTAAATGTGTTTGACTTCCTGACGGGAAATCGAATCCCCTCCTTTCGAGTGAATGGAATACGCCTACACCGCCTTCGCTTGACAGCTCCCCATACACACTGCCCTACTTCAGTACTAGGACGTCTTAATAATGAGATGTTGAGGTAAAGGAGGAATTCATAGCATAGTTCTTAGTCCATCTGGTTTATTACTATATCATTCATTCCACTCCTGACCCGGTCGAATGACTGGAAATAGGCTGTAGATTTTCATGTTCATCTTGAATTGAAGTTTATTCACACTCTGAGAATGATGTCTTAATATTTCCTTAATGCATTTCCTCAATTACAGCAAGACAATTAATGTTTACATGATCTTATTTCAAAACAGCCATTTTTAAGATGCCTTAGAATAAATTGAACTCGGGCAATGTTTTCATTATGCAGTATAACTTTTTAACCGATACGAGAAGTTTGAAGACGTCAACTTGATTGGATGAAACATGCCATTGTGTGTTTTTTAATGATTTTATTTATTGTCCGTATGTCCTAACTATTCGTTTATGTTATGGACTGAGCTTCCACATTTCCTCTGTTAAGTCAACGGTGAAGGCATTGTTTTTAAGCAGTCATTTCTGTGCATGTAGATCTATGATTGGAAAGGAAATTACATCACGGCATTGTTACGGAGTTGAAGTTGGAAATCTGAGGAATGCGGACTGCAACCAATTTGTCTTTTGCCTCAGTGGTGCTCCAGTCTTAGCACAGACTTCCTGGCTAGTCGTGGTAAAGTAGATTATATCTAGATATCGTCTTATATGCTTAATTTCGTGTTTCTTTTACAGTCGGAAGCTGTTTTCGTGAGATAGATCTTCCGGTGAGGGTGGGCGGCATCTGTCATGTATGGGAAACTGTATGTTATTGTTGAAGAGGAAAATGCTGTGTGTTGTGTATGAGTTGCAATAATGATGTTGGGGACATCACGAACGCTCAGCGGTTCTCGAGCAAGGAAGACAGTGTTATGGGAGCCTTCTAGCTTGGGCTGCACAAAGTTAAACATGCACTCTCTTCTTGCGACGTATTCTGAATCCATTTGCCTCTAGCATAGTTAGCCATCGTTCCAAGACTGCCTGGATCTCCTCACGTGGGTCACTAATCAAAACAATGTCTTCTGCATAAAGTATAGTCCAAGGCAGACCTGTCATGAAGTGTTCCGTCACAGGCAGTTGACGACAATGTTGACCAGTGCTGGTCTCAGTGCCGACATCAACACGGAAACTGTCTGAAACACCTGGGGTGGTTTTCACCGTAATAGATGTACCTACGTCCATCTACTGTGAAAACCACATGGTCTTATTTCAAAACAGCCATTATCTTGGACTATCTTTCCCTACACCTTAGGGATTTATTGGTGTAGTGCTGCCCAGACAATTTCTCTAGAACACGGTCGAAGGCTTTCTCAAGATAGATGAACCATATGGAGGTATTTAAGTAGTTCACGGTGTTTCTGAATTAAGATCCGAAGAGTCTGAATCACATCGCTTATTAACATACCCGATGTGAAACCAAGCTGTTTTTATCATAACGTAGATATATATATATTGCTAGTTGCTTTACGTCGCACTGACACAGTTAGGTCTTACGGCGACGATGGGATAGGAAAGGCCTAGGAATGGGAAGGAAGCGGCCGTGGCCTTAATTAAGGTTCAGCCCCAGCTTTTGCCTGGTGTGAAAATGGGAAACCGCGGAAAACCATCTTCAGGGCTGCCGACAGTGGGGTTCGAACCCACTATCTCCCGGATGCAAGCTCACAGCTGCGCGGCCCTAACCGCACGGCCAACTCGCCCGGTATGTAGATACAAGTAGGTAATCGAATGTGGACTAACCAAGCCAGAGGCTACATTGCTAACGCCCAGACCACGGCGGTGCCTGGAAAGGTCCCAGTGTTAGACTAGAAAATTGCTTTATATACGCTATCAGATTATTATCTGGGCTTCTTAGGGCATCAAAGGTACACAAAAACCCGCCGAAATGCTTTTATGAAGTGGAATGTACTTCCCATCACAATGTGATAAGCTGCCATGGCAGTTCCTATTGTCTGCCGGTGAGTGAAAGCTAGCCTTGTATATAATTAACTTTTTAATTATTCTCGCTAATGAAAGAAACATCACTACACCAAACTTATCAGCTACAATGCACTTACATGAAGATAGAATTATTGCCCCATTGTACATGTAACGGATGACTACAAAGGCTTCAAATTCAAATCCTTTGCCTAGTTGCTTGTAATGTAATTCCATTATGCACGAGCCTTTGTACTCAGCCTTACCAAGGGTAGACTTGAACCTGCGGGTGACAGGCATGATATTTCAGTAAACATCCATGTGTAAGGGATGAACATCAGACGTTCAAGTGAATGTGAAACCAGTTTTTATAAGCTCTCTTTGAATTTTTTCGATTGACGTTAGACAGTATATGTGTGTCATTCTTCAATCAACCCTTCAGACCCGAATTTTTATGTACTATGCAAAAAGTTATTTCAGTTCAGTTTTGTTATCAAAATTATCTACAGAATGCTATAAAATATTTGTCTACTGGAAAGTGATATGACCGGGCGAATTGGCCGTGCGGTTACGAGCGCGCAGCTGTGTGAGCTCGCATCCGGTAGATAGTGGGTTCGAACCCCACTGTAGGCAGCCCTGAAGATGGTTTTCCGTGGTTTCCCATTTTAACACCTTAATGAAGGCCACGGTTGCTCCTTCCCATTCCTAGGCCTTTCCTGTCCCATCGTCGCTATAAGACCTATCTGTGTCGGTGCGATGTAAATCCTCATCATCATCATCATAGGTTGTTCTGCCATCCGACAGGTCCTGTCATGGCTGTGACCTCCATATCTCTCGATCTTGTGCCCTTTTCTTCACTTCTGCATAATCTTCCTTTCTTTTTCTAATGCTGTCTAATAACTGGTAAAGCAACTAGCAAAAAGAAAAACAGAAAGTGATGTGTAGAATCCACAGTTTTGATTAGAATAATTATCATTTTTTTAGGTTGAGTTTTCTTATCACGTAACATTTGATACTGCAGTCATAGATAGTAGGCACTGCAACATATAACTACATAATCAGCAGCAGTAACTCCAGACTACACGGTTTTATATGTTATACGCACTGATGCGGATATACGCGGATCCGCGAAGTTAAGTGTCTTGGCGGATACAAACTGTATGGCAGTGCGGATAATTTTACTGATGATTTCTAAATAATGACGTTTAGATATTTTCACTTAGGTATACTCTTGTTTTTGCTTGTTTGACCTAAGCTTAACTGGCTCCTGCCCATAATTAATGAAAGGAAGGAACAAAGGTCAATGCGTCGGTAGTTGTTGCAACAAAAAAAAAAAAAAAAAAAAAAAAACTCTCATAAACCTGTGACTATAGGGGTTCTGGTGTCAGTGTCAGGACTATTGTATTATGTTAATAGATCCATCCGTTTCAATTCCTTGGGTGTAATATATTGTAGTTATACGATAAACAAAATCTTATCTCAATAGCTGAATGATGCCCAGCCGTGTTTACTTCAATGTGTTACTCTCGACCGAACGCTATCATACAGGAAACATCTAACCAACCTAGCAGCCAAATTAAGGTCACGCAACAACATCATTCACAAACTTGCTGGCTCCACATGGGGAGTCTCTGCATCTACTTTGCGTACTTCAGCTATGGCGCTGGTGCTTTCCACAGCTGAGTACTGTTCTTCCGTATGGATCAACAGCTCTCATGCTAAAAAGGTGGACACGGTCCTGAATGAAACAATGCGTGTCATAAGTGGCACAGTAAAATCTACTCCTCTTTTCTGGTTGCCAGTGCTCAGCCACATAGAACCTCCTAGAATCAGAAGATTGAACAACTTGTTTAGAGAATACAGCAAGATATTAACCAATCCTGATCTCCCCATCCATGAAGATGCTAACGTCAGATTCAGCCGCCTCAAATCAAGATCTCCTCCTATTCAAACAGCACAGGAACTTGTTAGAAGGGATTTCAATCCAAAAGCAGATTGGCAACAAGAGTGGAACAGTGTAGCTCCGACTCAATGGCGGGCATTGTTCAATTATAAGAATCTTCCAGCTGGCTTTGATTTACCCCGCAAGACATGGGTAGCCCTCAACAGAGTCCGTACTAACCACGGGAGATGTGGTTCAATGATGTTTAAATGGGGTATGAGATCTTCCCCAGCCTGTGACTGTGGGGCAGTTAAACAGACTATCGACCATATCGTCACCGAATGCATTGGAAGGGCATTCGCTGGATCTAGCCAGGACTTTGTGGTGGCTTCTGCTGAGGCCATACAATGGCTAGAGAATTTGGATCTAAATCTTTGAACCCTTTTGCTAGCATGATTGTTTTCAATGTTATGTGTATATCTTATAATTATGTATATAATGGTTTGTGCTTACTGTTCATTTATATTTAATCTTTGTATTGTTTTATGTACGTTACCATACGCTAATAATAATAATAATGTTTAATTCCGGATTGCGCACACTAGATGGTTGCACAAGTGCCAAAATTTGGACTGTTTGATCTGCAGAATTATGCACAGCACCTCTTGGAGAAGATTTCCACAGCCAACTACAAGCTTCAAATTCGATGTGTATAATTATGCACTGTGGGGTCAATATAATTTCAAAGTTGTACACTTTGGCATGGCAGATCGAACACGCATGGAGGAGGGGCTTTGCACAGCTGAATTTTACTTCCTACGGAAGGTTCAGTTATTTAAATCTACGGAAATACCTCGTTAACTTTATTCTGAAGTGCCTAGACGTTAGAACACGCAGTGTAAATTTGGTATAAGCCGTGTTGATGTTTAGTACTAGACTTAAAATGGTACACTACATTTCAGGTTGTGAAGTGTAAAACTGTGAAGGAGTATTGTATCTTGCTCAAGTGGTCAGCACGTTACTGTACTTCCAAGCGATGAAAATGTGATTGATACCAGGAAAGCCATTCCATTATTTGCTACTACAAATGTGTACAGAATAGAATTGTTATTCAAACTTGCTTATATGCACCACAGCTTAAATTACATTATTTTGAAAGGTGAATCATATAAATCTTACCTCGTACTTCTTGTAGGAGAGTGGCGTGTTCAATATGAAGACTAGAGACCCGCCAAACCTCAACTAGAAATATATTTACTTTTGTAACAAAATATCGTAATTCGTGTGACATTTTCCATACCACAATTTTCTTTACGCCGCATCGATACAGATAGGTCTTATGGCGATGATGGGATAGAAAAGGACTAGGAGTGGGAAGGAAGTGGCCGTGGCCTTAATAAAGGTACCGCCCAAGCATTTGTCTATTGTGAAAATGGGAAACCAAGGAAAACCATCTTCAGGGCTCACACGGTGGGATTCGAATCCACCATCTCCCTAATGCAAGCTTACAGCTACTCGACACGAGGTGACGCATTATTCATGAGATCTGAATCACCGACGATATTATTTTAGTAGTTTTCAACATCGAGTAGGAACTTCACATAGGAACGCACTCGACATGACCTCTGCGTATTAATCAATTCATTTTGTGATTTCCACATTTTCGCTGAAATGGAGAAAGCAGATACAAAGCATCATATTTGTTCCGGCCGCTGATGAATAGGCAGTTACACTATTCTTGACACAGAAATCAAGAGACTAATATAGCTGTGAAGTAAACAAGTTCATTACTCAATGAGACAAATATCTGAATAACGGTGGGGAAATTTTTGACTTTCCCACTTAATTGCCTAGCTCACTTTCATTCGCTTCGTCGTCGTGTATGCTGGCGGCACTGTCCACTTGTGCCCTTCATGATGAGTGGCCTGTATCCTGTGTAAATTACCTATTTCATTCTGGCTAGCAGAGAACGTCTAAATACACCTAGCAAGCGTTATCTGAATGTAGTTTTTGCAGATATTTATGACACTGTTTGACAGTGGTTTTATATACAATTAAGAAAAACTATTGTAATGCGCAGGAGAAAATAATAAGATCTGATTTCATAGTTGTTAAAAATAATAATGAGAATAATACCTGCATGCAATGATAGTTCCATGTTAAGTCTCAAGTAGAAATCACAACAATATCTCACTGGTTATGGAGGAGGGGCGAGAGTGAACACGCGTGCAGCTACGGTTCAGGAGTCATCAGTTGAGTGAACTGTAATTTTTGAGTGAAAGGAAATTTACAACGCGAAACAATCACGCACCGTCACTGAGAAACATTCCATATTTATTATACTTCTGCCTCCTGAGAGAATTAACACTAAGGACTCAGTCTCTATACACTATTGAAGTACAGCAGCTAACATTAAGTGTGTATAGGCCAGTTACATGACTGAACACTGAGATGGTGAAAATAAAATCTGAAGTTACCTCATGAGAAGAGTAATGACGATGACATCTCTGACATTCGTAAGTAGTCCGTAGTCGAGTCAAAGTTTCTCAGATAACTTCGTGATTGCACCTTGTGCACCAATAAGAAAGGGCTTCTTGGGCGAGGCGGTTAAGGCTTGGTCGGTTCACCCAGAAGGACGTGGGTTCGATTTCCCGTCAGGAGGTCGAAAAATTGAAGAAACTAGATTTCCACTTCCGGATGTGCACATGGTCCTGAGGTTCACTCAGCCAACACCAAGAATGAATACCAAGTTAATTCCTCGGGGTAAAGGCGGCCGGGCGTTGAACTAACCACTCTACCCCACTAAATGCCGCGGTTACGGATAGTAAAATCCTTTACCTTCCACTCCTTCAGGGGCCTTCATGTTCTGTACGGAGATGACTTTGCTTTGCTTTGCATCAATAAGGAGGCTATTACACTTATACTTCCCAAATTGTATTTCTCCTTGAAAATCCACAGCCTGTTTCCAGACACTCGACCGGGTCAGAATTGGAATGATATTGAGGAGTGTTGCTGGAATGAAAGATGGCAGGGAAAACCGGATACCCGGAGGAAAACCTGTACCATCTCGGCTTTGTTCAGACAAATCTCACATGGAGTGACCGGGATTTGAACCACGGAACCCAGCGGTGAGAGGACGCCGCACTGCCGCCTGAGGCATGAAAGCTTTCTGTATTTCTCTTCAAAGCACATAATTGCTGGGTTATTTCCTCCTTTTCATCATTGGCAGCCTTCACTTCTTCAATAGCCTGTTCAAGCCAGAAAGTTAAGTCGATTATTAGCCCACATATGGAAATTTTGCAGTAGGCAATTTATTCTGCACGACGCATGAAGCCATTCGTACTAATACTGACGAACTTCTCACGCACTTTCCTTCTTAATACAGTAGCTGTCTAAGACCGTAAAAATAAGCTGAATCTGTCCCTCCTTCATTAAAAAGGTGAATGATTTTGATGCTATGATGGTTAAATATTATTGAGGTATAAAGGATATGAAAGAGGATTCGCTAATTAATACACAGAATAGAAGGTGGTAAACTCGGGCGGTATTTGAACTTGTTCAATCAGGTGTTCGAATTACTGTAGATAGATGTCAAGTGACTAAGTTAGCTAATAAAATGCTGAGCTTCCAATGACTAAAGCCTGAACAACATGTTACATTCTGTGGCCATAGTGACGTCAAGGAGCTTTTATCAGAAACGTTTGATTACCATATAATATTTCAATGGAATATTTTGAGATACATTTTCATCCGCTTGTTACTCATGTAGAAAGTTGAAAATACTTGAGAAGAGTGGGGAAGCGTATTGTAATTATTATGAGTGAGTTTGAGCCAGTCCGCCTCTGTGGCTTAGTAGTTAGTGTGATTTGCTGCCTGCCCCGAAGGCCCGGTTCGACTTCCGGATCTGCCACGCAATTTGAAAAGTGGTGCGAGGGCTGGAGCGGGGTCCACTCAGCCTCGGGAGGTGAACTGAATAGAAGGGGTTCGATTCTCACCTCAGCCATCCTCGAAGTGGTTTTCCGTGATTTCTCGCTTCTCATGCAGGCAAATGCCGCGATGGTACCTAACTTAAGGCCACGGCCGGTTCTTTCCCGCTTCCTTGTCTATCCCTTCCGATCTTCCCATCCCCTCCCCCCCACAAGGCCCCTGTTCAGTATAGCAGGTGTGGCCGCCTGGGCGAGGTACTGGTCCTCCATTCCGGTTGCTCTGTTGTATCGCCCCCACCCAAAAGCCTTCCGCTCTAGGATACTGCCCTAAAGGCGGTAGAAGTGGGATCTCACACCGTGTCGTAGGAAAAACCAACCCTGGAGGATAAACGAATTAAGAAAGAAAGAAAGAAAGAAAGAAAGAAAGAAAGAAAGAAAGAAAGAAAAAAGAAGAATTTCCGCCAACCTAATTTAGTGCAAATTTGATTATGAGTAATACCGGGCGAGTTTGCCGTGCGGTTAGAGGCGCGCAGCTATGAGCTTGCATCTGGGAGATAGTGGGTTCGAACCCCACTGTCGGCAGCTCTAAAGATGGTTTTCCATTGTTTCCCCATTTTCACACCAGGCAAATGCTGGGACTGTACCTTAATTAAGGCCATGGCCGCTTCCTTCCCATTCCTAGCGCTTTCCTATTCCATCGTCGCCATAAGACCTATCTGTGTCGGTGCAACGTAAAACAAGTAGCCAGCAGATTATGAGTAATAAATTAAGTGGTCATCCGTGTCATTGTTTTTGGGTAGTATGATGAACCAAATACACTGTATTTTATGGTGACGTCCGCACATGTTATTGTATTGGTGTACAGTATGTCTAAGACAAAAATTATTCTAGTTCGCTCTGAAAGACCTATCAGTCTGAACGTTCGTCAAGGTTGGCCAATTTCTTATTCTTTCTTATTTATAATATAGTTACAGTACAAACCCAAAATAATTTAGGTTACATAAAACATTTTGCACGCAATGGCAGTAACTGCAAATGAAGTCGGGTAACGTTACGATAGAATGCACATGCAAGTTGTTACACTAAGATATTCTTTTGAATTAATGTTGGCACAATGTAATTATTAAATTAATGTAGTAATGGTCCACCTTTCAATACTATAATATGTAATATTCTAAATTACATTAATTAGGGACTAGTTTCGGCCTGGGCTGGCCATCTTCAGCCTTAATGTAAACCACCTAATAACTAAACAAATGTACATGCACACAATTGACATAAAAACAAATTAAAACAAATATATACAAAGTGACATTAAAAACTGGGATGGAATATGAATAAATTTGAAAATGAACTAGGTTCTAACATCTTGAGTATGTTCATCATTGAGAATAATTTCAAGTATTAAGTATTAATTTATATACACAGAACTGTTAGTTCTAATACTGCTGATCATTTCATGGATTACATATAGCTAACACCACACATATAGATTTGATGACAAACTACAGGATCAACATTTACCAGTTCCTATTGAAATGATCAGCAGTATTAGAACTAACAGTTCTGTGTATATAAATTAATACTTAATACTTGAAATTATTCTCAATGATGAACATACTCAAGATGTTAGAACCTAGTTCATTTTCAAATTTATTCATATTCCATCCCAGTTTTTAATGTCACTTTGTATATATTTGTTTTCATTTGTTTCTATGTCAATTGTGTGCATGTACATTTGTTTAGTTATTAGTTGTTTTACATTAAGGCTGAAGATGGCCAGCCCAGGCCGAAACTAGTCCCTAATTAATGTAATTTAGAATATTATTATAGTATTGAAAGGTGGACCATTACTACATTAATTTAATAATTACATCGTACTTGCAATTCAATACGGATCAAAACCATGAAGTTTATAACCTATGATTAATGTTGGCACATGCAAGAGACAAGATTGTGAACAACACCGCATAGTTGCAGTGAAAGTTGAAAACAGAGCCCGAAATAAAACATTCGACCTTGAAACTCATCCTACCTCTACTGTAAGTGTGTGATATTAATCGCCTACCTGCCTTCTAGTCTCGTGGGGTTTTACCTGCTGGTCCCACAGTCAGTGTATCATTATCTTAAGTGAGTGTGAGAGTGATAGATCGCTGGAGAAGAGGAAGAGGGTGTATTCGTTTCAAACGTTTCCTTTCTAAGGACGAAGGTGAGAAAATATCACCCCCTCTCGTGGATTAAGCAAGTAATATTAGTAAAAATTTGCTTCATTTAATATTTAATATTTAATCCCGATAACTCGCTGTGTGACATATTTGTCACCCAGATTAGTTCAAGTTACGAGAGTCATAACTTTTTTTCTTTAATATAGAATGAGAGACATTTGTCCTGGAATCAGAAGCAGACGTTACTGCATGTTTTAAAAATCCACTCTTAGGTAATTCCCGCTAATTTCTTTACGCCAGCTGGAATTTACTACAGAAAAGTGAAGTATTTCTGTGAAACATCAAAAACTGAATACTTTTTTTCAGAATATGTCTGTGTATTTTTTTCTATTGATTGATGATTGGTTTTTTCCAATCCCCATGTAATTGTGTGCACCATCTTAGGTGAAGGATTCTTGCCTCAGGGGTGAACACGTTTAGGTGGATATATGAGTTTCATTGTCCAGGGGGGTGACAGTATTTTATGTGCTGTGTATTGTGTGATGATAATGAGCTAGGATCCAGTGTCAAATAACACCAAGGGGTTTGCTCAATGCTGAATATCGCCATCACCTCCAACGGCGTCATGTGGCCCTCACTCAATACGACCACGGTGGAGAACTTTGGAATTGAATTCAGGCTTTTGATTAGCAATCTAGTGATTAGGAATTATATACCACCACCTCTTCTACTCAATTTCTCTCCCCCAGTGGGATTCAAACCGGCCAACCACGGTGTCTGACCATAAATTGATGCCTCAGCGATCAGTGCCAACAGGGTAACTTTAAAAAATAAAAATGTTTTCACGTACGAGGAGGTTTAACACAGACAATATGATGGTGATTCGTCCGTCGGATAGAGACGTTATGCCATGAGCATGTGCTATTCAACAGTAGTATGAGCCGGCACCAGTTTTCATCCTCTCCATTCCAAATGCCATATATCACACCATTCACTTATTTTCATTAACTATTCTGATGAGGTTGACGTAAGGAAGGGCATCCGGTCGTAAAAATTCGCTACGAAGATTCATCTCTCTTCATACCTGACCCCGTAGAAAAATGGAACGAGGGTTGGAGATACAGTTTAGTTAGTCTAGTAATTATAGGGTTAATATATTTTATGTCATGAAGTCCCATAGTATAACAAAGGGATTCCCAATAATATTTTGACTGACGACACACTTTTCTAAATGCCAAAGTTATCGTGACACACCTTTTATTATTATTCCGATAAATTGAAAAAAAAAAAGGAAAGCAAGATGTCAACTTGACTTTCATTGTAGAAAATTTTAATTTGCACAAGCATGATGCTGATTTTATTTTTTACGCCGTACCGATTCAGACAGGTCTTATGGGGGGTAGGGCAGGACTAGGTCCGGGAAGGAAGTGACCGTGATCTTAAATTAATGTGTGAAAATGGGGAACAATGGAAAACATCTTCAAGACTGCCGATAATAGGCTACGAACGCACCATCTCTCGAATGCTAGCTCACACCTACATGACACAAACGGATGTTAAACAAGATGAAGAGTCTGCTTTCTTTGGTAAAGTAGCTCGGTAAAAACAAACCAAACCCCATGGCACTACAGCCCTTGAAAGGCCTTGGCCTACCAAGCGACCGCTGCTCAGCCCGAAGGTCTGCAGATTACGAGGTGCCGTGTGGTCAGCACGACGAATCCTCTCGGCCGTTATTCTTGACTTTCTAGATCGGGGTCGCGATCTCACAGTCAGATAGCTCCTCAATTCTAATCACGTAGGCTGAGTGGACCTCGAACCAGCCCTCAGGTCCAGGTAAAAATCCCTGACCTGACCGGGAATCGAACCCGTGGCCTCCGGGTAAGAGGCAGGCACGCTACCCCTACACCACGGGGCCGGCGTAGCTCGGTAATTGGACCCTTAATATTCCTAAGCTACTGTACACAAATCAAATAATATGGCCTATTGCACAGCACGACTATTCCTGAACTTAAATACGGAATTTCGAGGAATTCTGGTTATCGTTTTGCCGTGATACCGTAAAAAAAAACCGGACATACATACATAAAAAGCATTTGAACCTACTGTACTTTCGACTTTTGTAGGCCTGCACGTAATCCGAGATAAATGATATCTTCTTCTTCCCGGCCTTTTCGCAGATTTTTCAAGGTCGGAATTTTGTGTGAATTTAACCCTGTTTCATGACTGGATGTCCTTCCTGACGTCAACCGTATGTGGAAGGATATTTTCACTATTGCTTGTTTCTATGGCGGTTGTTAGTGAGGTGTGTTGTGAGCAGATGTATAGAAGTTCATTGAGATAAAACACAAATACCTAGTCTCCGAACTAGAGGAATTAACTAGAGGAGTTAAAATCCTCGGCCTGTCCGGGAATCGAACCCGGTGCCCTCTGAACCGTAGACCACGATCGATGCTGACCATTCAGCCACGGAGCCGCACAGATAAAAACAATGTATGAGGCAAAATTTTCAAGTGTACAAACAAAGTTATAATTTTATTATTGAAAAGTAAATTCACATTCAGAATGGGTGCTGATTTTTTGGGATTGTAAGCTCGAAAGTTCCGCATGCATCACTTTTATGTCTGAAACTTCTCGTAAAACGCAGCTTAACTTAATTTTTACATTCTATGTAAACAGAGAAGGGACATTCCACTTTATTGACATTCTCTACCTCTCTGCCGGGAAAATTAATTAAAATGACATTCCACCATGACGGTATTTATCAATCAAGGATGAGAGTGCATAGGTAATAGGGGTTATATATCATGGAATAACATTGTTATGTGCCCATGTGACTGTCAGCCCTGCTGTAGCCCCTTTCACTATTTCGCGGGAAGGATGAGTCAGTCCGGAGAATACCCAGTCGGGCCTAGCGTATATGCTGGCGTCTCCTTGTATTGAGCTTTCGTCTAGTGTCTGCGTGGACTTTCAGGACGGCGAAACTGAAATGTTATCATTCCATCCGAGGTGCGAAGATTCTAGTACTCCATCAGCAGGAATATAAAAGGAGGCTAGCCGCGAACAAGTGGGGGGTCAGTGTCAGAGTGTTGAGAAACTGTCGTCGCGGTGGACTGTTAGGAAGAGTTGTCGTCGTTGAGTGTATTTGAATAGAGTCGGAGAGTAATGTTGAAGTTTTGTTGTGTTAGTGTTGGTCGTGCAGTGTTGAGGAGTTCATTGCGTGGAGCAGTCAAGTAGATTGTGAGTTAATTGTGTTGAGTTGATTGTTCCCCTGGTCATCTGTATGAGCCACCTATCTCCGGAGAGATAGGTGGTTTGAGATTTACCGATACCGGTGCGCTTCGTTGCGCTCCTCTGTCGGACATTATTTGTAACAGAATTTTTAAGAGGATTGAAAACGCATTATTAACTTAGTAAATGGTGTGGTAAAATGAAATGGCGTATGGCTTTTAGTGCCGGGAGTGTCCGAGGACATGTTCGGCTTGCCAGGTGCAGGTCTTCTGACTTGACACCCGTAGGCGACCTGCGCGTCATGATGAGGATGAAATGATGAGGAAGACGAGACATACACCCAGCCCCCGTGCCATAGAAATTAACCAATGATGGTTAAAATTCCAGACCTTTTCGGGAATCGAACCCGGGACCCCTGTGACCAAAGGCCAGCACGCTAACCATTTAGCCATGGAGCCGGACAATGGTGTGGTAATAGTTTTAGATTTGAATTTATTAATTATTTATTAGTTTTGCGAATTATTGACCAAAGGATGGAACGCGTATTGTCTCAGACATTGACTGACACGAGTTTTCTTAGTGATACGGCATGTGTTGATACTTGGCGGTTATCCGTTCAGTATCAGCTTAGCTTAATATTGCTTGTACGTAGCAATTGGCTCACGTCGTATATTTTGCATAATTTAATATAAATTAATTTTTTTAGCAGATGTTGAGATTAAAAATTTTGAAAAACAGGATTGTTATTTTGGCAGTGTTATATTAGCGATGCACCTTGCCTCGACTCCGGGAACCAGTGCTTCATCTGTTCTTTGTGGTTGAAGGCATCTTTATAGGCTGTGTGCGTGGTTTAAGGAAGTGAGAATTTTCATGGGTATATTTCTTGGTTATCATGGCGGGAATCGGGAATTATTTTAGGAGGGGGGTGTACTGGTTAGGTTCCCCAGAGTCTCGGCTACTCGATCCACCGAGGGGGTCCTGGGTTCGGTTGGATTTGATTTTGTAGGAGACTGAGGATGAGTAGTAGTAGGCTATTAGTTTGGATAATGTCTGACTCGATGGCTGAATGGTCAGCGTACTGACCTTCGGTTCAGAGCGTCCCGGCTTCGATTCTCGGCCCCGTCGGGGATTTTAACCTTCATAGGCTAATTCCAATGGCCTGGGGCTGGGTGTTTGTGCTGTCCCCAACATCCCTGCAACTCACACACTACACATAACACTATCCTCCACAACAACAACAACACGCAGTTACCCACACATGGCAGATGCCGCCCACCCTCATCGGAGGGTCTGCCTTACAAGGGCTTCACCAGGTTAGGAATAGCCACACACAATTATTAACTCCATTGGAGGTGTACCTGGAAAGAGCTGCACCACCTCGGAGGAATACGAGGACACGAGTTTACTATCTGAATATTGGAAGAACTCACCAATTCAGTGCTGTGGTGGTGGTTGTTTTGAGGGGTAAAATGTCGAGATTATAAGTTCTTCCTGACACTTGAGAAAGGGAACGATAGAAAGGACAGAGAAATGTAATCGTTATCGGATGAACACAACAGTTGGTCTTAGAAGATCGGATTGAACAAGCCTGACACAAATAAGTGGAAGCAATGCGAGATTCAGTTGCAGTCGTATTACACTCTCGGGATTGGTTAAGTCCGTTGCCTAGAAGTACTGTATGTTTGTGGTCATGTTTTTAATGGAAATATGGTGTGAACAGTATTGAAATATTACAGAAATGTGTGTAATAAATATGCCTTTCTTTTGTTTCAGGTAAGAATTCATTACTTTTTCTGAATGAATAAGAAGAAGAGAGGAACTAGGGGTGTGAACAAAGTTTGCTGCCTAAGAAAAAGGTAAGAGTAGGCTATACAGTGTTTTCAAATTAAGCGAGAACGTAACCGGATGGAAAACACGCATTTTTATGTTAAACTGAATGGTTCCCTATTTCTGTTCAAATTTCTTCTGACATATTTTAATAATAATAATAATAATAATAATAATAATAATAATAATAATAATAATAATAATAATAATAATAATAATAATACCGAGCTCGATAGCTGCAGTCGCTGAAGTACGGCTAGTATCCAGTATTCGGGAGATAGTAGGTTCGAACCCCACTGTCGACAGCCCTGAAGATGGTTTTCCGTGGTTTCCCATTTTCACACCAGGCAAATGCTGGGGCTGTGCCTTAATTAAGGCCACGGACGCTTCCTTCCCATTCCTAGGCCTTTCCTGTCCCATCATCGCCATAAGACCTATCTGTGTCGGTGCGACGTAAAGCAAAATAATAAAATAATAATAATAATAATAATAATAATAATAATAATAATAATAATAATAATAATAATAATAATGCTTGTACATCCCACTAACTACGTTAAAAGTTTACGGAGACGCCGGGGTTCCAGATTTTTTTTCTCGTAGAAGTTCTTTTACTTGCCAGTAAATGTACCAAATGAAGCGTACATATTTATGCGCCTTCAAATGCAGCCGAATTGAGCCGGAATCGAGTCCAAAAAATGAGCTCCATCGCCTCAGCTACTCAGCCCGGCGCCCGCATATTTACTGTCGTAGGGTAAATCCTTTCTTCAGGTAAAAAATCCGGCACGCCGGAAACTCTTCTATACCGAGAAAGGTTAAATGGTCGTTAATCATGTAGCATTACTGTATCCTACGAACCCACTTTCTGTTCAGTACCGACAAGACTGGATGTTTATATAAACAGTAGGAGAATGACAGATTATTCAAAATTTTATCCGCTGACGAAGACATTAATTAAAAAACTGTTGTAATTTAGAATCTAGTCAGTTCGAGCGGGATCATTAATTATGCAGCTATAGTAATTCAGTACTGGGAAGATGAGTGATCATTTTAGTCGTTAAGTGCACGAGTAAATGAAGTACGTTGAGTGAAAGGCTGTCACTTGCTGCACATTCTTTTCAGCACTGAATAATAAGATTAGTTTGCACGTGAGCTCTCACCATTAATTACCACCGACATCAAATTTCCATTAGAGTTCGAAGTAAGGATGCTTTGTTATCTATAATGTCCTTCCCAGTTTTAAAACTTCTTTGTGCGATTAGGCATGGGAATATTGCGTCTGTCCCCTGATAAATTAAAGGGAACTTGACCCATGATTCAGTAGCGACGATCGGGAATTAAAAATGCGGGGCCGAAAAAATATACAGACAACAAACAGTACCCGGGTTTTGTGGGATATAGCGGACGGACGGGAGGGGGTTTATATACATCAAAACTGAAGAAAACAGCTAAAAAGATAGTAAGGGTTTTGATACTCTCTGAGCGAATTTGAACAGAGAGGTAAAAGTTGAGAGTTTACCAACTAAAGTGCGGTAATAATAGTTTTTTGATATTTTGATTCTGTACTATACAAAAAAACACTTTCACCATGGGAACAATATTACACATGTGTTAAGTTTACAATTAAATAGAAGCACGCCTTGATTATACAATTACAATCATTTAGTATTTGACTACACACTTAGAAACTACCAGACACTAAAGAGACTGCCAGACTGACGAGTGCGCAAGGCAAGCGGGTGAACGAAGGAAGACATCATACACAAAATGAGATAAAACGAAGGAGTTAAAAATACGAGAAGAATGGTAATATTTACCATCTACAGGACGCTACACTTCCAGAAATGCGTTGTTTGACAGATGTACGGTGGGTATAAGTACGCTAGTGGGCGTGATTTACAGGACACCTATTCAGTATTACACTCGGCAAATGTGAGAAAGAGTGGGTTAGCAGTACACTCGGCCACCTATGACTCCAGAACTTAACCTGGTACTCAGTTCTCTTGTAGAGCGATTGGATCCCATGAATCCCCTCCTGAACCTAACATGGCTTTCCTGATTCGGTAGGCAGTCGGCAGACCACATTAAGTCAGTAAAGAGGCAAACTAACGCAGAAAATAAATCCTCTGTTTCTTCTTGTTGTGCACCTCCGCCAGTCTGTGCACTTTAATACTGATTTAATAATAATAATAATAATAATAATAATAATAATAATAATAATAATAATAATCGTTACGAACAGATGATTCTTAAAATGTCATGATAATTTGGGGATTTAGGAGCTTGCAGACATATATTCAGTGAGGAAATTTCAATTACGAGTGGTCGTGCATAATGCAGAACATTTCATTCCTAAAAGGTATGTCATATATTCGAAATCTCTTGTGTTACTTCGTTTTAAAATGTTGTGTGTTCCCAGCAGGTTCTCCGTGATTGTAAGCTTAGAAATAAAGCTGTGTTATGCATAAGAAAGGGTCCATGACGTGTAGAAATCCTTGAGACCTCTTGAAAGGCCAACAGCGGCTTTTAAAACTTTTATGCTGCTGAATAAATAATGAAACTTCCAAGAGGTTTTTTTTCTTTCTCTTCTCTCGTTATCGTCAACCCACACGTTTTAAGTGGCTGGCCTTCAAGGTTTGATGGCTTCAGCGAGACAACTGGGCATAGCCTTGCTGGGCACATGGTCTGGAGCTGGACATAACGCTCCATTGGACATCTGACCGAAGAGTACCATTGCGACACCACAGCACGTGTGTCTGGCAACACGGAAAAAAAGAAAGAGGAGACTGCTCTGACAAAATTTATAAATGACATCCGTTTATCACTTTGTGATGAGCTTTGGGTATATCCACTTGCGAAGCGTTCATACCAACGGCGTATTTCCGAATAATGTGCAGATGAATTCTTACCCGCCCATAAGAAAACTGACAGAATTTTGTGAGTTCAGGACACAAGTCATAAAATACTCGTGGCAACATCATAGGTCATTTACAGTACTGGCCAAAAGTTTACGTCCACATAAAGAAATCATGAACTGTCATATAGAACCGAAAATTGTGCCACTAGACCTCTTTTTTTTCTCCTGAGCTTTTACATCTAATAGGATATGCATCGCCAGATTTCATTGAGTTAGGCCAAGTATTGTGGAAGTTATGCATTTTTTTCACGGTTGGAAGATCACACCAAAAAACAACATTAAAAAATATAATGCACTGTATACTCTAATTGGTTGCAAATATTATCTTATTCTTTTTTAGATAGGTCTTATGGCGACGATGGTATAGGAAAGGGTTAGGAGTGGGAAGGGAAGGAAGCGGCCGTGGCCTTAATTAAGGCACAGCCCCAGCATGTGCATGGTGTGAAAATGGGAAACCACGGAAAACCATCTTCAGGGCTGCCGACAGTGGGACTCGAACCCACCGGATGCAACCTCACAGCTGCGCGCCCCTAGCCGCACGGCCGACTCGCCCGATCATATATTGTCACCAAGATTTTGTTGTAGACTTAGCAATCGACTCGCCCTGAGATCTTGGGCCATACATGACAAGCACGCGGAAAAAATGACCATTTTGACGCTGCTTTGAAAAAAAATCAAGCAAAAAACCGTTGCCGCATTGTACTATACCCCTCTCCCCCAACCCTCCACTTATTTCTAATTCTACAATACTATTTTGGTGGTAATATATGCAACCAATTAGGGTATAGAGTACATTATATTTAAAAAAAAAATTGGCGTGATCTTCCAACAGTTACAAATGCGTAACTTCTACAATACTTGGTCTAACTGAATGAAATCAGGCAGCATACGTCCTATTAAATGTAAGAGTTTAGAAAAGAATTACTGAGGTCTAGTGGCAAAATTTTACGTTCTAGACGGCATCTCATAACTTTTTTATGTGGTCCTAAACTTTTGACCGGTACTGTAATATTTCTATATTGCGGCGTTTCTGTATTTTAAAGCAAGCATATCAAGGTCACCAAGTGATTGACAGCTCTGCGTGCACGAGAAACAGCTGTTCCGAGCGCTAGCCCAGGACGTTATCAGATAGCGCGAGCCTGGAGGGGTGTACTTTCGATTCCCGGTCGGTCAGGGGTTTTTAATTGTAAGTGATTAATATCCCTGGCCTGGGAACTGGTTGTTTGTGTTGTCCTTAACGTTCCTTTCCTCACATTCAACACTTTACACTTCTGCAATTTCCAAATACACGCAGGTTCTCAACATATGGTTCAAGTAGGGGCAGAAGACCGGCGGCCCCGGGTTCGATTCCCAGCCGGGTCAGGGGTTTTTAATTGTAACGATTAATATTCCTGGCCTGAGGACTGGGTGTTTGTGACGTCCTTGATCTTCCTTTCCTCACACACAACATTCCACACTACCCAGGTTCATACAATATGGTGCCAGTAGGGGAAAACGATCCACATGGGTCGACGCCCCGAACAAATAGCATTAAAAAAATACTTTCATAACTACGGCACCCCGTGCAGTCATTTATATATTCTTTCATGTAAGGCCGTACATTTTAAAATGTATTCAGCGCGGCGTTTGTATAAAATGTGCCGAACAACATGATTTGTAATCGTCGTGTACCAGGAAATTAAATAATTACTTTAAGGTTTGCCATAAGCAATGAAGTACAAAATAAAAGGCATTTATGTTTTAGAAGCGTAACATGCTCAACTCTCCTATGAATCAGAATAATACCGAATACTATCCCGCTACCATATAGCTAATTTAGCAAAACGTCATGTTTTTATGAACTTAAACGAAAGAAAATAGGCTAGGCTATATAAAAGTAGCTACACTTCAAGCAACCAAGTTAATACAGAAGTACACAAACACATACTAAAAAATTACTGACCGAGCTCGATAGCTGCAGTCACTTAAGTGCGGCCAGTATCCAGTAATCGGGAGATAGTGGGTTCGAGCCCCACTGTCGGCAGCCCTGAAGATGGTTTCCCGTGGTGTCCCATTTTCACACCAGGCAAATGCCGGGGCTATACCTTAATTAAGGCCACGGCCGCTTCCTTCCTATTCCTAGGCCTTTCCTATCCCATCGTTGCCGTAAGGCATATCTGTGTCGATGCGACGCAAAGTAAATAGCAATATATATATACTGTGTCAGTCCTTACGCCGCAGCCTATGCAACTTAAAATATCAGTCATTACTTGTAGACCAAAACAGGCAACCTGAGTCTGTCACCAATAGGCTTGCACAGACTTGAGTCAGCAACGTAGGGAAGTACAAGCCGAGTGAAGAGAAGCGATTTGCACCCTCGAACACAAAATATTTCTAGCCGGCGCACACAAACTGAGCGAATTTTACCCACCTCACCTAAATCCAAAAACTCGAATTGAGCGACTGAACAGAAAGTGCTTCCCCCGCAAATACTCGAACCGAGTTAATTGCTGTTATGTACCTTGAAAAATATTATTACAAACCTACAAACCTACAAACCTACAAATTAAAAACTAGTTGGTATGAGGCGCCTTTAATAAAAGCCAATCTGTCAATCTGACCATTTTCACCGAGCAAGTTGGCCGTGCGGTTAGGGGCGCATAGCTATGAGCTTGTTGGAAGATAGTGGGTTCGAACCCCATTGTGGCTGCCCTGAAGATGGTTTTCCGTGGTTTCCCACTTTTACACCAGGCATATTCGATTCCGGGTCGGTTCGGGGATAATAATCGCTTCCAATTAATTCTTCTGGCTCGGGGACTGGGTGTATGTGTCCGTCCCAACACTCTTGGCTTTCTAGCCCGGAACCGCTAGCTCACCGCCAGATAGCTCCTCAATTGTTGTGACATAGACTGAGTGGACTTCATACCAGTCCTCAGATTCAGGTTAAAATCTGACCTGAGTGGGAATCGAACAAGGAAGTTCAATGTTATCATCATTTCTGACTGTTAATAATTGTAAACCTGGGCAAATAAAGTCCTATTTTCAAGGCAGAAGGAACTTCAAATCTATGCTCTTTACCTGTTCTGGGGAATGTAGTTTGAATGGAGAGCTTTTATATTGAACGTACGGACAGAGTGGTTTGACTCCGTCTATTCATTGACTGGAATGGAGGAATAATGATCGATTATTCTGTTATCGATTACACATCGAAGGCGAGCGTGCTAATTGGAACTGCATATTACAAAGTAATGAGTTGCAAATTGGGCTTGTGTGGACGAGAGAGCCGGCTGTAATGGATGAAAATTGGATAACACTTCGTTTGTGGTTTTGTTTGCCGTAATGGAAAGCATTTTAGTTTCAATTTAGCTATATATATATATATATATATATATTCAAATAATAATAATGCAAGTTAGTTCAGATGTAACTGTATAGCGTTTTAATACCTAGCGAGGGACTCATTCCACTTGGAGGTCGTCGAGAAAACACGGTGTTACTAACATTATAAGTGTCATAGGACGTCTCGTTCGTATGCATAATATTAGCTGCTAATGGAAAACATGTCCACTTGAGACCGCTGAGAAGTTTACCTTTGGGTGGGACGAAAATATATCGCGGATGGTTACTCAGTTGTATAATAATCACCACCACCATGTGCTTCCTCTATGAATGAATGGTTAGGTGTCGACGTCCGAATCCCAAGTTCTTGGGTTCAAATGCGACAGAGATAGTTGGATTTTTGAAGGGCGGAAAGAATTCATTCGAGACAGTATATCATGCTGCCTCAATTTTTTTTTCCAAAGAGGTCGAATCGATGGGACCCCCAGGGCGAATGTGATATGCCTTTTTAGAGCTCGATTTTCGAGGTTTACGTGATAAGACAGAATAAGTCGCTTGGTGCATATACTGGCGGCAGAAAAATCACTCTGTCCTGTCAGGGATTGACACGTCAGAACTGAAACCCCTTCATTGCTGGGTGATGTGTTAACGTGGAAGATGGGTCTTCTAAAGAAAGGCAAGAAAGGTAATTAATGTTAGAATCACCAGTAGCAATTATTCAGTCATATGTGTTTGCTGTTCGTGGTCAGTTTAAAAGAAGTTTGTTGGGTCGGAAATGTAGAATTTGTTATATACGAGCCAAGGTCCCCGGTACTTGAAACGAATATTGGGTTTCTTGGTCCTGATTACCCTTTTTAGCAGGCGATGACCTCATCTGTAGACTGGGAAAGGATGATCCGCGATGTCGTCATTTTGATCAGTTTCAAAATCTGCTGCTAGAGGGGAGGGACATTCATGTCCTTGTGAATTTTGATGTTCGACTTGTACCATAATGAGTGACACGTTTGGCCGAGGATATTGATGTGTAAGGCCTAGACTCACCTTAGTCAGCCTCAAGTTAAGGAAAATCGGGCAGAGGGCAAGGTAAGCACATTCTGTGCTAGCGAGCGGACATCCAGATAGTTGTTTATTAGAATGCGGCAGGATGCAATTGGATTTACGTCGCACTGACACAGGTAGGTCTTATGGTGACGATGGGTCAAGAAATGGCTAGGAGTGGGAAGGAAGCAGCCGTGGCCTTAATTAAGGTACAGCCCCAGCATTTTTCTAGTGTGAAAATGGGGAACCACGGAGAATCATCTTCAGAGCTGCCAGTTCGAAGCCACTATTTACTGAATGCAAGCCGACAGCTACGCGACCCAAACTGCACAGCCACTCGGTCGGTTCGTTTTTCTCTTAACCATTAGAAGTAAATTATATGTGGATCGCGATGCTTGTTTATGAGACTCATATATCACAAAATTATTCTCACCGCTCGTAAATAAATACTCATAATAAGTCTTATTTGTGCACCTCCACTTACGACTTGCCGAGCGAGTTTGGGTCACGTAGCGGTGAGCTTTCTTTCAGAAGATGGTGGAGACGGGTGTTGTCGATTTGGAGATCAGTCAATTAGTGGGGTCGAACTGGTCTGACGCTAAAATATCAAAACCAAAAAATGAGCTCAAAGTTAAAACATCCCTGCTACGTAATCTCCACTTCATCATCTCCAATAGCATCCTCCAGGCTCCTCTTGGTACTTCTTCTAAGTGGTCTTTCTTTCCGGGCTAAAATCTTGATTGCACTGTCTGTATTTCTGAGTCTGAGCTTATCTGAAGCCAGCATAGCATCAACTTTCTGAGAACCAGTATGCGACCCTAACTTTTCATGTACCTGACACTTGGTAATATTCCCTTGGTTGTATGTTGCCACTGCCTTAAAATTGCTTTCCTTTTCCTTCTTCCGCCAGTTTACGTGCCTTTTAAAAGATTTACCACTAAATCTCGGCATTTCCACAGAGATAGAGAGAGAGAGGTCATTAAATTACTGATACCAACACAACACAAATTCTAAACAATCACAATGTTTACAAACACACCAAGGATAACACAATCCAATGTATAGGCCTATATACTATATATAAACAGAAGAACATAACATGCATGGTACCAGTTATTGAAATCAACCTTTCTTTCACCATATATTAACATCCCATTGAAAAATAGGAGCTTTGAAGCCACGATTGAAGTTTGACAGCTATGGAGTCAGCCATGACGCCACGCCCCCGTCTCAGATAAATGGAAAAATAAAATAGTTAAAATTACCCTAGAGTTATGTTCAAGGTGTCATTTTAAAGGGGAAAGTTTAGGGAACAAATTAAGACAAAAAATTAAGTTTGAATTTGTTCTCCCGAACTCCGATGCCGTTTCTCCTTAACTGCCAATTACCCGTCGGACCAATTCAACAGTGACCTTTCGTTATGGAAGAAAAATAGCTTTGGAATGTTTTGATCGTCGGGCCAGTTCGGTACTACCACGAGGATACGAATCCCACTGTCAGCAGCCCTGAAGGTGGTTCTGTTATGCCCCATTTTCACACTAGGCAAATGCTGGAGCTGTACCTTAATTAAGGTCATGGTCGCTTCCTAGCCATTTCCCATTTCGCCGTCGATGAAAGACATCTCCGTGTCGGTGCGACGTAAAGTAGATTGTAAAATATTAAATACAAGGACTTACTTTGGAGTCAGCAGCAAATGCCTTCAGTTCTGCATAATATAATGCATGCCAAAGATATATTTAAGTAATGAGCAAAAGTGGCTAAGTGGGCACCGATGGAAGCAGAACCTACAGCCTCTGAATTTTATCTCTGACGTTCTACCGGTAGAACTGCAATGACCTTGCAGGCTGAACAGATAGGACGGACATGACAATGCCACCGTAGATCAATGGGTAGGGCCTCGAAAGCGAAATCCGAAGGAAGTGGGTTTAGGTCCTACCGATGTTCAGAAACAGCGCTGTGTAATTTTCATCTCATTGACATGTAATATATGAACTCGACACAACCTAATAATTAAAATATAGCCTAATACAGTCGTGAAAGCTAAACAGGCAATTTCTGAGTCGTATTTACAGTAACGGAGGTGAGTTGATAACGTAGTCTTAATACAGTATGTTATAAGGGAAGAAATGGGTAGAAACGCAGGCATGCAGATGTACGGAAACCTTTCGAGAGAACTTCTTGAGATAGTCTATTACCTTCAACGCTGTTACGCGTTTTCTTTTGGATATTTAATTCGTGATACTGAAAATATTTCTTGTGTATTGCTTACTCGTTGCACAATACCTGAAATGTCACAAGAGTGGAATCCACCAGAGTGAAAACCACTGACGCACCTGTTTTCTTAGGAATCTATATTTATGGGCATGGAATGTTAATAAATTTCCATTCGATGAAATGAATCACTCTCGGCATTCGATATGACACAGTGGTATTCATTCTTGAGAAATGTTCTAAGAAACATTAACTTCAAAGACTTCCTCTAATGCGATGTTGTGAACGTATTTTCACTTTCTCTCTTGCTCCTTTGGTGCTCTTCGTTGTCATCAGGAAGGTGGTTGTTCAGTGTAAAGTCACCCGATGTTTCATTTCTTTTGTGCAGACGTCGCTTCCAGTAGCCCAACTTTACAGCAATTTTCAACTTTATCATTTACACATATATGTTTGTGTCCCTCTGTATCTCAGACGGCTTACTATTGCATCTCGGAATCGAATCGCGGTATTTCAATGTAAAGTTTCCGCTGGACAAAGCGGTGGTAGGACAAACTACCTTCCGGATTTCTGTTTTTCTCTATTAATTGTATTTTTGAAACACTAGGTAAACATTTGTTTGTGTCAGGTCCAGTAGATTAACATTGTATTCAATAAATGTTAATTTGTATTCATTTCCTTTTCTCGTTACTTTGTTAGAGCTGCCGTTCATATTGGTACCTCATTTTTAGAGATAAGGTAAATTGCAAAGTGTTTGCTACGTTCTGTTGATATCCATAACCATTATGGATAGTCCGCTTCCGTAGCGTAACGGTTAGTGATATTAGCTGCCTTCCTCAAGGGCTCGGGTTCGATTCCCGGCACTGCCAGAAATGTCAGAATGGCAGGAAGGCTGGTTGTAGTTGGAATACTACATGCAGCTCACCTCCATTGAGGGTGTGCCTCAAAAGAGTTGCACCACCTCGGGATGAGGATACGAGTTTACACTTTACATTATGGATACAGTTACAAACTTAAGAATGATATCCGGTACAAAGACGTTGAAATAATGTCAGGATGTGTTGGAAATGGAGAAAGTACGTCTAAGTTTACAATTATTGTAAAGTGAAGGGTGTATATAGGATACCAAATCAAGGATTATTATTATTATTATTATTATTATTATTATTATTATTATTATTATATTTTTACTATATTTGCCTTATGTCGCACATACAGTACACAGATGGGTCTTACGGCGACGATGGGACAGGAAAGGGTTAGGAGTGGGAAGGAATCGGCCATGGCCTTAATTAAGGTACAGCCCCAGCATTTGTCTGATGTGAAAATAGGAAACCACGGAAAATAATAGTAATAATGTTATTTGTTTTACGTCCCACTTATTACGTTTACTGTTTTCGAAGACGCCGAGGTGTCGCAAGTTTGTCGCGGGAGTTCTTTTATGTGCCGGCAAATTGACCGACACGGAACTGACATAACATTATTATTATTCTGTAGCGAAACTCAGATATTTTTGGGGTCACTGGAACTACCCCGACTGTATTGAATATTGGCTGAGAGTTAACGTAGGATGTCATTTTGACGCGATGTGATTTTTTCAACCAGTATTCGATCCTTGGTTACGTGGATGAAAAAAAAACCTCATTATCTGGCTTATGTTTAAGTTTGACCAGAAAATTTACTATAATTCCGGGGACTCCCAACCATTTCTGGAGTGATATATTCAGCTGTAGAGGGTAAGAGACGAATAGGACAACCTAGGATTTAGAATCTGTATTCAATAATTTCAAGGAAGTGGAATATTCTGGGAGATAGTTCCAAAATTAATTTGAGGCTTATAAAGGTAGAGGTCTTAAAAATGACATTATGGACTTAAAGTTGTTTCAAATGCACTAACAAAAAGAAATTTGATGTATCAATCATGTTGTCTATGAACAGCAATAGCAGATAATAATAATAATAATAATAATAATAATAATAATGATAATAATAATAATAATAATAATAATAACAGTATGGCCTCAGCTACTGTATGCAGTTATTTTGATGTGATGTCATTTAGGCCGCCTGCGTGTCAATTGCGGTGTTAGTTTTACTCTACCAGATGACAAAGAAACGGATATCTCTTGGTCGATCTATAGCTGAGTTTTAATAATTATTTTCTGCTAAACACCAACTGTATCACCGGAGATCATTTGCACGCCGACATCGTATGATATGGAGTCCCGTACAGAGCTTTTTGTGCCCCTCGAGAATTCGACTTACCTCTGCCGGCTTTGAACCTGCGATCTTGAGGTCTGGAGGCCGACACTCTATCACTAATCCGCAGGGAGAACTATTTATCAACCGAGATGAGAGAAATGAGAATATGAGTAGTGAAATGTAGCGATCTGTATCTATTCCGTTCAACTGTCCAAACTTGGACGCACCACTAATTATGTCATATTTAGAAAAGGAGAAGAAAAGAGAAAAGGATAAATAAAATCTGGCCACCGCCGTGTCGCTACGTTGCCACTTATTTGATACGTATGTTGATTATTTTATTTTATTATTTTTTTTTTACAACTTGCTTTACGTCGCACCGACACAGATAGGTCTTACGGCGACGATGGGGCAGGAAAGGGCTAGGAGTAGGAAGGAAGTGGCCGTGCCTTTAATTAATGTACAGCCCCAGCATTTGCCTGGTGTGAAAATGGGAAACCACGGAAATCCATCTTCAGGGCTGCCGACAGTGGGGCTCGAACCCACTATCTCCCGAATACTGGATACTGGCCACACGTATGTTGATTGGATGAGGATATAAACACTGTACATGTCAGTGATGTAATATTGAATCAAGGCTGTGTGAACTTTTACCTTGGCTCTTGTGTTACGCTGTCTCCTTGAAGCAGCTTCTCTGACTGCAAGCACCCTTCTTCCTGTCGCGTGCCGCATAAGACGTGCTCGGTGGTGTATATTGCACGAGCTAATTGCTAGCAGGAAGTTATATAATGCCTGAAGACCGAGCCTTCAGTTTAATGGCTCTGAATCTTCACCTCGGGGCAACAAACGGCACGAATAGGCCACCGACTGGTCTACACCTTCCACATCCAGTTCATGCGAGCATGAGAATGGTCCGCGACTTCCCGCAAACTTTAAATCTTGCAAGGCTAGAATTGGTTTTTAATTATTGATTCTATCAACATGTTCCATTTAATGAACTCGAGAAACTGTAAATATAAACACAAAAGGAAATTATAGTAAATTAAATGAGCTAAACTCAGCAGTGGCCTGTCCAAAAGGGGCAGAGAGACTCATGGCTGGTTTACATTCCTGCAGCCCCGAAGACGCGCATTGGCGTTCTCTCACCAATATATGTCTTTAGGAAACACCGGTCGATGTATTTAGTATCAACGCTATTCTCTGTTACCAGACTTGTAGCCCTCCCAGTGTGATGGCGGAATCTTATGAATTCGGCCCCAAGCACATGAATTCTCCCCCGAGTTCTCCGTCGCATTCACACATTAGCACATTAAGTCGCGCACAGCGATCTAAGTAGACACATTATTTTGGGAATCAAAACTAAAAGGGGGCGGCTCCCATTTTTAACAACAAAACAGAACAAATGAGGACAGACTTAAAACTGTCACCAATGATACTGCTCGTGTAGTTAAAAATGTTACGTGCCATGGCGTACCGAGTGTTCTAATGATTGTCAAAATGATTAAAAAAGAATTAGTAAAAGGTAATTAGTTCAGTGGGAATATTTGTAAGGTATATTTATAATAAATAACAGGGAACAGAATACCCAAAATATGATATTAAAGGGAGTATCTAAAATAGGAATGCTTACAGGAATATCTGAAATACAAGTAGTATCAGCAGTTCATCTTCATTTGTGGCGAATTTAATGAATGTCTCCTTTTTGTGGGTTCTCTTGCTTTACTTCTTACTTCTGGGCCTGATAAGAATGTATAGATCGTACTGCTCTTTAAAACTTCAGTTAACTGAAATATTTCTGGGTAATAGGATGTTTTTTGTTGTTTGCTATTTGCTTTACATCGCATCGACACAGATAGGTCTTATGGCGACGATGGGACAGGAAATGCCTAGGAGTGGGAAAGAAGCAGCCGTTGCCATAATTAAGGTACAGCCCCAGCATTTGCCTGGTGTGAAAATGGGAAACCACGGAAATCCATCTTCAGGGCTGCCGACAGTGTGGTTCGAACCCACTATCTCCCGAATACTGGATACTAGCATCATTTAAGCGACTGCAGCTATCGAGATAGGTACAAGCTCACAGCTGCGCGACCCTAACCGCACGGCCAACTCGCCCGGTAGGTGATAGGAATAGAAAAATCTCTTCGCCATAGCATGAAACGTCTCTCGCTGAATTTGTAATCCGAACGCAGCTTTCTATATGAGGCGTTCAGAAGCCAATCTGACTAACTCCATCAAATACAAATGTTCAGTACAAACTGTTGTTATTGATCTGTAAAAAACTCATTTTTTTCCAGCATATTTACAATATTTATATTCTTACAATTAAGGTTATTTATTCGGCACTTTTTAAATATATAAAAACATTTCAATTTATCTGTCCTCCCTATGGAAGCCACTTTCTGTGTAGTTAGTCACATTGCCAACTGTCCGGCTCCATGGCTAAATGGTTAGTGTGCTGGCCTTTGGTCACAGGGGTCCCGGGTTCGATTCCCGGCAGGGTCTGGAATTTTAACCTTAAGTGGTTAATTTCCCCGGCATGGGGGCTGGGTGTATGTGTCGTCTTCATCATCATTTCATCCTCATCATGACGCGCAGGTCGCCTACGGGGGTCAAATCAAAAGACCTGCACCTGGCGAGCCGAACATGTCCTCGGACACTCCCGGCACTAAAAGCCATACGCCATTTCATTTCATTGCCAACTGAAAGTTTTGACACAGTATTCTGAGTGGTTTGTATACAAGTCATTTTATTAAACAAATATGCACAAACAAAACCCTTTTACATGAACAATGCACTAGTATTATTGTGAGTCATTAAGTGATACTTAAAATACACATAAAATGTGCCTAAAATACCAATACGTTATTCGTTGTCTGTATTCTGCATACGTGATGCATTCGTCATCACTGACAGGTTCATCTCTTGCAGTCTTCAAGTTTTTATAGTAGTGGTGATGAATAGGAGATATAAACTTCATGATGTCCATTACATCCTTCTTTTTTGCCATGGAGATCGGTTTAGATGTGTGGATGTGTGGAGTTAATCACTTTGGCCACTGAAACCACTGGTAAAAAGTTCCGTTGCCAGAGCAGTTAGCGTATTCTGGCGGCGAAACGTTTAACCGTGGAGTTAGTTGTTTTGGCCACTGACAAATATTCAGTGATGCTACCCAACCATGTTATTACTTGCACTTGTCAACATTTTGGAGTTAGTCGGCTTGGCTTCTGAACGCCTCATATCATTTTCGAGACTGAGTCAGGTCAACAACATTCCGACTGGGGTTAATTCTTGTATTCTACAACAGATAAACAAGTTCGTCACGGGGGTGAATTTCTACACCTTTTCTCCCTGACCACCCCTCAGCGGGACTTAACTCGTTCGAAGCCGTGTTGGTGAGCAGTCGCTACTGGCAAAACTACATACCGGTATTCAAGCAATTTGTAGAAGATCAGTTTCATATAGTATAATAGTTACATGAACTGTGAGAATGAAACGGGCTAACTTTCTTTTTGCAGCAAGCAATTACTATGAACATTATGCGAGTTGACCGCATGGTTAGGACCACGAAACTGTGAGCTTGCATTCGAGCGCCAGCCCTGAATATATTTTTCCGTAGTTTCCCACTTTCACAGCAGGCTGTTCCTTAATTAAGGCTAGGGGTGCTAGCTTCCCAATTCCAGCCATTTACCATCCTTGTGTCGCCGAAAATCTTCGATGTGTTAGTGCGACGTTAAACCACTATCAAAAAAAGAAATTGGATTGATTGTCGTTATTTTCTTGTCTTGTGTGTTTTTTCTAAAATATTACCATTAACCACCAAATTATTTCTCTCTCTTTCCATTCATCTAGCATTTCGGCCCTTATATAATTTCTTTACACAATTCTACTAGTGTCATTGTTTCCCTCGACTCCATATCGAAAGACGGGACTTAGGGGCAGACATGCATACATATATTCTGTCCTTGTCCGTATTATTTGTCTTTTGATGTCCTTCACTCCTTGGATTACCTTCTCACAAAACCTTCTGTCATCCCTTGAAGATATTTTCCCGGTAGTATCCATTCATATGTACAATAAGAAGAAGATGATGAGGCTTTTGATATAGATCCTACCTAAATTCAAATAAAAGAAACCTCTTTAGAAGGTCTTGAACCTGGTAGCTGACACCATACAGTTATTTTCATCATTACAGCTCAGAGGTTGAAAGACCACAGTAATGTAATTGTTATGACCTGTAAGGAATTATAAAAAATATTCCGGAAACAAATGAGACATATTACGTCAGTAGAAGGTAGTTAATACCTGTGGTAATTTTGTTCAAGGACTAGATGTTGTGCCTGTAGTTGACGTTGACTTTGTACAATCGGAGAAAATGAATTTTCATAATATCTTCAGTTGAGTGTTTCTCAATCAAATCCAAGATAATTATCCACCTTCCAGTCAGATCAATGCTAACAACGATATAATATCATTCACAACCAGGAAATGCTTGTGGGTTAGCATTCGTCATCATCATCATCATTATAGCGATTCACTTGCTGGCGACTATTCCGACTGCATCAAGGTCGCTGATTATGGGTTCTTGGTTGGCTGAAGAAACCAATTCTAGAATCACAAACTCTGGAACAATGCTGACAAATCAAAACACCCAAAGCTTCCTGTTGCTGTAGAACCTGGTGCTCATTTATTCTCTGATCTCGTCATTTACTGCGATCTCTTTTATAGGAGTCGTGCTTTCATCGTTATTGTTTTAGATGTTGTGTCGCCACATCGGCCAATCAGACGCCTCATCCTCTCAGTCGCCGGTGTCAGTTAGGATGGCGGCAGCTCGAAGGAAGAGGAAGCCCCCGTAATGGTGGACTGCGAGCATTGACAACTACAGTGCCGTCTAGCGGAAATAAGATGCAGTCGAAGAGACAGTGCACGGCTGACTAGATCCCTCGCTGCGCTCCTAGCTAGCTAGAGCGACGCATCAAGTCGGCCTGGACAGAGCATACTTCAATTGATTAGCTTTAGTGAATAAGGAAATCTTCGTATACTAGAGTGTGTTGAAACGTGTTTAATATTAGGGCTAGATTTTGGGAAGGTGCTTGGGGATATGATATAAGGTACCGTCTCAACATTTTACTGGAGTGTGTATAAAATGACGGGAGAAAATTGCACTTACTCAATCATTAAGGAGTGCTCTCATCAGTGTGAATGATAGTAACGGCTCGTCCTACCAAAAAATGAATTGAACAGAAATGTTGAAAATATCTCTTTTTCCTTAGGAATATTGTAATAATTTGTAGCCTAGTTTCCTTACCAACTTTCATTCCAATCACTTTTTCTTATTTTTCTTCTTTATCTGTTTACCCTCCAGGGTCGATTTTTCCCTCAGACTCAGCGAGGGTCCCCCCTCTACCGCCTCATGGGCAGTGTCCTGGAGCTTCACACTCTGAGTCGGGATAGAACTGGGGAGGATGACCAGTACCTCGCCCAGGCGGCCTCACCTGCTACGCTGAACAGGGGCCTTGCGTGTTATGGGAAGATTGGAAGGGATAGACAAGGAAGAGAGAAGGAAGTCTTAAGTTAGGTACCATCCTGGCATTTTGCTGGAGGAGAAGTGGGAAACCACGGAAAACCACTTCCAGGATGGCTGAGGTGGGAATCGAACCCACCTCTACTCAGTTGACCACCCGAGGCTGAGTGGACCCCGTTCCAGCCCTCGTACCACTTTTCAAATTTCGTGGCAGAACCGGGAAACGAACCCGGGCATCCGGGGGTGGCAGCTAATCACACTAACCACTAATCCACAGAGGCGGACGCTTTGCATTATAGGCCTACACCTCATGACAACGAAGTATGAACCGGAACTTCTAAATGTACTCACTGAAATATACTTAGGTCTATACAGGATGTATCATGACTGTATCAGTACGGTCCGGCTCCGTGGCTAAACGGTTAGCGTACTGGCCTTTTGTCCAGGAGGTCCCGGGTTAGATTCCGGGCCGGGTTGGAGATTTTAACCTTAATTATTTAATTTCGATGGCTCGGGGGCCGGGTTGTGTGTGCCGTCTTCATCATTAGAATTCATCACAGATAGGCCTCCATCTTCATAGACGCACAGGTTGCCTATACGGCGTCAACTCGAAAGATCTGCACTAGGCCTCTTCCGAGGCCACACACCGTTATTATTATGACTATACCGACAAAATAGTCAGAGATCCTCTTCGTATTATGTTAAGAACGATGATGCAATCGGATTGGCGGAGAAAAAATTTCTTTTCGAAAAAAATAGGTTACTTTGTTACTTTCGGGTGCGTGATTCAAACTGACGAACTCGCCGCATTTGCTATGCCAGAGTACAAGCCGCTGTCCTGCTTCAGGGAAGAGAAGGGGCATGTGTGATGGAGACAGAGATAATGTTCCGCGCATATGCACAGGTTTTCTCGTTCGACTCGCACAGGGTTGTCCTTGTCTCTTACAGGCAACATCAACAGTTCGTTTATTAAACAGCCACGAAGTAATACGAGGGTCGACTCATAAGTCATAGCAACTGTTTTTTTTTTTTTCTCGCGAACAGGAGACAACACGGAAAATCTAAAATATGCATTTGTAAATATAATGCATGTACTTATGCATAGTGCCTGAAGACAAATTCTGACTTCAGGAGATTCTCGTAGGAAAGTGACAGAACACAGACCATTGGTAAACTTTTTTTAATTATGGTATAGGCAGCAAATACACAAGACTATGTATAAAGAGCAGGTCTCCACTGGTTACAGACCTTCGAAATAATCATCCAAGGTTTCTACTGTGCGTTGCCGTTATCCGTACATCTTTCTTTGTCCATGGACACTGGACGGCTGGGCGAGGCAAATCGGCAGTTGATACTCTACCCCGTTTGAACGTCTCCACCCACCTCGCCATTATTCTATAGGGCATGGCATGCACACGTAATGCTTCCCGCAGCCCTGCATGGCATTGGCGTGCATTTCTGCCGCGGAGAACTCCTATTTTAATATACGATCGTTGCTCCTGCTTGTTGACTTCCATTTTGTGACGCTCTCACTCACACACTGAACTTGGGGGCATGCTTAGACCCAGACTGTTGTTTACATACACCATCTAGTAACATCATACGCAAGTACATGCCGTACGTTTCCAAATGCATATCTTAGATTTTCCGTGTTGTCTCCTGTTCGCGAGAACAAAAATAGTTGCAATGACTTATGACTCGATCTACGTACCATTTTCTTGAAAAGCAAAATTTTCTCCGCCAATCCGATTCAACCATGTTCTTAAGATATCACGAAGAGCATCCCTGATTTCTCTTTTGTCGGTATAGTTATGCTATGCCCTGTGTATTGTAGCGGGTTTCAGGGTTCTTAATATTAAAAACATTACACAAATAGGTAGCGTGTTTTACTGTCCACTCTATTTTTGAACTAGTATTTACAGTATTTACATGTTCACTCGCTTTTGAGTTTTCCACTCGACGCCGTTTTCACTCACGACCGTGGACGAACACCGGCGTGTCGAACTCCTGTTTTCCACACTGCTCACAGCGCAGTGTCATTGTAGAACAATTCATAGCTAGGCAAGTCTCGGTGAACTCCGTGTAGCCATCTGGACTCACTCCCGAAGAATGACTTCTCACGGACTTGCGACCGTCTGCTTACAGTACGTACTCACTCGCGATTGACGCAACACTGACTCTCCCAGGACTGACTTATCCGAGACTGGCCCCAGACTGACTTGGCCTCACCGCGTTTCGCTCGTTATGTAGGCCCGCAGAAGATTCTAGTAGTTTTCACCTCCAGATCATTCTGTCACATTCTTAATCGCCTTCCAGTTTCTTCTAGGAGCTTCCTTATCGCGACCCTGAAAAATTCGCCGGCAGTAATTTTTTTCTCGCTACTGGCTCGCCCATATTGTCGCTGCTCTGCCCCGTACATTATTTGCTTTCAATGACCCAACTTCTTTCTCACTGTCGGCAGCCCTGAAGATGGTCTTCCGTAGTTTCCCATTTTCACATCAGGCAAATACTGGGGCTGTACCTTAATTAAGGCCGCGACCACTACCTTCCCAATTCTAGCCCTTTCCCATCCATACGTACACCGGAAACCTTCGATGTGTTAATGAAAGGTCAAACCACTAACAAAAAACAAATACATAAATAAATAGACTAATAGTAGTGTAAAATAATAATAACGGATTATATATAGGTAGATAGTTGAAATTTGTAGACCGAATTGTTGGATAGCGATCAAAAGATCCTGAAAAGTCCCTCATACCGGTATTCTTTTACTCTTTTATGTATGGACTTGCTATTTGATGTTCGTCGTTCTCTACTTCCTAGTCTGTATGCATAGGAGGTGCCAAAGTAATACATTCACCAGACACTCCAGTGGGTAATTTAGATTTACTCATAATTTGAAGGGCCTTGGCCTGCCAAGCGACCACTGCTCAGCCTGAAGGCCTGTGGACAATAGTACGTTAGTAGGTGTAATTCAACAACTCAGATGTTATAGACGGCCTAGGCGTCACTGAAGAAGCATTCTGGAGAAATGAGGAGAAATGTAGTTTCCCGTTGCTTTCTTCACTGAGCAGAAGTTGCTATTACATAATTATCAGTCTGCCAAACCCACTGAAATGCACGCTCCAGCCGGCCCTATGAGCAACATTTTCACACCATTCGTAACAGGGACTGGCTGTATAAGGAATGGCATTACTAGCATTGTTCATATCTCAGTCAGTTTCTTATCGTTATAGCCCAGGAAGAGACTGAAACAGGTCATCTTGAGGAACATTCTTTATGACTCTTTCACCTGGAGGTCTTTTATAGAGACCATACCCTCCTGCTTCAATTGGGTTCTGATCAATATTACGTAATTTATTCTTGAAGAGCTGTGATCAAAATTTTATGTTGGTTCAAAATATATGTTTCAATGTAGGCGTAAACAGTGTAAATAAATAAATAAATAAATAAATAAATAAATGAATAAACAAATAAATAAATAAATTACAAAGTATTCGCTGTAACAAAGTAACAAATTTGTTCTAGCGCATACCAGAAGACATAATGTACTTTAGATACAAGGTTTACCGGGCGAGTTGGCCGTGCGGGTTGAGGTGCGCGGCTGTGAGCTTGCATCCGGGAGATAGTAGGTTCGAATCCCACTATCGGCAGCCCTGAAGATGGTTTTCCGTTGTTTCCCATTTTCACACCAGGCAAATGCTGGGGCTGTACCTTAATTAAGGCCACGGCCGCTTCCTTCCAACTCCTAGGCCTTTCCTATCCCATCGTCGCCATAAGACCCATCTGTGTCGGAGCGACGTAAAGCCCCTAGCAAAAAATAAATAGATACAAGGTTTCGCCAGCAAATTAATTTAAAAATTATCAGTCAATTAATCAATCAATCAATCAATCAATCAATCAATCAATCACTATTGATCTGCATTCCCTATCTGTTGTTTTCCTAGCCTTTTCTTAAATGACTGCAAAGAAATTGGAAATTTATTGAACATCTCCCTTCGTAAGTTATTCCAATCCCTAACCCGCCTTCCTATAAACGAATATTTGCCCCAATTTGTCCTCTTGAATTCCAACTTTATCTTTATATTGTGATCTTTTCTACTTTTAAAGACACCACTCAAACTTATTCGTCTGCTGATGTCACTCCACGCCATCTCTCCACTGACAGCTTGGAACATACCTCTTAGTCGAGCAGCTCGTCTCCTTTCTCCCAAGTCTTCCCAGCCCATGCTTCTCAAGGCGTACAATGAATCAACACAATGAATGCAATTAATCATTATAATTTTAATTACAAAGTGTACCAGGAAACCAACTCTAAATTGAGGAACATTCTTTGCGACTCTTTCACCTGGAGGCCCTTTATAGAGACGATACCCTCCTGATTCAATTGGGTTCTAACTAGTATCGTTGTGATCACAGAGCTGTGATCACAATTTTATGTTGATTCAAAATATCTATTAGATGTTTCAATGTGGGCGTAAACAGTGTAAATGAATAAAAAATTACAAAGTATTCGCCGTTCCTACTGTTGATAGCAACAACAGTTTGTAATATAAAATAGTGTCTGTGATATTTTTCATTATATTTCTTTATCGTGTACGATCACATTTCTTAATCAGTTTTAATAAATAGAAGGAGTGCAACAATAATAGTAATTATAATAAATTCCAGAAAATGCAATCATGTAAATGTGTAAGGTAAAACCGCTACTGAATATGCAGACAGTATATTAATATGGCAGCCTTCTGAATACGCTGCTCTAATGGATTGTGCACAAGGAAGAAGGAGAAGGTCTGTGTGAGTTACAGAACACACAACGAGATTTACTCAGCTTATTCTCACAATCCTAAGGTACACAAGAAACCCAGTAAGAAGCCAGGGTAATGACCTCGGTTCCGATCGAATTGGCCCCGCTGACAGACCACCGTGGAACTGTTCCACTCGGTAAACCCTTTGTTTATAATTAGACATTAGTTTCATTTCACTTGGTTGCAGCATTTTGACACCACAAGCTGGTATTTAAAGATGAGCAAAACATACTCCGTGAAATGTTCTTATACGAGCTGTGCTGTTGTGGTAACTGGGCGACGAAGCGCCTCTGCCTCGTTTTAGATCGCATTGCCGTGTCGTCAGTCCGAGGACTAGTTTCTGTTTTGTACATCGAATAACATACCCAATATTTTGACATTTAACTAATTTCATTACGAGATAAGTAACATATCCCACCTGTGTCAGATAGTATCGGGTTCAGTTTGTTATTGGGGCAACTGACCTCGATGTTCGTCCTCTTGCATGTGGTCAGTATACTGGCCTTCGGTTCTGAGGGCCCCGATATCCATTTCCGAGCAGGCCAGTGGTTTTAACTGCGTATGATGTTTTTTTACAAGTTGCTGTACGCCGCACCGACACAGATAGGTCTTATGGCGACGATGGGATAGGAAACGGCTAGGAGTGGGAATGAAGTGGCCGTGGCCTTAATTACTTTGTAAGGGTACAGCCCCAGCATTTGCCTAGTGTGAAAATGGGAAACAACGAAAAATCTATCTTCAGGGCTGCCTACAGTGGGGTTCGACCCCAATATCTCCCGAATGCAGGCTGACAGCAACGCGCCCCTAACCGCACAGCCAACTCGCTCGGTGTATGATCGTTTGTGTTCTTCTTAATACATATCTTTTCATCTACATTCAACACACCACATTACGAACCACCACAGAAACGCGCGACATTGAACAGATCCCTCCACATAGGACTGGTGTCATGAAGGGCATCCTGCCGTAAAAGTGCTTCAATCCTCACCAAGTGCAGACACCAACTAATTTTGAAAAAAACCCAGGAAGAAGAATAAAGTGGAAGAAAACATCTCCATTATTTCAAAATATGTGTTTGTCCAAATATCCATGTCTGTTACTTGCTATGGCCCACTCTGTCATATATTTGTTTCTACCACATTCATTTTTACTCAAGAACTACTGAAGATTATTGAACTACATTGCAGACTATTGAAGGAATTTGTATGATGTTTTGAATGGTAGTGTATTTTATTTATGTAAGCAACATTCTCTGAGCTATTTTCTTTGATACAAGTAATTTATCCTTTAAAATGAATCAGTAGAGCAAAAAATTAGAAGAAAAAAATGTAGGAAACGTAACGATTTACAAAACGTCTCAGGAATTCCAGATTATGTTGTTGATATGAGTCTTTACATTGAAATGAAAATCCTCACCCTGTTTCCAGTCATTCGACCGGATAAAGAATAGAATGAATGAAGCCCCATCTAGCGGCGAGGATAGGGATTGTGCCGGCTGCCGAAGCCTGTCGCACTCCTCCGGGGGCAAAGATTTTGGTGAAAGACTGACAGATGAAATGAAATGATATTGGAGAGTATTGCTGGAATGAAAGATGACAGGGAAAACAGGAGTGCCCGGAGAGAAACCTGCCCCGCCTCCGCTTTGTCCACCACATACCTATCTCACATGGAGTGACCGGGATTTGAACCATGGAACCCAGCGGTGAGAGAGCGGCGCGCTGCCACCTGAGCCACGGAGGCTGTATGATTCTTTAAATTATTTCATCAACATAATCATGTATTTAGTGAATCTTAAACAGTACAATTCAGTAATAACACCCTTTTTGCTCCACGCCTCTGAATGTCTGTTCAAGACCAGGAAGAGCTCATTCAGGAAAATAGAACTCAAGGAACGGAAAATCTTACGGAGTATATTACGACCCGGAGGTGAGGTTAACATTTACAGAATCAGGCATAGCAATGAGCTCTATGATCATCAGGAAGACATAATCACATTCATGAGGAAAAGATCATCGGCACAAGAGGTAGAAGAAAAGCCTGCAAGAACAAATGGTTTACAGCAATAAAATCGGGCCTAGAACAATTAGAAATCCCACTAAAGACCATACAGGACCGATCCAATTCCGACGGATTACTATAGAGGGTGTGTTGTCAGTTTCCCTCACCAGCAAGAAACCAGGAGCCACCAGACTAAAGTGGATACAGGAGAGGAAGCTGGCACAAACAGAAAATGAGCTTTCTGGACCAAGAAGAAACAGAAGACCCATGTAAAGAGTCAAAACGAGCCCCGTGGTCTTAAGTAGGCCAAAACGAAAAGGAGAAGAAGAATATTTATAGCGCAAACTCCGTTTAACTGCAATCATTAATCTATGGACTCTTCGGAAGGCAAACCACGTATGTAACTTATTAGTCGAAATATTTAATGTCCTTCGCTTCTCGTACTAGTCGCAAACGTATATAGTCCAGTTCATCAATTTTGATATTAAAAAAAAAAAAAAAAAAAAAAAATGGCGTATGGCTTTTACTGCCGGGAGTGTCCGAGGACAAGTTCGGCTCGCCAGATGCAGGTCTTTCGATTTGACACCCGTAGGTGACCTGCGTGTCGTGATGAGGGTGAAATGATGATGAAGACGACACATACACCCAGCCCCCGTGCCAGCGAAATTAACCAATTAAGGTTAAAATTCCCGACCCTGCCGGGAATCGAACCCGGGACCCCTGTGACCAAAGGCCAGCGCGCTAACCAGTTAGCCATGGAGCCGGACAATTTTGCTATAAGAACGTTAGAATATAAACGGTTCATCAAAATTTAATACTCAATTTTCTAGAGATGTTAGAAAAGACAAGAACAGGTAAAACGAAAAGGCGTATGTCTTTTAGTGCCGGGAGTGTCCGAGGACACAAGAACAGGTGTTTTAATGAAATAACCATGGGTTGGAAATCAGTAGTTGAGGTGGTTGACAATGAAACTATTATATGCGAATTTAATTGTAATGTTTTACAAAAACTGTTTAAAATTTCCTCATCCTGCTTCAATACACGCTCTGCGTGTCTCACATGTTCAAAGACTCTAGGCATGTGGTTCGGAAATATAAAAATATTTGGCATATGGGTGCCTTTGCTGGCGGGACCTACTGTTTACAGTGCACTATATCTTCTGGTATGGGCTAGAGCAATTTTGTTACTTTCATTGATCTGTCTCAGCTTTATTCTTGGCTTTGACAAAATGAAAGTGACTGAGGTATGAATGATGCTAGTAATGCCATTCCTTCTGCAGCCAGTCCCTGCTATGGATGGTGTGAAAATATTGCTCATAGGGTCGGTTGGTGCATGCATGTCAGTGGGCTTGGCAGACGATATGTAACAGCAACTTCTGGCTCGGTGAGGAAAGCAACGGGAAACTACCTAACTCCTCATTTCCCTAGTGCGCCTCTTCAGTGATGGCTAGGCCATCTATGACAGCTGATGGCGGAGCTGTTGAGGATCCAACCAGCCTTCGGGCTGAGGACTAAACATACATACATACATACATACATACATGGCGTATGGCTTTTAGTGCCGGGAGTGTCCGAGGACATGTTCGGCTCGCCAGGTGCAGGTCTTTTGATTTGACGGCAATAAGCGACCTGTGCCTACACCCAGCCCCCGTGCCAGCGGAATTAATCAGTGATGGTTAAAATTCCCGACTCTGCTGGGAATCGAACCCGGCACCCCTGTGACCAAAGGCCAGGACGCTAACCATTTAGCCATGGAGCCGGGCATGTGGTGTGGAGAGTGAGCCTGGGGCGTAGCGTAGCACAACGGCTGTGCTCGTGGAACGGCAGATGGGGTACTGTGATTACAATTCCTTATTTGGTCTCTAATTTCATTTTACCGCGGGGCTCGTGGAGCGTGGACGTTTGGTTTTGTTTCGTATTGAGAAGGATGGGATTATTGTTTGGTGACGTATTTTGAGGTTGTTTCGAAGGGAGTGGTTTAATTTGTAGGTATTAATGCCATTATTGACAAGGTTCGGAAGTTCTTGGGTTCAGTAAATTTGCGGGCATGCCCTTGGGTTTGGAAGATGCGATATTTGGTGCAGAGAATGGCGGAGGGTGTTTTGCTGTACTCATACCATCTCTCGCTCTGCTCTAAACGAACAAAAACGTACTGGGTGTTGTCATAGAACCGACGTTAGACTACATTCTGACGTTACAGCATGTTTTACAGAATATGTAATATTTATGGTTTTGAAGAATGAAAGTCATTCATACCCTTACAGTACAGTTTCTGATTTCCACAGTCAATAATTCGTTTCAGACCCACCCACGGTTATTTACAAAGAAAAAAATACTTTTGTTTCGTTGTCTTCTATCATCCCTAGAAGTTGGAGTATTACATTTTTATACAAGCTGTAGATGTTACGCGTAGAAATGGCATCAAACCTGTATCTAATCACATATGACCTATGCAGTTTTCTTTGCGGAAGGCAAGGCGATTTATTTATTGCTTCATCATGATTTCTACTTCAGCTTTCTCTTCCTTGCTCTGTAGTCATTTGGGTGGTTTTACAAAATTAAGTAGACTGTGACGAACATAATTTTACCACCCTAACCTTTAATTAGTCGCCTTTATTTAGGATAAGCCCTCAAGCTTACACCAGTAAATGTCAATTCATCTCATCGTTATGTTATTATGAAATGTGTCTGTTCTCACAGCAGAGTGTACTAAGATACGTAACGCGACAGGGACAGAAAGAGCCACCGCCCTTGCTTAGAAGCTAGTAATGTAATTTCACATCTAGTTGACCTTGGTTCGAATCCTGGTATGAGGCTTGCAGCCTCGAGAGCGTAACCGACGAGGGTAGTATTTGTGTTCTAACGCTCGTTAAAATGGTCGTTAAAATCAGCTGTAGTTTTTTCTGTGTAAACATGCGCATTTGATCAAACGAATAACTTTAAGTATTTGTGGTTAGTAACATTATGCTATGACGCCTACTTGCAATGTTCAAAAAGAAAAAAATGCTTAGTTCAGGGATTTTTCCCGTTCCAGTGAATGAAAAAAATTCTCCGAGACAACACTTTCAATTCCTCGTTCCTCCCGCCCAAACCGGGACGGTAGGGAACTCTAGCTGTCGGTTGATATACAGGCACGTAAAATTCCTCCAGCGAAATAAAATTTCAGGCAGTTCGCCGTCTCCGAAAACCGTAAAAGTGGTTAGTGGGACGTATCGGTGCCAGTAAATTTATACCAACACGAGGTTGGCGTATTTGAGCATCTTCAAATACCACCGGACTGACCAGAATCAAACTCACGAACTTGGACTCAGAAAGCCAGCACTGTACCATCTGAGCCACTCGGCCTAGAGCACACAAAATAAACATCCGTTTATTAGGAATTATTCGTGGATAAAAAAGCCTCATCCGACCAGACAGAACCTTCTTCTTCTTTTTCTTTTCCTACCTCTTTTCCCACATCTGTGGGGTCGCGGGTGCAAACTGTGTCGCACATGTTGATTTGGCCCTGTTTTACGGCCGGATGCCCTTCCTGACGCCAACCCTATATTGACGGATGTAATCACTATTGCGTGTTTCTATCGTTGTTGGTAGTATGGTTTATTGTCTGAATATGAAGAGGAGAGTGTTGGGACGGACACAAACACCCAGTCCCCGAGCCAGAAGAATTAATCAGAAGCGATTTAAGTCCCCGACCCGGCCGGAAATCGAACACGGGACCCTCTGAACCGAAGGCCAGTATACGCTGACCATTCAGCCAACGAGACCATACAGAACCTTCTCTGAATTACGGTAATATTCGGCTTCATTGTTTATACTTTATCCCAGAATCGACACCACACTATAGAGTTTTACTATAAGAAATCCATATTTACACTGAACCATATAATTCAATAATAATAATAATAATAATAATAATAATAATAATAATAATAATAATAATAATAATAATAATAATAATAATCGTACGGCCTCAGCTACAGTATGCAAGCATTTTCATTTGATGCCATCTGGTTGCTTGCTCGTCAGTTTCGACATTCCATTTTACTCTAGGTCTACTAGATGTCAGAATAAACCGAATCGCTCTTAGGCGGTTATGGCTGAGTTTTAATTAATTTTGTCGGATGAACACCAGGGATCTCTTACATACTGACATCGTACGACATGGAGTGTCGAATGGACTTTTTTTACGCCCTTTAAAAATCAGACTACCTCTGCCGGGTTTGAACCCTCTGTAGTACGATCCAAAGGTCGACACTCAACCACTGATCCATCAATGACTTCAGTTCGTTGCGTTATAGGGTCATATCGATCCATGAGACTTTGTGTAAGAACCACATTTCATAATGGAAGGTCCATCAAAGCTTCATGGAATATTTGCGTGAGATTTGGAGATTTCAGATTTTGAAGTCGTACACATTTGAATTCATAATGGAATGGTCGTGTGCTCTCGAGTATCTCCTAGAGTGAACTTGATTTTCTAAGTAGAAATTCCCAGGTTTTGAATGTCGAAAGCCTCCTCCGAATCGAAATTCATCAGCCGCTCTCACTTCGTGTAGTTCATCAATGATTTATCGCACGTCTTCCCTCTTATCCTCAAAACAGAAAATAGTATTATATCGCGAACATTGAAGTATTGGTAATCTACATTTCAGATCTTATCGGTATGCACAACTTTTACTGACCGCGGCCGAATTCAGTTGAAAAACAGTTAAAAGTCACTTGGACAAATAATGTGTTTTTTGTTACTGTACATGCAGGGAACGTTGAAATATAACTTACATAGGTAAAAATATGTATAACGTTCCGGTCTATCCGTACAACTTGGGCTATTACTATAAAAGAAAACTAGACTGTTACTTTTTCATTAACCGAGCTCGATAGCTGCAGTCGCTTAAGTGCGGCCAGTTTCCAGTATTCGGGAAATAGTAGGTTCGAACCCCACTGTCGGTAGCCCTGAAGATGGTCTTCCGTGGTTTCCTATTTTCACACCAGGCAAATGCTGGGGCTGTACCTTAATTATGGCCACGGCCGCTTCCTTCCCACTCCTAGACCTTTCCTGTCCCATCGTCGCCATAAGACCTATCTGTGTCGGTGCGACGTAAAGCAACTATTAAAAAAAATCATTATGTAGGTACTTTCCGTGCTTCAGAAGGAGGAAAGGAAACTCCTTGGAATGTAGTTCAGAAGCGTCATAGAAATGTTTTTGAGGTGGCTGTATATAGACATGTGCTGTATTTTTGTCTGAAAGAAAGTTGTTTGCCCTCTCAACTACAACTTTTCTGAGTCACTAGGAATCTGGGGAAATGTTTTGTGGTGCTACTTTTCGTGTTGACAGTGAGGAGACCAGCAATTTGCCGCACCATTTGCTGTGTCTGACAGTTTCCCAGCTGGAAATCTGATCATCGCTTTTGTTTTATCGTGTACTTACTTTCTTTGTTTACTCGGCGTTTTCTTGTTTATGTTCATGGAAAGACATCCTTGCTCTTAAGGCATTCATCTCCTTACCTGACTGCTCCGCCATGAAAGCATAACCTATTTAAGAAAACAAAACGACTGGTGATAGTTTGAATGATTACTGGAATGATAAGCAATATTCACCTCGATTGATGAATATTCAGCATAGCGGCATTCGGTTAAAAGGGTCCCGGGTTCCATTCCTGGCCAGGTAAAGCATTTTAGCCGCGTCTGATTAATTCTAAGGCTCGGGGACTGGTTGTTTGTGTTGCCGTCAAACATATCTCTTCATTCACACATCACAATGCCAACCACGGATGATACATGAACTTTTTCTTTTTTTTTAAATATCGCTTTACGTCGCACCGACTTAGGTAGGTCTTATGGCGACGATGCGATAGGAAAGACCTAGGAGTTGGAAGGAAGCGGCCGTGGCCTTAATTAAGGTACAGCCCCAGTATTTGCCTGGTATGAAAATAGGAAACCACGGAAAATCATCTTCAGGACTGCCGACAGTGGGGTTCGAACCTACTATCTCCCGGATGCAAGCTCACAGCTGCGCGCGCTCCTCACCGCACGGCCAACTCGCCCGGTGATACACGAACTAGTTGAATATATCTCTCCACAAAGAATTAGCGCCAGGAAGGACATCCGGCCGTAAAACTGGGCCGAACCACATATGCAGTACAGCTCGCACCCACGACCCTACCAGGGTTAGAGAAAAGTGACGTAGAAAGAAAGACAAGTTGGTAGAATGTATCGTTCAGAGACAAACATCTCACCTAGACATGTGTTGAAAGGCATGAGTCTGTGACTTTACATCGACAGTGTTGCCAACTTATATTTTCGATATCCGCTAAATACTACTAAAATTCCGCCAAGAAATCCGATTTCTAATAATAATAATAATAATAATAATAATAATAATAATAATAATAATAATAATAATAATAATAATAATAATAATAATAATATCATGATAAAAGTAAATACCTGCACTCCCCCGATCTGTGAGTTTCACTGGGATTAACCCCCTGCCTGCGAGCCGGCGAGCTAAAACTTGTAGGCGTTTTAGTTGCCGGGTGCAAACTAGGTGAATCCCCGACCTCAAGGGCCACACGCAAAACAGGCCAGTTTATTAAATGGTCTTCCTTCATAGCATGAATATAAATGCTACTCTCTCGCAGTTTCATTATCTGTCGTCATTCGTCAATTAAGAGAGAAGTACCCTTTCTCCACGCATTACATCCAAATAACATGTTTTCCTCATGTGACTGCTAGCTCCTGATAAGAAATACGGAATAGCCCGGAGACAGACTGGAGTACAAACTAAAGAACGTAAAGTGGATAAAACACTAAATTCCGCTATAATAAATCTAGAATTCCGCCAACAAATCCGCTGTCTGCTAAACAGATATATTTCTCCGCCGACAGTCTTCTAATCCCGCCAAATTTAGCGGAAAATCCGCCAAGTTGGCAACACTGATCACGACATGGACATACATGTATGATTTGTTGTTGTTAATTAAGGAAGATAACCTGAGGATGTGCATAGATGTTCAAGTCATATCGCGGACCATTGGAGATCATATGTAGAAAGAAAAACAAGAAAGAAAGTGTGGATGGAAAGGAGGTAGGAAATAAGGAACAGCTATTACAAAGTAATGGCTCTTGTGGGGGTAAGCCGTCACCATCACTAACCGAAAAGGAATGAAATAGGACCCTGGGGAGGAATAACTGCAGGACTTATAAAATAAGCAGGAATGTGATACTAGGGACCTCCTGTAAAGGCGGGCGACGAAGATGGCTTGCCTAATTCAAGATACAAGGAAAATGTTTTGTTTACCTATGAGGTAGCACCTGTCTTCAAGAGTTCTGATGTTCTGCACTTATACAATACTGTTCTGCTGGAGAGACCTTGAGATTCAGTCCAGATTATTGTACCGTTATGTGCGTTAGGAACCGGTTTGTAAGTTCAGTTGCGGTTCCAGGGAAGGATGCTGTGAATTAACCTGTCATTTTCAGCAGCCTGAACGTGAATGGATAGACCGTAATAGAATGAGATCATCCTGGGATGGAGAGGTATGTTTTGGTTGCTAATTCGAGATGCGCGTGATTTTGCAGGTAGACCATCTTTTTTTCTTTCCCTTGAATGTTAATTACAGCCATTCAACAACAGTAATCACTCCACGTTTCGTGGTGATCTTCAGTATATTATTGTAAACACGGCCGGTTTAAACCATTTGTAAAATTCCTTTATATCCTTCTCCCTCAATTCTACACTTATTTAATTATGAAATTTACCACAATGAGTTTATAGCCGACTTTGATGTTCAGTATATATGGTAAAATCCCGTTGATCCGGCTCAAACGCGACCAGGTACGATCCAGAGGACCGAAAATCAGGGTCATCCGATAAAATTAGTGAACGACATAATAATATCAGCCGCCTCTGTGGTGTAGTGGTTAGCGTGATTAGCTGCCACCCCCGGAGGTCCGGGTTCGATTCCCGGCTCTGCCACGAAATTTGAAAAGTGGTACGAGGGCTGGAACGGGGTCCACTCAGCCTCGGGAGGTCAACTGAGTAGAGGTGGGTTCGATTCCCACCTCAGCCATCCTCGAAGTGGTTTTCCGTGGTTTCCCACTTCTCCTCCAGGCGAATGCCGGGATGGTACCTAACTTAAGGCCACGGCCGCTTCCTTCCCTCTTCCTTGCCTATCCCTTCCAATCTTCCCATCCCTCCACAAGGCCCCTGTTCAGCATAGCAGGTGAGGCCGCCTGGGCGAGGTACTGGTCATACTCCCCAGTTGTATCCCCCGACCAAGAGTCTGAAGCTCCAGGACACTGCCCTTGAGGCGGTAGAGGTGGGATCCCTCGCTAAGTCCGAGGGAAAAACCGAACCTGGAGGGTAAACAGATGATGATGATGATGATGATGAATAACTTAATAATAAAATAGTTGTTGAAATTCCATACTCCGACTGCTTTACATAATCTGATCAAACCTGTTGAAACACAAATCAACTGTGCGAATATGATAGAAATATTATAGTCTAGATGTAACCAGAGATTGGTATCTCTGTTTCTCACACACTAATACGGTAACTGGCTTTCATTAGCACTTCCTTCATGTACAGCTACTTTGCAACAATCATCTTCGAAGGCCATTTGACTATTGTTTTGATTTACAAGGGCAATGACCACGGATTAGATTTCATTACAACAATTATTTCTCTCCTGTAATTCGTGGATCAGTGGTGGATTTCAAGTTTTATGGGTTCGATCCCGGCTGAAATTATTGATAACAAAATTAAATTAAACCGTCCTATAGAATTCTGTTTTTCGTTGCTCGACAGTAACGCAATGGCAATGTTGGAATTGTTAGAAAAGCAGGCTAGATGGTATCATTTCGAAAGGTCTGCAACTCAGTAGCTGAGCCCATACGATTAATATTATCAACAATGTTCCTACTGCTTTCATGTAAACAGTGATTTTATTGTCATCCTCAGTTCTTTGATTAAACTGTTAATCGTCTAGTTTGGAGTTAGTGGTTCTGTAGAGTCAAGTCAAAACTACAGGAAATATTTAAATCCTCAACCTGTTTCCAGTCATGAGACCGGATCTCTCTTGAAGACGTTCTAATTTTTTCTCAATATCTCTGCGCATGTAGAACATGTTGTTCATTTGGCATTAAGATGAAATGAACGGTACTTCTGAGTGCTGGGTTAAATCCAGGTTAGATTACTGAGTATACTAATTAGCAATCAATCACGTAATTTGATGCGATAATTTATATCTAGTGAACTTGAAACATTCCCCGCTTATTGGCGAATCATCTGCTATCACTCAACACCCAGACGAAAACTTCGTGACCTCACGCCAATAGAGCCCAGACCGCAATATCCTACTGCAGGTTATCTCGAGCTAACATCAAGGAATATCGTAGCTCTGACCGCGCCCAACCGCACAATTTCCGCACCACCGCAAGCAGCAAAACGGGTTTTCAATCTGGCCGCCGTACTTTTCGATAAATAATGATGTTCAAATTATCCTGACAATTCAATTCGTATTTGTTTCTTTTTTGTATAACAGGCCTTTGGCGGCGAGATTTAGATGAATGAACTCTTCCTGGTTTTTTTAGAGAGGTGAGAGACAGTAAGTAAGAAAGAAAGAAAGAAAGAAAGAAAGAAAGAAAGAAAGAAAGAGACTAAGAGAGAGGAGGATAGTGAACTAGACTGGCATTGTTACAATCTATATGTTATAGTGGAATCTATATACATAGTCTACATAAAATATGAGTTTTGTCTGTACATTGCTCAGAATTGAAAAAGAATGGTATTTTTGTATCGGTCGTGTCTACAGTAACAAGGAAATGTACTTTTTTAATTTTCCGTCATTTTTGTCTGTCTGTCTGTCTGTCTATCTGTATGTATGTACGCGCATCACGACAAAACGGCTGAAGAGAATTTAATGAAAATCGGTATGTACAGTCGCTACATTCTAGACCATAAATAATTTTATTCACGCTGAGTGAAATTGGCAGTTTAGGGGAAGGCCTGAAATTTAATTATCAAATATTTATGTTATTAGCGGCCCTAACGATAAAATATGCCGGTCCCGTGGTGTAGGGGTAGCGTGCCTGCCTCTCGCCCGGAGGCCCAGGGTTCGATTCCCGGCCAGGTCAGGGATTTTTCTCTCGACCTGAGGTCTGGTTCGATGTCCACTCAGCCTACGTGATTAGAATTGAGGAGCTATCTGACGGTGATATGGCGGCCCCGGTCTCGAAAGCCCAGAATAACGGCCGAGAGGATGCGTCGTGCTGACCACACGACCTCTCGTAATCTGCAGGCCTTCGGGCTGAGCAGCGGTCGCTTGGCAGGCCAAGGCCCTTGCAAGGGTGTTACGTGCCGTGGGGTTTGATTTGGATCGATAAAATACTACATAAATAAATTTATACAGTTTTGCCGTACTGGCTGACTTTCATGATTTACACTTTTGTTGCGTACTTCACATCAACACCGAACACAGTTAACATGGAAATGTTGTCCAATCGTGTTAACTGGCGACGGTGATAGTTTCTGTTGTGATTGTCTTAAGGTTAAACTGAAGGGAAACTGAAGTAATAGATGGTATTAGTGATCATGAAGCTGTTTTTGTGGTAGTTAAAAATAAATTTGATAGAAAGGAAGGTCTTAAAAGTAGGACTGTTAGGCAGTACCATATGGCTGATAAAGCAGGCATGAGGCAGTTTCTAAAAAGTAACTATGATCGGTGGAAAACGGTAAATAAAAATGTAAACAGACTCTGGGATGGGTTTAAAGAAATTGTTGAGGAATGCGAAAAAAGGTTTGTACCATTAAGGGTGGTAAGGAATGGTAAAGACCCACCTTATTATAATAGAGAAATAAAGAGACTAAGAAGAGGTGCAGACTGGAAAGAAATAGAGTTAGAAATGGCTGTGGAAGTAGGGAGAAATTGAAGGAACTTACTAGAAAATTGAATCTAGCAAAGAAGGCAGCTAAGGATAACATGATGGCAAGCATAATTGGCAGTCATACGAATTTTAGTGAAAAATGGAAGGGTATGTATAGGTATTTTAAGGCAGAAACAGGTTCCAAGAAGGACATTCCAGGAATAATTAATGAACAAGGGGAGTGTGTATGTGAGGATCTTCAAAAGGCAGAAGTATTCAGTCAGCAGTATGTAAAGATTGTTGGTTACAAGGATAATGTCGAGATAGAGGAGGAGACTAAGGCCAAAGAAGTAATAAAATTTACATATGATAACAATGATATTTACAGTAAGATACAAAAGTTGAAAACTAGAAAAGCGACTGGAATTGATCAGATTTCTGGGGATATACTAAAGACAATGGGTTGGGATATAGTACCATATCTGAAGTACTTATTTGATTATTGTTTGGTCGGAGGAGCTATACCAGATGAATGGAGAGTTGCTATAGTTGCCCCTGTGTATAAAGGAAAGGGTGATAGACACAAAGCTGAAAATTACAGGCCAGTAAGTTTGGCATGCATTGTATGTAAGCTTTGGGAAGGCATTCTTTCTGATTATATTAGACATGTTTGTGAAATTAATAACTGGTTCGATAGAAGGCAATTCGGTTTTAGGAAAGGTTATTCCACTGAAGCTCAACTTGTAGGATTCCAGCAAGATATAGCAGATATCTTGGATTCTGGAGGTCAAATGGACTGTATCGCGATTGACCTGTCCAAAGCATTTGATAGGGTGGATCACGGGAGACTACTGGCAAAAATGAGTGCAATTGGACTAGACAAAAGAGTGACTGAATGGGTTGCTATATTTCTAGAAAATAGATCTCAGAGAATTAGAGTAGGTGAAGCTTTATCTGACCCTGTAATAATTAAGACGGGAATTCCTCAAGGCAGTATTATCGGACCTTTATGTTTTCTTATATATATAAATGATATGAGTAAAGGAGTGGAATCGGAGGTAAGGCTTTTTGCGGATGATGTTATTCTCTATAGAGTGATAAATAAGTTACAAGATTGTGAGCAACTGCAACGTGACCTCGAAAATGTTGTGAGATGGACAGCAGGCAATGGTATGTTGATAAACGGGGTTAAAAGTCAGGTTGTGAGTTTCACAAATAGGAAAAGTCCTCTCAGTTTTAATTACTGCGTTGATGGGGTGAAAGTTCCCTTTGGGGATCATTGTAAGTATCTAGGTGTTAATATAAGGAAAGATCTTCATTGGGGTAATCACATAAATGGGATTGTAAATAAAGGGTACCGATCTCTGCACATGGTTATGAGGGTGTTTAGAGGTTGTAGTAAGGATGTAAAGGAGAGGGCATATAAGTCTCTGGTAAGACCCCAACTAGAGTATGGTTCCAGTGTATGGGACCCTCACCAGGATTACCTGATTCAAGAACTGGAAAAAATCCAAAGAAAAGCAGCTCGATTTGTTCTGAGTGATTTCCGACAAAAGAGTAGCGTTACAAAAATGTTGCAATGTTTGGGTTGGGAAGAATTGAGAGAAAGAAGAAGAGCTGCTCGACTAAGTGGTATGTTCCGAGCTGTCAGCGGAGAGATGGCGTGGAATGACATTAGTAGACGAATAAGTTTGAATGGCGTTTATAAAAGTAGGAATGATCACAATACGAAGATAAAGTTGGAATTCAAGAGGACAAACTGGGGCAAATATTCATTTATGGGAAGGGGAGTGAGGGACTGGAATAACTTACCAAGGGAGATGTTCAATAAATTTCCAATTTCTTTGAAATCATTTAGGAAAAGGCTAGGAAAGCAACAAATAGGGAATCTGCCACCTGGGCGACTGCCCTAAATCCAGATCAGTATTGATTGATTTAAAAGCCGCATGGCCATCAACCCATATCAACAAGAGCAATATTATTGTGAAGACTATCAAAATGAGAAAAAGGAGGTCGTGAAGGAATGATCGCTTGAAGAATACGGCAAGAGGAAGGAAAGACTGCCTTTATATTGGATGCCCTGATATCCGAGTCGGAAGGAAACTAAATGTGAAAGCTTACAATATCGAAAACCCATAAAATTGATCAACAATAACATTAAATTGGCTATTGTTTGTTGTGATGTGCTTTGTCTCTGCCCCTGGGGAGTTAGGTACCTTTCTTTTTATAGCATGGCATTCCTCTGGTTTATACATGGTCTGATAATTACTGGTATGTGACACACTGATTCATCACAGTATTCCAGCTATTCTATCCCTGCTATGTTCTATGTTATAGGAATGGGAGGTTGCTCACTTAACGGATAGCAGTAAAGCAGTGTTCAGCGCTGTTTGTGACTGCATCCTTCCATTTCTGAAACTAGTGACGGTTTGAACGGCAGCGTAGAGCAGTGCTGTTCGTGAAAAGTGAGAAACTTTGCCCTTTTTAACTTGATCGAGCATTTCGTATGAGAGCATTGCTTTTAACCACGACATTCCAGTCAGTAAATATTGTATGCTGACAAGAATACTGACGTCATGGTCTTATTTTTAGTTGCCAAGCCTCGAAACATCTCAGTGAAAGGATGAAAAAGGAGAAGTCGATGACTGTAACACCTTGGGCGGGAGGGTCGAGAAGAACGAATAAATCTGCTGGAGAGAGAGATAGATGGGTAAATTGTATAAACTTCACCCACAGGTGGCCGTAACAATGAATAATAATAATAATAATAATAATAATAATAATAATAATAATAATAATAATAATAATAATAATAATAATAATAATAATAATAATAATAATAATTGCAATACCTCAGTTATCGAGTTCTGATGTTGTGCCATCTAGACAGCCTGTATAACAGTTTTGACATTTCGATTGTGCTGCCATCTAGTAACGAAAATGAAATTATACTCGACAGTTCTTGTGTTTGAGTTAATTTTATTTAATCGAGTAGCAATGAGCGTGCCACCAGAGATCTTTAACATGTCACCAGCAACATATGGCATGGCAGGCTTTTTGACTACCTTTCAAAAATCGACTACCTCAGCTGTAATTGAAACATCGAATTTGGGATATGACACCCTATCCCTACGCCGAGGTAGATTACACTCGTACTATCCGTTCCATTAGTGGTCTGAGAACTCTACGGCGCAGTATACGACAAATGCTATCTCGTCATAATGGGCATGAGGTGCGAGGAAACGGCTCAAGGTCCCGCCTGCTCAACTTTTGCCGACATTCCGTGGCTAGTTTGAAGGTTGTTCCAGATAGGCGTGGCCAGTACGGTAACGGGTTTGCTATTTTAAACCAGCGCGCCACGAAAGTGAGGGAACGTTACCAAAGTGTTGAATCACGCACGGCTTAGACTGGAACGAATCGTCTGACGTCGCTAGTTCATTCAGAAAATACGGTCACAAACCAGTCACAACAGCGTTAATTCTCTTTCTATCAATCATTCCACCTCCGTCTAACATTCAGTTCAAGGGAATTGCTCCGAATACAACCGGATTTTTAGTATTTGATTTCTCCCTCATACGTACTTTTTCTTGACCGATAACCTTCATGTTATATACATTCTTATATATTTCTCTTTTTTCTCTGATTTGTCCTGTTCGGCCGCTCATTTCGATAACCTGCCAAGCTTCGTAAAACAATATTATTTAATTATTTAATTTTTTATTTATTTATTTATTTATTTATTTATTTATTTATTTATTTATTTATTTATTTATTTATTTATTTTATGCATTAATTCTCCAGGAGTAATTTTATCTAATCATAATATGAAGTCCTGCACATTTATCTGTTTGATGCAGTTTTCCATTTGTATAGAAGATTTATTGAGAAAGGTTTAGGTGAATTAAAAATAATCTACGGTTAAAGAGAGCATAGTTACATGGTTAAGGCCCTGGGAGGGTTTAAGTAAAGACTTCCACTATTCATAACCTCGGAATTTGGTGGAGTAGTGTGGTTAGCTCTTCGCCCAGGCGCCTTTGCCCCCAGGAATTAACTTCGCACTTATTTTTGGAGGAGCCTAATTGAACCTCACGGCCATGTGCATCTCCGGAAGTGGAAAATCTCGTTCCTTAGATTTTTCGACTTCCTGACGGTGAATCGAACCCATGTCCTTCCGAGTAAGGCGAGCACGCCTTCACCGCCTCTGCCAGACGGCCCCTAGGTCACGAGGTACTATCTTAATGTTGACTTAAAGTGGGTGAGGTTAATTATTCAGCTGAAGAAAGCAGTCTTGCCAGTTCCGACATTCGACAAGTAGCTTAAAATCTCACCACAATCCACTAATGACATTCTGTCTCATTTCGTTTATTTGACTCAACTAAGTGTTTGGAAATGATAGAGTCAGTTTGAGTACGTCAGATAGTTTCATTTCACATGATAGGTCAGGGAAATTAACATTGCAGGCCTGTTAAGTTACGCTGTTCCCGAACCCATTTGCCAAGATTTATGAATGGTGTAAAACGGGTTGGTACCTTCGCTGAATGTTCAACGAAGGTAAATTAGTTCAAAGAACCACAAGTTAGATTTCTGGCCAGGTTAGAGATTTTGGTCGCGTGTGGTTAATTTCTCTAGGACTATGACTAGGACTAGGTGTTTGTGTTTACTTTAATATGCTCCTCTTCTTTTACGCCTGTACATCACGCTTCCAACCACCAAAAAGCACAACATAGTGCATACATATCTCGTGGGTGGGACCGGTAGAATAACACCCATGGCAGCTACTGCCTTTCGCGAGAAGCGACTAAGGGGCCCATGGGGCTCTGAACTTGGGGAAGGTGGGGGAGGGGGAGCGAGCGTGCGTTGGTTACCACGGGGTCCTTAGCTGAGTCCTGATATTTCTTCCACTTACTTGTGCCAGGCTCCTCACATTAATCTCCCTTATTCAATTCCTGTTCTTTCCGACTCCGACATACTTAGGTTTGCGAAGCCTAGGGAGTCTTCCAATTCCATGCCCTTTCTTTGGTCGATACCTTCGTTTTTCGAAGAGACGGATCCCGTCCATGTTTTCTCTCTGATTAGTGTTATATAGAGGATGGTTGCCTAGTTGTAATTCGTCTTAAAATAATACCACCACTTCACATAGAGTTGGTGTCGAGAAGGGCGTTCGGCCATATACATAGAACTAGATTTGCGCAAGAGGACGGTTAGCGTCTGTTAGGTCGCCAATACGAAGATTAATGGTTGTGGGACTGTTTATGTTGCCCTCACCTTAATCTGCAGCCTATAAACCGGGTGACATTGAAAGATCTGGAAGGGCTGTTCAGCAACTAAGTTTTATTTCTCATGAGGAGCTGTAAAAGTGTGCATTAAAAAATAAAGGAATACAACGATTGTCTTTGAGATAATTGGGGCTGAGTAATGAAGGACTCCTTCTGCGATGTTCTCTCTTTCCTTTTTCTGTTTTGTTTTTTGTTTTTGTTATTTGTATGTATTGGTTCAGAGTGCCTTTTATTTCATTCTAAAGTCGCGTCGCTTATTGCTGAAGTCTAGATCACACTGGAATGAAATCAAACAACACAGTGATTTATTGCCAAATCGACTGCATAATTAATTGGAATAAAACAAGATAGACAATGAGCAAAAGCGGTAATGGCTAATATAACTGAAGCACAGCGACTGTTTATTTTCAACTGTCGCAGTTAAGGAGAGTTTATTGCTTGTTGCCACGCAGGATAGCCAACAAGGTAGTTTAATATATTCGTAAAGTAAGTCTTTATGGACGATCAAGTTATATACAGAGAGTATGTGAAACCTGACTTTACCGAGCTCGATAGCTGCAGCTGCTTAAGTGCGGCCAGAATCCAGTATTCTGGGTTCGAACCCCACTGTCGGCAGCCCTGAAGATGGTTTTCCGTGGTTTCCCATTTTCACACCAGGCAAATGCTGGGGCTGTACCTTAATTAAGGCCACGGCCGCTTCCTCCCAGTCCTAGCCCTTTCCTGTCCCATCGTCGCCATAAGACATATTTGTGTCGTGCGACGTAAAGCCAATAGCAAAAAAAAAACTGACTTTAAAGCAGGGTGAGTTTGAGGTCTGTTCTTAAAACTAACAATATTCAGGGATTTTTCCTATCGTTTAGCCTTAGTTATGGAGGATTATGTGGTTGAGTTCGCTTGTTCTGGCAGAGAAACTGGGAAGAACAACGAAAGAAAATATTAACAGAGGAATTTGTGAAAATATACCTAAGGATTTTTATGCATGATGCTTTTATTTTCTTCATAGAAAGGTCTTATGGCGACGATGGGATAGGAAAAGGCTAAGGTTGGGAAGGGAGCCACTGTGGCCTTAATTAAGGAACAGCCTCATTTGCTTTCTGTAAAAATGGGAAAGTTCGGAAAACCATCTTGAGGGCTGCCGACAGCGAGGTTCGAACTCACTGTCTCCCGAATACAAGCTCATAGCCATTAGCATAGCAATATTAGTTGCCGTCCTCGAAGATCTGGGATCGATTCCCGATATTATCAGATATTTAAGAATGATAGGAGGGATGGTATGCGTTTATAAAGGTACATGCAGCTCACCTTCATAAGGGTGTGCCTGTTAAGAGCTGCATCTCCTCGAGAATAAGAGGACTTTCATAGCAAAATGTTCTCCCAGCGTCGTCAAGTGATTAGCATAGACTATTACCGCCCACGCTCGATTTTCATCTATGCCTCCAATTTGTGACTGGCTACAGGGACTTCAGCAACGGAGTGTTCTGAGATTTGAGTTTAAATCTCATTCAGTGTAGTCCTGCAGCTACTTTTCCGTGGATTACTATTGGGATGTACGTAGGAGGTTTTACCATAATATTTCAAATTTTCTTCAAATGCAGTGTCCAAATGCAAATGCAATGTCTGTCGTTGATCCAAGCATCAACTCCAGTGACAGTTTGCCACTAGCCATTTATAACCAGTGCCAGTATTATATACCAGCGTACACCAGCTCACGCTGACCACTGCATGCACATAAATGTTCTCCGGTGTGAGTCTCCATAATTCTCTGCATTATGTTCTGACACGTTGATTGAGCTTCCCACAAACAAATGTGTATACATCACGATTAAGGCTGACGTCTCCTTCTTTATTGTAATGTGTTAATAACCTCGGTGTTATAGGAAGACGTACTGTAATTCTTGGTGATTTCACTGAAGTTATAATTTCTTCTGCGGCATTCCCCTCTGGAGGTTTTGTTTTATCTTGTTTCCAGCAAATTACTTGACGCTGAACTAACAAACGTTTGTAACAAGAACTTGATACTACTGGGGGCCAATAAGCGTTCAGCTTTCATACAATCTATCACACTTGGTAGCTCGGTGAGGGGGTTTGAAAAAAGGAATTTGTATGCATGTATACTTTTAAATGATTAAAGAAGATACCACTGTTTTTATTCGCCTACGACACCTACAGTTGGAATGTCCACTACTACAGCGCAGTTTACATAGGTCCACTCGGCGATTTGAGGAACTTCTCTCCACATGCCAAGCATTGTTCCAGTACAGGTCATTACTGTCAATCGATAGCTTACAATACTCCATACGAAACTTTTCACGAAGTGCTTTCGGTACCCCCATGTTGATGGTCTTAGATGTTAGTTGACTTTTTTTTTTTTTTTAGAAAACTTTCTTCGCCAATGCAATCCAGGCGTTTACTTCTCTTGCATATTTTCTGTCAGATGTGATCAGATTTCCTAGATATCTGAATTCCTTTACTTGGTCTAGGTATTCTCCATCCATCGACATATTGGTAATTTGGTCGTCCTACTTTGTGCACGTTATTATCTCGATCTACTTTTTGTTTATTTCACCGCCTTCGTAATGTACAGGCCGTACTGTAGAAAGCGCGCCAAGCCAATCAGCTGATCAATTGAGGCGAGCTAAGCGAATGTTATAAATTGTACTAGTGAATGTAATCCTTAAGGATTCGGAGCATTCTTAGGATAATTGTGACCGTTGAGAGATAAAAATTCATATTTAAGTATATTGCATGTTTTTCTTTAAAGTTATCACATCAGGGTTTACGTAAACAGCTGTTATTAAGATAATGAGTCCTCATAGTTTAGGTTAGATATGGTTCCTTCACGTGGTGAGTAATATAAATTCAAGGGACGTAATACTTCTCGTGTAATTTATTCATTTAATTGTTATGTATAACACGTTTTTGTGGAAATATAATGTGCTACAAATTTAAATACAGAGTGTGAAAGTTCGCATTTGCCACAATGTTATGAACTTGTGCGTACCACGGCGAAAATACAACTATACAAGTAAATAGACATTCATATTTTCATTTCCTTCGTATGGGGGCAGGTTACCTTTATGAAAAACGAAAATTCCAACTGAAGAAATACCTGTTACAAATAATAAAGGTGTGTGTGTTTCATTCATTTTCCAGAGCGGATGATGAGTTCTGCTTTTGACTTTCTTGTTACACAGATTTACAACAGAGCGTTTTATTGTTGATACAGAACAAGCATAAAAGTGGACAGTAACCAATGGAACCTACTTATGGTTATTTCTTGGGTTCGTAAAGTTGAGTACGCGCTGCATTTTCTCCACAAAATTAATGCAAATAAAAACCATTCCTCGGCAGTTTACGTGAATGTGTGAAGTAACTAATAGATCAGGCTGATTAGTGCATTAATATTTGGGAAAACATGGGCTATTCCTAAACAAAAAGAAATGATACAAATGTTTGTATATACGAAAGGGTCTCAAGAAAGTCTTCGAAGGATAGTGCCACAAGTGTCAACAATAACAACAACAAAAACCAAGAAAGCTACTGTATTTATGGCCATCTAGAGGTATGGAAGTACAGTTTATTATTGCACGTTTGTTTTCTCCATATTTGTATTAATGCAAAATAATTATTTGTTGGATACATTGACGAGTAAAACACTGAAGCTTTGACTGCGTAGATCTCACTACAAGCCTACATCTCATAGACCTGACTTACGAGTTATAATGCGATTACAGGTTTTAGTGATCTCACCTGTAATATTAATACAACATTTGTAAATATTTCGTAATAACAAAAGGTACAGACGCATCATGTCCTTGCATCACACGGGTCGGACGGAGGAAACAATCCGCCTCTTTGTGTGACGTCATCGGAGCTACAATACGGCCTGTACATAACGAAGGCAGTGTTTATTCTCATACAGTACCTCTCAGTTTGCAATTCGTTCGTGTGATTTAGTGCCTTTTCTGTATCTTATCCATTCCATGCTGTATCATCTGCAAATCATATGGGACTTGTATTAACTTGTACGCCATGGCTGTAGGTAGATACCATTCCTTTATGGCTTCTTCTTTATATACATTAAATAATAAATACACATCCTTGCCTTACGCCCTTTCCGGATATTGCTTCTAATATTTGTTCTTCAGTTAATGCTGTCTGGTTCTTATAAAGATGGTAGAGTATTCTTCTGTCTCTGTCGCCTATTTTCAGCTTTCTTACGATTTCAAACAGAACTTTACGTTATCAAAGACTTTCTCTGTATCGATGGAAGCTATTGCCATTGGTCGGTCTAATTCTAGGGATATTTCGATAATAATCAACACTTCAAATTGCTTCGTGGTGTCTTCCCTTTCTAAATGCAAACTGTTCTCATATACGAGTATTATCAATTATCATTTACCGTACTTCCCTCTCTATCCTATGGCAGATAATTATATTTAGAGACATAGGAGAGGAGGCTGAACGTTCTATCATCTTCATTCATCTGGTCTCTATGCATGCATGTTACCTTTCATGCCATTTTAAAGACCATCACTCCCTGTGAAGAAACAATCTCACATTCAGAACGGCTACCGTCATTAGGAGCGACTGGAATAATAATCATCATGTAACAGCAAATTAGTAGCCCAGTGTACGCTATTTAAATTAAAGTGAAGATATAAGATGAAACATTGAAAACATCTGTTTTCCTTTTTCGTTTATCGTACAATGTACGTGTGGTGGGCTCAGATTGTTCGTAAAAACATACCGTGCAATATTAAGCTGTAAGAATTGCATGTACTTTCTGCAAGCTTGTAATGAGTTTAAAATTAAATATCGAACCATGACCATTCGTATATTAGGTTCGCAATCTTCCGTGTTCGGTTGCAATGTAATATCTTGTACTTCCCACAGGGCACGTGGGAAATTTTAAGGTAGTTGATGTGTGAGGAATGAAGCCAATCCACTACGTGCATTTTTCTAAAATTCTCGTCCGGCTCCATGGATAAATGGTTAGCGTGTTGGCCATTGGTCACAGAAGACGTGGGTTCGATTCCCGGCAGGGTCGAGAAATTTTAACCATAATTGGTTAATTCCACTGGCACTGGGGCTGGGTGCATTTGTCGTCTTCATCATCATTTCATCCTCATCACGACGCGCCGGTCGCCTACGGGCGTCAAACCAAAAGACCTGCATCTGGCGAGCCGAACTTGTCCTTGGGCACCCCCGGCACTAAAACCCATACGCCATTTCATTTTTTTTTTTCTAAAATTCTCGTCTCTCAACCAGCGAATGACCGCTGCGAATGTCAAAAATTGTTAAATCTTTTAGAATTTATAGCTTTGTATGGAAAATGGTGAAAAAGTGTCTCCTCCCTCCCTTACTGTCATCTTCAGTTTTATAAACTATCTTCTTTTCCTCATTTCCTGAACGTTTTCTCAATTTTCTTGGGTCAGCACTAATGTGGATTAAGCCCAGTTGTACGATTGACCCCATGTTGAGGGATTTACACATTATTGGATGTTTTTGTGGTGGTTAATAGTGTGATATGTTATATTCAGTGGGAGATGTGTATTAAGAAGACTACAAATACCCAACCCCCGGGCTAAAGAAATAAAATTAAACGCGACTAAAATCGCCGACCCGACCGGGAATCTAACTCGACACCCTATGAACCGACGGACATTACACTGACCATTCAGCGAAGAATATGGATAATACTGAGTATTCTTTCTAACACTGAGACGTACCTGTTTCAATAATTCGTCGCTATTAAAAAAATAATAATAACAGTGATATGTTAGAATTTTATTCTAACAGAAATATATTTCAAAACTCTGTCTCCCATTAACCTCAAGACAGGTTTTATACAACACTTCCCAGAGCCCACATACTTGGGACCATTTCTTAAAAATAATTAAATCCATTCTGGTATGTCCCTTTTGTACTACCGAGGGATTGTGGAAAAATGACATGTTACGAGAGAAATACAATCCAAGCACTATGGGTCGTATATGACCCATTAGCCTAAAATGGGTTACCTGTTTAATTTAGAAATAGCATTTGTGGACAGCTTCTCTTAAACTGACTGTGATTTAAAGACGAAAGAGTTGAAAGTGTGACTCAAACCTGAATCCTGTACTCCCCGAACGGGAGGGCGAATCATTCCAAGACGGCCAAGATATATATTGTGTTGCATTGTTTGTCTTTTAAGACATCTGCTGGGAAACGACTGGATCTCTACGAAACCACTTACTGATATCCAGAGTGTTAAGCGCTGGTCGGTGCTTTAAAAACGTAGGAACGACTTTGGAGAATAGTTGACCTTAAAGCGATTGTAATTTTAAGACGAAAATATGACCGCCCTTGTGACTAGAAATTCTATACTCCACGTTAGCCATTCCGTTAGGGGAAACTTCACAAGAGAGACGCTTTTTGACGTTTAATTGGCTGTATTTTATATTTAGCTAAGTACTAATAACATCCATCATACGTCTGTTATCTTACACACTTGTCATGCACTCTGTTGTCTCGTAATTCATAACGTTAGAATTTATGACTTCTGCAACCTAAACGAGTGTGAAGTTATTGTGTAACCTGTCAGTTTTCAACGTTCCATAATTGATGACCATATGATTCGCCAAGCAAAGGAATGCTTTACTTGTTCTGTAACGGTATTTGCCACCTCCAACTAGCGCTCGGTTAAACTCGACTGAACTTCAAACACGATTGGAACGAGAGAGCTATAACCCGGCACTCAGTCGGCAAGCCTTTGTTCTCAGAAACCGAAGGTCAGTCTTAGAATTCCTTTAAGAGAAGTCTGTACTGTTGTTTTTTTGCGGACCGAAATTTGAACGGTTCTTTTCTTGTTATCCGTGCTGTTATTCTCTCCTAAATGACACGATCTATCACTGCTGATTTATTTGGTAATCATAAGTGAAAACAATTATACTTAAAAGTCACGGATACTCAGGAAAAAAAAAACCTTAAGCCCCCTTTAGCAAGAAAGTCATGCTCATTTGCGGGAGGAAAAGTGTCTTAAGGTGGTGATTATTATTGGGCAACGATCCTCTATTAACATTACTCAGAAGCAAAATGGAAGAGGTCCGACACTTCAGAATCGGTAAAAGAGAGGGAGGGGCCATCGAGGGCTTGCAAATGAAATACTCCCTAGGCTTCGCAACGATGATGGGACGCGAGAGGGCTAGAAGTGGGAAGGAAGCGGCCGTGGCCTTAATTTACAGCCCCAGCATTTGCCTGGTGTGAAAAATGGGAAACTACGGAAAACCATGTTCAGAGCTGCCGACAGTGGGGTTCGAACGCACTATCTCGCGAATACTGGATACTGGCCGCACTTAAGCGACTGCAGCTATCGAGCTAGGTCATTGTATAATAAGTAAGTAAAACATTAAGAACAAGAGTTTACCAGTGGAGGTCGGATTGGATAGATGAAGGCGAGTAGGTGGAATCAATGTCTCACTGAGCTAGGGGGCCTGCGGTCGCAAACCTTAGCTCCCAAGATTAAAACAATGGGCCCCTTTAGTCAGCTTTTACGACAGACAGGGGATACTGGTGGATGTATTCTACCAGTCCATCCACAGGGTGGGGTTAGGAGGAAGTGTCTTGAAATATATGAATATTACTGTCAAAGGCGAACTACTATTATTGATTATTCGACCAGGAAATGACGTGGAAAATTCTTCTTACTCACATTCCAGAACGACTGGCTTCTAATCTCATACAAAAAATAGCCAGATTGTTTGCCTTCTGCTCCTTGTTCAGACAAAATAATATATAAAATACGGGAGGACCTAGGAAGTTGCAAATTTGCATGCAAGTAGACCCTAAGTCGTAAGGATGCAAGAATACTTTTCCTTTTCTAAATTACTGGGATCAGCACTGCACGTGGATAGAGCTCAGGTTTACGTTGGGATATCGGTATTAACAACAACCGTATGTGGAGAGATGTATTCATTGTTGCATGTTTCTGTGTGATTTGTTGCATGTTAATGCAAACACCCAGCCCTCGAGCTAGAGGAATTAACCCCACCGGAAATCGAAGCCGTTGCCCTCGGAACCAAAGGCCACAACCCTGACCATTCATCCAAGGAGCAGGATGGTGCAAGAATAGGTGGTAACCAAAATTTCTCACTGAGTTCTCAAAAAAGTGGGTTTTCCGAAAAGTCTGTAATTGCGAAATAAACCATGTCCTTTGTCGCACTGACATTGAAGTGCGGTTTCCTTTTTGCGATCGAGTAACTATTTTCTGTGAGAACCGCCTTCTTGATGTCAAGAACCACACAAATCTTTTGTGTCATCGTCCAACAAATTACAATGGGGCAACATGTGAATGGTCGTAAAAGGCTAGGAAAACAACAGATAGGGAATCTGCCACCAGGACGACTGCCCTAAATGCAGATCAGTATTGATTGATTTGATTGTAAATACCGGTAATTCATTTCATTCATATACTCTGCCTTTTGCCAGATCTTGTCATGGGATAAACCTCTTCCACTTTTGCCTGTCCATAGCCAAATTTTTCATGTCCGAATATTTCTTTCCTTTGATTCTGTCCAGCATATGATATATTTTCCTTCTTTTCTTGCCTTTCACTATTCCTTCTATGCCTTCTCTCAATAAACAGCCCCTCCCCACACCCACCCCCCTCAAACAATGGCCGATTCGGTTCATTTTTCTCCTTTTAATGATTTTCAATATAGTTCGTTCTTCTCCAAATCTTCATTCCACCGAGCTCGATAGCTGCAGTCGCTTAAGTGCGGCCAGTGTCCAGTATTCGGGAGATAGTAGGTTCGAACCCCACTGTCGGCAGCCCTGAAAATGGTTTTCCGTGGTTTCCCATTTTCATACCAGGCAAATGCTGGGGCTGTACCTTAATTAAGGCCACGGCCGCTTCCTTCCCACTTCTAGCCCTTCCCTGTCCCATAGTCGCCAAAATACCTATCTGTGTCGGTGCGACGTAAAACAACTAGCAAAAAAATCTTCATTCCTTACCTGGTCTTTCCATTTCACTTGCTCTATTCTCATCCATATCCATATCTCTAGTGTCTCCAGTCTTCTTTCGTCTTTCTTTCGTACTGTCCAAGGGTCTGCACCATACAGCGCAGTGCTCCAGATATAACACTTCGCCAAGTCTTTTCCTCAAATCTTTGTTTAGTGGCCCACAAAATAATTTTCATTTTATCTTGAAACCTTCTTTTGCCATGGCAATGAATGAAAACCTACAACCTGTTTTTCAGTCATTGACAGTGTCAGGGATGTAATGATTGAAGCAGATATAGGCTATTAGTACGATGGGGTCGCCACTCCCAAAGTGATTTATTAATGACTGATAGATGCTATGAAATGAGAATGGAGTGTTGCTGGAATGAAATATGACAGGGAAAACCGGAGTGCCCGGAGAAAAACCTGTCCCACCTCCGCTTTGTCCAGCACGAATCTCACATGGAGTGACCGGGATTTGAACCACGGTATCCAGTGGTGAGAGGCCGACGCGCTGCCGCCTGAGCCACGGAGGATCTTTGCCATGGCAATACCTTTCTTATTTTCTGTTGTGCAGTGCATATCTTCCACGATCATACTTCCCAAATATTTAAAGTTATTGACTTGCTCTATTTGGAGCCTTCGCGGCTCAGGCGACAGCACGCCGGCCTCTCACCGCTGGGTTCCGTGGTTCAAATCCCGGTCACTCCATGTGAGATTTGTGTTGGACAAAGCGGAGGCGGGACAAATTTTCTCCTGATACTCCGGTTTTCCGTGTCATCTTTCATTCCAGCAACACTCTCCAATATCATTTATCTCATCTGTCAGTCATTAATCATTTCCCAAAAGGAGAGCGACAGGTTTCGGCAGCCGGCACAATTCCTATCCTCGCCGCTAGATTGGGGGCTTCACTCATTGCATTCCTGACCCGGGCGAATGACTGGAAACAGGCTGTGGATTTTCACTTGCTCTGTTTCTTTACGCCCTATATTAATACAACATTTTCTGCCTCTCCCTCCACTTATCATACTTTTAGTCTTCTTCTTATTAATTCCCATTCCATATTCTTTTAGTTTCATATTGAGTTCATTTAACATTTGTGTCATTTCTCGTGCACTTTCTGCCATCACAATAATATCATCTGCAAATAAACCTTAAAAAAAAAACCTAATAAATGCGAATAAATTATTAACTGTCTCCGAGAATTTTGGGTTTTTGAAAAGTTAAACATTTATCTGAGGGTAATTTTGTTTGCAGGGCTGAGTGGCTAAGATGGTAGAACGTTGAACTACTAAACCCAAATTGGCGCATTCAATCCTGGTTCAGTTTAGTGGTATTTGAATGTGCTCAAATACGCCAGCTTCTTGTCGATATATTTACTGGCACGTGAAAAAAATCCTGCGGGACAAAACTGCGGCAGCTCGACGTCCCCAGAAACCAGTAAAAAGTAGTTAGTGGTACTTAAAATTATTATTATTATTATTATTATTATTATTATTATTATTATTATTATTATTATTATTATTATTATTATTATTATTATTATTATTATTATTGTAATTGTGCTTCCAAATAGGTGAACATAGCTGATCGCCAGAGAATTGACTTCCTAAAAGGATGGTGCTAGAGGAATTCCGAATACCTTGAACTAATTAATCAGTCCCGAAAGAGCTAGGCGTCAGAAAAAGACTGTTGACCCTTATCAGCCAAAGGTAGCTCGGATACTTCGGTCACATTGCCAGGAGACCAGATGCAATGGAATGATTCATGACAGAGGTTAAAGTCGATGGCCGAAGACTGTTTTCCCTGTAAGGTCCGTAATTAATTATTCATTTACCATCTCTTCGGTGATGTGTGGAAGGCCATACCATCCCGGATTTCATTACTCTCGACGCTACGTGGAACATCATACATCCTGATCTAGCAAGTACTTACCTACTGTTGTTAACAGCAGATAGTAGCCGCGCAACAGAACACCGACAACTTAGTCACTCACAGTTATATCATCCAATCTTGCCACACAAGAATACATCTGCGCTTGTGTGGCAAGATTCAATAATATAACTGTGTACTGTACCCGACGTAGTCAGTCTGCGAGCACGAGACACCCCAGGGGTGCTCAGTTCGATGGCTGTAGGCTTATAAAATAAATGAATGTGGCAGGATTAACATAGGGTTCATCGAATAAGCATGTTCCAGGTATAGAACAAATATGACACTTTTATTTAAAATAAATGAAATATTAGCCATCCTGAAGTCTGTGATTATGACTATGATCACTACGTTATGTAATTTAATATGGCTCTTGATGTAACAAACCTAAGTACAAACAAATGGGATGGTACACGGCAGTTGTTTCCCTAATATTCTAACAGAGTATTTTACATTGTTAAAATTTTTTTATCGTCTTTAAAGTCATTAAATTATCTATATAAAGTTGAATCAAAAATTGTCATTCAGAAAAATGAGGTCTGGGCCAAGCCTTCATCGACAATCTGGAAAAAAATGTAGTAATTGTAAGAACGAGTATAATAAAGAAATATCCAAGATTCAATCTAACAATTATAGCAAAAATAAAATTTACAGTCGTTATATTAACAATTTTGTAGTTATAAAATGAAAAGTTGAATTTGCCTTGGTTTTCTCTAAGTTAATCCGAGACGTCGGATATACCTGTTCACGTCGTCTCACATCTCTTTTCGTGAGAATTAATACTGAACTTTAAGCATCTGATCAATAATTAAACAAAATAAAACGCCTTTTGAGCTTACGAACATAAGTAAATGGGGAGATTATCATCCATGTGGAAATCCCGTCCACTATCCCTCGATAATATCAAAGTGTCACACATTTTCAGAACAGAACACATAGAAAATAATTCTCTAACTACTAGCAAATTACTACATCTACAGCTAACTACGGAAATTATCAAGAAGACTGTGATTACCAAGAAGAAAATATCTACACTATTCACATGTCGACGAGTGTCGATCAACCATATTACTCTCCTGTCAACAGATTTATTACGTTCCGGTAAGATTGAGTTACCTCATGAGAGCGAAAAATTGCATCAACGAATGAACTTGCATAGTCACGAATCAAATATTATTTAGATATTTCATCGAAGACCTGTTCTTCAGACCTAAGGCCTTCACGAACATTCACCTGTACCTTCAACTTGGAATTATTGAATTACTTGAGAAAAGTTGGGACATTCTCACGAATTAAGAAGTACATCGATTAACACGGACTTTCATTTTCTTCATCTGAAGACACTAATATTAGACTACACTGCATTCATCTCGAATAATCCATTAACATGTGAAAAGCTCAGTTTCACGAAGATTCATATCATGCGCAATTATTCCATATACTCTACACGTACAGTGTACCACAATGACTACTCTAACTTGTCGCATCCTAATCTCAAATATGTGTAGCCACGAAATATCAGGACCTACCATCGTCCTACAAATACATAATATCCACTTAAATGTGTCTCGATGATTAATAGGGAACATGCATGATCCGGGGTTTTAATTAAAAATATGCTCATCTGATTCAAAATTTCATGCAGAATGCAAAAATGTGATCAGAATGTACAAATAATAACTCAAAACGTGATAAAAATCTACGAAAATGTCACATCACGCAAGTACGCGATCTCATTGGTCTGACGTCATCGTACAGGTTGACTGAATTAGCAGACGAAATAACACAGTGTGCTGTGAGAAGCAGGATACACTTCGCGTATTTCTACTTTATGTTAGTGTCTAGTATGGTTAAATTCGAGGTCTATACATTGGATAATAATCTGAGTGGTATATTTTAGACTTAAAATGAATCCTGCGCAGACAGTGAGGCAGAAAACTTATAACTGGTGTAGAGTTCCGATGTGCAATAGCACATCGCATACCATACCAAACAAATTGTTTATAAATGTTCCAAAGACGCTAAAACTAGGGAGAAATGGATTTTGGCGAGCCGGAGAAATGCTGGTGATATATCGGAAAAGTCTACAGTTTATTTTTTTAAAGATTTTAACGTAAGATGAATTTGTTTGAATTTTCAAATCACTTTTCCATGTCAGCTGTTCTAGTGGTAAAACTTTAAATTTTAATGTATGATGCTTTATTTAAATGCTTCAATTACATCTTGGAATATGAAAGTAATAAACAGTGCATTAAATAATGCTGATTATTAAAGTATTCTCCAAACCTAACCTATGTTTTGGGTGATCCATGTCAAGATAATAAATCAAAGGGGTTATGAACCATTTTGACAGCTCTGATTCTACCAATATATCTTGGCATGGGACAGTTATGTATGTCTTTATTGAAGAGCTTCATTGGTAAAGAAATTTAGGCTATATCTAAATACTCTATAATGTAACAAAGAATAGGCGTGTACATCATGAAAGGAAACAACGTGAATTTAACAAATGTATAACTCTGCACAAAACCAGTGCTTGTCTGTTGGGGTCTTATAAGTTAACAATGCTCAATTATAATAATTATCATAATATTAATGAAATAAATAACATAATTGCACACAGGTGAAAATAGTGATGTAGGTGTTTAAAATATTATCCAGCTTAGCCTAAGTTTTAGGTTATACAAGCCAAGTCAATAAACCGAAGGGTAAAAATACCGCGCGAGTTGGCCGTGCGGTTAGGAGCGCGCAGCTGTGAGCTCGCATCCGGGAGATAGTGGGTTTTGAACCCCACTGCCGGCAGCCCTGAAGATGGTTTTCCGTGGTTTCCCATTTTCACACCAGGCAAATGCTGAGGCTCTACCTAAGGCCACGGCCGCTTTGTTCCCATTCCTAGGCCTTTCCTGTCCCATCGTCGCCATAAGACCTATATGTGACGGTGTGACGTAAAGCAAACAGAAAAAAAAGGAAAAAAAAAGTAAAAGTCACAGCACCCAAAGACATTCCTGTATTGAACGAGTAAAATGTCACCAGGACACTTTTCTTTCCTGATATGCTCAGCTTGTTAAAAGCCAAATGTAATTAATGTTATTGGCTTCACGTCCCGCTAACTACTTCTACGATTTTCGGAGACGCCGATGTGCAGGAATTTAGTCCCGCAGGAGTTCTTTTACGTGCCAGTAAATCTACCGACACGAGGCTGACGTATTTGAGCACCTTCAACTACCACCGGACTGAACCAGGATCGAACCTGCCAAGTTGGGGTCAGAAGGCCAACACCTCAACAGTCTGAACCACTCAGCCCGACTTGTGAAAACTAGATGAAGTCATATTTATCTTTATCGTGTTTAACTTTTTCCCTCCACAAAGATATTTAATTCTCTATCATGGGCCCTGGACGTGGGTAGGCCAGTTGTCCCAACCATAAATATATATTTTTTGGGGAATGATAGATTATAGCCCTATAGTACTATGATCTTTCTTTCTTTCCTTCTTTCTTTCTTTCTTTCTTAATCAGTTTATCCTTCAGGGTTGGTTTTCTCTCGGACTCAGCGAGGGATTTCACCTCTACCACTTCAAGGGCAGTGTCCTGGAACGTGAGACTTTGAGTATGGTGATGCAACTGGTGAGGAGGGCCATTACCTCGCCCAGGCGGCCTCACCTGTTTTGCTTAACAGGGGCCTTGTTGGAGGATGGGAGGATCGGAAGGGATAGACAAGGAGGAGGGAAGGAAACGGCCGTGGCCTTAGGTGTCTGGAGGAGAAGTAGGAAAATACGAAAAACCACTCGAGGATGGCTGAGGTGGGATTCGAAACCCTTCTACTCAGTTGACCTCCCGAGGCTGAGTAGACCCCGTTCCAGTCCTCGTACTATTTGTTTTCAACTTCATGGCAGAGCCGGGAATCGAAACCGGGCCTCCGGGAGTGGCACACATTAACCACTACACCACAGAAGCGGACTAGTACTATAATGCTACCTATATGTTTATGTTAGTGCTGAAATCCGATTTCTTACTTTACTAATGCTGAAAGCCCGAAAATGTAATGTTATTCTTTAATAGGGGAATCAGTCTAGAAGGAAATGTTGAAAGTGATGTGATATCTATCCAGGTTCGTTGTTATCCTAATACTATGGGTTACAATACATTGCACGTATATAAAAGACGCCACTTACAAACTTGCTTGTTATCCGCGAATTTCTGCGGCCACAAAAGTCACATTTTTCAAGAATGATGACATCTACACATGGTAGATTGTCTGACTGTGCTGTTTTGAACCTTTCTTCTGTCATTTCGAAGTTATTCGCGATCATGAATAATAAACAATCGGCTTTTAGCAACGGCTGATGCACAACGGCTGGTAGAGCTCCATGCGGTACTGGATCGTGACGTCACAGCGCGCCGCTTACGTCAGAGGCCGTTTCACTCGCCTTGCGGAAAGGCACTATTAAATATTTTTTTAATGGTAGAAAACAAGGCAACATACCACAGTGTAATACGTTTACGTACTATTTCATTGGTGTACTTTTCAAAAAAAATATTTTTGAAAATGATGCATGTTCCCAATTACTCCAACTAATTATCACATGCCCAATGCACATATTCACATTAAATTCGTACATAGAATTCAGACTCAATATCCCGATGACACGCTATCTCAAACACGAGGTACAAGTAGAAGTTCCATTACAAGGAAAATATTGAAAATATTGACAAAATATCCTACCATTAAATCCATCGGACATAAATGAATTCATATTCGTGACGAAATTCACTCAATAAGCAAAGATGGCGTCGATAACACATGGATAACTCTATCAGAACCCTCACTGTCATATTCATGGCCACATGGTCATTAAGCAATCGCATGTGTCAGTTTTACGACATATTCGAGCAAATAGACAACCATAAAATGTGTCAAAATAGCTACTAAGAAGAAAGAAAGAATAGAACAAAACTACATAGAACAGATATAAATGAGACGTAATCGACTTAACTTAAGGAGAAATCTTCACGTCTGGAAGTCTGGGTTCTCAATCAGCCATGCTAGGATGAAAGAATCTGCATCCCGACGCCGCCGACGGTGGTCGAAGGTTTAGAACTTCATGGTGACGCACTGGTATTCCATAATGCGAAGTTCCGTCCTCTTCTGGAAATGATCACGTCCAAGTCTTCCGCGTCCACTCGTGAGAAAGCTGAAACTTACACAAAGTGCTTTAGAATAAATTCCAAACACACACGTAACTGTATTTCGGAAATGACACGTACTTAAGGGATTAATATCTGCACATTCGACGTCTGATCACAGCACTGTTCTAAGTTGTATACAATTATCATAAGTGTAGAGCACAGGAGTGAAGCCACTGTTCCTGACGACAGTATTCACAATGTTCCACGTTGAAAATCTTGCTGTCAAGGGCTCTGAGCGACTGAAGGTGATAGTCCAAGAACACGTCCGCATGTGTGAGAGTGAGCACTCTTATCACATGACTTAAATATCGTGTCTGGTGCACATGCACGGAAGTAAAGTCAATTTAGATACTAAATTCTTCTACTGTATGAATATACAACTTTATCACCATTTTGGCCAAAAGGTCGTGTAAATTATTTCAAAAATTTAAGTTTTTAATTGATATCCTCTCAATGTGTTATTATTTATCCAGTTGATTTTAATTTAATCCTTGAGCCTTCCGTAAATATGCATGTCACGCCACCAAAGATATTATAAGTATTTCATTCATATCGTTCCTCGCAATGACAAGTGACACGCGCTCGCATCTTTCTTTCTCTCGCCAACCTTCATTTGTTTTTATTCTGTTAGCCGACCGGCCGCCCTCTTCACGTAAAAAAACTTGTTCACGTCCTCGCCCAAGGTCGCGCACACCCCATCTCGCCGACAAGCGAACACAAGCCACACCAACACCTGTCTAGTCAGCTGTGGCCTCACGGTCACAGTACAATGTTTCCAACCACCCTGTATACTATGGTCTTCATGGTCGGTTGTGATGAACTCTAGTTAGGATCCGGAAACCGAATTTCTTATATTCACGTTCTATATCACAAACTCTTATGAGTAGTGTAAATAGATTAATACATTAATCTACAGCTTACTGCGCCTTCAGGGGTACAGGAATATAGAAGACGTGTCAAGGGAGCTTAATGCTGTTATTATCCATTTCCATATGAATTTGTCTGTGAGTTTAGCAACAGTGCCGCGCAAAGCCCATTTGAATTCGCGCGTGAAGCGATCTGATTGGTTAACTTCAGTAGCTGATAAAATGACAATGAAGCGAGATATCGAATTATTTCTTTCAAATTATTTATCAACATGACCAACCCTCTAATGCTTACATACCCGGTCTACATTGTTTGCAACCACTCTGTATACTACGGTCTTCATAGTCGGTCGTGCTGAACTCTAGTTAGGATCCGGAAACCGACACTGCACCATATCTTCGGAGGGAGCTGATATTCAGTTTGAATTTCTTATGTTGTTGTTGTTTGAGTCATCAGTCCATAGACTGGTTTGATGCAGCCCTCCATGCCACTCTATCCTGTGCTAACCTTTTCATTTCTACGTAACTATTGCATCCTGCATCTGCTCTAATCTGCTTGTCATATTCATACCTTGGCCTACCCCTACCGTTCTTACCGCCTACACTTACTTCAAAAACTAACTGAACAAGTCCTGGGTGTATTTATTTATTTATTTATTTATTTATTTATTTATTTATTTATTTATTTATTTATTTATTTATTTATTTATTTATTTATTTATTTATTGCGCACTACAGGATTTCTAATCCCAATTACAGTGGCAGATGTTTACACGTGTTTCTTTTTAATGTTTCAATCAGACTAATAACCTAATATCTAAACTATTCTACGTTGAGAAAGAAATAATATTACATATCTAATCCTTACAAGAAACAAGTAGATAAAAATAATAATTTCGTATCTAAACTAGAGTAATAACCTAATACCAAAACTATCTTAAGATGTGTCCTATCATTCTATCTCTCCTTCTTATCAAATTTAGCCAAATCGATCCGAATTTCTTATATTCATATTTAATCTTTTTACTTGATTCGAGAACTGGGAAAATTTCAAAGATAAGCAGCTCGATTTGTATTGAGTGATTTCCGACAAAAGAGTAGCGTTATGAAAATGTTGCAAACTTTGGGCGTGGAATGACATAAGTAGACGAATGAGTTTTGAGTGGTGTTTTTAAAAGTAGGAAAGATCACAATATGAAGATAACGTTGGAATTCAAGAGGACAAATTGGGGCAAATATTTGTTTATACGAAGAGGAGTTAGGGATTGGAATAATTTACCAAGGGAGATTTAAGGAAAGACTACGTAAACAACAGGTAGGGAATCTGCCATCTGGACTGCCCTAAAAACAGATTAGTGGGGATTGACTTCGCGTATTATCGTTCATCTCACATACTGTATACTCGCGCATTGTTGCTAGGCCGAGTAAAAGGTGGAGATGAAGAGTAGCCATGTATGGAGATGGCCTCCACGACCTCGCCCAGTGCTACAAGGCCGCATAGCAGCATGTAGGCTACACTTGCTAAGAGTTCACACTTGTCGGAAGCTGCCTTTGCGTGTATCACGAACAGCGCATTACTCAACCTGGAGAGGTAACGTTAAAGAGATCATTTTACCACTCACGAGGATATGCTTCACCAACAATCATGTCCATGAGTGCAGATTAGGCGATTGAATTCAAAGAAACTAAGGCACCATTAGCGATTTCCGGTAATGCACTTTATTTGGGACATGAAATGGAAATAAATAGGAGTGCACTTGTCTTAATATGAATCTGTCTATCATTATTCACAAATTGAGTGTCTTCTATACGGCAAAAAGTAAAGAAATGTATCGGGAGGTGAGAAGGAAGGAAGGAAGGAAGAAAGGAAGGAAGGAAGGAAGGAAGGAAGGAAGGAAGGAAGGAAGGAAGGAAGCAAAACTAAGATGTATAGTTCAGTTCACTACCGGATTTTGTACAACTGCTCATAAGTTGCTAAGACGGAAACTGTGCGTCAAAGGTCTGCACCTGATGACGCTAGAGAAACTGTCTGTCCTTAATAACACTCATAAAACATACGCAGTTTAAGAGCAAGTGTGGATAGTGGGTGTATACAAGACCTTTTCGTACTGTAATCGGCGGTTTGACTGTTGATGAGTGCACCTCGTATAACAGGGCCTCGTCCGACTCCATGGCTAAATGGTTAGCGTGCTGGCCTTTGGTCACACGGGTCCCGCGTTTGATTCCAGGCAGGGTCGGGAATTTTAACTATCATTGGTTAATTTTGCTGGCACAGGGGCTGGGTGTATGTATCGTATTCATCATCATTTCATCCTCATCACGACGCGCAGGTCGCCTACGGAGGTCAAATCAAAAGACCTGCACCTGACGAGCCGAACATGTCCTCGGACACTCCCGGCACTAAAAGCCATACGCCATTTCATTTTAACATGGCCTACACTGGGCCGGGCGAGAAACAACCTCACAGTAGTTGCTCGAAGAGACTTCGGTCACCTTCTCAGCTTAATGGAGATCCTCATAAAGAAACAAAACACTTTTTTTTTTTTAAATTTACAATTTGCTGTACTTCGCACCGACACATACAGGTCTTATGTCGACGACAGAATAGGAAAGGGCTAGAAGTGGGAAGGACGTGACCGTGGCCTTAATTAAGGTATAGTTCCAGCATTTACTTAGTGTGAAATTGGGAAACCATCGACAACCATCTTCAGGGCTGTCTCGAATGCAAGCTGATAGCTACGTGACCCAAACCGCTCAGCCACTTGCTTGGTAAAGAAGACACTTGTATGAAGCATGTTCTCTTCTAACTTGATAAACTGTAATTAACAAACTGTATTAACGTATTGGACCATACTTCTTGGCTTACTATCCTCTTTTTTCATCGTCCCAGTCACATCTTTGCGACCGGACGAGTTGGCAGTGCGGTTAGGGGCGCGCAGCTGTGAGCTTGCATCCGGGAGATAGTGGGTTCGAACCCCACTGTCGGCAGCACTGAAGATGGTTTCCCGTGGTTTCCCATTTTCACACCAGGCAAATGCTTGGGCTGTATCTTAATTAAGGCCATGGCCGCTTCCTTCCAACTCCTAGCCCTTCCCTTCCCATCGTCGCCATAAGACCTATCTGTGTTAGTGCGACGTAAAGCAACTAGCAAAAAAAAAAAAAAAAAAAAAACCCTATCTGTGTCGGTGCGACGTAAAGCAAAAAAAACAAACAAAAAACGCCATCGTTCCGTTTTTCTGGAAAGAAGAGTTTCACCCTGGTATAAAACGCTAATGTGTATCCAGTGTTCCTTTCAACCGATTGTCAAGTGATGGGAAAGGGAAGGGGAACAGAAACCCATAATTCCAATGGTTTGTGAACGTTAACATGGCTCGAATATTGCTAGGTTAGTATGATCAGCATTGTTTACAAGAAGAGATTAGAAAAGCCCTAAACCCAAGGCAGGCGCGGCAAGCTTTTTTTACACTTTCTGTAGATGCAGGTCATTCATTATCAACCCCCACCGCACTATAGAAAGACTTTTTTTGTATCTGTCATGTGATCTATAGTACTGATCATTTAAACTGTGCTTCTTTTTAATGCTGGCTTAACGTCGCACTAATTCACAATAGGATTTCGGCAACAATGGGATAAGAATGGGCTAGAATAGGGAAGGCAGAGGTAGAGGCCTTAATTAAGGTATAGCCAGCCTCAGTATTTTCCTGTTGTGAAAATAGGAAATAACGGTGTAGCGTTGGCACTATTAGCTGACGTCCTCGGGGGCCCGGGTTCGATTCCCGGTACTGCCAAAAATTTCAGATTGACAGGATTGCTGGTATGTTGTTAAAATTGTACCTGCCGCTCAGCTCCATGGGAGGGTATAGCCAGCCTCAGTATTTTCCTGTTGTGAAAATAGGAAATAACGGTGTAGCGTTGGCACTATTAGCTGCCGTCCTCGGGGGCCCGGGTTCGATTCCCGGTACTGCCAAAAATTTCAGATTGACAGGATTGCTGGTATGTTGTTAAAATTGTACCTGCCGCTCAGCTCCATGGGAGGGGTGTGCCTGAAATGAGCTGCACCACCTCGGGATGAGAACATGAGTTGTTGTTATCATCAGGTTTTTACGATGGTGGGATTAGAACACCCGAATTCAGGCGTACAACTACGTGACGAGAACTCGGTCGCTAATGTTAAAATTTTTTGTGGTTGGGTCCTCCACGGCCGAAGTGTGTAATTTCCATGCTTGTGTGTTGATGTCTGCATAATCAGCAGCAAGATGGAACTTTCTGAAGCATTCTTGTCGGTAATTGAAAACAAACATGAATAAAACAGTGAGGTTACAGTGTTGTGGAGTGTCGGAAGTTGTTTTGTTCTTGAGCGGAGTTTAACATCTGAACTACGAGTCGTCAGGAGTAAAGTTTGAAATCAAAAGTGCATATTTCCTCGCCTTTAAACAGCTTGACTGCCTCTACAGGGGTAAAATGTTTGTAGTCTATGTGACTATCTATCTATCTATCTATGTATCTATCTATCTATCTATCTATCTATCTATCAATCAATCAATCTATCTATCTATCAATCTATCAATCAATCAATCAATCAATCAATCAATCAATCAATCAATCAATCAATCAATCAATCAATCAATCAATCAATCAATCAATCACCACTGGTGTGAATTCAGGACAGTCGCTCAGGTGACAGGTTCTCTATCAGTAGTTTTTCTAGTCTTTTTTTAAATGATTTCAAAGAAATTGAAAATTTGTCAAACATCTCCCTTGGTAAATTATTCCAGTCCTTAATACCCTTCTTATAAACGAATGTATGCCCCAATTTGTCCTCTTGAATTCTAACCTTGAAATCAAATTGTGATGTTTCCTACTTTTAAAAGCTGAACTCAAACTTATTCAACTATTAATGTCATTCCACGCTGCCTTTCCATTGGCAGCACGGAACATACCGCTTATTCGAGCAGCTCGTCTTCTTTCTCTCAAGTCCTCTGAGCCCAAAGTTTGCAACATTTTCGTCATACCACTCGTTTATCGGAAATCACTCAGAACAAATCGTGCTGTTTTCGTTTGATTCGTATCAAGTAATCTTGGTGAGAGTCCCATACGTCGAAAGCATAATCTAATTGACTGTGGTCTTGCCAGTGACTCTCTTTAACATCCTTATGACAATCCATAAATAACTTCATGACTATATGGAGAAATCTATAATCTCTATTAACAACTGGACGTGTTTCATTTTACTCTTCCAAGCAAAGCACCATCACAGTTCCCATACTTGCTTTGCAATACGAATACATCATTGCTACACTTACAGGTTACGGTACATGTTTGATTTAAAGAGTCTACATTACCGCCTATTGGCTGATCACCCCGCATTTGAAGTATCTATGAATTCCTTCAGTGTTGAGTTTTTAACGTTACTTGAGGTTTGATGATAGCACAGTGGAACCTTAATATGAAAGTAAATATTTCTTCCTGAATTCACTAACTTCTTTGAACTCAATCTTCTTAAAGTTATAAAGGCGTTTGCGAATGCTCGGTTAGCTGACAAATGAAAGAATAACACCTGAAAAAGGGCACATCTTTAACAGCAGCTTTATTACGAATCAGATCGTGTTTGGATCCAGTCAATTACAGTAGATCTGATGTAGACTGTGTTCCTACTCGTAATGAACGCTCGAGAGCGACTTGAAGGCAAGGTTTTCACAGCTGCCATCTAGAAGCTATCGAGTGAAACATTTCCAGAGCGTTGCTCTTGAAGTATGTGCTGTAGACAGAGTGATTTGGGGCAGGTAAGTCGTATCGCTACGAGGCTCTTTCTCAGACGAATTATTCCACTGAATTATTACCATTTTCTGTCGGGCTCTATGATTTACTGGTCAGTGTCCTGGACTTCGGAGCCGCGGGTTCGATTCAGGCTAGGTCGTGAGATTTTAACCGCAGACGGTTAATTCCTTTGGCTTTCTAGGACTGGGTGATTGCGATATCTTTAACGTTCTCGCAACTTACACACATAACACTGTCTTTCACCACAATAACATGCATGGCAGAGGCCGTCAGTTCTCATAGGAGGGTCTGCCTTACAACGGTTGTATCCTGCTGCAATTGCCAAGCACAATTCTTCTTCTTCTTCTTCTTCTTCTTAATATTTACTGTTTTATAAAATGTCAAACTCAGAAGCTGTCCCAATCAACACCCTTGCCATAAAAGATTTCGAAAGTTATTGTGAAATTCTTTCGAATTTCGGGCAGAGGCGTGATGGCCGGTACTCATCGTCACTGATTTCTTTCATCCAGGCTTCCACTATGACACTAAATGCGAATAAATCGGAGTACATTTGTTTTTTCATGAACATGTATTATATTTGTCATTACCTTATCAAATGCGTCGTTAGTTTCGAGTTTGTGCCTTGATGATGATTGAGTTACATCGTCACTGGCTTCTCCGAAGTCGGCGATCAATACGGAATTTAAAAATAATCTTAAGCCTCGTCCCTGGGATTGGCTTCCTTGTTAAAATGGAAATCCCGTGGCTATGACACGTTAACAACAGTCTCCTAAAATCACAGGCTTACTTTGCTCTGGTCTGGTTTGATATCTGATCTGTAATGAGGTAATGACATCAGAACAACGCAGGCAAGCTTGATGTTTTTCTTGATTGCAAAATCTTATGACCAAAACTCATGTGAATTTCAGTTTAATTAGAATTCAGACTGCATGGTTTTTCATAAAGACTTTAAAAACGAACGTTCTCACCCAGTCTACTTCACATCCAGCCTACTCTAGTTTATGGTTGAAATGAAATTTTATTGCATCTTTCCTGGTCGCTACGAAGGAAAATTACAAACCTGAATTTCGGCGCCCTAGTCTGTGTCACTAGCTAAGCCAGGGGCCACTGATTACAAATATTACGCGGTTTGCGCCACGCAGCTGTGAGCTTTCATACGTGGGATAGTGGATTCGAGCCCCCTGTCAGCAGCCCAGAAGATGGCTAACCATGTCCTCCCATTTTCACACCAGGACATTGCTGCCTTAATCAAGGCCACGGTCACTCCCCTTTCCTGTTCTGGCCCATTATTATCCCATCGTCACCGTAAGACCTGTCTGTGTCTCTGCAACGTAAACTCCATATCAAAAGAAAAAAAAGCGTTATAAGCTAGAATTTGCTTGAGGTAGGGTGACTAGTTCTTTTTCCCTTCTCCAACGCTGATTACGTCCAGTGTTCAGTTATCTAATGGGATTTGGTATTATGCCATTACCATCAGTTTATACCCACACTAATAGGCTATAAACAACAACCAGCCCCGTGGTGTAGGATTCCAATTCCGACTTGCGCAAGGCTTTTAATTCTAAACTGAGGGCTGAAACGGGGTGCTGAAGTATTTGTGTTCGAACGCTCTGAATTGCATGAAAATTGGTAGGAAAGCTCAAATGTGGTAACTAAAAGCGGACGTGGGGTTCTGTCCCGAGAAAATCACACATTTGATCAAACGAGTAACTTAAAGTAGTAACGGTTAGTAACATTATGCTATGAGGTTTGTTCGTAACGTTGAACATGACTGGAAAGCACCCTGTAAAAATGAATTACCTATTGCACACTCCAAGTATTCATACGGACGAAACGTATCTCCGTACATCTTCAGTATGTACTGTATGTTCGTCGGTCTGATGGTTTAAGTCAGGGCTCTCCAATGTTCGTTTCTACGCGAGCACATTCACATAACTAAGGGTATGTGGGCGTCAGGTACGATTCCACTAATTCGACTACTGTTATCGGTATTACAACGACTATATAATAATAATAATAATAATAATAATAATAATAATAATAATAATAATAATAATAATAATAATAATAATAATAAATCTAGAATTAAAAATTATATGACAATATATTTACTCACATGATTAATGTGAAATCTGGCACTGCATGCTCACTGCAAGTTGAGGAAAGTCTCGTATGTAACTGGAACAGGCTGCTCTTAACGCGTCATCCAGGTGTGAGTCTGTCAGGCAGGATTGGTATTTGTTTTTTTTATTATATTCATAGTCGAAAACGCGACTTCACAAAGATAGGTAGGACCAAAACAAGATTGCATCTTCAGAGCAACACTGCGGGTAATGGGATATTTTTTTACCGTCAACCAGAGCCCAAAAATTGCCACATGTTGCGTAGGAGGATTTCGAAGAAAGGTCTGACTGAAGGCTTAAAATATCCATTTCTAATTCTTCAGAATTATAATTTTCGAATATTTCACACACCCTCCCTCCAAGCTCACAAACGTCAACAGAAGCGAAGGGATTATTGACAAACAAGATCACTGGTTCAAGCATTGAAAACTGGCTAAATCTGCTACCAAATTCGGACCCAAGAGTTTCAAGATGTTTAGCAAGAGATGAAAAATCACGCTTGCCGCCATTTACTGTATCTGCCATAGATTTCAAATTTGGAAAATGCGAAAGGGAATTTCTATTTAAATGGACAATCCATACCTTAAGTTTCTTTTCAAATTCATTGACAATACTTATCATACCTGAAATATTATGATCTTTTCCTTGCAATTCGAGATTTAACTCATTTCATTTTGAGCTGATGTCTGCCAAGAATGCTAATTCGATTAACCAAGATATATCATCAAGTTCGTGATAATATTTCCCAGGAGATGATTTCATAAAGTCTCGTATCTCATCCAACAGGCAGCAAAACAGTTCAAGTGTTTTCCCCCTACTAAGCCACCTTATGTCTGCATGAAGGATGACGTCACCATACTCCGAATCTGACATACTTAAAATATTTCTGAACAATCGATGACGTGTAGATGACGATCTTATATAATTCACGACATGAGTTACAATTTTCATGACATGATCGAACTTTAAAACCTTTGTGCATAAAGCTTCTTGGTGAATAATACAATGATAGGAAAGACATTTTGGAAATGATTCATCCTTAGCGCAAAGAGAAAGGAATCCATTCTACCAGTCATAGACGGTGCCCCATCTGTTGTTATAGCGACAAGCTTTGACAGTGGTAAGTTACTCTCTTTGGTGAATTTAACGAAAGCATTAAATATGTCTTCTCCCCTAGTACACCCATGAAGTGGCAATAGCTTGACAAATTCTTCCTTTACTGTAAAATCATTTAAAACCATCCTAGCAAATACACACAACTCAGCAGTGTCAGACATATCAGCACTTTCATCAAGGCAATGCCTGGACTCAGCTAAGAGCCCCGTGGTCGCTAGCCCACTCTCCCAAGTTCAGAGCCCCTGGAGCCCCTTTTAGCCTCCTATTACGACTGATAGGAGATGTTATGGATGTATTCTACCGCTCCCACTTATACTTGCAGGAAACAAACTCAAAATTCCTGACGCGATTAGTGATCGTTCTGCGAGCTGGAAAAGGGTTTCTTCAGCCTCGTGAGAAAGAGATTTTATGATATATCTGAGGCCGCAAATTCAGCCTTTAATCCTAAACAACATAACCAATGTAGCCAGTACATGGACCATGTGCCACTCCGGTATGTGCAGGCCAATTTCCTAGGCAATAGTTATTTAGACAGACCTTGTATAGTCTGTATAAGCCACGGGCTAAGTTGTTACGTATTTATAACACACATCCAGTCTGTTACATGTATACTACTGTAACTCTCTCGACGTCGCTCTCAGCAGACATTTTTACACCTATATGACTCTCTCCTAGGTCAGGTTTTTCTGAGCCATATGCCGAAATAGGAAATCATCCACAGTTCTAGTCTTTCTGGCAAGCACCTAGGGATATGAACTACGAATTTTAGGTAAATGAAATTTTTATAAAGTATGAGAATATATGCCTTTGCTGGCGACATGTAGTGTTTACAGTGCACTATGTCTTCTGGTATGGGCTATATCAAATTTGTTACTTTCATTGACCTGTCTCAGTCTCATCCTTGGCTTTGGCAATATGAAAGTGATTGAGGTATGAGTGATGCTAGTAATATCATTGCTTATGCAGCCAGTCCCTGTTATGAATGGTGTGAAAATATCGCTCATAGGGTCGGTTGGTGCATGCATTTCAGTGGGCTTGGCAGACTGATATGTAATAGCAGCGGCTGGCTCGGTGAAGAAAGCAACGGGAAACTACCTCACTCTTCATTTCCCTAGTACGCCTCCTCAGTGACGCCTAGGCTATTTATGACAGCTGTTGGCGGAGCTGCAGAGGATCAAACCAGCCTTCGGGCTGAATACCCAACCTATAACATACATACATACATGAGAATATATTCTTTATTTATTCCTAAGAATTACAACTCTTTTCTTAATCCGATCGATCAGATTAGCAGTTTGCCTTTTCTTACCACTACGACGGTCATTGTGAGTCAATGCAATGTTTCACTTAAGCCCTTATAACTACATTTTTTTTGGACATTTTTCAATAAATCAAAAAAAATTCCAGAGGGCATTGCACCAAGGAACACGTTATATAAAGAATTATGTAAATACTGTAAGTGAATTTGGCTAGTATTTGAATTTAAAAAACGAATAAAGAAACCAGCGATTTGAGGCTGTTTATCCGGAACTGTATTTAAGCCGGAAGTGATTTTCGAAATTTGTCTTTTTAAGTTTGATAGAGCTACCCAAGTCTCACAATTCGAAACCTTTCCGAACCTTTTAGCCGTTCAACTTTCGGAAATTGATAATTTTACGTTTTCCGTATTATGGGGACCCTACTTTCTGTGCATTCAACATTAAAATCGTTTTCATCATATACCATTACTTTCTTTCTGCCTATCTTCTTCTTCCTGCCCAATTCTTTATTAGGGTCGGCACTACGCGTGGATTTTTACCCAGTTTTACGACAGGATGCCCTTCCTGATACCAATCCTATGTAGTCGGACGTATTCCTATTGTGTGTTTCTACGGTGGTTGGTAGTGTTGTGTGTTGTGAGTGATGAGTTGTGTATTAAATTAATGCAAATACCCAGTGCTCTGAGTTAAAGGAATTAACAGCATGTGGTTAAATTTTCCCGACTCACACGGGAATCGGGCATGGGGATCTAAATCGAAGGCCATTATCCTGACCATTCAACCAGAGAGCTGAATTTTCATTCTTGCTTTCTGTGGCCAAATATATTATACAATCCTGATCTCACGAGATCCTTTGCGAAGAGAATTGAGTACCCTAGTTTTACTGGAGATATTACTGCTGGCTAAACAGATAACTGAAGGACTGGTTGTGGGGTTTTTGTCACGTAACTGTCAGCTTGCATTCGATAGATACTGAGTTCGAACCCCACTATCGGTAGCCCTGAAGATGCTCTTCTGCAGTTTCTCATTTTCAGACATCCGGCTCCATGGCTAAATGGTTAGCGTGCTGGCCTTTGGCCACAGGGGTCCCGGGTTCGATTCCCGGCAGGGTCGGGAATTTTAACCATAATTGGTTAATTTCGCTGGCACAGGGGTTGGGTGTATGTGTCGTCTTCATCATCATTTCATCCTCATCACGACGTGCAGATCGCCTACGGGAGTCAAATCAGAAGACCTGCATCTGGCGAGCCGAACTTGTCCTCGGACACTCCCGGCACTAAAAGCCATACGCCATTTCATTTCATTTCATTTTCAGACCAGGCAGATGCGGGGCTTACCTTGATTAAGGCCACGCCCGCTTCCTTTCCACTCCCAGCCCTTTTCTCTCCCATCGTCGCCAGAAAACCTGTCTGTGTCGGTGCAACGTAAAGCACATGGTAAAAAAAGGTGACTGAAGGCCAAGTTGTTTAGGAGAAAAGAGAAGATAAAACCTATATCTCTGTAAATTTCAGGTTAAAATTGTCACGCCCTTGTAGTTCTATTTTCAAACCTATATCATGCTCACAATTATAGAGAAATTATTAATGGATAAACAGGCTAATTCACACGTAACTGACTTCGCAGAAGACTAACACTGCTAACTTTTAGATCGCTAATACGTACTCGACGTCAATTTATTATCTAGTTCGCATGTTTATTGCCAGCGTTTGCCTCTGATATGTTCTTTTTTTGTAATTACTGATCCCTTCTGTCGTTTATTACAGAGCATCTAATATCGGCTATCAAATTGCAACGAGTAAATAGCATGTAGCGTGTGCAGACTCTCTGGACAAATGAGTCATATTCTGATACTCAGTGAGCCATTACTGACTCGCCCCGTGGCAGTGAGAATGGATTTTAGAGGCAACTTGTGGAAGAGAAATATACCAAGCGTTGAGGAGCTATCTGGCGGTGAGATAGCGGCTGCTGTCTAGAAAGCCAAGAATAACGGCCGAGAGGATCCGTCGTGTTGACCACACGACACCTCGTAATCTGCAGGCATTCGGGCTGAGCATCGTTCGCTTGGTAGGCCATGGCCCTTCGGGCTGTTGCGCCATGGAGTTTAGTTTTTAAATGTCGGGATTGTACTTCATTATTAAGAGGTGGATACTTTCTTCCCAGAGAGACTCTGGAATTGCAAATGTTTACCCTCGCTTTGTTTTATGACAGGGTACAATTTACTAAGGGAATCCAACATTGCCAAATGTATAGGGGTCGGGTGTCCTTCAGACAGTAGCCTATCCTGTGAATTTCAGTTTGTCTCACACTTGTCGATCAACAGTTATTTTATTATATAAATACAATAATGTATATCATTTTGCGGCCATGGAGTATTTGCCAAGAAATATACGATCATCAGTCTGATTCTTCTAAATACGGTTTAAATACCAGGATATTTTTTGTCAAAGAATGCGATCGCTCGTAAAATTGGCAACGTAGTAGCCTTGTAATCTGGATTTTGTTATAAGAAATACGTATGGTTACTTAGAGAACGGACTGGTGAGAAGTTGTCTTGTTCTGAGCCAGATTATAAAACCAACTTCGGAAGTGGAACTGCTACTTGTAGGATCCAACGCACTGCGCCAATGCGATGACCTTCACAATTAATAACTCATTATTAAGAAAAGACTATTTAAACAACTTTTAATTAAATTTACGTCACATCGACACAGGCAGGTCTTATGGCGACGATGGCGAAGAAATGGCTAGAAGTGGGAAGAAAGTGATCGTGTCTTCAACTAAGGCACAGCCCCAGTATTTTCTTGTTGTGAAAATGAGAGACCAGTTAAACAACTGGTAGGCAATCTGATACCTAGGCGACTGCCCTAAATGCAGGTCAGTGGTGATTATTTATTTATTTATTTATTTATTTATTTATTTATTTATTTATTTATTTATTTATTTATTTATTTATTTATTTATTTATTTATTAAATTTGGCACATCTCCTCGTCTCCAGCAGACCAGGTGAACCCCGTACTATTTACAATCTATTTGACACCAGCGACCAAGCTATTACGGCTTTGTATTTTGGAAGAAAATGTTTGACCTGGATACAGATGGAAAGTAAGAGTACTTCAAAGATACGCACAAAATTTCCAACATTAGGATGGTATGTTTTTACATAGCAGAATGTAAACATCTGAAAATTCGAATCAAAAGCAAGCCTGCAGTTTCACGTGAATCTTGATGTAGTGAGCATGGCCATGGGAACTCCACTATTATGTAGAATCAACCACTGAGACTTAAAAATGAATATAAAAATCACACTTGTATTGGGAATATTTACTCCTTGGTAGACCTCGACCACTCTCCTGACTACGGTACACCAGGGTCTGACAGACCCTGTTTTTAAAACCATTAAAAGCTGAGAGTTTGTTCTTGTGTTTTTATTTTGTTTTATTAAATCACATGTAACTGATTAACTTACTATATTTTGATTATTATAACAATTTCTAATTACATTATTCAATTATTTTCCTCAAGAAATGCACAAAATTCAGCAAGGTGTTTTCTGACCATCGTTCATTATTAATTAATTTCTTGGGGCTATTTCTAGCCGGCTGCAGCCCTTGTAAGGTAGACCCTCCGATGAGGGTGGGCGGCATCTGCCATGTGTAGGTAACTGCGTGTTATTGTGGTGGAGGATAGTGTTATGTGTGGTGTGTGAATTGCAGGGATGTTGGGGACAGCACAAACACCCATCCCCCGAGCCACTGGAATTAATCAATGAAGGTTAAAATCCCCGACCCGGTCGGGAATCGAACCCGGGACCCTCGGAACCGAAGGCCAGTACACTGACCATTCAGCCAACGAGTCGGACATCGTTCATTAAACAAGCGATAATTTGCACTATGTTTTCTGGTATGGGCTAGAGCAATTTTGTTACTTTCTTTGATCTGTCTCTGTCTTATCCTTGGCTTTAACAATATGAAAGTGACTGAGGTATGAGCGATGCTAGTAATGCCATTCCTTATGCAGCCAGTCCCTGCTATGAATGGTGTGAAAATGTTGCTCATAGGGCCGGTTGGTGCTTGTATTTCAGTGGGCTTGGCAGACTGATATGTAATAGCAACTTCTGGCTCACTGCGGAAAGCAACGGAAAACTACCTCACTCCTCATTTCCCTAGTACTGTACACCTCTTCAGTGATGCCTAGTCGTCTATGACAGCTGTTGAGGATCCAACTAGCCTCCGGGATGAGGACTAAACATACAATTATTAATTTATCCAACAATGACAAACATTCAAACTGTTATATTAAGTAAGGAAATTAATATTGATAGTATACGAAGAGGTCAAGAAAGCAAAAGCTCCAAATTATTTTATAGACAGTTCACGAAATGTCAATATAGCACGTCGTCAAAATATACTTTAAGAATCGAGGACAAAATAATGTGCTGGGTCATCACAACGTTCAATTTCTTCGTCACATTTTGATGTTTCCAACAATTAATCAGAATTTGTACTGGCTGAACTCATTTTGCACTATACACAGGAATTCACTCGCACTTGAGGTATGAACAATACTAGTAATCCCCCTCCTTGTTCAGACTGTCCATGTTATGAATGGTGTGAAAATGCCGCTCATAGGGTCGATTGATGCATGTATTTTACTGGGTTTGGCAGAATGATATGTAATAACAACTTCGTGCTCTATAATCTATTAGTTTCTATTGATAGTTCAAGTACAAGTATGAAGGGTGAGTTCTCCAGCTAATCAATACTTTATTTTACACAGTGTCAATATTATTTACATAAAAAGACTGTACCATATTTATATTTTAACATTAAGTAATTTTAGAATAGTGGCATTCATGTTTATTTAATGGCATCCTTGTTTAATTTTAATTTTGGTACTGTTTATTCTGTACAGTCGCTATTAAGCAGGTTCTCTAGTACCTGAAGATGACCTATTTACAGGTCGAAACCGGTACTGTCTTTTTATGTAAATAATATTGACACTGTGTAAAATAAAGTATTGATTAGGTGGAGAACTCATCCTTCATACTTGTAACTTCGTGCTCGTTGAGGAAAGCAACGAGAAACTACATCACTCCTCATTTCCATAGTACTGTATGCCTCTTCAGTGACGCCTAGGCCATCTATGACAGCTGATGTTGGAGCTGTTGAGGAACAAACCAGCCTTCGTGCTGAATACTCAAAATTGACGATAAAGAAATTCCTTTTAATTATCATAAATTACCCTGGCTCATGCGGCAGCGCGCCTGCCTCTCACCACTGGGTTTCGTGGTTCAAATCCTGGTCACTCTATGTGAAATTTGTGCTGGACAAAGCGGATGAGGAGCGGGTTTTTCTCCGGGTACCCCGGGTACTACGGTTTTCCCTGTCATCTTTAATTACAACAAAACTCTCCAATATCACCCCATTTCATCTGTTATTCTTTAATCATTGTCCGAGAGGAGTGCAACAGGCTTCGGCAGCCGGCACAGTTCCTATCCTTGCCGCCAGATGGGGGGTTCATTCATTCCATTCCTGACCCGGTCAGATGACTCGAAACAGGCTAATTCCTTTACAGATGCGAGTGAGAGTAAGAGCGTGTATGTTAGCAAGATGTAATTCTGCTAAAGTTTAAGATATACTTGCAGAAAATTATTGTAAATGTGGTTAAGTGTAGTCTAATAGAGGGCCTTGCGCCCTAACTTCGCCAGTTTTATATAAATAAATAAATAAATAAATAAATAAATAAATAAATAAATAAATAAATAAATAAATAAATAAATAAATAAATAAATAAATAAATAAATAAATAAATAAATAAATAAATAAATAAACTCGGTGGCCTCCAGATAAGAGGCAACCAGTCCCTGCACCACGGTGAAACTCGCTTGCTTTGAATATTAAAAACATATTGCAGCACTTTTTTTTTGCATTTGTGCAGTTTATCAGCACGCAGAATTAGAAATAAATTATATAGTAATGTAATCTGTTTCTTTGATTTCGTAGTGTTTCAAGCATTCATTTGGTGCTGCAAGTAGCGAAAAATATGTTCCATTCTTTAAAGAAACCAGAAGTAAAGGTATTTCTTTGGAAACCAGCAGGACGTGAGAGTACCGTACCTCGAGGTGCAAAGATAGCCGTTTTAGATACAAAGAAAAAAAAATGTTAACTTGAGCGGAAAGCGTTGACCTGAAAGAGCAGTAAATTGTGGAAACGCGGAGATGGCGAGAGTTGAGTTGGTCGTGCATGGGAGGCTTTATGGTGATAGATAGCACATTCCTAATGAGAGCATAGAATGTAGGCTGTATAGTTCCTTACGATTATATATGAACAGGAATGTAGTTATTTAAGGAAGTGGATGCCTACTGGTTTGTAAAAGACATAGATTGTGTGTTCTTAATAACTGAGAGAAAGGGGTTCTAATAATAATAATAATAATAATAATAATAATAATAATAATAATAATAATAATAATAATGGTTTAACGCCTCACAAACTACTTTTACGGTTTTTGCAAACCCAGAAAACTGTTCTTGATAAGGACATGTCTGACGTGATCTGTATAGAACAACATGGTTTGTTATACGAGACATTACCGCATAGACGAATGTGTTTCTACAATCGCTTGGAAGTGACTTCCATGTTGTTTTGTCTTCTGTCAACAATGATAAAACCGCGCGAGCTGACCGTGCGGTTAGTGGCACGCAGCTGTGAGCTTGCATCCGGGAGATAGTGGGTTCGAACCCCACTGTCGGCAGCCCTGAAGATGATTTTCCGTGGTTTTCCATTTTCACACCAGGAAAATGCTGGGGTTGTACCTTAATCAAGGCAACGGCCGCTTCCTTGCCATTCCTAGGCCTTTCCTGTCCCATCGTCGCCATAAGACCTATCTGTGTCGGTGCGACGTAAAGCAAATAGCAACAACAACAACAATGATAAAAATAACAACGATGACGTCAACTGCAGACGCTACACTGGTGGCAGACTAAATTTTTTAAAATATACGGTTTCTCGAGACTAAGATAACAATAAAAATAGGTCGGCGGCGTTAAACAGTGAGAGTGGGGTCTATGATGCTTACGGAATATTTTACACGAATCGCTTTTATGCCATGTGCATCGTCCAAACAAGGAACAAATGTGTTCACGTTATTCTCGATGCTGTGCGTAGTATGTGATCAAGACCTCTTGCCTCAAAGCCCGAAGAACGGTATCCAGTCTGTAGAAATGCTAGGTTCACCTGGATTTGAACCGGAATATTGAGGGGAAAACGTTGAAAATGACCGAAAGTGGGATAGCCTATTAACTCTCGCCTTCACTCACGATTAGTTATTTTAACGTGAGGCAGAATGCTTCCATACTATTCCATGAAATCAGACATAAACTCGTGCCAGAGGCAGGAATCGAACCTGAATGAATCAGGCGGGAAACTGCAATGTTAACCGCAAGACCACGTCTGTGGGCTTAAACAGTTCCTCTCGTGACACACTATTCTCCTTGGAACGTCATTCACTGTCCGTATCTCGAATGTGCAAGAGAGCAATACCACCTGAAAATTGGTGTTAATGTTTGTTCCATTCAACACATGTAATCCGAGCTTCACTCATTAGCTAGTGCTTTGTAGATGCTCTGGACCACACAAAGCGTTAACAAGCTTCGTAATGATGCCTTCCCGCGTTAGGCCCTTGTATAATGCATAGAGAAGCTCTCCTTTCTACATGCAGGACTGCCATCTATTGCGCAAAAGACTTCATTTTGGCCTCCCTTTGAACGAAATGGGTTATCATAGACATTCGTACACTGGAGCTGTCTAATCAGCGAAAGCTATTTTTAGGTTTACCGCAGTTTGCGAGAACCATGGATAACATACCACGCTACCAACCACCATGGGAACACGTTGGTGTTAACCCATTCATGTGGTTGGCGTCAGGAAGGGAATCCGGCCGTAAAACAGGGCCAAGTCCACATGTGTGACACATTTCACATCCAGGACCTCATTAGGCTGTGGAAAAAGTTGTAGTAGAAGAAGAAGGAAGGTCAGAACCGCGGATGTAAAGCAAATGCATGCTGGTCAGTGAGGTAATCTTTATTGTACATTCATGAAAAAGTTTAATTATTTCAAGACTTGACGAGATAAATTGAAAACAACCCCAGGTTCATTTCTAGTGAGACGCCGCCGACTCCATTCTTCGAGGGGCCAGAGGTCTTCCATTTCTGATTAGTACAAGTGGTTGGTTGCCTAGTTGTACTCCCCCTTGGAACAGTACTCACCATAACCAGCAGATAAATATTTCATCGTTCTTCTGTCCACAAAACTTTCCATTAACAGCGTTGTCGCGATATCAATGAAATCGTGGTTTCCCGACTTTGAAGGGGATGACTTTCTAGTCACTATTCGGAGCTGAATGGAGTTGTTTCAAACATGATGAGCAATATGTTGGAAGTATCCGGTTCACGTACCAGTTTGGATAGTTTTGTGCTTTAAGAGAGTGACCATGGCGGCTCTAACCCTTGGACTCAATAACGTTCGAACTTCTCCACTAGCGATGCTTGGACTTATTTTCCATTATTATGGCAACTCAGGCGAATTCGTATCCCTTGATAAACATATTTAAATATAACACACCGAGTGAATTTGCTGCGCTGTTCGAGTCACGTAACTGTGAGCTTGCATTCGACATATAGTGGGTTCGAACCCCACCGCCGACAACCCTAAAGATGGTTTTCCCGTAGTTTTACACTGTCAAATTCTGGGTTATATCTTTATTAAGGCCACAGTCATCAGTGCATACATAATGGGGGTTGTCATCGAATTCTAATGGATGGGAGCTCTGGAAAGAGGTGACTAAAAGGGGACCTCATGGTCTCTCAATTTCAGAGCGTAGGTTGGCGACCACGGGGTCCTTGTCTGAGCTTGGTATTGCTTACACTTACTTGGACCAGACTCCTACCTTCATCTTTCCTATCTGACCTCCCTTTATCACCTCTTGTTCTCTTCTGACGTTGAAGCCCTTAGATTTGCAAGGTCCTATGTGATTCTTCCCTTTGTTTTGTTACATTTTATTTCTGGTTAATATTAATAGAGGGTAGTTGCCCAGTTGTATAAATGAATAGATTAAATACATATGTTAAGGATTCGGAAATGTTGACCGTACTGTTCCTACTCTCTAAATGAAACAAAAAGAAAGTTCTGCGTTGAGCGAAGGTTAAAGTTCTGAAATAAAGGTAAAATTTATAGCCTGATTTATCTTAAATTAAAGTTCTTTTCTCCTAAGATACAGATTACTGATGCCAAGACTACTGAAGCAGAACCGATGGCGAGCCGTAAGGAATCTGGCCTTACTACTGACCGGATGCCATTTTTCAGGTTTTCAAGCTACAGGTCTTGATTACACACGATGCTTCGCTTCGAGAATAACGTGAACATACCGTATTTATTCCTTTTTTGGATGATAAATACAGTACAAATGCGATTCGTGCAAAATGTTCCGTATACATCATACCTGTTTTTATTTCTCTCGCAAGAAACTGTACTTTATTAGATTTCTTCACTGTTCACCACTGTTTGCGGTCGGTTTGCAACATACTATAATGCCACGTAATAGACTGTAAATTGCAAAGCAAACATAGAAAATTTATACATAAATATCTTTCTTCATTTTATGATAAAATTAGTTGACATTTTGAAATAGCATTTGTACACTTATTTAGTATATTTATTATTTAGTGTTAAACACAGTGAAACTGTGAGTTTTTGCTTATATAGTCGACTAGTTATTCTAGCCGCCATTAATGGATAATTTTGTGTTTATTTGAAGAAAACGTATCATTGAAATCCCTTCAGGAGTAGTACCATCCAGCAGAGATGAGTGTCAGTAAAGGAGACAAAACTCGTCTCATTTAACGGTAGTCGGTCATTGTAAAATTGTTGATTAGTTTTAGAGGCATACATTGTACCTTATCGTCTCTGCATTTGAGACATATCTGAAAACTAGTATTGCTAATATTTTTCTGCAGAATATCATGGGAAAATACACACTCAGTATAGGCACCTATTTCAAGTACCAAATCCTATAAGACCATTCCATGTTAAGAAAACAATATTGCTCTTATGGACCTACAAGAAGCGAACACACTACCGCTCAGACAATCAGTCAATCACTACTGATTGGCACTTAGGGCAGTCGCCCAGGTGGCAGATTCCCTATCTGTTGTTTTCCTACCCTTTTCTTAAATGACTGCAAAGAAATTGGAAACTTATTGAACATCTTCCGTGGTAAGCTATTCCAATCCCTAACGCCCCTTCCTATAAACGAATATTTGCTCCAATTCGTCCTCTTGAATTACAACTTTATCTTCATTTTGTGATCTATCCTACTTTTAAAGACACCACTCAGACTTTTTCGTCTACTGATGTCCTCCCACGCCATCTCTCCACTGACAGATCGGAACATACCACTTAGTCGAGCAGCTCGTCTCCTTTCTCCCAAGTCTTCCCAGCCCAAACTTTGCAACATTTTTGTAACGCTACTCTTGTCGAAAATCGCCAGAACAAATCGAGCTGCTTTTCTTTGGATTTTTTCCAGTTCCTGAATCAAGTAATCCTGGTGAGGGTCCCATACACTGGAACCATACTATAGTTGGGGTCTCACCAGAGACAAATATCCTCTCTCCTTTACTTCGTTACTACAACCCCTAAATACCCTCATAACCATGTGCAGAGATCTGTACCCTTTATTTACAATCATCACTTATGTGACTACCCCAATGAAGATATTTCCTTATATTAATACCTAGGTATTTACAATGATCCCCAAAGGGAACTTTCACCCCTTCAACGCAGTAATTAAAACTGAGAGGACTTTTCCTATTTGTGAAACTCACAACCTGACTTTTATCCCCGTTTATTATCATACCATACCCACAATTCTTTGTGATTAAGGACTATTGTAAGATACTTCATATCGTATTATGAAAGAAAGAAAAAAGGAGGAACATTTTTGCCCACGTGTTATTAAAATAACTACTGAAGCTTTTCTATTTCATAAACACATTCGCCGGTGGGAACATCCGTTGCATTGTTGCTTTCCTTCATTTTAGTTCTGTGCCGCTCTGGTACATGCAGGGTGTAATACGTTACTTTGTGAATCCTGGCAGCTTATTCCTGTAGTAGAGAAGTCGTCTGTCTATGTGTTGCGTATGTATTTTAGTCTTTATATCAGAGCGAACGTGTCGTGTGTTGAGTGAGTGTTATGTGACTGATTAGCCTACGTATGCATTTTTTTTCTTGAATATTAATACAGTGATTTATTTACTTTATTGATGAGCCTGAGGAGTAAATAAAAAGCAAACTGTGCTTAATTTGCAACTTATTTTCTTTAACCTTTTATCTTACCGTAATTTAAAAGCTGAGTTTCACAAATCTATGTTCGACCGTTTTGTCGTTATGCTGTGAACATCAAAATCAGCCCCTCTAACCCACCCCCAGTCCCCTAGAATTCATGAATATCCGACTCGTTGGCTGAATGGTCAGCGTACTGCCCTTCGGTTCAGAGGTTCCCGGGTTCGATTCCCGGCCGGGTCTGGGATTTTAACCTTAATTGGTTAATTCCAATGGCACGGGGGCTGGGTGTATGTGTTGTCTTCATCATCATTTCATCCTCATCACGACGCGCAGGTCGTCTACGGGAGTCAAATATAAAGACCTGCACCTGGCGAGCCGAACCCGTCCTGGGATATCCTGGCACTAAAAGCCATACGACATTTCATTTCATGTGCAGTGTTTTGGTGAAATTGATGGTGAAGTCATTTTCGCCAGCCCAGAGATATAAAGCACAGTATTTTCTACATAATACACACAAACACTCAAGATTTGGCTCATAAAATTTCTTATTAGTACACAGTTTATGATGAAAGCCATAAATTGTGCGTCTTGTCAAAATAGATCTTAGTGGCTAGGTTTCGTTCGTCATCTCTTGTCGGTAACTGCCTCAGTAGCGTAGACGTCTCGAGGTATTTCTGCACGTTTCTGTTTTATTCTATGGATCACTTTAGGTGCTAGATTCGTAGCAGGTAGTAATAGATTCAGCCGTATATCTTCTAAATAGAATTTTTCTCTTGCCAGTTCATAAACTAGCTGAGAAGACGTTGTTCTCGAGACTCCCAACACTCTTTTGAGGGGCGGTATGCTGCTTTTATTTTTTCTGGTGTAGTTAAATCAGTTAACGCTTTTCCCAAATCAGTGCAATACCTTATGAGAGTACAGGGGAGATTTTTGCGTGGAACAGCGTTAAGGCTGTTTGTAAAGACAATATGGCAATGTTTTTAATAGTGCGTAGCTCTCTCCTTTATGTGGAGTCGGAATGAATTCTGAATGAAGTCTGTAGGGTAATGCCAAGATATTTATATGAATTTACAGTCTCGATCTCGTTTTTTTCTCCTAGTGTCACTTTGTCTTCTGCTGAGGCTTTACCCCCTTTCCGGTAGATCATGTGCATTGTTTCGGTTAAATTGATGGTGAAGTCATTTTGATCAGGCCCGAGATATGCAGCATTTAATGTCATAATGTGCATTGGTAAAATGTGGTCCTCTCCCTAAATTTATAATTATCCAGTTTACGGATATTTCCTTTACTACAGTAATAGACCATGCGTATGGCTTCACAAGATTTGTATGAATCCTTTCAAATCAAGAAGGGCCATTTCACTTCTTAGCTGCTTGCTGATGGGAATACAAAATATTAGAAATGATTTTGGGGTGGTTCCATGACTGCCAAATCATTGGTCCGGTAACAGTAACTTCAAGAAGCACTTTAAGTATTCCGCTGTAGGTTCAGCTTTCTGTTCTTGATAGACGATCTGAGGCTGTTCTGAACTAACTTCAAAATGTTGTCTTGTTCTTGTCAGTTGAAAGAATGTCAACTCATCTTGTAGTCCCATTGTCGACGACGCAGTGAACTTCCTCGACGACTTTAAAATACTTTTCAGCTGTCCTGCTAATAATTCTGTGGCGTGCCACTGTTTCAGTCTCACTACAGTGCCTGCAGCGGATTCCGTCATGGCTGTGTCCATGGATTGCTCTTACGGGAACAATATTTCCTTGCAATTTGATGACACCCCTCCATTCAGAGCTGCTGATTCCTGGTCTAGAATATAACCATCTGTTGGCCGATGGGCAATCTTCATATAGAATAATACCTTTGCCATGAGTACGAAGTTGACATCTGATCTTAAATTCGTATTCTCAGATGTTCCCATATGAAAACAGATAGTTTGGTCACGAATGCCTATAACATTTCGAAATGTCTGCGCTTAGATCTCTTGTTCCGATACTTTCCTAAAATTTGACATGTATTTAATTGCTGAATCAAGGCTTTCCACTCCGATCTAAAGATACCAAATCCTTTTATTTTTCGAGATGAGAATATAATCGCATCTAGAGTGTCAATTGGCAGCTGCATAATATTCTTGATTGAACTCTTTATTTTATAATTTTGTCCAAAGTTGCGACAAATTCAGTTTGTTGGGAGTTTGAAAGTGATAAATTAATGAAGGCAAAGTAAACTGATTAACGACGGAGAACTTCTGTTCTGGCTTCAGACGAGGACTGCTGAGTAGCAGATGAAGACATTCATTAAGTTCATGTGGTTTTCTTTCTTTGTCAAAAACTTATGTCTGAAAAAATATGTAATCATCTCGGTTTTATTAACGGAACGAATTGCAGAACCTGATTATAAAGGGACAGGAGAGCTATCAAGTTTCCCTTTTTGCAATGCTAATGGCAACGGATTTATAAACAATCAATCTGTTGCCACTCACCTTCGCTACATGGCATTACGGCTGAAATTATACAAAACGTTATGACAATTTCCACAGCTAGAATAATAAAAAGCCCAAGACATAAATAAACTCTGTGGTCCACATCACTGGATTTTAAATGTTCAAGGGCTGAAAAAATATTTGCACGTTAACTAAAAGATATTATAGTCCAGGGTAATATTCTGATTAAAGGCTGTGTTTGCCTGATTCGTGATTTATTTTTCTGTGTCTCCCCTTTATTTACAGTATTCTCTACCAATTACCTCTCTTTTGTTGCAGATGTTGATGGCGTCCCTCCCCGTTCTTGCTGCCCTGCTGGCCCTGACGCCCTCATCGACTGCTCAGTCCAACTACGCCAGCCATGCGAACAATGTGGAATATATCGGCGAGGGGCTGCCAGAACAAGCCACTTTGGACGGCAAGGTGACCAAGCTGGACGATCTGTCTCCCATCATCTCCCTGAACCGAACGAGAGCCACCCTAAACTGCGCCGCAGGAAACATGGAGGTTGAGCTCAAGTTCAAGGAGCCGTTCTTCGGTATTGCCTACGCTGACTTCGATAGAAATAGCGCCTGTCAGGTGGCGGGTAAAGGAGCTTACACCTACACGCTGGAACTGCCACTCAAGGGCTGCGGTACCAAGCAGGTAAACATGATCATATTATTATTGTAACATACGTACTGGTATGTGGAAAGGGATTTTAAATAAAGGAATGTGATAGATAAATGACACAGAAACAAGTAATTAGTCGAAGCCTGTTACAACGACTCCGAAAGGACCACCAATTAACGGTCGTTCTAGGCGATAGTCACAAAAACCGGTTTTTTTGTTGCTAAAAATGACACACCTGTAAGTTTTCAGCTGCACACTTACATGGTTAATTAACTGAATTAGGTTTAAACTTCAAGAAACATTAAGTGAAATGAGTACTGTATTTACAATGCAGTATTTGCGGAGTGGGATTGAGACGAATTTTTATTCTAATATTTACACGGTAGGTACAGCAGTAATACTATGTCAGCAAAATATATATAGTACGTAATAAGTGAGGAAAGAATTAGCAACAATGTAAATTGATCAATGTCGCACACCGTCTTTGATAATAAACAAGATGCTCTCCCTGTCCTTCCAGATTGTAAAAAAAACGTTGTCTGTGATACATCCAATTCCTTGGCGACATTGATATTGGTTTCATCTTGCAGTATAATCGCCATATTATGTGTGACTTTTCTTTTGCGACATCTTCACAGACACTACTTAACAGACAGACTGATTTGAAATCTACCATCTACTGAAAGCATGAGTTTGAAAATGAGCTTTACATTGTCGCCAGTAATCCCCAAACGCGTAACAAAGAGAAATCAACACTGGACGTTATAGACGATACATTTCTCCGAAAATGTGATAAAAGTACGCCGTACGACGTCGTACTAAACGGTTTTTTAATACACTGTTTATATAGGAATTAGAAGGGACCGTTTGATTTCACTGTTATATCCGATACGTCGTTAAAAGCGATGCCACAATAAACAGTTTCGACTGTAATTCAGATTCCTTAAACTGCTATTGATAGAGAGAACTGGGAAATAGAACGGCCAAGGTTAGACGTCTGGCAGTTTTCTATCCCCTAATAAACCCTAAAGAAGGATATATGCCTGTAAGGGGTAACTTCAAAATAAAGTCAGTTTGTATACATTGCACAGAGAGGAAATGCATATACATGTTATTTTATGTCATTAGCTTCCTGAAAATTATCAAGGCTGCCACAAGGGCAATGAATAACAAACACAAATAATATGGTTAGACAAGTGGTGATGAAAGGTAGGTACATAATAGAAGAGATTAAGGACAATAATGCATTGTTACATAGCACAGTTTTCTTGTATGTATGTTCAGTCCGTCAGCGATTCCGCTGGTGGGATCCTCAACAGCTCTGCCATCAGCTGTCATAGATGGCCTAGGCATCACTGAAGAGGCGTACTAGGGAAATGAGGAGTGAGGTAGTTTCCCGTTGCTTTCCTCACACAGTTTTCTTAATAATAGCATAATTTTCTTAAAATCGCGACAGAGTCCTTAACTGACGAAATTGCAGTTTCCCTTATGGTATTGAATGGAATGTCTAATATTTTGCAGGTCTGTACAAAGAAGGGGTGGAATCGTTTCACGAGCACCCATTACCAATCTAATCACCTGAGTATATTCAAGGCTGTATTTGTTTTTAGAGAATTACCTGTCTTCTGCTTCTAATGCTTGTTGACTCCCATCGTGGTGGTTTCAGATTTGTTTGTGGTATTTTGAGCAGTCCTGTTGAAGATATTTGGCACCAATCTCTTAGGTTCCTCAGCGAAGAGATCCGTCGGCGTCCTCGACCTCTCTTCGCAAATATTTTTCCCCCGGATGACGGACGAGTTGGAATAATCGATACTTCCGTTAATTCCACATGATTTGACCCATGTATTCCAGCTTCCTTTGCCTAAATGTGCACAGTAGCTCTTTTTATTGATTCGTTCACCCCAGTACTTCTTGGTTAGTGACATGCTCAGTTCATAATATTCTAAGCAACCCACATTTCAAAGACTTCTATTTCATTTTCTGACAGGTCTCAGCTGCATTTAGTATCACAGGGAACATGTACCATTTAAAACATTCAGTTTCTCATATCAAGGCTGATGTAAAGTGATTGTAGACCCTGGTAAATCTTAGAAGTCCAAGGTAAATGCCGCAATGAAACATACTACATAACCATACATCGGGGAACTTTGTCATAAATTGATCTGAAAGTTAACCCTGTAGCAGTGAAATGAGGCCGAATACGTACAGCTTAATCCATCTAGTTTATTGCTAGCTTAGCCTATATCTCCTTATTTCTAGTATTCTCCCGCCATTTTCCCCACTTGTTTTTATTAGCAATCATAGTGTGATTTATTTTACTCTCCAGTTCCTCTGCCTTTTATGATTCTCTAATATGAATTCATTCTGATGTTCAGTTTTATTGCCTTCTACTGTTATTCCGTATTATTTTTCAGGTGGGATATAGAATAGAAGCAGCCATCGTGATTCTCTGCTTCATATCTTTACAGTAACTCATTTTACACACACACACACATCTTCATTGAAGACTGTTATGTCTTTCATTGTTCAGTTTCCACGTCTCTATGAATGGATTAAACGCCTCCACAATTCTTGATTTGCAGCTACCTCGTTTAGTACCACACTGAGTCTACCCATTGTCACCTTCGTCTCCCTCTACTTCTCTTAGCTTCCACGGACTTTTTCATTATTCTCCCAGGTAACCTGTCCTCTTCCATTCGTCTCTCATGACCCAACCACTGAGGTCGATGTATACGTACAGCTCAATTCATCGAGTTAATTTCTAGCTTAGCCTATATCTCCTTATTTCTAATATTTTTCTGCCATTTTTCCCACTTGTTTTTATTAGCAATCATTCCCGCTATTTTAATCTCTGTTACTTTTAACTTATGAATAAGGTATCATGAGTCCACCCTATTTTCACACCCATAGAACAAAGTCGGCCTGAAAAAGGACCGAAATAAATATGGTTTCGTCCGAGAACTCCATTCTCAATTAACACATGCTGAACGTGTAAAGGTAATACCACGGTATTCTAATACCCAAGAAATAGAAATAAATGATAACTCACTTCAGTATCATAAGCAATATTTTCTCATACTTATACTCTTCAATTTTCTGAAAGTATTCTGCTTAAGTGGCCCCGGAAGTCAGAAAATGGCCAACATGTTCATTTTTCACATTGATTACCAATCTGTGGACGAACGCTTCCTCAGTAAGAATATACAATACTGTGTATTCTTCAATAAGCTGGTGTATGTATATATGCTCTTTTTATCATTCCTGCTTATAGAAAGCAACTACAAAGCGTTCCAGTACTCTAAACATGCATACACAGTTGACAATATTATGAATAAATCAAATATGTTATAAAGTCTGAAGGTAAATATTTGAGACCATATGAGAGTTATCTTCAAGCCATAGGCATGGTTCTCAAATATGTTACATGAGCCCTTTTTTGTTGACAGAAAAGGTCGTCCTTCCAAGTTTATTTAAAAAGCTTTATATTGAGTCAACTATTCGTAACTGAATAGTCATAAATATTTTCTGTTTGCTTTCTGTTAAATTGCTATTTTGATAATTAAGGGAGACGTATTTACCAAAGTACACTTCATAAAGCAATACAATTTACCAATTGGTGTTTCCTGTACCGAAATTTATTGATTTTTTTAATTTTACAATTTGCTTTACTTCGCACCGACACAGATAGGTAGGGCGACGATGGGATAGGAAAGGGCTATGAGTGGGACGGAAGCGGCCGTGGCCTTAATTAAGGTATAGCCCAAGAATTTACCTGGTGTAAAAATGGGAAACCACGGAAACTCATCTTCAGGGTTGCCCGACAGTGAGGGGGTTCGAACCCACTATCTCCCGAATGCAGTCTGACAGCTACGTGACCCAGTCTGCGCAACTACTCTTAAGTGCCGTTTATTCCATATACCTTACAGGTAACGTGTAGGAAGAAACTTCTCTGCTGGCATTTGTTATCGTACTAGTCTTGGGCGGTGCAAAGGAAGGCACCCACAGGGTTGGCACTGATTAAAATATTTATGTATAAAGAAAATATGAAGTGCCGTTTATTCCGTATTTGTTAACGTGTGAGAGGAAACTACACTGCTGGCATTTGTTACGGTGCTAGTCTAGGGTGGAGCCAAGGAAGACGCCCACAGGCTTGGCACTGATCAGAATGTTTTGTATAATGGAATGCTATACATCTCATTTGCAAATGACACTCTACATGACTATTGTTTCTCTTTGTTGATTGTTCTTCTGACATATTAGTTTACTTGTCTACTCTTCTCAAGGCTGTATATTCGAATCTCGACGCTGTCGGTTGGCTTAAATGATAGTAGATTTCTGGTACTTTATAAAACCCTTTGCAGACGAAAATTTAGGTATTACTACGTCTCTTAAAATCTATAGCAATCGAAGGGAGGTTAAAATCTTGACGACAAAGTCTTCTCAGGCCATGAAAGTTCCTGGGGGAGGAGGTAAACGTTTCTGCTGCCTATAACCTCCGCATTCGGTGGGATAGAATACTTAGTACTATGTACGGTGGCTTTTGGCCCCAGGAATCAACCTGGTATTAATTTCTGATGTAGGATGAGTGAACCGTGAGAACGAAATTACGTAATGGACCGGCTAGTCGCCTGCAAAGCGTAAATTCAAAAGATTTCGGCATCCAAGACCTTACGATATTATTATTATTATTATTATTATTATTATTATCATTATTATTATTATTATTATTATTAATTGTGTGCTGGTCACTCTTTGCCTATCGAACTTCTTTTTTGCTATCTACGAGTATAACAGGTCGCCCAGTGAAGTTTATATACCATATACACAGTCATGAAGAGCGCAGACCAAAAGGAATAGTGACAATTTTTGTTTCAATTTGCTTTACGTCGCACCGACACACATGTCTTACGGCCACTGTGGGATAGGAAAGTCCTAGAAGTGGGAAGGAATCAGCGTGGCCTTAATTAAGGTACAACCCCAGCATTTTCCAGATGTGAAAATGGGAAGCCACGGAAAACCATCTTCAGGGCTGCTGACAATGGGATTCGAACCCACTATCTCCTGGATGCAAGCTCACAGCTGCGCGCCGCTAACCGCACGGCCAATTCACTCGGTCACAAACTTTATCAAAAGATGTACCCATGCTGGTGTTCTCACAACATATACTATTTCTTCAATATTTACTCCTGAAATTTATTACAATAGATAAATGTAACTTTGTGAAATAAATTTCAAAAGAGCAGCATATAAGTTATTAGGAACTCTTTGCCATCTGTATTTGCAAGCTGGGAAAGGTTAGAGAATCAAAGAATATCCAGCAGGGAATGGTATTCTTCCGTGATCAGAGGAAGTGTATACTCACTGGCTTGACAGGTAGTAAGCAAACCTGGCTGCATGCAATGGCATTACTAAAGATGAAAAATCACATATATCAAAATATTAATGAAAGTGTTCGTCGCTTAGCAACCTGCTAAGTACAGAATGTATTGCGGGTTAGGGTAAGCCTTCGCCTGTAATTATTGGAGTGATCATTTAATGATTACTCAAAGTTGGCTGCGTTTAGAGACCTATCAGTGTCTCATGATTCACCGTCAGGTAATTCCGGAGAGAATACAACAGAAATGAGGCAAATCGGTTCAGTAGAACCGACGGACGGATTTGCCAATGCTGTTTTTAGTAAAATCTTTTAATATGTAGAAGATAATGGCGTGTAGCCTCCGGAGAGGCTTGGTGCAGTTCTTTCGAGTTGACGCCGCATAAGCGGCCTGCGCGCCGGTCATGATGGGGCCCTACTAAAAATATATAATTGAAAACGAAGATCTACCTAACTACCTTCGTGAAAAGTGCAGAAAAAATGTACAGAACATCACAAGTGGCTGCTCTCCTCTAAGCGCTACTGAGTACACCCAACGACATGACAACGTTGCTCGTCAGTGGATATGTTTGGACAAAGATCTTATCACCGATCATACACCCTACTATAAAAACCATGTGCAACCGGTTTACGATAAACAGGAACTAAAAGCGTAATGGAGGAGGAAAGTACAGACTGACAGAACTAGTTACAACCAATCTGATAATATACTGACAGACAAGGCGTCAGAAGTCACATACAGTACATGATCGGTATTGCAATCCTATCTCTTGATAACATCCGGAAGAAGATCAGGGAAAATGAGACAAGAGTGATCTGGCATTAGGATAGAATTGTTATTGTTTCGATTGTTGTTGGAACATTAGTTCGAATTCCTTACCAGCTGTGCGACAGCCGCTAAATCTCATAAAGAACATCCACACTGAGCTGCAGAAGATAGTGGTCTCAGAAATCAGAGACATTATGTGTGAAGTGCTGAATGGGGATTTGAAGGATCCGTAACGCTGAAGAACGTCGGAAGTGTTTCACTAGGCTTGCAGATCGATCCATAGCGTAGCGATTAACACTACTAGCTGCGATCATCGGTAGCTCGGGTTCGATTCCCGGTACTGCCAGAGTTTAAGAATGACAGGAGGGCTGGTATATGGTTGAAAATAGTTCAGGTAGCCCACTTCCATTGGGGGTGTGCCTGAAAAGAGTTGCACCATCTCGCGACGAGGACACGAGTTTACTTACTAAGCTTGGATAGTAATCCCGTCTTGTTGGAGTACGACTCCATAATTATCTCCTCTTAACACTAATCCGAAAAGAAGAAAGAAGTCCAACATTTTGATGAATGATATTGTCAACAAAAGAATGGGAAAGGCCACAAAGGGAGAGAACATGAACAACTCTCAAGACCTCGCAAACCTAATACGATATGCGTCGGAAGCGGCGAAGAATAGTTGACAATGGGAGGCCTCTCACATTTCCAGCTGATAAGGTGAACACGAAACTGATTAGTGTATGTTTGAATTCTTTTCGTTGTAATACAGGAACGCAAATAAAGAGTTTACTATGGCTGCTTTGAGAGATTACAGGATATGTTCACTCTATAAAATATTATATTTGGTCATCTTGCAAGATAAAGAAGAGACGTTATAATTGCGTGCTGGCAGGCTATTCCAGTTTCAGTTCTGCTTGGAGCGTTTCTCTCTACCCAATGTTTGTTCAATGTAATTTATCTCGTCTTTGCGGTGATGTCATCACGTAGGTGTGTTGCTCCAGGAACTCATACCGGTTCGCGCGTCCCACTTCTTGACAGATATACCCAATCGTCACTGACCTCGCGATGGTAAGAAAACTTCTTTATCCAACATCTGATAGTCTTTTTGGTCATAATTTAAGTTGTATGGAAGGTTTACGGTGACGCGAGAATGGGAAGATACCGACTGTGGCCTTAATATTGTTCATAGGGTTCTGACCGGGATTTTCAGCTGCGACTAGTTATTTCTTCTGGTTCAGAGACTAGATGTTTGTTGTCTTAATATATACCTTTATGTACATACGATACAACACACAACCAACCACCAGAGAAATATGCAAATTAATAACTACATCCTTCAACATGGGGCTAACGTCAGGAAAGGCAAGTGACCTTTATGTACATACGATACAACACACAACCAACCACCAGAGAAATATGCAATTTAATAACTACATCCTTCAACATGGGGCTAACGTCAGGAAAGGTAAGTGGTTGAAAATCTGGGCTTCATGTACATGGTAAATGGTAGAACCAGTAAAGAAATACGAGGTACTATATTAGGAATTAGTATGCCTACTTAACATCAACCTACATAATATAATTAATTAATCTCACGCCTCAAAACGACTAATGAGAATAACTAAAAACTAATCATCTCTCACACATTCATTAAAAATCCCCCTAAGTGACAAACCACGAAGAGGATTAGTAGGTCTACCATTCAATAACAAACCTTCACTACTTTAACACAGTTAATATATCGAGTGAGTTGGTTCTGTTAGCTGTTAGCTTGTATTTGGGAGAGAGTGTGTCCGAACCCCACTATAGACAGACCAGAAAATATTTTTCCGTGGTTCCCCATTTTGTAGCACCAGGCACCTTCATACCTTGATTAAGGCCACAGACACTTCCTTGCCAATCCAAGCCCTTTCCTATCCCATCGGTACGATGTTAAACCACTTGGGAATATACAGTATATAAAATACTAAACAACATGTTAGAGAAGTTCAGGCTAAAAATAAACACAAAGAAAACGAAAATGATGGCCGTTCATAAGAAGAAGACTGAATTGAAAACAAACATTAAATTAGGCTGTGAAACAATAGATCAGGTTAAAAAAAATTGTTATCTGGGTACCGCTGATAATCAGTGCCTGACAGAAGTCGAAAGAAGAATTGCTATGGCAAAACAAGTGTTTCAAAGCAGGAAAAATCTATTGTTAAATAAGCACATAGGAATTGAAACCAGGAAGAAATTTGTTAAAACCTTTGTTTGGAGTGTGCTAACTTACGGTTGTGAGACCTGGACTTTGGGAAAACAAGCACAATAAATACTAGAAGCTGCTGAAATGTGATTCTGGAGAAGACTGACAGGGACGAGTTGGACAGAAAAAAAGACTAATATATCGAAATCTTGAATGACGTTAATGAGAAACGGACCTTAATATATTCAGTAGAGCAGAGGAAAGCAAAATTTCTTGGACACGTCCTACGACATGACACCTTTCTCCAGAATGTCTTCGAAGGAAAGGTCCTAGGGAAGAAGTCGAGAGGAAGACCACGTGTCTCATACCTTAGGAACATAGTCATTCAGCTGGGTTTTGCTTCCTATGTCACGATGAAAAGGACTGCTGAAGACCGTGGTATGTGGCTGCGGCGACAAGGCTTAGCCGGACGGACGGACGGACGGATGGATGGATGGATGGATGGATGGATGGATGGACGGACGGACGGATGGATGGATGGATGGATGGATGGATGGATGGATGGATGGATGGATGGATGGATGGACGGATGGATGGATGGATACCAAATTTACTTTATAAATCGACTGAACGTTTACACCTCTGCCTTAAACAAACGATTCATACTACCGGTACTAAAAAAACTGGCTGAGTAAGGAGAGAAGAGCACAAGTATATAAACCAAACCAAACCAAACCAAACCAAACCAAACCAAACCAAACCAAACCAAACCAAACCAAACCAAACCAAACCAAACCAAACCAAACCAAACCAAACCAAACCCCATGGCACTACAGCCCTTGAAGTGCCTTGGCCTACCAAGCGACCGCTGCTCAGCCCAAAGGCCTGCACATCGCGAGGTGTCGTGTGGGCAGCACGACGAATCCTCTCGGCCGTTATTCTTGGTTTTCGAGACCGGGGCCGCTATCTCACCGTCAGATAGCTCCTCAATTCTAATCACGTAGGCTGAGTGGACCTCGAACCAGCCCTCAGGTCCAGATAAAAATCCCCGACCTGGCCGGGAATCGAACCCGGGGCCTCCAGGTGAGAGGCCCCTACACCACGGGGCCGGCACAAGTAACTATACCGATCTTAAATTCGGTCATTTAGCTTTAATTAATTAGACATATTAATTTAGAATTCAAAATGGATAAGTGTGCAATGAATTATATATACTGCTCACTATGACATTCTTGACTACAATTTTCATGGTTCAGAGATACCACGAAAGTATTAATAGTTGTTTAAATGCTATTCTGAATTTATTTCGGTTTTCTGATATGAATGTAGAAGTAATAATGGCAGTGGGGTTTGTGGGCGTTGTTTAAGAGGGCAGAATAACAGGATTACCAGATGTTCGTGTAACATTGACTGAATACGAAAGGCGAAGAGCTCCGATCTCTTGAAGAAACAGTAGATCGGCAGGTGAAAGGCGGAAATGTAAAATGCTACTTGCTGTACCCGTCTTTGACGAGACATTCACTTAGCATGTGCATGCTAACGTTTTTGTCGAACACTCCTGTTATTCCTCAGGATTGACTGGTTGATTGATTGATTTATTTATTGATTGATTACTGGTGAACCTTGGTTAAGGCCACTATCACATCCTTTCTAATTCGGGGCATGTCCTATTCCATCGTCGCCATAATACTTGCCTGTGTCGGTGCGCCGTGAAGCAAATAACAATACTACATCCTAAAAATATATAGATGATAAAATCTTACGTTTTAACTTATTGGATGACTCAGAGATTTCGAAACATCAACGTCACGCAATGTTTTTTATTTCACGAATGTCGATCCTTTCCGTTGTGTGATGAAATACATCTATTCTTAGTGAGCTCTACCAATCAGATGTTGTCCGAGTATTATGTGCAGGTAATGTGACCACACGTCCTCTTTTAACCGGGCATGTCCTCCTTTTTAGGCCATTGTTCGGGGTCCGGGTGGATTATTTAAAAAGCCCGAAATGCCCTTCTTTCTTAGCGAATCTGCTTATTTTGGGGTAATCAGTTTTACTACTTCGTTTTTACAAGTATTCTTCATTACGCGACGGCATCATCGAATTATAGAAATCGATATTACTACTTCATTTTTACAAGTATTCTTCATTACGCGACGGCATCATCGAATTATAGAAATCGATATATACAGATGTGATTGTGGATATACAGTACATGTGATTATTTTATGAACATTCTTGTATTGGAATAATTGACGCTTTTTACCACTCTATATACTGCACGCTTCTCTCTCAGCATTACCCCATCAGAACACTGCTATGTTAATGTGTGACAGCTGACAACGTGACAAGCGATGTTGATTATTGTGATGTTTAAAAATATATTCTGTATTTGCAAGCTGTCCAAATCCTTTCAAACTGACGATGTGAAATCTTTTGATCAGTTCTGAAATTTCAAACAATTCCTGAATGAGAGTAATAATGAAATGATCCTGAATTTAACAAGTTACCTTGTAGTCAGAAATGGGCAAAGTATTTCAGTTCACATTTGAGTGTAGTTGACAGTTATTACATCTTGCAGAATACATTTGTTTCTATACCAGGGCACAATGCAAATCTAGAAAGACTATTGTCATTGATCTCAGCACAATGGACTGGTAATAGGAACTGTTTCAAAGCAGAATATGTGAAATGTTTACTGATTCAATATAATCTAACTACACTAAATTGTCATATGTATATTTTTATACGTATATGTTAGACATGCCAAAACTTGTGAAGGCAACTGAATCTTCAGAAAAGTACCAGCAAGGCGTGAAAATTAGTTTCATTATTTAAATTTTGTAAGAATTTACTGTATAATATGAAAATGGATACATTTTGTTTATGTTTGAGAACATTAGAATATATGTTTAAATTCAGACTCTCAAAGGAGGATATTTCTGTCCTCTTTTTTCTGGCATTGTCGTCCTTTTTAAATAGTTTTGTCCTCTTTTTAGCTATTCGCATCTGGTCACCCTACAGTGCAGGTATCAAGGGACTATATATAAAACATTTCTTGCATTTTTCAGGATCCCCAGAGAGTGTTTACAAACAATATCGTGGTTCGGTTCCATTCTGCATTGGAGATGGATGGGGATGAGATCATCACCATTGTATGTCGCTACCCGCCCCCTATCGCCCCAGTACCCCCTGCACCACCAAGCTACATGTAAGTATATAATTATATATATATATATATATATTGCTAGTTGCTTTACGTTGCACCGACACAGATAGGTCTTATGGCGACGATGGGACAGGGAAGGGCTGGGAGTGGGAAGGAACCGGCGTGGCCTTAATTAAGGTACAGCCTCAGCATTTTCCTGGTGTGATAATGGGAAACCACGGAAAACCATCTTCAGGGCTGCCGACAGTAGGGTTCGAACCTACTATCTCCCGAATACTGGATACAGGCCTCACTTAAGCGACTGCAGCTATCGAACTTGGTCATGTAAGTATAGATGTTAGGATATAACGTACAGTATTACTTTCAATAATGAGCATCATGTTGTTCATATTTAACAATCGTGCATGTTCCTTTGTTTCTGAAGATTTGAATGCAGAGCAAAAATTATTTCACCTTCAAGCTATATTAAATTATGTTGTTTTTGATGGTGATGATAATGATGACTATAATTTTAATATGTAATTCAGTTTGAGGAGCATCAATAATGAGGTCATAAGCACCATACACAGTGTGGAAGCAGACTATTTTTGTTACTGTTGTTGTTTAAATAATTCGATTTTGGATATAAATACACTCATCTAACTTACTAGACTATATTATAAACATCTTGTGTTGAAATATTTTCATTTCTTAAATATTATTATTTCACAGAACATTTGTGTGTACTAAGAATGACTCTAAGAAACTTTGTATTGTGTTAGATTTACATTTTATTTTGCGAAATGTTAACAAATATTTTGATCGACGAACTTCCCCAGTGAAGGATATCTTAAAACACAGAAAAGAAATACAGTTTTCTCCAAGAATTTGGATGGAGGTGGGGGCAGAGGGGAAAGGAAATTAAATTTTTGTTAAACAAAAGAATAAACACCCTGGGACTTTGAAAACAGCGTAATACAAGTATAGTATTCTATCATATAAACAGGTACTATTAATGTTGAAAGCAGAGGCAGCATTACTTCTTATTTCCAATAAACGTTAGGGTTGACGAGTATGATTTGCTGAGTTCGAACTACTCAGCTGAAAAGAAAATAACAGAAACCTTAGTATTATTTCAGCTCTGCCTTAATATCGAGATGTGTTTTGTCTGATGTTAATAATGATACTGCCAGTTATATAGTGGTAAGGTGTGTTGGTGTTTGCGATAGTAGTTCTTGGGTCTCAACTTTACGTCTTCGCAATAACATTGCTGTCTGCCTTTGTATTTATTATTATTATTATTATTATTATTATTGTTATTATTATTATTATTATTATTATTATTATTATTATTATTATTATTATTATTATTATTATTATTATTATTAACAAATACATCGCAAGTGGGAAATATCCCGGTGTCAATGATCACTTACAGTAGGGTAATAATAAAGTAAAGTTTACATATTTACCCAAAAACAAACAAACAAACAAACAAACAAGTAAACAACAAGAGTACAACAAGCAATTCCAAGGAAAGAAAATATTACAAGAAATACTACTAGTTTAACTTTCTAAATCCAGCATCATATATGAATTCACACACAACTTAAGTATTTCCAGTGTTTAACACTACGGCTTACATTACTATAGGTTGAGCTTACTAATAGCTTAACATTATAAGTGATAATAAAGTGAAGTTAAACCATAATTACCCTACAACAACAACAGCACGGGTACAGCAAGCAATTCCATGGAAAGAAAATATGACAAGAAATACTATTAATTTAACTTTCCAAATCCAGCGTCATTATATGCAAATTCGGACACAACTTATGTATTTCCAGTACTTAACAATACTATAGGTTGAACTTACTACTAGCTTAACACTACAAGTGATAATAGAGTAAAGTTAAAACATAACTACCCAACAACTACAACAACACGAGTACAAAAAGCAATCCTATGGGAAAAAATTACAAGAAATACTACTAGTTTAACATTTTAAATCCAGCATCATCATACACAGTTTCATACACAACTTAATTATTTACAGTACTTAACACTATGGCTTACAAAACTATAGCTTGAACTTACTTCTAGCTTTACGTTACAAGTTATAATAAAGTAAGGTTAAAACATGATTACCCAACAACAACGTTAATATTGTAGTCGTTTATATTGTGTTTCTGAAGAGTTATATCAGTTTTTGGTCTATTATTAAGAATCTAATTGATGGTTGTATGCCTGTTTTGTTACAGAAAAGAGGAACCTTTACCTCCGTCACCCCTGGAGCCTCCCTTGAAGGGTTTCCACATCCTGTTGATCATCTGCGCTATTCTCTTCCTGTCTCTGTTGCTGTTGGGCTTGGGATGCTCTTACATTTGTCTGAAGAAGAGAAATGTACGCGTGGTGAGACGCCACCCCTTCTCATCTGCTGGCACAGGATCGGAAATTACAAAACTTTCTGGATCCAGCCTAGGTAACATCTCAATGTTTGAAGGTCTCAAGATCCCACGTGCCCATGCAGCCGCCGCCGCGGGCGGTGGCAGTATGTCGGGATCCGAGGCGCAGCTTATTCTCGCCGGAAGCCATTCTGATACGCTGCCCAGTGATTACCCGTCAGAATCACCTAGTTCAGCACATTCTGAAGTTGAGGATGTTGACACACGGTCTCTACGGCGACCAAGCACGGTCAGCTCAGCAGGATCGTATGAGAACAAAGGATATGTGCACCAGGAAACGTTATCTAGCTTCTATTCTGAAGGATATGGACATCGTACTGAAGCTGAAATGGCTACTGCAACGGCAACGTCAACTATCATTCCCAAGCCTCCACATATCGCAATTATTGCACCTCCTCCAGAACCTAAATTCGATGTTTCTGTTCGCGTGAAGAAGGCTGCACCACCTCCTCCATCACCACCTCCATCTGATGTAGAAAGTACAATGAGTATCCAGGCAAGGAATCTAACAACCATTCTAGAACAACGTGAAGAGTCCATTCGATCATATGATGACATTCCCCCACCACCTCCTCAAATGACTACTTTCTCCTATGTACCCGAATTACATCCTCCACCACCACCACCTGCAAAATATGCTCAGACTCCTCCTGTGTATTCCCGCATATTGCGTCGCCAACAAGAACAGTTCCAGACTCGGGATACTGCTGAAACATTATCAGAAAGATCTATCCCAGACAATGATAATTGGTCACAAGCTGAAGATTTCATTGATGCACCACAGAGGAGGATGTCTCTGACAAGTCTCAACACTTTGAACACTGAGATGACTGACACGAGGTCTATGAGTGAAATAGTCGACAATTCTCATAACAGGTACACTGCATCTACCAATATTGCTCCCCCTCCACCCCCACCACCTCCTATTGTGCCCACGAGTCATTACACAAGCGAAATAGAAGTCACTCAGGATACTACTGAAATGCTAGAGCCTCCAGTCGTTGTGTCAAGGAGACCAGAGATCACGTCTCATATTGTTGATGATGTATTCTTGAAAACGATTACGGAGAAGAGAACAATTGAAGACGTTGAACGTCACAGAAGGCAAGTGACTGAATATCACACTCGGCCACAACCTCCTGTGAACCCGAAATGGGATGTACAGATTAGGAACTATCCTAATCCCAATGCACCGCAGCCAGTTGATGATCCAGGTCCAGACTGGGAGAGCTACTCAGAAGCGTCATCTGTATCTGGTATCCCCACTACCCCCATTGCTGAAAGGCACCAAGCTCAGATGCAGATTGAACGTAACTACTTGTCTACACTTGAAATACCACCACAAGATCCCCCAGTGCCTAACTGGGATGTCCTTATCCGTGTTCTTAATCCACCACCGATGACAGAAACAACTGAGCCGCTACCAGCCGCAGCGGAACCATTTAGATCTGAAGCTGTTTTGACTCTAGAAGATAGAATGAAATGGCGAGAAATTATTACTACAGAATCTACCCTCCGTACTCTACTAACAGAGGCTACTGTACGCGAGGATTATGAAAGAATCCGCAAGGATCAACGTTACGAGAAGCTATTTGAGCCTAAGAAATGGGATGTTATCATTCGAGTCCTGGCCCCTCCTGAGAGGCCGTCGTATGACCAACGTGTTGGAGGCTCGAATAACACACGATACCGTCGCAAGTCCGACTGGGATACACGTAGTCGACGCAGCTCTCTACCGACACTGTATGAATATGACTCTGATGGTGGCTCCTCCGTGAGGACCCTTGTTCCAGATGTTGTAGGTCCTCCCGGCACTGCACATGTAGGTGACCCGGCCTTGAGGTCCCGACGTACTTCTCGTTCAAGTCTGCGCTCTGACATGGACGTCCGTTCGATGACCGAAGTGATGGTCGATTTTGCCAGGCCTGATATAGTGGACACATTCAGCGATGCCAGTGGTCCAAGCTCCTACTCAAGAGGACCACGACGATTCTATGACGATGATGATATACTGCTGGGTGGTCCTCGTAGCATTGCCTCAGAAGATGATGATTATGGTGGACGTGGCATAGAAACAGGCAGCTTGGTACGATCCGTGAGCCAACCATCATTGGCTCGTTCGGCATCTGAATTCACTGAACACTGGGTACCTCCAGGTGGGAGAAGGCAATGGGATGCTAGCGAAATTAGCAGTCCCGAACATTCTCCACGTTCAGGACGTAGCCGTACCAGCACTGCGGTAAGTGCAATGAGCAGTGTTAGTCAACAAGGAATACCAGTAGGTATAGGTCGTGAGGTTGTGTTTACGTCCTCCACCACTAGAGTGCGAGAGACTTTTGAGAAGAACTGGTATGGAGATGCCGACAGTGAGGCTAGCTTCAAATAAAGACAAAAATACTTGCAGATTCTTTTAACATGGAGGCTAATGCTATAATTACTTACTAATTCATGTGCCAAATAGATCTCCGATTTTCCTGGTTGCTTGTCAACCCAAAACTGAAAGAATATAAATATTGTTGACAGCGCTGATTTTGAGGAAAGAATCATACTAGAAGAAAGATATGAGAAAATATATTTGGATAGATCCGTCATATGTAAGACGACATGCTGCAGCAACATTTAGTAGGAAGCTTACGGCAGAATCTGGTATAACATGATAATTGCTACAGACTAACAAAATCTTGCCGTATATTTGCACTGAACATATATACTATGTGTGGCTTTCTTGCTTTTATTTACCAGTTGAGATCTGCCAGTATAATGATATAAGCATAGTGAATGATGTGATAACGTACACAATGACAACAGTTGGAAAGCATGAAAGGAACCGAACGTGAAATGCACGATATTTCTCCATCCTAATCCTTAAAAGGGAAATTATGTCATGAAATCACTTTTGTGGATGTGTCACGGACATTTGTTGAAGATATATGTTTATCGTGTTTTTTAAAGAATGAATACCATGTAACTTTAACAACCAATGGTGTTCTGTATGCACACGTTTACTGTAAATACTTATTATCGTTTTCATATCCTCTGAGGAATCAATCTTTCATATTAACGTTCATTGTTCAGAACTATAAAAATCAGTGTTTTATTGTAAAATACGTTTATGTATGGTTCCATATTTTAAATAATCAACTAAGTAAATCTATAAGAACCCCAAAGGGGTCATGAAAAGTTTGTACAACAGTACAAAGTTAATGGGTGCTTTAAAGTGAAATGTAATTAAAATGCTGGCAAAAATGCACTCTAGGCCTTAGGGTACCCATACATAAAAGACATTAAAAGCCCCTTTTTCTCCACGGTAATACTGAATGAAGATGGGTCGTTGACGAAGAAGAGTTCATTTTTGACTGATGAGCTTTATCTCGTGTCACTGTTAACAGGAGTGAAAGTGGCCATTATAATCAGATAGTAGAATATTTGTACATACATGGAGGAGTGATTGATAAATAGGTTTCTAATTGAAATATATATCTGAATAATGCAGCTTGAAATTTAATGGTTAGTTTGCTTAAAATGTACAGCATGATACCTGGCTTTTCATTTTGTTCACTCTTTGACAGGTATTTTAGTGTAATATTTAACAAGTGACTAATAAGAGTGAGACTGGAGAATCAGGTTGAGTTGTCCATTTTTGGAAGGTAATGTAATGGATAAAGATTTGTTTACTTCTTCTTATAGATACTGTATTTAATTGAGCTACATTGTCTTTACGAGCCTAATTTTAGAATTTGCAATTATGAAGACTTTTGTAAGTCTTTTAGAGTTCAGCAAAGCAATTCTCTGTAACATGAAAAGATGGTGCTACCTTTATATTATCTCTACTTTTTTATGATGAAATAAATCTATATATGGTACTCTCAAGTGCTTTTTACGTAAGGGAAGTTTGATTCAGTTTGATTGTGCATATGTTTTTTTGTCTTCAAGACAAAAGTTTTCAAAGAAGGTATTAGTCTACCACACACATTTTTCACCATATTATTGTATTCTCACAATATTTAGTTCCGTTTACTTTTGCAGACATTCTTTGTAAAGTATTATGTATAAAAGTCATGTACAATTTCTCCTTCAATTTATTTGTAGGAATGCCATAAACATGCCACTATTTTTTTCCCGGTTGTTGCAGAATACACTATCAACTTAATAAAGTAACCTTACGTGAAAATATAATACTAGATCAGTATGAATTTCTATTTAGGGATCTTTTACTTAACATGACTGTCCATTATCTCTGAAATATTCCTGCGTTTATCAGGTAAAACTGGGAAACAGATAGCGATCACAGGGAAGAACCTTTTCTTTCTTAGGGAGTTGCTGAATTTAAGTAGCAAACTTTGGTGAAGGATTTGGTTGAGGTGCTTTTATACTGTTTATATTCTGAGAATACTTATCTTTTACCATGTAATTGTTCTTTTTTAGTGGTTTCTTTTATATTCATCATCATTAAGCGATTATAACCATTTATATTATTAATTGGACTAACTAGTTCAGTTTCTAAAAGACAAGTCAGGTTCGAAATACATATTCTTTTTTTTGGTGTCACATTTAGGAAGTATGATCTTAGAAATGATGCAATAAGAATGGAAAAGTGCAATTTATGTGTAGGTTTAACCTATTGTTGTTATCCTTTACTTTATGACAAACTGTTCAAAATTGTTGATGAGTATTTGATTTCAAACTGAAAATACTATGCCATTAAACTAAAATGATGTAACATTTTTCTTCTATTTATTCCCAACAGCTCCCATCCTTTAACCTTGAACAAACGGAAATATGTCCCCCTCATGACTGATTTTCTTAATGCTGGTTGTGGAAGTAATTTTTCTTATGCATTGCCTCTTATTAACAGATAGATTTGAGTTTAAGATCAAAATGAAGCTATGAATCAAAAACATGTCTGACCATTCGAAAATAAAATTGTAACAGCAGTATAATTCCATTGTTTTCCCAGAAAATTCCACTTGAAGACTGTCATCGAAGTACTATACATGAATGGTTTATTAAAATAAGTAGGTAAGACCAAATTGTAATATTTTCAGTGACTGTAATGTAACCTTTCCAAGGCATCAGTACATGAACCAGTTACCATTGTTCATAAATATGACGTTAGAATGGAGCACCATCGGTGAACTTCGAACTCAGCCCGGTTTGTCGAAGCCTCACCCTCCCCCACTGGAATAGTTCGCTAGCCGAGTCGGTATCGCATTTTCGGGTCTGTGGACTGTCTGATGGGGCGGTAAGTCCTTTAGTAATAGTCTCTATAGTAGGGGGAAAAGTTAATTATGAAAGGAATACCATTTCATTACTAGTGAGAAGAGAGACAATATCTTGTATAACAAATCTTTACTTATACTAGTGAAACACATTATCTACATGATTATGCCATACAAACACCTTACATATAGTAACTTGGGTGATCTTGACGTTTAAATGTTCGGTAGTCCTTTTCTACACTTCATTATACGTTTAAATATTCAAACTTAAGAAGGCGTTCCCTCTCGAACTATTACACTACCTCAGACTTAGAGAGGCGTTTCTTCTCTAATTATTTCACTCTACACTTATATTACATCACACACATATTTAATCATTATGGACACACCCCGCTGTAAATCTGTTTACCTACCAAGAATTAATATATTCAATTTGCATCAAATTATGATATAAGTTTGCTAGTATCGTATGAACTGAAATAGGCAATTTACACTCCCAATCCTTTGAAAGTCGCGTTACAACACTACCTTAAGTTAAACGTTGCCAAATATGCAGTATGATAAACACGCTCATTTCATTAGGATTTTTATCAACACATATATCAGGACATTATTTACACAACGATGTTACCTATGGACAAGCATTGAGCGACTTCAATACCAGACATCATAAACAAAGTATTATAGCACTACCTGCAACAAATGGACAAGAATATATACATTTCACATACACACAATGGGCCGCATGGCCTTATTCACCTGCCGCTTGTGACAGTAAGCTTTACTGTCTCCTGCAATGAACTCAGGACCTTCTGAGACAGGGTATATCTGACCTGGAATTCCCTATACGCTGTGAATAATTAAAGAAATAAATTGGAGGGATCCTTCATTTAATGCTCATTTGGAATCTCTGCGACGTTGGCTCTATTTAAATTAACACGCGTAATCTTTGTACCGAAAAGGAAAGAAACTCGCCACTTGTATCTGTTTACTTTCAATGTAGAAAACACTTCTCTTCGTCCCTACAGCCAGGCTCGTAAATTTATTCAGCTGATAGCCTTCCAAGACCCATTTCTAAAGGGCGGCCACTGGGCCGTCTTCATACAATGACTTCGCGGTAAACGACCTTGCTTTCTTTTTTTTTCAAGCCACTATGGCCTCACATTCAATATCGGCTATGTCCGGCCGTAATTAACATATTCACAACACGGGATCCACTTCGTGTACATTACTAAAGAGTTCCAAGGGAACTTAACATTTTCATTTCACACTATATATTATGGCTACCGCCTGTTCACCCATTTCATTTCTCCTCTCGGTACATTGACTACGATGCAGATTTATTGATGATCTCCTGCCACCAGGGTCCAAATTAACTTGCACATTCGCGAACTAATTAGCGATGTAAGATATATACCCCAAACTCATGCTCCATTCGTTGTTCCAGCAGTTTTAATTTCTAGTAAGGAGGATTTCCTAAGAGCTTGTGAAGTACAAAAAAAATCAGTTACTGAGATATCTTTGAGGACTGCTATTGGCTGTAGAAAGATGATAACTGGAGTCGTTTACGTAGAATATTTAAGCCCTTTTACTTGACAGTACTTCACACATAATTAATCTGAGGTCCTTAAATTTACGTCATGCATTATCAAACCCTTGTAAAAAAAATGGAAGTAAAATATGGTCGTTCCCAAACCATGAAGAAAGTATTCTATAAAAGACCCAAATAAAAATGAAATTATAATTATTATCCCTCTGAAATGGCGTGCTTGCAGTCTACGTTATATCTAAGTGAAAAATTTACATATTTACAATGGGACACGACCTTCAAAGAAATAAATACTTGGAAATGTACTCAGCCTTCTGGATACCACGTTCACAGCTTTACAGGAGGGCACTCCACGGATTTAAGCTGCTTGCATCACGTTATCGGCGATGTGAAGACCCATGATGACTTCCTGGCAGGTCATACACATGACAGCGACGTTCCAGACGTTCTCGGCTACCAGACGAAATTCCGGCAAACAGCTAGATGACTCGTTCACTCCGGTACACAGGCAAAATTCTGGCATTCAACTGGACGTCGGCGTTCACTCCGGCGTTCACGTAGACATGTAAATGAGGGGAAATTATCTCAAGTGAATGCGTTAGTTTATCACACACCACAATTTGAACATATGGTTGGATTTGCTCAATAGCACGAGCATTCCAACCCAATGTCGGTAATGTCCCAGAAGCCCGACATTAATCCCTTCTCATTTATCTATTCTTTTATAAACAGCATACAGCTATTCTAGGTCCTGAATAAAGAATGTCACTGGTTAGGCCACTACTGGATTAAAATTTCTCGTCTCACACGACCACACTTCAAGCATATTCTATTTCGCCTAGTCATGCGTAAGTCAGGCTCTCAACTGCATTATAGATTTATAGACGTGACACTACCCTTAATTATGCCGATACTGAGCCGTTCACGCACTTTCTTTGTATCTCTCAATTATGTCGAGACACACACACAACTCCACGCACTGGGATACCTGGCTATTGTGGTTAATTGAGCCGTATTAGTATCGGCACGTATGAGGCTCGACGCACGACCTCTTCGACACACGGACAGCGGTCATTTCGGTTTCGTGCTGTTCCCACTATATTAATTAGCGACACACTGTACTCGCAAAAAAAACTTACTTAGATTGTGGGTATTTTCGCAGATGTTCACAGGCTTTAATGAATCCGCATTACACTGCTCAAATTACAAGATTATTTCTTCACAAACGACTCATACACAAACCACGACGAAATACTACCGTACTGGCGTTACACTGAGATTGCACTGGGTCGTGTCTCCTCCTCAGCTCATGAATATATAGGCGCGCTACGCTAGAGACCCGAATGCTGAGGGTGGGGGAAAAATGCAATCCTTTCTCACACATTGGTCCGTTAATACTCAACGTACAGTGACGAACAGGATATCAAAATGTAGCTCTTGTATTCCCATCTCCACTGAGTGACTGTTATTAAAATAACTTCGTAGGTTTTGAAGCAATCTTAAAAGCGTCCTTTAGTCTCTGGCGGTGAATGATGACGAGCACAGGGGATTCCTTGTGTTCCTTGGCACGGTTAGGGTCCAACATCTGTTAGTCATTAAGACGCGCCCTTGTTTACAGCGTAGTTACCGCTCTGTCAGTTAAGTAGAGCACTTCTCGGTCCCATAATTATGCGTAAAATTCCCTGATTCAAATGAGTGTTTGCGCTTAATTATCCATTGGGTATTTTGCGATTTATGAAAATTAACAGAAATAAAACAGTTGAATGCGTTAAGTTGGCAGTGGTGAATAAGCGAGGAAAACAGGGTATAATGTTAGTTTTCACGTTGGACCTACTCTCTGGGCTCTGCTAGTGACCTAGATTCTTTGTCACGTGATAACGCGTATCGTTTCATCTCGCTCGCGGTGGGAGTGAGAAAACTTCCAGTATAAGCGCTCTTGCACCGCCTTGCTGCTAATTACCAGCAACTAGAGCTGGGTCGCGCGACTCTGGATATTGCAACTCGAGTCCTGGAGCGGGCAGAAAAATTCTAACTTGGGCAGTTTTTGTCGTAGAATGACGCGGAAAACGGCATATTTCATCTCCTGGATATCATGACATACCATAGGTGACGTTGTGAACGGTCACAGTAAGGTGCTTTGCATTATATGCTTCAAAGGAAAGATATGGATGAATGCATTTAAGTGATGGTGGTGATTATTTTTTTATGAGGAAGTACAACTGGGCAACTATCTTCTTGTAACACTAATCGGAAAGGAAAAAGGAAGGTATCGGCAAAGAAAGGGAAGGTGTGAAAATTAAAGACTGTCCAGGCCTCGCAAACCTAATATCGTCGGGTTCAGAAAAGAACAAGAGCTGACTAGAGGTCGGATAGGAAAAATGAAAATGAGGAGGCTGGCATTAAATTGGAAGCAATGCCGTACTCATCTTGTGGTCTCGTGGTTGCCAACCCACTCTCCCAAGTTTGGTGGTCCTTTTCCTCTTCTTCTTCTTTCCTTCATGGGGCCTCCAAATATTAGTTCCTAATTAGCGTCGACCTCTAAGATCTTTTGCTACCTGCTCCCTTCACAGAGCTGCAGATTGTACTTATTAGGTCTTCTTGTATTTTTTCTGTCTCTTCACCTGGTAGTCCTTGAGCGGAGAGTATGATTCTACCCAGCACCTCACATTCGAAAAGTATGTGTTCAGCTGATTCCTCTGCGCCATTGCATTTCCTACATATATTGTCTCTTATTACTCCAATTCTATGTAGGTGTTTTTTCAGATGGCAGTGTCCTGTCAACAGTCCTACTACTCGTCTTATATTTTCACTGCTGAGTTTCAACACTTCTTTAGTATGCTTCTTGTTTGGTTCTGTTATCAGTTCCTTTGCAAGCCTGCATCCTGGAATATTTTTTCAGTTCTCCATTTGTTTCTTTTGTACCCATTTTACTATGTAGTGTCGAGCTTGTCCATAGGAAAACCTGCATACATGTTCTGGGCCTACAAAATATGTTTCTGCCCCTTTCCTGGCCAGTTTATCTGCCTTTTCATTTCCTTCTATACCTGCATGCCCTGGTACCCGTATTATTTTGACAATGTTGTACTTTGAGAGCATCAGGGGAAGTGAATGGCAATACCAGACGATTCTGGATATTATCCGGACTGCTTCTAGTGCCTTAATGGCCACTTGGCTCTCCGTAAAAATAAAAATGTTCTTAATCCTATAGTTCATTTTAAGATTTTCTTCAAGACATGTTGTGATAGCTATCACTTCAGCTTGAAAGTCTATAGTACTTGCCCAGGCTCATCTGGATTGATCTCTCAGGTCTTCCCCCATTGACCCCTCCTCCTGTGCCATCCACAGTCTTTGAGCCATCACTCCACCACACTACATCTTCTATTTTGGTATTCCATTTGTTGATTTCTCAGTCTTCTTTTTTTATTATCTGGGTCTCAAATGGTTTTTCAAGGTTGTACTTTGGTATCATATGATCAGAAGGCATGTGTAGAACTTCCTCTGTTATTACTCTGTTAATTTTACAGTGTCCTAGATTGGGTCTTTGCGCATTCCAGCACTCTGATTGTGCCAATCTATATAAACTCATTCTAGCCCGACCTTTTATGAAATTGCATAGTGATGGGAGGTCTAGTAAAGTATTCAAGGCTTCTGTCAGCACAGTTCTCATGGCCCCAGTTGTGGCTATGCATGCCATTCTCTGTAGGCTATCCAATCTATTGCTGACTGTTCCTTGACTTACTTTCTTCCACCAGATGATTGCAGCATAGGCCATCAACGGTCTAATGATCATTGTGTATATCCACATTACCATTGATGGCCTTAGGTCCCGTGTCTTCCCAACGGCTCTTTTACATGCATACAGCAAGTTCTTGGCCCGGGTTATGTTTCTTTCTATATGTGGATTCCAGAATAGATTTTTATCTAACACTACACATAGGTGCAGTGCCTGTTCTTCCATATATATATCTTGTCCAAATAGGTTCAGTGACCTCTTTCCGTCTAATTTTCTCCTTCTTGTAAAAGGGACCAGAGTTATCTTGTTCGGGTTGACTGATAGTTGTTCTTCACGACACCAGTTCTCCACAAGGTTAAGTGATCTTTGCATGAGGTCCTGGATAACACCCATCACCTTACCTCGTACCACAATCACTAGATCATCTGTGTATCTTTGTGTATAGAAACTCTGTTTGTTGAGCATAGCTATGATTTTGCTCACCGCGAGGTTGCACACCAGAGGCGAAAGAACTCCTCCCTAAGCACAGCGTCGGGTGGCCCTAACCGTCAGCGTTTCTTCGAACAGGGTTGCTTTTATTTTCCTTCCGTCTAACATGGATTTAATCCATTTGACGACGGTTTTACTCAGCTTGCTCTTTTCCAGTGCTTTGATCATAGAGTCATAGGTTGTATTGCTGAAGGCTCCTTCTATATCTAGAAATGCCGCCAGTGCAATTTCCTTATATTCTAGGCTTTCCTCTAGTTTACAAACCAACTGGTGGAGTGCTACTTCAGTGGACCTGCCAGGTCTATATGCAAACTGATTTTCATGTAACTTTGAGTTCAGTTGCACCGTTCTTCTGATACATTTATCCAGAATTTTCTCCATTGTTTTCAGCATGAAGGAGATTAAACATAATGGTCTGTATGCTTTGGCTTAGGCATAATTTTCTCTTCCAGGCGTAGATATAAATACCGCTTTAGATTCAGACCATGATTTTGGCACGTATCCTAAAGCTAGACTAGCTCTCTAAAGGTCCGTCGGGGTAGTAACGAGTATCACCCGTCCTTCCTGTAGGAGTATCGGAAGTATCTCATCTGGCCACTGAGCCTTTATAGGATGAAACGCATCGATTGCCTATTTTACATGGTTATGTTTTTGTTATTCTGTTGGCACAATTCCAGTCTACTCTTTGAGCTCCGGTCTCGGTTCTAACCGTTTCTACTTCTGTCATCTCCTCAGCCTCAGGAAAGTGACGCTCAATTAGTATCTCCAGCGTGTCCCTCCCCGGCTGAGTAAATGACCCATCTGGTTTCTCCAGTGTCCCCACTTGATTTATATGGGTTGCTTTCAGAACCTTCTGGAGCCTTACTGTTTCAGGGTGTGATTCCACTTTCTCACAGAACAGTCTGCAAGATTTTCTTTTTGCTTTCCGTATCTCTAGGTTATACTCAGTGAGTTTCCTATGATATACGTCCCACATACCATTTCTAGATGATATTCTATACAACATCCTAACCTCTTTTTTCAGTTTGGCTAGTTTTTTGTTCCACCACCTTACTTTTTTGGTGTTTCTCTTTTCTTTCAGAGGACAGTTATCATGGAATGTTTCTATAATGGCCTCTTCTAATAGTTTCACTTCCTCATCCAATTCTTTCTGTCCTCTCACGTTAGTTGGAATTTTTTGTACAGCCTTCCTTAAAACTTCTCTGTATCTATCGCAGTTAGTTCCTTTGGGCCTCTCTACATCTCATTCCCACATAGTCTCGCATCTATTGCAAATTGGATGTGCTTGTGGTCTGCCAACGACGGTTCCTCCAGCACCTTTCAGTCTTTAATAAAGTTTACAATATGCGCAGTGCTTAGTGTAATGTCTATTACCTCCTTACGGTTTTTATTTATAAATGTAGGCTTGTTTCCTAGTTTTAGTATCGTCAACTCAGTTCCAATAATAAACTCTAGTAAAGACTCACCTCTTGCATTTGCAGTTCGTGCTTCCGTATGCCGTGTGGTGTGAATTTGCATCTGCTCCAAGGATTAGGTGTTCGCCTTTCCTCTTTACTTTGGAAATTAGATTCTCAACTTCTTTAGATGGGGGCAGATTAGTTGAGTCACATGGGAAGTATGCAGAGCCTATGGTTATTTCGCTGGGTCCCTCCCAATATCCAAGTTTAATCTTGGCCACGGTTAAGTCCCGTGAACAGTGTTCCTGCAACACAAGACATTTTAGTTTCCCGTTCACAAGAAGACATGTTCTGGGTATTTCCGATGTTGTGTCGTACATCAGCCTACCTCCAGATTCCGCCAGGCCTGCTGCTCTGCCCTTGACTACCCAAGGCTATTGAATAAGGGCCACGTCAATAGCCTCAGACTTGAACTTCCTGGCAAAATTGGCCACAGCTGCTTTTTATGCTGAAGATTGGCCTGAAGGACCTTCAGCACCATCTTTATCAACATTGGATTTCGTTTTTCCCCTGATGATCTGAAACTTGATCTGCCCAAGTCCGAGCTTAGTCTTAAGGCTTCTCTTTTTGTGCTCTTCAAAGTCTCTTTTACCAAGGGCTAAAACGACTATCCTTCCTGTCTTGTCGACTGAAGTGGCATTCGGCACTCTCCACTCTTGCGTTAGAAGTTTGGTATCGTGCTGATTGATTCTGACAAGAACATCATCCACTTTCATCTTGTCAAAAGGAAGTGGGAACTTGGTGATGATCTTTGTCCTGTTCAGCGCCTTTTTCGCGTCCACCACCTCTAGGGTCTCCCCTTTCCATGGGTTATAATTTGATACTCTCTGTTCCAGCCAACTTCTCGTTTCTGGATTTGCACAGATAGTACCGTAGTTCCACTTTCCAGCCTTGGTGACTCAAGGGAGCCTGGCAGACATCCGTCTGATAGCAGCTTCATTTGTGCTATCAGAGCAGATGAAAATTCAGTTACGTCTTCCTCCTTGAGTTTTCCATCTGGAAAGGTCTTAGGTATTATTGCGACCTTAACTGAGGATAGTCTTTCCGAAAAGGACGTGACTTTTTCTTCCTTCTGTTTCTTGGAAGGTGGTTTTGTAGCCGAACTTGATGGCGTGCTTTCTTCCGACCATGGCCTTTTGGGCGTAGTCATTGGCATAGCGTCTCGCCGATCCCTTTTTTTCCTCGTAGTAGGCACTTGTGCGAGGTGGTCTATCTATATGCATCTTATTTAGTTTCGATGCAGATATATTCAGGACTTTCTCAGTGAAATCTCCTGTTTCTTTTTGTCCGGAAGTCTGCTTTGCTGTTGCTTCTTCTGTTTATTCTTCAGATTTGGATTCAGCCTACGCTACTGGGATTTCTGTCTCCATATTCTCCTCTTGGGCCTGCCGCTGGACTTGCTCTTCTGGAGCTTCCATAGCTTCCTTTGGTATTTGTTTATTTGTTTAGATGGTTCATTTGGAATGTCCATGGTTCCATATGACGTAGGGTTTTTGCCCCCTTCTAGGGCCCTGAGCGGCGTTCTCACCACCCGTTAGGCAGTCCGCCAGACATTGTCCTCCCGCAACTCAGGCTCTCCGTAGCAGGCGCCACGCCCCTCAGCCATCCATCCAGCAGTCCGCCCTTGGCCCGAACCCGACCTGGTTTGTTCCACATTCAGTAGACCTACTCACGTGGTTTCCACTTGACATTACTATGACTGAGTTCACAGCCATGGGTTCTCCTAGGTTGGGTTCACCCTGTTCCCAACCCGCGGCTCGTTCAGGTTTACGAAGTGCAAAGTGGTGTTGGTTCCAGCACACCACAGTGAGCTTTCACCTCAATCACAAGCACCCACTTCACCTGAACCACCATACCACCCATGGGGAGGTAACATGGATGCCTCTCTAGCATGTGTGGGCAAGGTTTCCACTTGCAAGCCTTGGCTTGGCCTAGTAACAATCACACTGCCTCAATGCGTTTTCTGGCAATACCTGTTTTTGGTCCGCGAGAGGGTATTTGATTTCCCTCAGATCCTCCAGACAAGTCTGGAGGGCCCCCTATCCGCCACCTGGGACGCGCCCGATAGGGGAACAGGCAAGAAAATTCCCACGGGTGGAGCCCCTTTTAGTCGCCTCTGACGACGGACAGGGTGTTCTGTGCATGTATAAAATATGGCATTCTCAGGTGTGTTATGATATCCAATTGTGATGTTAGGCCATAACACACGTACACCTTGAAACGTACTTCTGAAGATAGTGGAAGCTGTTTTAATGGTGGTGGTGATGATTATTGTTTCAAGAGGAAATACAACGGACAACCATTCTCTCTTAACACTAACCAGAGGGAAAATGCAAGTTCATTCTAAGGACGAATATATCGGTAAAAGAAAGGGTAGGAACACGACGGGATTGAAAATGAGACTCCCTAGTCCTCACAAAAATAATACCGTCGGACCTGGAAGGGAAATAGAGTTGACCAATTGATATCGGATAGAGAAGATGGAAGTGGGAATCCGGGCACAATTAAGTGGAATCAAAGCCAGAATCAGCTAAACCTTCGTGCTCACAAACCCACGTTGAAAAATACCGTGGATGTATCCTACCTCCCGCACCCACAGGGGTGGAAATCTGCTTATTTATCGAATGAAAATAGCTGAAATATCCTGTCTACTGTTTATAACAGAACATGAAGAAACACATTATTAATCTGGGTGCCAGTAGGATAATGGTGATTTATAATGTTTGCAAAATAAAGTGAACAAACTGGGGTTGAAATATAGGAAACACATTTCTAGCAATTCTCCTTTTCTAATCAAATTTCATATATAATATCGGAGAGTTTCAAAAGAATGGTAGTTTTACCTGAACGTTTGATCGTAAACTGTGCAGAGTATTCACATACAGATTCTAAACTAAGGGGATACAAAGAACCACCATACGCGGAGGTATAGGGGGTGGTTTTTGATAATAAAATAATGTGGTTGACAGAAAACTGTATATTTGCAGAAAGTAAAAGAAAATAGGGATTTCTTGAAAACAACAGGTAAGATGAAAGTCTAAAGCACACACTGGGACGAGACGTAATTTTCCGGCATAGTTCTTATGTTAGGAAAGAAATAGTGGCCAAGACTAAGTAAGTAGAGGGAGATGGCAGGAATGTTAGTCCATTTAAAGTTAAATATTTACAAGACAGTAGTCCGTCCGGTAATAATATACGGGGAAAAGACATGGGCTTTGAAGAAAAAGGAAGAGGAATTGTTGGATAGGAAATAAATGAGAATGTTTCAGTGGGCAATGGAAGTATCTTTGAAGGGAAGGAGAAGAAATGACGGTATCGGAAAGGTGGCAGGATTAGAGAAAATAACGGAGATCCTGAGACGGCACGTACTGAGTTGGTACGACTATGTAATGCGGTCTGAGGTGAATGTAAGAATCAAGAAAATCTGAAGAATTCCACGGTACCAGATCTAGACGAAGGTAGATGTTCAGATGACGAGACGTTGTACATCGTGACATGCAGGCTAAAGAACTGACCAAAGAAGATTTTACAGCAGATAGGACAAGATGAAAGAGAGTGGTCATGGCAACCAAATCCTAATAAGGGGTAATGGGGGTAAAGAAGAGGAAGACTACCTAACCATAAGACTGAAATGATGAAGAAGTAATGCTGACTCTGGAGGGAAACGTATAACACTAGAACACAACACAACAACGCTCAGCCTTTAGTAAGCTGCTGGTGATGTGCGCAAGATGGAAAACTTTATGTTTCAGTACTGTATTAAACAGAAAGACCTCCTGCTGTCTGAGGTACTTTGGAGTATCGTAGATATCGTTAATATTTATGTAGACTGTTACAAAGTTGAGAATGAGAAGTGAAATCGTATGAAAACTTACTGGCTGAGAATGAGGACAACCTTTCTGTCATGTTTTAAAGAATAGCTGCATTAGGGCTGTTATATCAGCCACTAATAGCACGCATAATACTAGTCAAACTAAGTGGAACTTCGTTAACGTTTACGCAAACTGTTGCAAAGCAGAAGGCGAGATGAGCTCCTATACAAACTTGAAGGCTGAGTATAGGATAAACTGCTTCATCTTTGAGATCTTCAGGGCTGTTACTTCAGCTAGTAAAGGTAGATCTGATTTAATTTATATAAATTTAAAATCCATCTGGTTTTCGAATAAGTGGAAAACAGGTTTTGAAACACGCTTCAGTTTTCATCAAGGACTGTCATATGGTGCGATGTTGGTGCCAATTACCAGATATTTGCTGAGTTTGTCATTATTTACACTTATTTGTGTCCCTCTTTCTTCATCTTTCCTGTGCGACCTGCCCTTTGCCAAAACCATTGTTTGTGGCCTACCTGAGCTAAAAGTGGATCTGTCATTCTTCGAGAGATTGGAATTCAATTTCAGTTTATTAGTCACAGGACTGATGATTACGATGTTAATGTCTCCTACCCTGAGTTACTTGGCAAAGAGTTAGAATGACGACTGCCTTAAAATGACTCTGTTGTTCATTGTTGTACCGCTTCTAATTTTCTTCCTCTTTACGTCTGAAATTTCTACGTTTTATGCTGCACTTAACGAGTACAAGCAGGATGGTATATTCGGAGAAGTGTGAGGTACTTTGTCATCCCTTAAGCAAGGTGTCTCTCTAGAACAGGGGTTTCCAAAAGGCGGCCCGCGAAGCCATTTTTGCGGCCCGCGAGAGCACTCTAAAAAATAATTTCATAGCTCGTTCAAAAACGTATTAATTTTTATACACCTTATACACCCAAGTCAAAACAAATTATTCTTTAATACTAGATACTCTTGTCAAGTATTCACTTGTTCTCAATAGATTATTTTTGATTTTAAAACATTTAAAATCCAAATTTCAAGTAATAATGTTGTTGATTTTTGTGTCCAACTGACTAATTTTGATGGTTTTCGGAGACGCCGAGGTGTCGAAATTTTGTCCCGCAGGAGATCTTTTACGTGCCAGTAAATCTACCGACATGAAGCTGACGTATTTGAGCAGCTTCAAATGCCACCGGACTGAGCCAGAATTGAAGCTGCCAAACTGGGGTCAGAAGGCTAGTGCCTCAACCGTCTCAACCACTCAGCCCGGCTCCAAATTTCACTCTTTTACGCAATTTTAAAATAATGTTTTAAGCAATTAAAATTATCAAACCCTCCTTTTAATTGAACTACGCATATTATTTCATAATGGCGCTTATGTACTACTAGCAAATGTACCCGTGCTTCGCTACGGTATTCTGCATTATATACGAATATTGAAGTAAATACTGTACATGCAGTAAATAAGATTGTTTTAAAATAGCATGTCTCTTAGCGTTATCCAAGAAACAGCATGGAGAGGTCCCCATACGTTGTTTCCCACGTAAAGTGCTTGTTACGGATTTGCGATGATAACGACAGGCTCACTTGCCTATTGCCATTCACAATCGAGTTGGGAAGTTTACATTATAATTGCAGGCCCCATTGCCTACTGCGCGGTCACAATCGATTTGGGGAGTTTTCGTTACAATGGCAGTCCCGCTTTCCTACTTCCAGACATATTACAAATTGAGGAGTTTTTATTATAATGGCAGGAAACTTCCCTACAACCAGTCAAAATTGAGTTGTGCAGTTATCATTATAATGACAGGCCCATTTTCCAACTGCCAGCCAGCTTACTGCCAGTCACACCAAGTTGGTGAGTTTCCATCAAAATAGCAGGCCAGCATGCCTAATGCCAGTCACATTTTAGATGGGTACATCTGTTTATAACTGCGGGAACGCTTGCCTACAGTCAAACACAATCGGGTAAGGGGAGTTTTGAACAAAACTGCATGCTCCCTTGCCTTCTGCAAGTCAAATTGAGAAGTGCATTATTCATTACAATGGTAGGCCTGTCCTATTAATGCCAGTTACACAGGAATTGGAAAAGGACCCCATTCTTACTGCCAGTCAAAGTCGGTGTGGAGAGTACTGATTACAATAGCAGACACACCCTTTCTCTATCGCTACAAGACGACATCAGTGAATATTTATAGATCGACATACGAAAGTATATGCATGCTTAAAATATTGCAGACCTACATTTACAGATTGACTGCTGCAAAACAGTACGTCATATCGACAAAGGATTGTACCATAAGATGTCAAATTTAGCGGCCTAAATGGCTGGTCGTATGATATCTGATCTATTCATGGGTCCGATTGAGTTAGAAACGTTGAATAGGGTAAAATTTGTGTAAGATTATCTCACATTGCATTACTTTTTAGATAATTATGTGACAGTTACATACATAGCATTTGGCTCACATATGGCTACTGGGTGGGCCAATTTTTGTGTGGGGTTTGATGATTCTATCTTTCTTATAAGTGATTGAACGTATGATGTATGCATGTGAAAAGTCCAAATTTACCTAACATTGAGAAATAGACAAAAATCAAACGTAAAAGGGATACAGATACAACAAAAAGTCGTAAGACCAAGGTTGTAGATCACTCCAAATTGAACAGATATTGTGCATTCCCTTATGTGATAGGACTTCGCGAAGATCTGCACCATCATTAAAATTGCCTCCATATTTCGATATTCTTCGGGGAAAAAAAATGAAAAATTTAAAGCTCTTGGAAATGTTCTGTCCGTTACAGGCTAAAACGTATCATTTTGCCAAATTTCTGTTTTCTTGTTCGTCTGGCAGATTATGCCGCAATGTGGATTTTGGGCGAGGAGGGTTAAAATTAGGACTTTCAGGAAATTAAACCAAAAAATTATGCAGATGGTTGTTATTATTACCCCTTACACGCGTAGCTGTGCGAACATTTCACCAAAATAGTCAATGTACAGGCACACAGTCGTTAGGATTTTACTTATGTAGATAGATAAGGAATCTGCTCCACGTACAACACCTTTTGGTCTATGTCTGCTGGACTTACCCTGCAAAACCGACCATTCATGATATCTCCCTAATTAATCTTTCTGTCGAAAAAATACACATGAAAAAAGTTTTAGAAATGGATTTCCAACAAATTTTGTCGATTTCCAGTCAGGTTGGTCATGCACTCTATATATTGTGGAAGAGTAAATTCACCATTTCGGTTCCCTATAAACCGCCAGTCCATTCCAGGAACAGGAAACGTTATTGACCTTTAAAATCTACCTTTCCAAAGGTGGATGCTAAATATAAAGTTTGGTTCAAATATCTTCAATAGTTTTCAAGTTGTAAGAAATACGCTCAACACGCGCCCGTTCTTAAGTTAAGTCCGGTTAATGATATCTCCCTTATACGTCCTCTTACCGAAATGATGCACATGAGAAAAAAGGTTTAAAAATTAATTTCCATTAAGGCAGGTAGATTTCTATTAAGTTTGGTTGTGTATATTTTGTGGGAGTGCAAAATCACGGTTTCGGTTTCGTATAAACTCCCCAGTCATTTCATGGATTTAGAAACAATATTTGCCCTGAAACCTACCCAAGGACAGGTGGATTCTAAATATGAATTTTGGTGGAAATATATCCAGTAGTTCCCAAGTCATAGACAAACAGACAGACAGACAAACAGAAAAACAGACACCAAAGCTAAAACTATGCAGATGGTCATTATTACACCTGAAAAGGGATAACTGTACAGAAATGTCGCCAAAATAGTCAATGTATAGACACTCTAGAAGTGCAGACCTTTATTTCGAGAGTTACTGCTTTGAAACTCTGCGACGAATCTGCAAACGGACCTCACCATCAGACGCCTCTTTCAGTGTTCTACATGGTTGGTCCCGTGACATCTTCTCGTATCTCCTATATTTATGGGTTAGATGAGTTAGAATCATTGGGTGTGAAATTTTGTACAGTTTTCGCATACTACTTTATATTTGTGATACTCATGTGACAGATAGAATCATAAAATTTGGCTATCACATTGCCACTGGTCATGCCAATGTGCGTGCCGAATGTCATGATTCTATCTTTCCTATAAGTGTGCCAAATTAATCTTAACATATACGTGTGAAAGTATAATATTAACTTAAAATCGAGAAATACAGCTCAATTTAACGTATAAGGAATAGAAATACGATAAAAAGTCATAGGACCAAAGTTGTAGATCTCTCCAAAATGAAAGGCGATTGTGCTTTCTGATTTGTGATAAGACTTACAGATTAGCCACCAATTATCCCGAAACGAAGGTGTGCACTGTCGTTAAAATTACACCCATATTTCGATATTTTCCGGGGCCGAAAGTTATACATTTGCATAGCTTAGAATATTTCCTCAAAGGAAAGAGTGTCCAGCATTCGGGATTAGCACTCGCATACATACGGTGTAATTAAGGAAGAAAATAATTCAGTAAAGAAAGTTGAAATTAATAGAAAATGGATTAAAACTGAGGACAGCCAGATGATGACAAATATGTAAATACCAAGTGAATGTATTGGAAAATCAAATGCCCCTCAATAAATTATGCTGGTGTGAGTTATGGATATAAGAAAGAGGTAACAGAGGAGAAATTTAGGCGCAGGTATTCTTAGGTCAACAGATAAGATGGCCAATGGTGTTATTACTTAAGCTATTCGAGGACGGTTATAAACTCCAACGATATTCCGCCAATATCCCGCAGAATGGCCGATTGACGCCCTCTCTTGCCTTCTACCCAAGGAACAACCATGAATTTAAAGGTATGGTGAGAAAAATGGCAATACGTTACTTCCCTGCTGGCAAGCAGTCAGAGACGTTGCCATGGTAACCTGTATGTTCGTTGTCGGTCTGTCGGTCACACATGCAGACCATGATACCCGCAGAAAATAGTAAATTTCTCCGTCATTTGAATAGTAAGGTAAATTATAAACATAACGAAAGTTGTTTGTAATGAAGAGACGTTTCACGTACGGTCCACGGAGTTTACAGGAAATCAATAGTATAAGAGAAAATGGAGGAAAACCGTTCTGGTTTTCCTATAAACCCCCGTCTAATCAAAGAATTTTAAATGAAGTGCATATAGAAACCTTCCTTGGGGTGAGTATACTCCAAATATGAAGTTTGGTTGAAATCTATCCAGCCGTTTTGCCGTGATGGTGGAACAAACAAACAAACAAACAAACAAACAGACAGACACGAAATGTAAAAACCACCGATTCGGTCTTGAGTTGACCTAAAACGGATACATATCTGAAAAATTGGCAAAACAAACGAAATTACAGACAGCGGACCCCCTACAACTTTATTTATAAGAAGATTTGCGGAATTTTACGAAAATTGGCCTATTCAAGTGCGGCCCGCGAACATGACTAAGTTTTCCAAAATGGCCCTCGAGCCCTTACAACTTGGAAACCCCTGCTCTAGAAGGTACAAAATTAAGCAACTACCTACTATAAAATGTTTGTTCCAGATATCTGATGTGTCATTTAGTGCTCAGTCTATTCCTAGAATGGACCCAAATAGTTTATTTTGTCAAATTGATTGATTTGACAGTTGAAGACATTGGATAAAATCCTTTTATTCCTCCTTCGAATCATTTAGACATTTCTGTTATTACGTTCAAACTCAAGAACTTCTGGATACAGAAGAGGCATTCTTATGTCATAAATGGAAAACTGATGATCTAGTAGATGTAACCAACACTCATACGTAAATACATAGGCCTACTATAATGAATGCAGCTTAATATAAGCTGATCATGTCCCTCATTTTACGGGATTGTCCCTTATTTTTCTAAAGTCCGTTGACCTGGCAAAAAATATACGGGTCGCATACTGTCCCGTTTTTCGTGAACCGTCCCGTATATTTCTCACTATGTAAAGTAATTACACTTTGTTTGGTTAGCACTAAATATAAGTTAAGAAAAAAGTGAGACAGACGTAGATAAAATGTAAAAGTGGCAACTTATAATGCTGCATAGCGAAAATTGTTTCGACATTTTGGGGTCATCCGAAAATTTGTGTAATTTGTGTGACGGACGTGACGTCACAGTATTCGTTACCGTAGGCTTTGGTCGCCAAAGATGCTGCGGCTCTGGGTTTGTATAAATCAACAAGCTAGAAAGAAGACTGGCAGTGAGTTCAAACACAAAGTGTACCGTCAGTGGTGTCACATTAGTGGTTACCGTAGGCCGTGGTCGCCGAAGATGCTCCGTGAAATGATGCAAATGAATCGTTCGTTATCAGAGTTTCATTTATTGAAAGACAAATTCATGATAATTAGCTTTTTGCAATGGGAAAAATTGCTTTTTGGCAACACTGCATGTATTGGAAATGGGGCGTTTCCATTTGTAATTATAAATGCAAAGAAAAGTAACCAAAGTTGCTTTATCGTACCCTCAAAAGGGTTATTCGAAGAATACTAAAAATAATTAGTACTTGTTTTCTATAAATAAACGGTACACTCTGTGAAGTCTGTGGCTCGTGTTGTAATCTTCAATAGGGTCTAATAATCAACGGCAGTCGAAGCGTCCCGTTCAGGTCTTGTTGCTTGAAAGCATTAACTTTGGGCATAAAACTCCTGCTTTCGAAAAATTAGAGTTATTATTTGGATACAAGGAAGAACCTTGAAGAATGAAGAGGAATCTTGTACAATATTGAATCTCAACAGTATCATTTTGCTCTAGTTCTAAATTCTTGTAATCTGGTCACCCTCACTTAATAGATCACTAGAATGAAAGCTTGTCTTCCACAGTCAAAATTGCCAGTTGAAAATTTGAAAATGAACGTATTAGTGTACCGTATCTTACAATTCGGAGGATGGTGAGTTCGAATCGTCGTTTCCTATTTTCTCAACAGGCAAACTGTAACTCAATTAAGGCCACGAACACTACATTCCCAGTCTTAGTCCCTTTCCATTCCTGCGTCGCCGAAAAATTTCGATTTATTAAACCACTAGAAAAATAAATGTATCATATAAATAAAAGTTCCATATGCCATGCCATGCACAGGTATTACAATTATTTACAATCCATTACTGTAGATGTGAGATGTACTTTGACATGTGTTGATCTAGCTGTCTGAAGAGTACATAGATGGACAGAATTTATGCATGAACAATAATTCTGTCTACCACCAGCTCGTAGGACAACCAGCTTCGGTATTTAAAAAGTGAAGAAGAATTACGATGCATCCAACTTTTAAGTCCAACTTGTGAAGGGGCATGCCTTAAGGATGAAGAGAGAGAAATAATTCTACGCTATAATGTACTACTTCATTAACATCGTCACATTCTGCGGAATCAGTACTGATATACGTTGCATTTTCACGTTTGAAAATGTTCAGGTCTTGTTGCTTGAAAGCATTAACTTTGGGCATAAAACTCCTGCTTTCGAAAAATTAGAATTATTATTTGGATACAAGGAAGAACCTTGAAGAATGAAGAGGAATCTTGTACAATATTGAATCTCAACAGTATCATTTTGCTCTAGTTCTAAATTTCAGAGTTTATAAGCCACGCAGTGTAGTTAGAATATACGGATAGTTTATTTCTTTTTAGTATAAAAATAATTTTGGCCGAAAAACATAATATTTGGAACTTCTGAACAGAGCTCGGGAACAGCCAGATATAAACTCCTTCTGGCTCTGACGTTTGAACTCACATGAAGTTGTCCAAAACTCGTGTAGGTAATTTTACTTTCTGTTTCAATATTCTGTCACTTATACGTGTATGTCTACTCCTTTCTCCCGTCATTTATATGCACATTTCTGATTTCGTTTCCTAAATGTATCCATTATTTCTGTTTTAACACATTTTAACATTTCAGTAAACTCAAACCCTAAGTTAAAGTACAAGATTTCCAGCTATTGAATACTACACATAATCTTATAGATTATTTAATCAACATTATATTTAAAAGTATACATGTTTCGGCTCAGTTGATCCATCATCAGCACTGGAAAGACGTCCGAATCGTTGGCTGCTTGGTCAGCGTACTGGCCTTCGGTCCAGAGGGTCCCGAGTTCTATTCTCGCCGGGGTCGGGGATTTTAACCTTCATTGGTTAATTCCAGTTGCCCCGGGTGCTGGGTGTTTGTGCTGTCCCCAACATCCCTGCAACTCACACACCACACATAAAGCTATCCTCCACCACAATAACACGCAGTTACCTACACATGGCAGATGCCGCCCACCCTCATCGGAGGGTCAGCCTTACAAGGGCTGCACTCGGCAAGAAATAGCCACACAAAATTAAACTGGAAAGACAGTGCTGACTAGCAGCACATATACATTCTCTTACACGACGCTCCACTGGCCGCGAGGCCTATTACATAAATATTTGAGGATCCTGTCCCGGACTTCTACTAATGTGAAAAATAATCATTAGACACCATTTCAATCCCGCATTGTTTACGGTACATATGAGATAGTGTCAATACTACAACAAAAACTATTCTTGAAACAAAAAGATTTCGGTGGATGGAGCCAACAATTTACACAGGATTTTAATGTCATTTTCATCATATTTTATCTGTGCTGTCCTCAACACGTGTGTTACAATAAATTCTGACCAGACACCTAACAGATATCATTTTTTTCTATATCAATATCGTATTGTTATGGGATGTTTTATTCAATAAGTAAAAATCAAGTTTTCTTCCCAGTGCTGATGGTTGCTCAATTGAACTGAAACATGTATACTTTTAAATATAATGTTGATTAAATCGCTGCCTTCCTAATATACAGGCCGTACTGTAAAAAGCGCGCCAAGCCCATCAGCTGATCAAGTGAGGCGAGCTAAGCGAATGTTACAAGTTGTACTTGTGAATGTTATTCATTAGGATTGGAAGCATTCTGTGAATAATAATTGTGACTGTTGATAGACAGAACTTTATATTTAAGTACATTGCATGTTTGTTCTTTAAATTTATCACATCAGGATTTACGCCAACAGCTGTTATTAAGATAATGAGACCTCATAGATTAGGTTAGGTATGGTATCTTCACGTGATGATTAATATAAATTCAAGGACATAAAACTTCTGGTGAATTTATTCATTTAATTGTTATCGCACAACACGTTTTTGTGGAATTGTAATCTGTAATTTAAACGCTGTGTGTGAACGTTCGCAGTTGCCACAATGGTAAGAAACTGTGCGTACTACGACGAAACTACAATTATACAAGTAAATATACACTAATATCTTCATTTTCTTGGTATGAGGGTAGGATACTTTTATGAAAAACGAAATACATCACTTTCCGTTTTCTTTCTTTCTTTCTTTCTTTCTTTCTTTTTTCTCATTTTGCTCCTTTCCAAGTACACAATTATTCAAGAGCCGCCAATTCTTATTTCTATAGTTGCGGCCAAATACAGCCTAATTCAATACGTCGCGATAACCGTCATTATTTTAATTCATTGTTATTCTGTCAATCTCAAATATTTCACAAGTCTCATCTTCCCCATTGTCACGCTACTGCATCTCAAATCCATCTTATTCATTTATATAGAAGACTCTATTCCCACAGGTCATTTAACTAATTCCATCTCACTCGCGTATCTATATTATTCACAAGTTGCACCTTGGACTTGAACATCTTCAATGATCACATTTTTATTATTATGGGATTTATAAAATACATGCATTACCATGTGAAGCGAACACATAATCTATATTCAAATTATTATGAATGTCCTTACCAGTTAGTAACATTAGGAAGAAATTATAAAATTAGCTGAAGTGTCATTCTCCCTTAAAATATATGTTTCACACGCACTAAAATTTTATGGGACCTTATATACTAATTCATGCAAATAAACCCGCTGAAATATTAGTGATTATTCTTAAATCACAGAAGAAGTCCTAATTAAATTACTAAAATAATCTTTCCCGGTCACACGCGTATAGTGTTCCTTACATTTAATATTATTATTAATTACATAAAATAAACAAGACTTTTGTTTACAAATATGTCGATATGCACGTGCAGATCTTATGGTTTAGTATATTTAAGAAAATGTACTTATCGATACTGCGTGTGGTTTGCTGTCATCTCTAGGGTACTCCTGAGGTTTTTAGACCTTCATGACGACAGCTTCACTCTTAAATAGTCCTTAGTTCCTTTCCATTTTGGTACCGTCCATGTCTTGAATTGTGGTCTTCTACTGTTGGAATCTCTAGACATTCCCTGAAGAGATGAATGCTGGCACTAGGCGCAACTCTAGTTGATTCCAGTCTTGGGTTCGACGATCACTCACGTGACAAATTCCAATGGTGTGTATTTGTTGCTATAGCTGCAATAAGAAATGACGCAGGACGTATAAACGTGTGTGAGCAATGTAGTTTCGTGTTCCAAAACATGAGTTTGGGTCGAGGGTGATCACTTAGCACACCTCTTGTAAATCAACACTTGCTTAAGAGTGCATCATCGGAACTCTTCGTACAATTTTCTTTAGTCGTTTATCGCAGTGATAATCTATTATTTCTTTTATTTCATCCCTTAACACTCCGCATAGTGAAGAGCATATTTATTCCTAGTCATTTTCCATTGAACTCTGCGTTCTAATATCTGTAGGACCATGTGACATGTATGTTGTAGGACAATGTTTGACAGACAACGCATAAATATACGTTTTCAGACGTACCTCCATATCGGGATTGATAATTGAAATGATTTTGTCTTCAAAAATCAATTGATCGATCAATCAATCAACGATTTCCACATTTACTAGGTAAGCTGCACAGTACTACCGTCAATATATCCCAATCCCTTATGTGACGTTACAACAACAGCAGCAGCAGCAATTTTACACAAGACAAGCATCGCCATTCTCTATCAACTGATCACCTCCCCTCCACATCCTTGCCAACCGGCAAAAACATGGCTTGATTGCTCACTGACATCTCCTCACCGACCTTGCCACGCCACAAAACCCCTCTGCCTACAGCAGACTTCATTTTTCCACTGCCGACTGAAAAGTTACTGGCCCCGGCTACATGTGACTTCATTGAGTTGGGCGTCGACATTCACCACACAGCGAACCAGTCAGGAGAGAGAGCCGGATGTACATTTGCCAGACTTCCTCCCACCACTACTGCCTTCACCATTTTACTTCATTGGAGGCTTCCATTGAGAAGGATCTGGATGGTACACCGAGAGCATTCGCGTTCCAAAGGACTCTGGAGGCGTCTCCTTTCGCGAAGCATCAGGAAGGGCCAGCCTCACTAATTAACTCAAGGTGGATTGGTTTCAGAGGTTCAGTTGGAGTTGTGTGGAGAGATCAGTGTGAGTGAGTGCCGCTGTGGACAGTGACAGCCTGAATTGAGGAGGCAGTCTGTTGAGTGTTCTGTCCGCGGAACTGAGTGTTCTTTCTGCCTGCCTGACGTCTAGGAGTTGTGTCTTGAGTAGCGTGGGTGATCATCTGGTTATCGGCATGGATCATTGAACGAAATCAACTGAGATGTACGGAAGTGTACTTTGAACGAGACTGTGTGATTGCCGTGCACCGGCTTTGAACTGTGTCACTGTGTTACCGAAAGCGAGTGAACTGAGTTAGAATCTAAGTGTCAGCTGAGGAAGAATGAATGCGATTTGTGTTCGTTAGAGAGAGAGAGAGGGCGAAGTGTGTAATTGTGTGTGCTTTGCAATGTATACAGTAGTCCTTGTGTACCCGTCTTCGTGTTTAAGTACAAGTAGTAAGTTAATAAATCTTAAAAGTAAACGCTACCAGTGTTGTGTTTATATGTCTACCCCGCCAACATGTTACAATACGGTGCCATAGACAAGAGTTCATTGAAGTTCCTGATCAGAAGCGGAATGGTCATTGAAGCCATGAGCTAAATAGTTGTACAAAATCATTTGGTAGGGGTTGAAATTATGATTCATTGATGAAAAGAGATAGGTGATGCTCATGCCGCCCCCTAACAATGAACGCATGGAATACCATCCGCTACGCTCTTCTCCACCGTTCACTCTGCCTAGCTATCTCCGACGGCATTTACTGTTACTGATAAAGAGTTTGTGAACGGTTTGATCTCATGTACTGTACACTCAGTTTGGCAGCTAACAGTGCAGTTTAACCTTTACAAACCATGAAAGCTTTCCCCATCAGGAAGAGTTCCACTCATAGGAATGAAGAACAGATACGAAGGAAGGCCAGATACAAAGCGAAAACAGTGATGATGGAACTAGTAAAGAATAATATGAAGGACTAAGAACGTCAGATGTTTGTCAAATACACGAAACGTAGGTTTAATAACGCGAAGAAAATATACAGTATTATGACTGGGAACCTAACTGAGTAAAAAAATGATTTTGTAATCGTTTGAGTTTTCCATTAAAATAAAATATTTGCGCTTATCAATTTTGCCAGGTGTTCTTGTACTTTCATATTCCTATCAATGTTTAACAATTAGAAAGTATAGTAATAGCAGATAAATCAAAGCTGTGTCCATAACATTTTTAAATGGTGATAAGCGTTATTGTCCAAATGTCTGCCATATTGGTATATGCAAAAGTAAAATTTTGCAGGGTCTGCAGATGTTTCTTTTATATGTCCAAATGAAAAAAGATGAGAAAATGAAGTGCTTAATACAACTCGCATTGGTTTTGATACGTATCACCTTTTAACAGTGACTGAATCGATCTGTAATGAAAGTCGAGATTATACAAACGTCGAAGCCTCTGCCCTCTTTTCCTCCGAGATCCGTCGTGATGCATTCGGATTTGGTTTATGAAATTTTATGATTATTTTGAACTAAACCGGAAATGAAATGAAAACATATTGTTATATAGAGAAAGAAGAGATGCTTATAAGCGAGAAACATTTATTAACAACGTGTGTGAAATTTAAAGCATACAGTACAATATCATGGATGATTGTCAAAGATAGTACATCATTCATAATGAAGTTAAGAATAAAAGGTTTGACTTATGGCCAGCTTGAAGAAAGACATCACGTTTCAGTTTTAGTGAACTTCATTTTAATCCTCCTTCAGGTCTGTGTTCATTGCTGATACACCCAACATTTCATAAGGACACAGTGGCTCTCATTTAAGATAGTCAAGCAAGTTATACTTTACGTTCTACTGGCGAAGAGCTGTTCACGACTTTATGATAGTGTTCTGTAATATCATCGGGCTTGTAAGTAAATTCACTTTTCTCAATTCTGTCGTGTATTTTCTCCAAACTGCCTTCTTGATAAGCACTTTTAGTAGTGGAGCACGACGTGAGGGATACATTTATTTCATGCTGGTCACTTTCTTCTTGATTGGTATGTGTTGTAAAATTATTTTTCAGATGTGTGTCAGTTGGATAAAGAGTTTGATTGGATACTGCGTCATCCGTAGTGTGGTTAGCACTAAATGTTTGAAATTTCTCTAGTAGGGATTGTATAGTAGCAAATGCGAAGGCATCGAGAGGCACTGGACTCACCATATTGTGCTCTTTTGAAGGAGCTAAAGCTACTTCGTGTAGTAGTTGTCCTGGTGGTTGATAAGGTTTTGGATGTAGCGGATATGCTGTGCTTGGCAACTGGAAAACTAAAGTAGTATGACTGCCTATTCGGTGCAAAACGGCCTTAACAGCATTGCAAACGCAGCCTGGACGAGTCGTTTGTTCACAATTTTCCGGTAGCTGAACTCGTTGCTTGATTGGACTACATGTTGTTTTCTCCGTGGTTGTACATCTTGTTGTTTGGTGGGTTGTGGATTTCCTAAAGAGAAGAACTGCAGGTATCGTTTTGAAAAATCCAGTGCTTTTACCTTGTTTACACGTAGTTGAACTCTGGGGGGATAATCCATTTATCTCTAAATTTAAACTTTGTTTTTCGTAACCTATTATAGCCTTAAAACTTGGTTCATCTTTTTCAAAAAGTTTATCCGGATATCTCCTCTCACGTATTTTGTTTATCGTCAGAGCTTTATATTTTTGATGCTTGGTGACTGTTGATTTCCTCTGGTCATGAAGATATGCTTCTGAATGTGTTGTGTGGTCAGTATCGGAATCTGATGGGTCACGTGCATTTCGGGGTATAATTCTTTTTGTCTGGTATCTGGGAGTGTTGAGAGTGTCCACGTTCGAACCATATTTCTGTCTGAAACACAGATAAATGGTCATCATGAGTCAAAACATCAAAATCTGTGCAGATAATTCTGTTGCGAAAAATAATACTTTGTGACGATGTTGTAATTAATAGAGGGAGTGTCACAAGAACCAGGTTGCTAGTTCTATAATTCTGTTCTGGATCGAAGCACTTGACGTTGTGGAGCTCATGAAATGCGTTTCTTAACAGTGTTACCAGTGTTAGATCAAGCAAATCGACAAAACTGTCTTCAGCTATCCCAGTTATTTTTAGGGTCACTGAAGTCTCCCAGGCTCATTTTAGTTTTAGCTAGGGGTTTAAGGCGGGATGCATTTCCTGACGGTACGTGATTTTAAGGAAGGCAATCTCAACCCAGTATCGACCGAGATTCCAGTCCTAGCTTTCCGGGTGGGAAGCCAGCAGCCAAACCAATGAACTTACTTCGTCTGTACAATTGTAGTACATAAGCCTCTCTTCGACAGTAGAAATTACTATTTATATAGTAAATGGTAATTCTAAATAGCATATTAATATATCTCATGAATAAACGGTTCACTTTCCGTTTTTTAAAAACCATTCGAATGGAATCAAAAATAGGTATTGAATTATTTCCTTGAAACCATACTGAGTGCAGTTGTAGCTTGGACTTGTTCTTTGACGTCTATGGATCTGGGTACTCTTGAAAACCTACATAAAACTGTCCAAAACGAATCACCATCAACAGTGTCACATGCCCTCACTCCATATGAGCACTGCGGAGAGGTTTGTGATTTAATCCATCCTTTCGACACACATTCTAGTGATTAGAAGTTCTATAACACCAACTCTCCTACCCTGCCCGCCAACATTCTGATGGTAAAGATATTTTCAATGAACGGGATTCGAACCGGCTACGCACGGAGTCAGACCATACTGAACCATTCTGTTCATGGTCGAAGTAAGCTGATTTTATAATAATTATGAAAATTACATGAGACCACCAAGAATGTCGCCTTGGATGGCATTTTTATTGTGTCAGAGTAGCTGAGAAGGCGCACTTTTCGTGAGAAAGCAGCATCAGACGCGACTTGAAGCTTCTAGATGCTCATGGAAATTTATTATCCCAGGCAGGCCTCTCGAAGAGAGCGTGGGACGCGTGCATCTACGTGAGATATCCCGCGGAATTTCATTGTGGAGGGAAATGAATTTTTATTTAATAACTCCACACACATAGGGAATGTGCAACATTGCATTGAAAAACTGCGAGTAGAATATTTCGCTGGAAATGTTGATATATTGCATGACACTAATGGCATTATGATTGAAGAATACATAACTGCGCGTCAGGCCGTGGGAGAGTTTTCACCTTCGCGGGCAAGCGTGAAGAGACCACACGCGTTGAGCTCGGTCGCGTGGTGCCTGATTATTTATAAAACCAGCCATGGGGAGCGCGAGCTCCATTCTGCTGGGTACATCGCCGCTGAGAAACTGTTACTCGCACGACGATCCAGTGCGGAGCAGATCACCATTGTCTTCGAGCAGTGCAGTCAGAATCTATTGTCTACAGGAATTGTAAGTAACAACTAGCTTTGAATTTGATAACAACTTAGTTCAGTGAATATTTACTTGATTGTCTGAAAGAACATTCCTTGGCTGATAATTTTACTCAAGTAAAGTCACGTAGCATAATCTGAGGCTGACGTTAAATGATAGTGTAAGCTCCGAGGTCTGATGTAAATTCAATTCGTATGGTACCAATGTCGGTCTTGCATAAAGCATATTTGCTCCATAGAAGTACGTGAGTTTGAGAAAGACAGTGCTATGAAGGAAACAGTCCAAGGTTAAATGAACATTGGGGGGAAGATATAGGCATGAACATCAAAACACATTGTAATGTGATTTTCCTTGCAGTTCTCTTACGTCACGAGTGTACCGGACGCTGTACGTTCATCGGGGACGAAGCAGTAACCTCAAGCAGAGCCACAGGATATCCTTCACGACGTCGAGGTACGAACGTGGGGACAGATACATCGAGGAGGCAGCAAGCAAGTCATCTGAACGAGCTGGAAGAAAACAACCAACGACCAGGATGATACCCATCAGCAGTTTACGAGTGTTCTTGCCGGTCAACATGATGGCTTAAGCTACCAATGCCCGATTGGAGAACTGTTCGGGAAATGTCACGGGACTAAGGTTAGATCTTTCCATTGTCAGCATGCATCAGCTAGTTAAAATTCAGGGCCGTAATAGACGAATTTTGGCCTTCCGCCAATAGGTACATAATAAGGTGTCTGCGGGCACTAAAAGGAAGAATTTATGCCCGGGTCTCAAACTCAGTAGTGTAGGTAACTTTGCATGTAATTTGTCGTATAGTGCTTCATTTTATGTCAGATTTATGTAGCGGTATGTTTCCCGATAGGGAATTTGAGGTCGTGTAGTGTCATCTAAATGAGACTTAAGCAGTCGCAAGGAAGTTCCTTCTTGCCAGCACAAGCCAGTAGGGAATAGTTAAATGCATGTAGCATGATATACGGTAGTCTCTCAGTCGGGAGATAACGAAAGTACAAGGTCTTCCATAAGCCTCAATGGTCTTGGACTATGTATGGAATAGAGCGGGTCAGAAACCAAGGAGCCCTTAAGAAAGGATGATTATGTAATTAGCCCAGAGCATAGAGATAATGCCCATAAGGAGTATGATGTGTAATGAATTCAGATGCGATTTAATCATTTGTGCCAATGAGAGCACCACTGTGAAGTGTGATAGTGTGCCAAGTGTATTTGTGTGTAAAAATGCGAGGGTGGTTGAAGGTGAACCCTACAGAGTCCATAACATGTGAAAGGTCACATGGTAATTAGTTATAGAGAAGGCACCGCAGAGGAGAATGAGTGGCCGAGGACAGAATCTTGGGCTTGGTCTGTTTACAACTGTCAGGCCACGAAATATGGTTTTAAACATGGCCGCTCCATTCATACTAACTGGAGACAGTCTGGGGGCTAGAATCTCGGTCACAGTGACGTCACCATGGGGTTGACGGCCGGGGGAAGAATGCTGGTTTCTGGTAAGGGAGAGCGAATGAGTGTGACCTGTTAGGTATGCCGCAGGAAAGAAAGATTTTCTACACGACAATGTGTGTCATTGACAGATGTACATAACCTACTGTTTTAAGTTTGCATCTTGTTATTTATGTGTTTCTTAGGAGATGCTTAATCATGTGTCACAAGGTTTTAGGGAGTAGTGTCGTGTTCGAGTCCAGGACGGTAGGAGGTGTAGTGCATGTATAGTGTATAGTTTATGCGTTCTGAGCACCGTGACATAAATTTACTGTAAAGAAGGGTTATTTTGTTTATGTGTAATTTGGTTACGACTGTGATAGTCTAACGGTTCCGTTTTATTTTTCTTTCTTGACGGAGTTATTAAGCTATCTGGTGCGGGAGCCTTGGGAAAAATGCCTAGAAACTCTTCCACCAGGACATGTAATCTAGCAGGATGCCTCTCACGTCAAGAAATCAAGCATTGCAGTATGTATGACGACAACGTCCTTTGTATTATATGCGACTGATCATTTGTAAATTCTAGATTTCCTACTTTATTATAATAAATTAGATGTTTAACCGAATTTGCAGCTCAATGTTAGTTTTTGTGTCGCTGACATTAGGTTTTCCTTTAGAGTTTTATTCCTCTCCATTTATTTGAAGTTTATGTCTTGCCCCTTTTTCCTTACCCGTTACCCTGAAGAATTATCAATGCCGGAGCTGATGGAGAGCACAACTCTTGCAAGGTAAGCTATGTGCCATTATGATTCACTTGTTGTGGATGTATTGTTCACTATGGTCTCCCTGGTCAGATTTCAGCATTGGATTGACGTTGACGAGGGGACTATAGGGCACAAAACCGACTCGGAACGTTAGCGACCATGACCACCAGGCAAGCGGTTGTATCTTGTGCTTATCGATGGACATAAACCCCAGAATGGAAAAAAATCATTCCTTTCACTGAAAGATAGTATTTTTCACTCAACCGTTCAGGTATGATGGTTATCATTGCATTGTTCTTGTAACCCATAACTGGTACCAGTTTAACATGCATTATCATTATAGACTGTTATGCCTTTCAGCGTTCAGTCTGCAAGCCTCTGAGAATTTACTAAACGTCGCCACGATCCTCGATTTGCAACTAGTGTTGTGGCCTCATTTAGTTCTATACCTCTTATCTTTAAATCGTTAGAAAGAGAGTCTAACCATCGTCGTCTTGGTCTCCCTCTACTTCTCTTACCCTCCATAACGTAGTCCATTATTCTCCTAGGTAACCTATCCTCCTCCAGTCTCTCAAATTTATCTGTGGAATGCAAGAGAAGCCAGGATGCACGCAGTTCGACATCCTGCCGATAGATATAGCTGTGTACCTAGCCTACGTCATTATAGTGAATATGTAACACCGACTTTGCTGATAGAAAAGTCTTTTTCTTTAAATAAGTACAAAAGTGGTGGTTGTGAGAGGTCCATTGTTCCTTACTTGTAAAGAAGACATAGTCCGTCTCTGTGGTGTAGTGGTTAACGTGAATAGCTGCCAACCCCAGAGGCCCGGATTCGATACCGGCACTGCCATGTAATTTGAAAAGTGGTACGAGGGCTGGAACGGGGTCCACTTAGCCTTAGGAGGTCAACTGAGTAGAGGAGGGTCCGATTCCCAGCTCATCCATCCTGGAAGTAATTTTCCGTGGTTTCCCACTTCCCCTCCAGGCAAATGCCGGGATGGTACCTAACTTAAGGCCACGGCCGCTTCCTTCCCCCTTCCTTGTCTATCCCTTCTAATTTTCCCATCCCCTTACAATGCCCCTGTTCAGCATAGCAGGTGAGGCCTCCTAGGCGAGTTACTTGTCCTCCTCCCCAGTTTCATTGTACCCATCCCGGGCATATCAGGGCATCAATTGAATAATTCGGCTTCACAAATCTATATATATAAAAGCAAGTCGGGCTGGAGCGATGTATATATAAATATTTAAAAATGAAAAAAGACGTGAATTAATGAGGCACTTCCAGAAATCTCAGAAATTTGAAACTTGGTACGAGGGAAACTGATGACCCCAGGATCCCTAGAAAAATCGGAAATTCTCAAAATTCCCTGAAGGGGGCACGCTGGGGGGCTCAAATTTTGGGCTCAGCATAAGAACACAGTCGTATAGTATATCCAAAACGATAACCTATAGGTTCCGTGGGCTTAAAAATTTTCGGGAATTTTCTCATTTTTATCCCCCATCCCCCCAAATCAAGATGGCGGCACAACCTGCGAGACGAGGTAGACAATTGAAATTTGGTGAAATTATAGCTTTTGGTCCCTAACCGACGGGAAAATTACAATGTGTTCAAATTTTTTACTTTTTAACCCCAAAGATATCGAAATATGGAGGCAATTTTAATGACTGCGCAGACATTCATTTTGAGCTATTTTTTGGCTAAACGGTAAGTCGTATCACAAAACGGATGGCACAATGTCCCTTCAATTCGGAGTGATCTACAACTTTGGTCCTGTGACATTTTGTCGTATCTCTCTCTCTTATACGTTAAATTTGGCCGTATTTCTGGATTGTTCGTAAATTTGGTGATTTTTACAAGTATATTTTATTGTTTGACACACTTATAAGAATGATAGGATCATCACGTTGTGTGCGCACATTGGCACGATTAAGGGACATTTGTGTACCAAATTTCATGATTCTAGCTTATACATAAATAGGCAAAATGTAATGTAAAATGTTAAAAATGCACCCACATTTCACCCTATTCAAAATTTGAACTCAATTTACCCCCTTAATATGGGAGATACTAGGAAATGGTTTAGAAACAAACATGTAGAGCGATAAATGAGGCGTCTGATGGCGCAAACCGTTTCTTAATATAATAAACCGTTCAGGAGATATGAATCTCGAAGTGGAAGTCTGCACTTTTCAACGTGCTCATGCTTATCCGTCATCTATATATAAACAAGCAATTCGGGCTGGAGCGATGTATATATAAATATTTAAAAATGAAAAAAGACGTGAATTAATGAGGCACTTCCAGAAATCTCAGAAATTTGAAACTTGGTACGAGGGAAACTGATGACCCCAGGATCCCTAGAAAAATCGGAAATTCTCAAAATTCCCTGAAGGGGGCACGCTGGGGGGGCTCAAATTTTGGGCTCAGCATAAGAACACAGTCGTATAGTATATCCAAACGAATAACCTATAGGTTCCGTGGGCTTAAAAATTTTCGGGAATTTCCTCATTTTTATCCCCCATCCCCCCAAATCAAGATGGCGGCTCAACCTGCGAGACGTGGTAGACAATTGAAATTTGGTGAAATTATAGCTTTTGGTCCCTAACCGACGGGAAAATTCCAATGTGTTCAAATTTTTTACTTTTTAACCCCAAAGATATCGAAATATGGAGGCAATTTTAATGACTGCGCAGACATTCATTTTGAGCTATTTTTTGGCTAAACGGTAAGTCGTATCACAAAACGGATGGCACAATGTCCCTTCAATTCGGAGTGATCTACAACTTTGGTCCTGTGACATTTTGTCGTATCTCTCTCCCTTATACGTTAAATTTGGCCATATTTCTGGATTGTTCGTAAATTTGGTGATTTTTACAAGTATAATTTTTTGTTTGACACACTTATAAGACTGATAGGATCATCACGTTGTGTGCGCACATTAGCACGATTAAAGGACATATGTGTAACAAATTTCATGATTCTAGCTTATACATAAGTAGGCAAAATGTAATGTAAAATGTTAAGAATGCACCCAAATTTCACCCTATTCAAAATTGGAACTCAATTTATCCCCTTAATATGGGAGATACTAGGAAATGGTTTAGAAACAAACATGTAGAGCGATAAATGAGGCGTCTGATGGCGCAAACCGTTTCTTAATATCATAAACCGTTTAGGAGATATGAATCTCGAAGTGGAAGTCTGCACTTTTCAACGTGCTCATGCTTATCTGTCATCTATATATATAAAAGCAAGTCGGGCTGGAGCGATGTATATATAAATATTTAAAAATGAAAAAAGACGTGAATTAATGAGGCACTTCCAGAAATCTCAGAAATTTGAAACTTGGTACGGGGGAAACTGATGACCCCAGGATCCCTAGAAAAATAGGAAATTCTCAAAATTCCCTGAAGGGGGCACGCTGGGGGGGCTCAAATTTTGGGCTCAGCATAAGAACACAGTCGTATAGTATATCCAAAACGATAACCTATAGGTTCCGTGGGCTTAAAAATTTTCGGGAATTTCCTAATTTTTATCCCCCATCCCCCCAAATCAAGATGGCGGCACAACCTGCGAGACGAGGTAGACAATTGAAATTTGGTGAAATTATAGCTTTTGCTCCCTAACCGACGGGAAAATTCCAATGTGTTCAAATTTTTCACTTTTTAACCCCAAAGATATCGAAATATGGAGGCAATTTTAATGACTGCGCAGACATTCCTTTTGAGCTATTTTTTGGCTAAACGGTAAGTCGTATCACAAAACGGATGGCACAATGTCTCTTCAATTCGGAGTGATCTACAACTTTGGTCCTGTGACATTTTGTCGTATCTCTCTCCCTTATACGTTAAATTTGGCCGTATTTCTGGATTGTTCGTAAATTTGGTGATTTTTACAAGTATATTTTATTGTTTGACACACTTATAAGAATGATAGGATCATCACGTTGTGTGCGCACATTGGCACGATTAAGGGACATATGTGTACCAAATTTCATGATTCTAGCTTATACATAAATAGGCAAAATGTAATGTAAAAGGTTAAAAATGCACCCAAATTTCACCCTATTCAAAATTTGAACTCAATTTACCCCCTTAATATGGGAGATACTAGGAAATGGTTTAGAAACAAACATGTAGAGCAATAAATGAGGCGTCTGATGGCGCAAACCGTTTCTTAATATAATAAACCGTTTAGGAGATATGAATCTCGAAGTGGAAGTCTGCACTTTTCAACGTGCTCATGCTTATCCGTCATCTATATATATAAAAGCAAGTCGGGCTGGAGCGATGTATATATAAATATTTAAAAATGAAAAAAAACGTGAATTAATGAGGCACTTACAGAAATCTCAGAAATTTGAAACTTGGTACGAGGGAAACTGATGACCCCAGGATCCCTAGAAAAATCGGAAATTCTCAAAATTCCCTGAAGGGGGCACGCTGGGGGGGCTCAAATTTTGGGCTCAGCATAAGAACACAGTCGTATAGTATATCCAAAACGATAACCTATAGGTTCCGTGGGCTTAAAAATTTTCGGGAATTTCCTCATTTTTATCCCCCATCCCCCAAAATCAAGATGGCGGCACAACCTGCGAGACGAGGTAGACAATTGAAATTTGGTGAAATTATAGCTTTTGGTCCCTAACCGACGGGAAAATTCCAATGTGTTCAAATTTTTTACTTTTTAACCCCAAAGATATCGAAATATGGAGGCAATTTTAATGACTGCGCAGACATTCATTTTGAGCTATTTTTTGGCTAAACGGTAAGTCGTATCACAAAACGGATGGCACAATGTCTCTTCAATTCGGAGTGATCTACAACTTTGGTCCTGTGACATTTTGTCGTATCTCTCTCCCTTATACGTTAAATTTGGCCGTATTTCTGGATTGTTCGTAAATTTGGTGATTTTTACAAGTATATTTTATTGTTTGACACACTTATAAGACTGATAGGATCATCACGTTGTGTGCGCACATTGGCACGATTAAAGGACATATGTGTACCAAATTTCATGATTCTAGCTTATACATAAGTAGGCAAAATGAAATGTAAAATGTTAAGAATGCACCCAAATTTCACCCTATTCAAAATTTGAACTCAATTTATCCCCTTAATATGGGAGATACTAGGAAATGGTTTAGAAACAAACATGTAGAGCGATACATGAGGCGTCCGATGGCGCAAACCGTTTCTTAATATCATAAACCGTTTAGGAGATATGAATCTCGAAGTGGAAGTCTGCACTTTTCAACGTGCTCATGCTTATCTGTCATCTATATATATAAAACAACTTGTCCTGACTGACTGACTGACTGACTGATTCATCATCGCCGAGCCAAAACTACTGGACATAAAGAAATGAAATTTTGGGGATATATTCATATTAAAATGTAGGTGCTCGCTAAGAGAGGATTTTTGGATATTCCGTTGCTAAGGGGGTGAAAAGGGGGGTGAAATTTTAAAATGAGTGTATCTATATCTCAGAACTTTAAAAGTTTACAGGTGTAAAAATTGGTATTTAGAATCTTCTATAAAAATAAGGAAACACGTATTTTTTGTTTTCAGAAAATCCCAATAGGAGGGATGAAAAAGGGTGAAAATGGGGGAAAATGGGTTGAATGCCTTTAATCAGGATACCGGTACTTATATCTCAGAAACTGAAGATATTACAGACCTGAAAGTTAGTACTTTGGATCTCTTTTAAAAATAAAGAAGCATGTATTTTTTTGTTTTTGTAAAATCCAATTAATGGGAGGGTGAAAAGGGGGTGAATTTTTAAAATGAGTGAATCTATATCTCCAAACTTTTAAAGTTTGCAGATGTAAAAATTGGTATTTAGAATCTTCATTAAAAATAAAGAAACACGTATATTTTTGTTTTCGGAAAATCGCAATAGGAGGAGTGAAAAGGGGTGAAAAAGGGGTTGAATGCCTTTAATGAGGCTACGTATATCTCAGAAACTGAAGATATTATAGACCTGAAAATTGGTGTTTGGGATCTCCTTTAAAAATAAAGAAACACGTATTTTTTTGTTTCTGGAAAACCCAATTAAGGGGGGTGAAAAGGGGGTAATATTTTAAAATGATTGTATCTATATCTCAAAACTTTTAAAAGTTATAGATGTAAAAATTGGTATTAAGAATCTCCATTAAAAGTAAAGAAACACGTATATTTCGCTTTCGGAAAATCGTAATAGGAAGGGTGGTAAAGGTTGAAAAAGGGGTCGAATGCATTTCATGAGTCTACTTATATTTCACAACCTGAAGATATTACAGACCTGAAAATTGGTGTTTGGGATCTCCTTTTAAAATAAAGAAACACGTATTTTTGTCTGTGGAAAATATAATTAATTGGGGGGGGGGGGGGGGGTTGAAATGGGGGTGATTTTTAAAAATGAGTGTATCTATATCTCAAAACTTTTTAAGTTTATACATGTAAAAATTGGTGTTTATAATCTCCTTTAAAAATAAAAAAACACGTATTCTTTTGTTTTCGGAAAATCCCAATAGGAAGGGTTTAAAAGGGTGAATAATGGGTTGAATGCCTTTCATGAGGCTACTTAATTTTCAGAACCTGAAGATATTACAGACCTGAAAATTGGTATTTTGGATCTACTTTAAAAGTAAAGAAACACGTATTTTTTCGTTTTTGGAAAATCCAAATATTGGGGGTGAAAAGAGGGGGTGAATTTTTTAAAATGAGTGTGTCTACATCTTAAAACTTTAAAATTTACAGATGTAAAAATTGGTAGTTAGAATCTTCTCTAAAAATAAAGGAACACGTATTTTTTTGTTTCCCGTAAATCCTAATAGGAGGGGTGTAAAAGGGTGAAAAATGGGTTGAATGCCTTTAATGAGGATACACATATCTCATAAACGAAAGATATTACAGAACTGATAATTTGCATATGGGATCTCCTTTAAAAATAAAGAAACACGTATGTTTTAGTTTTTGGAAAAGCCAATTAATGGCGGTTAAACAGGAGTGACAAATTGGGGTGAATTTTTTGAAAGACTATCTACAGAATATCTTGGAAACGTAAAATGTTACAGATGTAAAGAGTGGGTGTAAATCTCCTGTAAATGTAAAAAATATAGGTGATTTGTTTTTGGAAACTCCACTTAAAGGGAACTCAAAAGGGGTGAAATTTTAAAATGAGAATTTTTACAGTATATCTAAAAAAACTTAGCATGTTACAGAAGAGAAAAATGGTATTTTTTTATCTCTATTAAACATAAAGAAACGTGTACTTTTAGTTTTCGGAAATACCACTTGGTTGGAGGGTAGGGGGGGGGGGTAAAAGTGACTGAAAATGGTGATGAATTCTTTTAATTAGGCTACTAATATCTGAAAAATGAAGATGTTACAGACGTGAAATTTGATATTTGCAATCTGCTTTAAAAGTAAAGAAACACGTATTCTCGGAAAATCCAAAGAAGGGGGGGGGGGGTGAAAGAATTGAAAAATTAATTGACTTAATTGTATGAGAATACATACATCTAATAAAAACTAAAGTTGTTACAGACGTGAAAATTCGTATTTGGACCTCCTTTAAAAACAAAGAAGAACGCGTTTTGGTGGGGAAACCATCTTGGAGGGCGGGAGTGTAAAGGAGTTGAATTCCTTTCATGAGGACACATAAATCAAAAACTGAAGAAGTCAGAGTCGTGATAATTGGTATTTAGAAGATCCTTTACTATTAAAGAAACAAGTACTTTTTGCGGGAAAATTCACTTAGGGGAGGGGGGGGGGGAAGGAGTGTGAAAGGAAGTGAAAGAAATTGAATTATTTTTATGGGGATATTTACATCTCAAAACCGAAGGTAATAGACGTGAACATTGGTGTCTGGAATCTCCCTTAAACATAAAGAAACAAGCATTCTTTCAAATTTGTTGGGGGGGGGGGAGGGGGTTGGCGGTAATTAAACTTAACGGCGGTGGGGGGTGGGGTGTAGTAGGAGGTGAGATCAATTGATTTTACTGTTATTAATGTACTTATCAGGATCCTCCGTTTCTCAGGCGGCAGCGCGCCGGCCTCTCACAGCTGGGTTCCGTGGTTCAAATCCCGGTCACTCCATGTGGCATTCGTGCTGGACAAAACGGAGGCGGGACAGGTTTTTCTCCGGATACTCCGGTTTTCCCTGTCATCAGCCATTCCAGCAACACATAATAATAATAATAATAATAATAATAATAATAATAATAATAATAATAATAATAATAATAATAATATTCCGGACCGTCGTCAAATGCGCGGACCGCGCTGGAAACGGCTCCTGGACGGGTAATGACTAAGAATGCAGTCCGGCCGCGGGTTCAGTGCCACCAAGGCACCCAATATGACACCACGCCGGATCTCCTGAAGGATTTTATCCATATTAAAAATATTATAGGAAAAGATGGCAAAGATTTACGAACCCAACTGACCGGGAGGAATACCTGAGCCTAGCCCGGGAAGTACGAAATCGATTGCTGGAAAGGAAGATTTAAAAATGGGAGGAAACGTGCCGTAAAATCATAGAAAACCAGTCAGATCGGGAATTTTGGTGGATTCTCGCAGAAAACGAGTCAGATCGCGAATTTCGGCGGATTATATATCTAAAACAATAAGCATTCAATTATAAATTTCAGTATAATACCGTAGCGAAGCACGGGTATCTTGCTAGTAAATATATAAATGGACCTCTTGGATGAGAACCTTCGGAAATCACTTCCCGGGCTCGATGTCCCATCCTAACTAATTTCATTGCGTCAACGGCTAAGCTCAGAAGCATACGGGTAATGGAATGTTCGTAAAAGAAAAACGGGCACTACGTTAAATATAAGTAGCATTGTCTGTAATGTAAGAGGAATACACTAATATTATTAAATGAGAAGAATTTTGTTCCCAATATTTACTTAAGTTTATCAAACTGATAGAACCACCCGATAAAATACACGAGATAATGCCATTTATTACACATAAAAATAATAACGAAGAAATCATTTGTATACAGTATGCCTCAAAAGTCTTTGTCAGTTCATACACTGGTTTGGCTATCGATTGGCATACTTTGATTCACCTTATTAGCGCGCACTAATACTATATACATTTTCATACAAACATAGGTGTTACTTTTTTCTGAGCAATGATACTCGATGGTATCTATTATTTCATTGGATTGACTATGAGGTCAATATGACACTATCTCGTTGAGCCATACTATTAATTGGCTGTCATGGTTATGGAATTTAGGCAGATAAACCAGTACATTTTTTCGTACTCACGAGATCAAATCGCCGCATTTCGAACACATGGTCTATTTGACCACATCAATTACATATTATACTGAACACATACACGTATTCTGGGTTTACCTGACCCTGTTATATTTTCGAAGCGGATCTACACAACGTTGGTTCCCATCACCATAAACACTTAAGGACCCCAGAAATAAAAAAAATACATTACACAGAGAAATGTTAAACATATTAGCAAACAATACATCTTGAAGATATGGCCTAGTCAAGCCATATGGTATTAGGTTAAATCCATCGTTCTGATGCAGGTCAAACCCACGTTTTCCAGCTTCCAAGGTGCAAAAATCTGAAACTCCCATCACGAGCTAATTTAATAAATAAAATTGGGGAGGGATATGTCCTTCGCAGAATCATAAAATGATCAACGCTACTCATAATATATCATTAGCATGGGATTATTAATGCAGTGGTAAGCGAGCGGGACTTACTGAGACTAAAATTTTCAAGGCTCGTAGAGACAACTCCGTCCGCACATGGGACTAGACAAATCCCCTCTTGTCATAAATCTGTCCCCCTCGTTGTGGTCAGTGCCTTACCTTGCGGCCACAAAGACATTTTCCATTTTCGTTCTTTCTTTTTCTAATTTTGCTCCTTTCCAAGTACACAATTATTCAAGAGCCGCCAATTCTTATTTCTTATTGTTCCGGCCAAATACAGCCGAATTCAATACGTCGCGATAACCGTCATTATTTTAATTCATTGTTATTCTGTCATCTCAAATATTTCACAAGTCTCATCTTCCCCATTGTCACGCTACTGCATCTCAAATCCACCTTATTCATTTATATATAAGACTCCATTCCCACAGGTCATTTAACTAATTCCAGCTCACTCACGAATCTATATAATTCACAAGTTGCACCTTGGACATGAACATCTTCAATGATCACATTTTTATTATTATGGGATTTATAAAATACATGGATTACCATCTGAAGCGAACACATAATCTATATTCAAATTATTATGAAGGTCCTTACCAGTTAGTAACATTAGGAAGAAATTATAAAATTAGCTGAAGTGTCATTCTCCCTTAAAATATATGTTTCACACGCACTAAAATTTTATGGGACCTTATATACTAATTCATGCAAATAAGTCCGCTGAAATATTAGTGATTATTCTTAAATTACAGAAGAAGTCCTAATTAAATTACTAAAATAATCTTTCCCAGTCACACGCGTATAGTGTTCAATACATTTAATATTATTAATTACATAAAATAAACAAGACTTTTGTTTACAAATATGTTGATATGCACGTACAGATCTTATGGTTTAGTATATTTAAGAAAATGTACTTATCGATACTGCGTGTGGTTTGCTGTCATCTCTAGGGTACACCTGAGGTTTTTAGACCTTCATGATGACAGCTTCACTCTTAAATAGTCCTTAGTTCCTTTCCATTTTGGTACCGTGCATGTCTTGAATTGTGGTCTTCTACTGTTGGAACCTCTAGACGTTCCCTGAAGAGATGAATGCTGGCACTAGGCGCGACTCTAGTTGATTCCAGTCTTGGGTTCGACGATCACTCACGAACATACAGGCAAAAATGGGAAATTGGTTAATGAACACTGTTTATGTGTTTTCAAAGAACCTACTGGTGATTAGATCCACTTATTGATTCAAATGGACTAACCCGAATAGCGGTAGGTTTGTATAAATCACTATTCATTTCCCCTTTATCACACAGCTTGACTAATTGTTACCACGAGTGTCCATGGCTTATGCAAACGTTTTTCCTATCACGCACACCGTTCTTTTAATTTACTGAGCGTCACTCACTGTTTAAATGCCTCAAAATCGGCCACTGTTAATTACTGAACGTAATCGGCTGTCTCACTATGTCTAAACAACCTGATGCGTTTGCCCGTTCTCTGATGATTGCGTCATAAGCCGTCATTAAATTCACCAATATTTAAAGGATTAAATGTTGATATAACACCTCTATTAATCACTACTGTACTTTATCTCGTAACACACAGCTTATTTCGCGATATGTACACTGCACTGATATGTTTTTCTTCGATACAGCACTTCACACACTGTTATCCATAGTTCATCACTGACACGTAAGTACTGCGGCCGCACGAATTACAATGGGCATCTTGGTCCGGGTTTTATTTTTAGTATTTGGGATGAGTGGTCGGAGAGGTGGTAAACCACGCCCCTAATCAAAATTCCGCTCCGCAAAACGTAATCTTTTAGCGACGTGAAAGTAATCAAATTATAGCTCTTGTCCCTGGGTTGTTTACAATCTCAAAAGCGTCCTTTTATAAATTCACGCGTCATGGTTTATCTAGTAACTTTTCCCACCTTTTTCCTCACGTTGCCAAATCTTAGCACTTGGTTTCAGTCTGCGAACTGCTATATGACACTATTAAAGTATTGCATTTATATACTGTACATCAACAATTTGTATAAAATACGCCTGTTCGAATGAGTCCTGACTTACAAATTTCCATAGATTATACCAAGAAAATTATTCTTCTTCTTAGTTAAATATGGTGGATTGGCACTAATGAATGCGGTGTTGAATCAGTAAGGATTTTTATTTCTTGGGGGTTAACACACCTTAATTCACCCCACTCTCTGGCAAAATACATTTTCACGCGTAGCGTCATTTCTTCTCTCTCGCACCGAGTGAGAGCACGATTTCAAGGTTCCACGGTAATACGCTATCCTTCTCTCGATACAGCACAGAGACCTGCTCCCTTCAAGCTTGCGTATCGCAACTCGTATCCCGGTTTGGAACGTAAACTTCTAATTACGACATTATATGCCACAGAATTTTGCGGAAAACGGCATGTATGGTTCAATAAACCTCCTAACATGCCTATGGCATGGTAATGGACGGTTACAGTACGCACTAACCGAAAGTCTCTGGCTGCAGGACACTGCCCTTACCGTGGTAGAGGTGGTATCCCTCGCTGAATCCGAGGGAAAAACCAATCCTGGTGGGTAAACGGGTTAAGAAAGAAAGAAGGCATAACAATCTATAACTGATATCAATTTCATCTGTTGAAATCTCCTCGTTTTCGCAGTGAATGATAGACATCATTAGGGTTTTTATGTACATATAGATATTTTTTTTCTGAGATCACGACTACAAAAGGCGAAAGTAGGATGAATTCATTTTTTTACCTGTTTGTTTATTTTGCTACTAGAGTCGAACCTCGATATCTCGAACCTCCATTACTCGAATTTCCAATACCTCGAAATAATTCTAATTTCCCTGCAGTCTGTTGTATTCATTACCTGTATTTATTTCTCTATTACTCGAAATTCGATTCCACGAATTTCTACATTTCTCGAAGGAAACGTTTATCCATAGAAGCTGAAAATATTTTGTAACTTGAAATCTATCCAACATTAACTGTGCAATACACGATTTAATGTTATATGCTATGGTTTCGTTACGTACTACAGTATATCTTCCCATCAGACTTCGGCATGTTTACATAGCGGCTTATTTGTCCAGCCCTCGTGCGTTGACCATAGACTGTTGGAGCTGTGTATACTCTCTCCCGGATCGTCACTAGATCGTCCGTTAAGTCCACCAACTGTTCTTCTATCCTACATACAGAGTCAATCGAGAGTGAAAATCAGAAGAAACTAACGAATTTTCTCCAAGGTGTTAACGGAGGCATGTTTCATGTTCCTCTACCGCAGCTATGGCAAACCTTTACCGCTTTGATCTCGTTTATTACCTTTTATTGTCTTGTGTGCCATCGGTTATTTTACTTTGAAATCATCATGAAAGCCGTCATTTGACATCATTTAGGCATTTTTTTTTTGCTACTTGCTTTACGCCGCACCGACACAGATAAGTCTTATGGCGACGATGGGACAGGGAAGGGCTAGGAGTGGGAAGGAAGAGGCCGTGGCCTTAATTAAGGTACAGCCCCAGCATTTTCCTGGTGTGAAAATGGGAAACCACGGAAAACCATTTTCAGGGCTGCCGACAGTGGGGTTCGAACCTACTATCTCCCGAATACTGGATACTGGCCGCACTTAAGCGACTGCAGCTGCCGAGCTCGGTCATTTAGGTATTAGATTGCATTACATATAAATCCATTCGAGTGAATGTTTCATGATTTTATTTTTCAAACCACTGAAAATTACATTGAAAAGCAGGTAAATTTTAAGGAAAAGGTATATTTTTGCTTTAACCTCATAACATTCGTAAAATAAAATGTATGCCACAGGATTAAGTGAAATATACTTCTTTATTAATGCGTAATATTAAAATATATTACGTTGCTACATTTCCGACCTATTTATCACACGTTGAAAACATTAAAATATGTTATTATGTTATGTGACGTGTCACAGAAGTCATGTTCGCGTGTCACCTAATCATCCCTGCGTCTTCTGTGTGTATTCTGTCTTCAACGACTTGCTATAATAAATGTTGTAATTAAAATGACGAAATCCTTAGAGTTTGTTTTTACTTCGTACATGGTTAATAACACTTATGACAGTATCAAGCCGTAGTTACACGTGATCACGGAATTTCGATAACTCGAAATAAAATTCACCTCCGTAGGTGACTGGAGATATCGAGGTCCGATTGTACATGACAGGGAAAAGATTTAACCCTCAATTGATTTCATATATTTTTGTAACGCAACTGGTATCATGGTGTCTATCGGACTCCATAAATTTACTATGAAGTTATACAATAACGTCTTATTTTGTCGCTGTTTATTGAACTTAATTACTTGAAATATATGTTTTCAAACATGCCACAGCAAAACTTAGGAGAAAAAATTACATATCCAGAAGAAAATACCAAATTACTAAAACGAAGCACCTTCATATTTTTCTAGAAAATCTAAAAACAAAACTTTCAATGATTAATTCTCTGCTTTATAAAGAACATAGATTTGGTAATAGAAACAAATTACTGGAATGTTCACTTCACATTTCTTTCTTTCTTAATACTTTTACCCTCCAGGGTTGGTTTTTCCCTGGGACTCATCGAGGGTTCCCACCTCTACCGCCTCAAGTGTAGTGTCCTGGAACGTGAGACATAGGGTTGAAGGTTAGAACTTCGGAGGAGGACCAGTCCCTCGCCCAGCGGCCTCATCTCAGGGAACTTGTGGGGGATGGGAAGATTGGAAGGGATAGGCAAGTAAGAGGGAAGGAAGCGGCCTTGGCCTTAAGTTAGGTACCATCCCGGTATTTGCGTGTAGGAGAAGTGGGAAACCACGGGAAACTACTTTGAGGATGGCTGAGGAGGGAATCTAACCCCCCTCTATTCAGTTGACCTCCCGAGGCTGAGTGGACCCCGTTCCAGCCCTCCTACCACTTTTAAAATTTCGTGGCAGAGCCGGGAATCCCTCCGGGGGTGGCAGCTAATCACACTAACCACTGCACCACATGGGCGGAGAAATTCACATTTCGATGTCCAAAATTCATGCTTGGTAGATCATCTTCACCTGTTTCTATGTCCTCCCCTCTATCATTATCAACCACCTCCTCTTCTGAATCCGTTTCATCATTACTTTCTATCTAGTAATCCGGATCAGTATCATTGTCGTCCACCATTTTAGTAATCATGTCTACTGTATCTATTTCAAAGTTTGGTTGATTTGCTCTCGGAACTCGTCGAGAATAATCAGATTGTTGTCCGGCTCCATGGCTAAATGGATAGCGTGCTGGCCTTTGGTGACAGGGGTCCCGGGTTAGATTTCCGGCAGGGTCGGAAATTTTAATCTTAATTGGTTAATTTCGCTGGCACGGGGGCTGGGTGTATGTGTCGTCTTCATTATCATTTCATCCTCATCACAACGCGCAGGTCGCCTACGTGCGTCAGTTCAAAAGACCTGCACCTGGCCACCCGAACTTGTCCTCGGAGACTCCCGGCACTAAAAGCCATACGCCGTTTCATTTCATCAGATTGTTTTTCAGCATTATCAATCTGTTCTGATTGTTGAGATGCATCTGGTCGTAGCTCCATATTGTACGAACTAATTGCACAGCACTAACTAATAATAATATTACACTAAATCATAATAATCACAAAATACTGATTAACACGCCTCACGAGCAATAGTCACGTAACTGGTATCATACATCTACCAGACAAGCAGTGTTGCCAACTTATATTTTAAAGATCCGCTAAATACTACTAAAAATCCCCTAAAATTCCGCCAAGAAATCCTATATCAAATAATGAGCATTAAAATTAATAATAATAATAATAATAATAATAATAATAATAATAATAATAATAATAATGATAATAATAATAATAAAAGTAAATGTCTGCCCTCACCTGATCTGTGAGTTTCACTGGCATTAATCCCCTGCCAGCGAGCTAAAACTTGCAGGCGTTTTAGTGCCGGGTGCAAACTAGGTGAATCCTGTACCTCAAGGGCCACACACAAAACAGACCAGTTCATTAAACGGTCTTCCTTCATGGCATAAATATAAATGCTACTCTCTCACAGTTTCATTATCTGTCGTCATGCGTCAAATATGAGATAAGTACTCTTTCCCCACGCATTAGAAATTTATGATACCATGATCTCAAAACATCAAATCCAAATAACATGTTTTCCTCACGTGACTGCTAGCTCCTGACAAGAAATACGGAATAGCTCCGAGACAGAGTGGAATACAAACTTAAAAAGAACGTAAAATGGATAAAACACTAAATTCCGCTATAATAAATATAGAATTCCGCCAAAAATACCGCTGTCCGCTAAATGATATATTTTTCCGCCGACAGTCTTCTAATGCCGCCAAATTTAACGGAAAATCCGCTAAGTTGGCAACATTGTACACAAGGGAGTCCGCCAGAAAGTTCGGCAGCCGTCTCACGGACGCATGATACCATTTGAGGGTTAACAGAATTTCTCGAAACTCGGTACTTCAGTACAGAAATGTGCGAAATGTGCACTCGGATATACAGTATATAATCAGGTTATCGTACGATGGCTAGGTAATATTATGGGGACCAAATATCAAATTTTGCAGTTAATATTAGTTGTATTAAAAATGTTTTGAAAACTGTTATTAAAATTCATTATGTTTCATTATGAGAATTAATAACGGGGATATTTGCGATGATTATATTTTTCACAAACTTCCAATCGTCGGTGGTTGAGTTGGTTATTTTTTTTGAGAAAAATTAGAACTGAGGAACCATTCTTAACATTGTTGCGCAATACCCACACCACATATTTCCGCCTTGCAGTTTCGCTGCAAAATTCTTATCCGGTAAGAAGCATTATTTTGTAGAGTAGAAGGTGCTGTTGGTATCAGTAGCAAAGGGAAGAAATATCTTTTGTTGGATCCCAAAGTACGCTTTGAGAATAACATTCTCTGGCGTCACCGGTAGACGAGGAGAAAAAAGCTGCTTCCAATACCGCTCGGGACAGATGAGAAGAAGAGGGAATTTTCTCTGGTGGGACAGGAACCTCTTTTAAAGACATAAGGTCCATCCTCAAGAAGCTGGAATTCACATAAATGAATACAACATTATGTTATCGGTTATTACTATGAAAGTCTGTTTTGTACCTTATGTACAGTTGCCGACGTTTCGAATACGTTACAGTATTGACATAAACATGTCAAAGTGTGTGTAATGAAACAGTGTCATGTTACAAATTATGTGACGAAAGTGCAGACTGTATGGTAAGGTATGGATGGATGGCCAGACAATGTTACCTAGCAACCGTGCAGATATATTTGTAACATCTTCAATTTAGAGGTTGCCTAAAAGACAAAGTATACTTAATACCAACTGATACTGTGTAACAGGGAAAGATACATAGAAGTCTATTGAGTGTTAAAGCAAATCACCGAAGGCGATTCCTTAAAATACTTATTGATGATTAGAAAACAGAAAGTCCAGTATCAATGCTGAAGGATTTTGGCAGGTGGAATGCTTTGCAAAACTCAACGAATTTTCTAGGTATTGTGCTCCTACTCCCGATGAACAACCCCATGACTTCGATCTCTTTTAGCTTGTATTCTTTCTTGTAAAAAGGAGCTGTGGGCTCGTATATTTTCTTCTCACGATCAACCTTGTCGGGTTGTCTCGCGGAGTATTCCAAGCGGACTGTTGGATCGATTACATATCCTACATTGTAGTCTTTGTAAGCAATTATATCGATCATATGAGTGCTTGCATTGTCTGCCAAACCATTAGATCTCTTCATGGACGGTGAATTCGGTTCTTCTGAGGGCCTGGGCGATGGTAGAACTTATTTGATGATGCCTAGCGATGCGCAAAGTTCCACCGTGCTGGCAGGAATCAAGGACGTGTGCAAGTGTTTCAGTCTCGTCGAGGCATCGCCTACAACGGTTTCTGTCCATGGACCTACCGGGCACTGCACGAACTGCTGCTGCATTCCCCGTCATCTTCAGGGTGTCTCTCCATTCGCTCTGCGATAAACCTTCGTGGTGGCTGATCCATTTATTGGATGCTGGATGTTCTTTAAAGAGGATAACCCCTTTACCATTGTGAGGGAGATCGCAAAGCTTCTTACATTCCAGGCCTCTTAATATCTCCCTGATCTTCTGAGAGTTCAGAAAACCATATTTGGGATAGTTAGGGATAGGTAATAGATTGAGCCTTGTTATGCAAGTTTTACTTTTTTCTTGTTCCTTGTATTGAGGACGTAGGGGTTCCGATATCTTTTCAGAATCCGCAGTCCATTTATTTGCTGTATGAATGCCTTCCATTGTGTACAGAATAGTCCAAGTCCCTTAAATTTTCTCTGACAGTATATCATGCCAGCTGGGAGAAGGACACTCATGACCGAGAGACATATGAGACATGTTTATGATGATTTTATTTTTCCATAGGGAAATTTGATACCTTTTTTATATACATATGTCTTGGAGCTGGTGGTTATCCGAAAATTTGTGTAATGAAATAGAGTCATGTAACAAAATTTGTGGCGGAAGTGTAACCTAGCAACCGTGCAGGCTCTGATGTCAAGTATGGATGGATGACCGGACAATGTTACCTAGCAACAGTGCAGGTTATGTCTTACGGCAGACGGAATTCTGAAATTAGCCATGGCCGAGAGAAAATTGACACTATTATCTACCAGGTATACCGATGTGCACATACCGGAACCGAGGTACATTTTTTGCTATTGGCTTTTCGTCGCACCGGCACAGATAGGTCTTATGGCAACGGTGGGATAGGAAAGGCCTAGGAGTTGGAAGGAAGCGACCGTGGCCTTAATTAAGGTACAGCCCCAACATTTGCCTGGTGTGAAAATGGGAAACCACGGAAAAAAATTTCAGGGCTGTCGACAGTGGGATTTGAACCCACTATCTCCCGGAAGCAAGCTCACAGCCGCGTGCCCCTAACCGCACGGCCAGCTCGCTAGCTGAAACCGAGGTACAGAAATCAATCTCTCCAGGTAGTTAAATTCAACTACGAAGGTGATCACTGTGCCTCGCATTATACAGGGGTTAATAGAAATACGGTACATTATTTGATCTTGCGATGGAGGCTGGTATTCTTAATCAAACACCTTGAACAACTTCTATCTTAATTAGTGTATGAAAAAAATAAACGTTAAAACTTCGATCTATGTTTCTGAGAAGTCAATAGGCACGGGATTCTCTCCTCTGGTAAAAGACCGACAACACAGTTGTGAATACCCAAGGTCGTCCTCCTCTCCAGGGCTATGTAATGTGTCTCGAAGTGAGTGCACTGGGACAGCTGACGGGTATGACCTCTGCGTACAAGCGAAATGGCTTTATCAAATCATGAAATGTGTGATATGATTTTAATCTATGGTGAGGCAAGATGTAATAGAGCAAAGGCTGGATAAATGTATCGGGAACATTTTCCTAAATGATGCGATTGGTCTTTAGTGGGCGTTTTCCAGAGATTCACAGAACTGAATAATTACAGCCGAAATTTGAGGGAAGAGGTCATTAGCGGTAAGAACACCTAATGATCGCGGAGGAAGACATCTGACATTGTGATGATGATAATTGCTTTAAGAGGAAGTTCAACTAAATCTCTGCCTTCATTTAAATCTAATCAGAAGAGAAAAGGGAACAGATCCTACCTCATCTATCAGTCAATAAACCAGTCACCACTGATCTGCATTGAGGGCTGTGGCCAAAGTGCTAGATTCGCTATTGTTTGATTACCTCGCTTTTCCTTTCCGACATAGGTGAAAATAACCCGGAGTGGAGCAGTAGAGGAATGGCGGGTGAGTTCGATGTGTCTTACTATGCTCAGCATCGAACACTTAGAGAAAAGACGTCGTACCCGTAAAATTTACAACGTGCTCAGGATATTGGAGAAACAGATTTCCCCGTTGGGAGCGATATGGTCAGTGATTCCTGAATATGAAACGCTAAAAGATGGATTTCCTTACAAGACTTCTTCCCGCATATGAATCTTGTTTACCACCAGATATAGTACTGAATATTTATGACGCTCATATCTGGAGTACAGAAAATCTCTTCTGTGTTCTCCAGAGACACTTTCAAGAGCGGTTCTTCTTAAACGTAAGGGTAGGAATTGAAGGGGGCATAAGTTGTGATCCTCTTGTTCTCCCAGCCTCTTCAACAAGAGAAAGCTACTTGCAACTCCTCCATGATATGTTACCAGAAGTTATGGATATTATTCCTGGTGGTTCTTGCATGATTGTGTGCCCCCTCACATTTCTCGACCTGTGCGCGAGTTTTCAGACAATACATTTCCGGACCACTGGGTTGGTCGAAATGTCTTGTGCAGTGGCCAGCTCGAAGCTCCAATTTAAATCCCATCGATGTTTACCTGTGGGGGCATATGAAAAAAAAAACGGGCTGGGAAGACTTGTAAGGAGACGAACAGCTCAACTAAGCGGAATGTTCGGATTTGTAGGTGGATAAATGACTTGGAATGACATTAGTAGACGAATGAGCTTGAATGGAGTTTTTAAAAGTTGGAAAGATGGTAATAGGAAGATAATATTAGAATTCAAGAGGATAAATTTGAGAAAATACTCGCAAATAGGAAGAAGAGTTAGAAACTAGATTAATTTTACAAGTGTGATGTTTAATTAATTTCCAAATTCGTATATACACTGGCTGAAAAATATCCAAATGTTCAATGAGAACAAAAACATTTCTAGAGTATTGTAAATCATAACGTTTTGTTTGTGTACCATAATGGCCATTTGGCAGCAATATATTCTTATCACAAAATATCCAAACGCCATAAAGTAAGGAATGTAGAATACGGAAATGTTGGCAATAAATTTATCTAGGTAACCTATTTAATTGATTAAAGGTACAAGACTACAGGTTAATATCCACGTGAGAAAAGCCATCGCAAATATGCCATGCTGGTCCATTAATAACCGGTGTAATCGCCTGACTGTTTAATGCAGGCATGGAAACATGCATGCATTGTGTCGTACAGGTGCTGGGTGTCAGCTTGTGGAATGGAGTTCCATGCCTGTTGCACTTGGTCGGTCAATACAGGGACGGTTGATGCCGGGTGTGGATGACGCTGGAGTTGTCGTCCAGTGATGTCCCACACGTACTCGACTGGAGACAGATCGGGGGATCGAGCAGGCCAAGGCAACATATCAACACTCTGCAGAGTACATTTGGTTACAACAGCGGCAGGGAGGCGTGCATTATTTATTATCCTGTTGGAAAATACCCCCGGGAATGCTGTTCATGAATTGCAGCACAACATGTCGAATCACCAGACGGACGTACATATCTGCAGTCAGCGTGCGTGGGATAACGACGAGAGTGCTCCTGCTGTCATAGGAAATTGCTCCCCAGTCCAGAACTCCTGGTTAGGTCCAGTGTGTTGACGTCACAGACAGGCGGAATACAGGCGCTCACCTGGCCTCCTTCTAACCAACACATGGTCATCACTGCCACCAAGACAGACCTGGCTTTCATCGGAAAACATAACGGACCTCCACTCCATCCTCCAAAGAGCTCTTGGTTGACACCACTGAAGTCGCAGACGGCGGTGGTTTGGGGTAAGTGATGCACGCCGCAGGGCGTCTTGCTCGGAGCTGTCCTTCATGTAACCGATTTCAAACAGTTCGTTGCGTCACTGTGGTGCCAACTGCCACTCGAATTGCTGCTACAGACGCAGTCCGCTGCGCCACAGCCATACGCCGAATACGGCAGTCCTCCCTCTCGGTGGTGCCACGGGGACGTCCGGAGCCCGGTCTTCTTGCGAGCGTACCTTCTCATGACCACTGCTGCCAGCACGCATGCTCAGTGGAGACATTTCTGCCAAGTCGTTCTGCAATAGCGCGGAAGGAAAATCCACCTTCACGTAGGGCCTTGTTCAACCGCAGTGAGCTGTTGATACTGGCCTCTTCGTCGTTGTAAAGGCATTCTTGACCCACTCACAGTCACTCCGTCCAATCTCAGAGGTATTTAACGCTTTCGCATAATACAGCCCGTATTTAAAGCAAACCTGCTGTGCAAAGCCATGGGACCGCTATTATCGTCACGCAGATGCGATTTGCGGGAAATTTGAATCAACATCGTCTTTCAGATTTATAAACAACGTTCGTTAATCTAGCAAAACCCCTTCTTGGTGTTTGGATATTTTTTCCGTCAAAAGTATTATTTAAGGAAAGACTAGGTAAACAAACGATAGGGAATCTGCCAAGTGGACCGCAGCTCTAAATGGAGATAGGTGGGGACTGATTGATCGAATGAAATAGATGCCGTGACGAGTCCCAAAGGCGTGCGTTTGGTGCTACGGCCGCAATAAGAAATGACACACGGACGTGTAAACGAGTGCGAGGAAGTTGCCTTCGTGTGCCAAAGCATGCGTTCGGGCTGGAAGTGATCATTTTGCACTCCTCTTGTTAATCAAATACTTGCTTAAGAGTGCGCCATCGGGCCAAATTTTACAATTATTATTTAGTCCTTTATTTCTCATCACGGTGATGAGCTGTATTTTCTTTCATACCTTAACCCTCCGCATAATGAAGAGTTCCTAGTCATTCTCCACTGAATCCTGTGTTCAAATCTCTGTAGGATCATGCGACATGTATTCAGGACTGTGCTTGACAGACAAAGCGATAACAAGTTTTCAACTGTACTTTCACGCGAGGACTTATTATTGACGTTGTTTTGTCCTTTAGAAATCAATCAATCAATCAATCAATCAATCAATCAATCAATCAATCAATCAATCAATCAATCAATCAATCAATCAATCAATCAATCAATCAATCAATCAATCAATCAATCAATCAATGATCTGAATTTAGGGCGGTTACCCAGGTGGCATATTCCCTATCATTTTTACCTCATATGTAGTAGTATTCAACCGTCACCTTATCAACTTACATAAATTTCTGTGCTTATCTAGGCTTCTAAATTAATAGTTCGTTATCTTCAGTGTCTGGTCTGTCTGGACTAACTGAAACGCTTTACAGTTACATTAACTAGGTTGACACTGGAAGAAAAAGTCTTCCTTCTTAAAAAATGTAATAGGTTTAGTTCCTCATTATTACTGTAGAATTTTCATTTCTAAGGGAGAAGATGTTTATTTTTCAGGATACACGTAGTCATCCGCAAGTACGGTCTCTTGTGGAGAGATATATAACAGATAGTTAACTTTTATTTGTACGCTGTAAGTATCCAACAAGGTTTTGCGTACTTCAGCTATGGCTCTGCTGCTTTCCGCAGCTGAGTACTGTTCTTCAGTTTTGGTAAGCAGTTCTCATGTCAAAAGGTGGACACCACGGTCCTGAATAAAACATTGCATGTTATTAGTTGCACAGTAAAATCTACTCCTTTTTTCTGGTTGCCACTGCCCAGGCACCCAAAACCACCTAGAATTACAAGGGTGAATAACTTGGTTAGAGAATACAAGATATTGGCCAATGCTGAACTTCCCATCCATGAAGATGTTAACATCAGATTCAGACACCTCAAATCAAGATCTCCTATTCAAACAGCACAGGAACTTGTTACGAAGAAATGCATTCCAAGAACAGTGTAGCTCCGACTCAATGGCAGACATTGTTCAACTTTAAGAATCTTACAGCTGGCTTTGATTTGCCCCTCAAGACATGGGTAACCCTCAACAGAGTCCGTACTAACTATGGGAGATGCGGATCAATATTGTTTAAGTGGGGTATGGGATCTTCCCTGTGACTGTGGTGTAGTTAAGCAGACTATTAACCATATTGTCACTAAATATGTTGGCGGGTCATTCATTGGATCAACACAGGATTTCGTGATGGCTTCACCTGAGACCAAACGATGGCTAGAAAATTTAGATCTAAATCTTTTGCTTTCATGATTGTTTCAGCTGTTATAATGTATATATTTTGCACCTGTAATGTATATTAGTGCTTACTGTTTATGTATGTTGTTTGGTGTACTGTATCATACGCTAATAATAATAATAATAATAATAATAATAATAATAATAATAATAATAATAATAATAATAATAATAATAATAATAATAATAATAATCATCATCATCATCCAATAAGGTATTTCCTACGAAACGCACAAAGTACGTACGCAGCGATGGAGATCACGACGTCTATAGTCTCTAAATTAATCATAATGGAATCAGCCATTGTTGAAAAGGGATACTGGTAACTTTTATTAAAATGTAGATATCGATCGATTCTTAATCTACATTTATAGACACACTTTTCCGTGAAAAGATTATGCTTATCTGCAGTAAAATAACACCAGCTCCACAATTTATCAAGAGAGAATCTAGAACTCGAGTTGTTTATTTTGACTATTTAGCTAATAACTAAATGAAGTAATGATAATACAAGTACATAAATATAATACTAGTCAAATTTTTAGAGAAGAGAACTTTCATCGCGCTAATATTCTATATTCTTTAATTTGTTGGCCAGAGTCTCGTAATATTTCGGCAGTCCGCTTCATCAGAATAGCACTGTTATGTACATGTGTTATTGAAGAAAACTGAAGCATGGTATTAGAACTAAGAAGTTGTAAATGTAGTTATCACGAAGGTAGGTGTGATGATACGAAAACGATAATACTGTGGCTAAAGACAAGTGTTCATTGGTTAAAAATTCTCACAAGGATCAGACTGGTCATTGGAGCCAGGAGCTAATTATTCATATAAAACTGTTTGCTAGGGACTGAAAGTTTGATTCATTGATAGAACTGACTATGTGATGTACATGCACGGAACACTATCTGCTATGCTGAGCGTTGCTCTTCTCCAACATTCACTCTGGCTAGCTGACTCCAACCGCATTTACTATTACTGTTAAATAATTTGGAAATGTTCTGATATGATATACTGTGCAATCAATTTGGCAGATAACTGTGCAGTTTCAATTTTACCAACCATTCCTTACCTCCTTGTTTATGATTTCCACACCAAGTTGCAACGTTGAGCAATATTAGATACGGAAAAAGTCCCCTTACGAAGCAAAGAGAGTGATGATGGAACTTGTAAAGTGTAATAAAAGGACACTAAGAACACTAAGTTTTAATAATGTGAAGAAAAGTTATGCTATTAAAACTGGAAAACGAATAGAGTGATTATTATTGCCTTCGTTTTATTTCTGTTTGTGTCCTCCTTCGTAGCGTAACGGTTAGTGTTGTTAGCTTCCGTCCTCGAAGGCCCGGGTGCGATTCCCTGTACTGCCAGAAATTTAAAACTGGCAGGAGGGCTGGTATGTGGTTGAAACTGTACATGCAGCTCACCTCCAATAGAGGTGTGCCTGAAAATAGCTGCACTACCTCAGGATGAGGACACGAGTTTCCTTTACTTCAGTTTGTATCAAAATCATTTGTGTTTATCAGTCTTGCCAGGTGTTCCTATACGTTCATATCTCTAGTTGTGTTTAATATTAAAACAGTAAAGTAATAACAAGGAAATACAAGTTTTGTGCATGTAATTTTAAGTGGGGATAAGTATTTTTTTGTCTAAATGACTGAAATGTTGGTAAAGGAAAAAGCCAGCTTTTGGTCAAACTACACATATTTCCTAACATATTTCCTTTACATGTCAAAATGATGAAAATAAGGAGAAAATGCTTACTGCAAATGCATTTGTATTATGTCATATCCCCTTTCAAAAATGATTGATTCAATTTACATGGAAAGTTGAGATTAATCAAATGTCGAAGGCTTTGCTCACTTTTCCGCCAAGACCTGTCCTGATTAATTTGTGTTTGTTTTATGATTTTTATAAAAACACACTATTTGAACTAGACAGTCAATGACATTAAAGCATATTCTTGTAGAGGGAAAAAATGAGATCTTTATAAATTAGAAACATTTATTTACTATTTGTGTGACATTAAAGTATACAGTACAGTATCATGGATAACTTTCAATGATACCGTATCACTCATACTCAAGTTACGAAGAAAAGCGTTTGTTTTTGGTCAACATGAAGATGTATAGATATAATAACGTTTAGGTTTTAGTACATATATTTTTAATCCTCTCTCAGGACTATGTTCGTAGTGATGATACCCAGAATTTCACAAGGACACAGAGTCTTTTATTGGAAATTGTCATGCGCGTTGCCTTGTAAGTTATTCTGACGAAGTGCCATTTACCACTTCATGATAGTGTTCTGCAATAACTTCGTGCTTGTCAGTAAATGCACTGTTGTCGATTTTGTCATCCAATTTCTGCGAACTTCTTTCTTGAGGGATAATTTCAGTGGTGGAGTACGACGATGGAGGTACTTTTATTTGATGCTGGTCACTTTCTTCTTGACTGGTAAGAGCTATTAAATTACTCTTCACATTTGTGTCAGTTTGATAATCAGTTTGATGGGAAACTGCGTCATCCATTGTACCGTTACTCACAAATCTTTGATATTTCTCCAGTAGGGATTGTATACGAGCCAATGGGATGGCATCGAAAGGGATTGGGCTCAAATTATTATTTTGATCTGAAGGCGCTAATAGTAGTATTTTAGGTGTTGGTACTCCTTCTAGACCTAGTGGACATGGCGTGGTTGTCACTTGGAACACAGTATTGCTAGCTATTCGGAAGACACCGGCCTTACCAGTATAGTCACTGCCGGCAGGACGTCTCGTGAGTTTACAACTTGTCGTTTGGTGGATTTTACTAGATGTTTTCACCGTGGTTGTACATCTTGTTGTTTGGTGGGTTGTGGATCTCGTATAGGAAGGAGATTCAGGCATGATTTTGGGAAATCCAGAAGTTTTATATTGTTTACCTGTAGTTGAAGAGTGGGAGGATGCAGCATTGATTTCTAAACTTAAATTTTGTACTTCGTAACTTATTACAGCCTGAAATTTTGGTTCACCTTTTTCAGAAAATTTTTCCGTGCACCGTCCCTCGCGTATTTTTCTTTTCTTGTTAGTGAGAGTTCTGTATTCTCGAAACTTGGTGACTGTTAGGTTCCTCTGGTCATGACGATAAGCTTCTGAATGTGTTGTGTGATCTGTATCGGAATCTGATGGGTCACGTGTATTTCGAGATATGATTCTTTTTCTCTGGTATCTGGGAATGTTGTGAATGTCCAAGTTCGAACCATGTTTCTGTCTGAAACACACATAAATGGTCTTCATGAGTCAAAACATCTAAATCCGTTGGGATTATTCTGTTGCGATTTATGACTGTTTTATTGTTAATATAGGGAGAGTCACAAGAAATCAGGGTTCCTCTCGACTAACTGATATGAGCTGGCTCTATTATTTTGTTCTGGCTCTATTGACCTTACTTTTAGTGTTCCTGGTATGCAGTCTTTTAACAGTGCTGCTAGATTTAACAAAATCTAGCAAATCTACAAAACTGCCTTCAGTTTACTCCAGATATTTCTAGGGTTACTGGATCGTTCTAGGTTTATTTTGGTTTTAATTTTAATGAAGAAAATATCAACCCAGTATCGACATGGATTCGAGCCCCAGCCCTAGTGGTGGCAGGCAGCTGCTAAACCAATGAGTTAAAGTCGTCTGTAGAATTATTGCCTCGTGTATTCCTTTCTTATCTGGGACTACGTGTATAAAGGCTGGAATTAGGTTCTTGTTTTAGTGGCTTTACGTCACACCGACACAGATAGGTCTTACAGCGTCTAAGGAATTAGGTTCAGTTCATTTGTGTCTGTCTGTTTGCTATGATATCACAGGAAAATAAGTTACCAGATTTTCTGGGAACTCGGTATTTCAATTCAGAAACAGTGGAAACAGTAAAGTTCTCCAAGATAGCACCACCATTATTTTTACTATCTCGATGTCTTTTTCTCTTAGTGAACAATAACCTCAAGCTTGTTATTAGTAGTTGTAGTGGTTCATCTTAGACAATGTTGATTCAAACTTCTATGAAAAAGGTTTTTTTGTATCCAAGTTTTAGCTTATTACTTCAATAGGTTATGGGTGTTCTGGGCACAGACGCTTTATAGGATGTTTTGTTTGTTATACTTTCGTTGAATCATTAAAGTTCGTTCGTTTACTGTGAAGTGTTGCTGAATCAATAGAGAAGATGGAGTTTGCAAAGTACATCAACCACTGACCAGTGGGTCAGATTAACCAGTTTGGAAGCGTAAGATTCGTGACTTACTTGATCACTATGAAGCTGCGTTAGGTTGTATTGATTAGAAGTTGGAGAAGCCAGATCCGCTGAAGGCTGATCAAACGAAACAGGAAGAGAAAGATCACAGAGAATTTTTGATTTGTATCGAAAAGCGAATAGCTACGCTAAGTCAATGATCATCAGTACGGTTTCTGATGCAGTCTATCAGAAGATAATGGACGAAGTTACTGCCAGTGGAGCTTAGGAGGCGTTGAAGCAGAATTTTGAGACAACATCAAAGGATCAACTCTTCAAGGTCTGTGTCACCAGCCAGGTCATTGGATTCGTTAGTGTAGAAAGTGGACTGCAGATGATCGTCCATGCTCTAGTTCTGCTACTAGTAATCCACAGAGCATTATAGCAGATTCTAGAACTTCTGCCGATGCGATTGCTCTTATATCTCTTCACAACGAAATTTTAACCACTGAGCCTAATACAAAGGATTAGTGGGTGGATAATGGAACTAATAAGCACGTTACAAACCCTGTAGATTGGTTTAGTTCGTTTAATAAGTGTTAAAGCACCTGGAGATGAACGTCTAAATGCTGTTGGTAACGGTGTTGTTCAGATCAATTCCATAGTTAATGGCAGGAACCAACGTTTGCAATTAAAGGATGTTTGGTTAGCTCCTAGGATTGCTAGAAATGTATTCTCTCTATTATCTGTATATGATAAGAATCCAAATAGCAAGTTCAAGTCAACAGTCACCTCCTGTTCCCTTTCAGTAAATTGTGCTCCAGTGCTGTTGGGTACTTGAAAAAAGAATGGAACATTATATACGGCAGGCGTTAAGACTATTTGCTCGAGTAGCACTTCTAGTATTAACATTGTAGAATCAAGTGACTCCACTGTAGTTGTACCATTATAGATGGGGCAACCAAGATAAACGTCACGTAAAAGAAAAGCTCGAAAGCGAGTTAGGTATTAAAGTCAAGCTAGATGATAACATTTGTGAACCGTGCATGTATGGCAAATCTCATTGACTGTCTTTTGGAACTAGACGGAAATCTTTGAAACTAGGAGAGCTGGTGTCGACTGATGTTTGCGAACCTTTTGCCGAGTCATTTCAGAAGAAGCGTTATTTAGTTGTATTAAAAGATAGTTATAAGAAATTTCGGTATAGTTTTGTCATTAAAGAAAATTTAGGTGTAAAAATTGTTTTAGAACAAATTCTCACTCATGCAGAAAAACAAGGTCACACCATCAAAGAGCTTTCAAACGACGATGGGGGTGAGTTTGACAATGCATACGTTCGAGAGATTTTGCAAAAAAGGGGAGTTACACAGCGTTTGACAGCTCCTTGTACCCGACAGCAAAATGGTTTTAGTAAACGAGTGAACAGAACAATATTGTTGAGAAGGCTGGAACATTTTTGTACTCGAATTCCGATGTTCAGTTCCCACAAGCAACTTGGGCTGAGCTTGTTACAACAGCGGTCTACGTATTAAACAGAACGGGGAAGTTGCCAGTAAATTTTGTAAGTCCATACGAGCTTTGGATTGGTAAAAAAACTAAGAATAATCCATCTTCGCATCATTGGTTCAAAGTGCTACTTACATGTTCCTGTGCAGAAGAGGCGTAAGATGGATAAGAAAGCTGAAAAGGTTACTTAGTAGCTACGATGGTGAAGAGCGCTACCGTGTCTATATTCCAGAGTATAGGCGAGTCGTGTTATCCAGAGATGTTATTTTTCAAGAAATACTTCGTGACAGTACTGAGAAAGTAAATGTACTCCTGAGCACTCCATCAAAAGAAGAGGCCTTTAAAGGGGAACCAGTCTAGCGAGATATTTCAATCAAAGAAAGAAGATTCAAGTGCTGAAGAGTACAGTTCATAATCTGGGCCAGAGTCTAGTTTAGCGCACACTGAATGAGCAGATAAACGAAAACTGCAAGACAGAAACACAACGCGTCAAAGTGGTATGATGACTTGTCATGATCATGTTTGCTGAAGAGGATCCACAAAGGATTAAGTCAATGGACAGTGAGATATCCTCCTTGCTTGATAATGATATGTACGGCCTAGTGTACTTACCCAAGGGAGCTAGAGCCCTTACATGCACATCAGTATATAGAGTCAAAATGAAACCTGATGGCAGTTTCGAGCAGAGAAAATCAAGAATAGTTGTAAAGGCTACGATCAATGTAAATGCATGGATTACTTTAAAACATTTAGTTCAGTAGCAAAGTGAAAATTATTCGTTTGATGCTTGGTGTTGCTGAGACACAGAAGATGTTCTTAGTTCAGTTAGACATATCTACAGCTTTTCTGTACGGAGAGTTGGAAGAAGATATTTACTTGCAGCAGCCAGAGGGATTTCATGACGGTACATTTGCAAACTCAAGAAGAGTCTATACGGACTTAAGCATTCGCCAAGGTGCTGGAACAAGTGTACTGGCAAGTTTCTTAAATCTCTCAAGTTCACGGACAGCGATGCGGATCCTTTTATGTTCATTCGAGAAGAAGGTAGTATCAAGACAATTCTTGCTCTTCATTAAAATGATGGCATCATAGCATCTACCAGTAGAGCTGAATTAGAGAACTTTCAGATCAGCTTCAAGCCGAGTTCAAGATTACATCTGAAGAAGCGTCGTAATTTTTAGGTCTAGATATTGAGAGACAAAAGTTAAAAGTCCTATGCACTGAAAATATTTGAACGTTTCAATTTTTCCATCTGTAAATCAGTTTCTTCGCCAATGCTTCAGAGTCTAGAGAGTTTAATTTTAGGGAAAGCAACAGAAAGATCACATCAGTTTTCATATCGCCAAGCAGTAGGCTCTTTGATGTACCTGATGTTAGTCTCTAGACCTGATTTAGCCTATTCGGTCGGATTTCTATCCAGATCTCTTGAAAATCCTACTGCTGAAGATATTTCTAGACTTGAAGAGTTTTCAGTCTAGGTACCCTCAATTATGGCCTTCTATATCGGCACAGTGCAGAGAAAGGGATTCTTGGCTGGTTCTCTGATGGAGATTTTCGCGGATGCGTCAAAACAGACAATTCAACAACAGGTATTATAGTAACTTACTGAGGCGCTGCTGTTTCATGGCTCAGTCAACGTGAGGGATCAGTTACTCTATTCACAGAAGTAGAAGTTGCCGCTGCAAGTAAAGCCTCAAAAGAAATAATTTGGTTTAGTCGTTTATTGAGCCAAATGAGCGAATTGAAAGAAGCTCCAGTTCTACTGATAGACAATGCTGCTGCTGTTAGGCTATCAGAAAATCCAGAAAATCGTAGTAGAACCAAGTATATTCAAAGAAAGCACTTCTTCATTTGAGATCATGTAGCAGAAGGTAGACTGGCAGTTGCCAAAGTTACTTCCGAGCATCAAGTTGCAGATATCATGACCAAGCCACTAGCCGCCCCTCGTTTGCGGATTATATGTGACAAAATGGGACTTATATAGAGCATGATTTTAGTTTTATTATTTTCTCTTTGGTATTTAATTAGAGTTTGTATTTTATTTGAATTTTATTTAGTAAGGGAAAGTGTTAAAAGTGTCTAGTTTTAAGTGTTAAGTGAAATTCTCCATTCAATTATTTTTTACTATCTCGATGTCTTTTCTCCCTGAGTGAAAGAAAACAATAACCTCAAGCTTGTTATCAGTGGTTGTTGTTCTTCCTAGACTGTACCAGGAGGTACACCTCAACGCCGCGCATTCAAAATTAGCGCCTTAATGAACGCCTCTATCGATCAAAAGGTGAAATTGATACCACATGAAGTTGGAACTTTAATCAGAAGATGTCACTACTAAAACATTGAAATAATTGAATTTCTCCTTGTTTTGTTTTGGCATTCATCAAGAAGTTTGGACATTTTTTTCAGAGATGATACTACCAAACCTCAGATCATGCTTTCTGGTGCAAAGTGAAAGAACTTACAACTTAAAGAAGTTTAGTATTTCTACATTTTTATAACTTAATCTACGTTCATTTATTTTTTGGTTGGCAATACTTCTTTTTCTTTCCGCCAGTTTTGAATCTAGCCAATCACGAATTTTTGTAATTTATTTTCTACCAATCCCGCATTTCTTGTTCACTTTGAATCTGCCAATAACAATTAAGACGGTGTGTTCTGATATTAGTCCTGAATTCTCTCAAACCATCCATGAGGATATATAAACTGCAACTTTCCTGGGTACCTTTTCAATTGATCGCCGTCTTTCTATGTGTGTGTGTGTTAAGGCAGGAGGCGGGGAGCCTCTTTCTTCGGCCGGCAGAACATCTACAAGGTAATGGCCACGTAAATTCCATCTTTCTTGCTGTCTCCGCAGATTTATCCGAGGGGAAGGTCCGAATCTTTAACTATGTAACAAATTTTTCTAACATGTAAATCTTCTTTCGGTTAATGTAAAATTTCATAAAGTCTTTATCTGTAATACGGGGATAGAAAGTGAGTTACCCTCTCGAGCTCCCCTTCATCTTGGTTTGATGACTACGATTTAGTAACTGTTTTTTTCTGTAATGTATTAAAGTAATTTCCATGCGAGCCACCTCAGTAGTTTGGGACTAGCCCCAGTTTCATCGGGCGAGAGCCCTGTAGGTTTTAAAATTCTCATTATCTGGGAGAGCAGTGTACGCCTCCATTCAGTTTGTGTTCGGGCCGTATATTTAACCTGTTCTTTCTTTTTACTAAGGCCCAGTAGGTTGGGTACTAGATGCCCCTGTGTTAAACTATTTAAATCGGTAAATAGTGCCTATAGAGGCCAGAGATTGTATGTTTTTGATGTAATGTTGCCTTGCGTAGGCTGGAAGAAACTGAGAGCCCGTAAGCTCTTCTTTAAGTTTTCTGCAGTAGTGAAGGGTGCCTTTGGAAGGATAGATATTGTACTTTTGGAAGCAAGCGCTCATGAATTAGGGGGTTTCTGCCCTTTCCTAAATAATACCTCTTTCAATTTAAATTTGTAGCCTGGGGGCTTGAAGCCCAGAATTGTTAAAGTTCTGAGTCTTGAATTTTTCAAATTTTGAAATTGTCATTGTACCTGTAACCCTGTAACCTCATATTGTTCAGTCAGTGAAAATATTGTTAAGTTTGCGATTTAAAGAGAAATATAACCTTTGTTAAAGTTTTAAATTCAATTTTGATGTGGTAGTTAGATCCATTCAACACCCGCACCTTCTTTATCCTCTTTCTGCTCCACGGGTAACGCCGTAACAGTATCTAGTTTTAAGTGTTAAGTGAAATTCTCCAAGATAGCGTCACCATTCAATTAATTTTTACTATCTCGATGTCTTTTTTCCTCTTAGTGAAGGAGAACAATAACTTCAAGCTTGTTATCAGTGGTGGTTTTTCTTCCTAGACAATGGTGTTTCAAAGTCCCATAATAATGTGTTTTTGGTATTCAAGCTTTAGCTTATAACTTAAATAATTATAAACTTATTTATATTTCATGACATTTCACGTAATCAGGATTATTAAGAGATATTCGCATAGATTACGTTTCACAAATTTCCACTTATCGGTAGATGAGATTGTTAATTTTTGTATGTAGCAGAACTGACGGACCATCCTCTCTTAACACTGTTGTGCAGTATATATACAACATATTTCCAACATGCATTTAAGCTTCAAAATTATTATTCCGTAAGAAAAATTAAATTTGTAGAGTGAAGAGTGCGAATGTGGCAAATACAAGAAATGCCTTGTGTTGGATACCACAATACGCTTTGAAAAGAACACATATCCGGCGTCACCGGTGGAAGAGAAGAATAAAGTTGCTGTCAGTAATATAGGATATATATGGAAAGTGAAGGGGCTTTTCTGTGGAGTTAGAACTCTTAAGGACAGAAGTTCTGTCCTCGAGAATCGTGGATTCACTAAAAAAATGCAATAGCCTATTTATCAGTAGTTGTTGCTCATCTTAGACAATGGTGGTTCAAAGTTCTGTAATAATGTGTTTTTGGTATTCAAGCTTTAGGTTATTACTTTAATAATAATAAAATTCTTTATATTTCATGACATTTTACCTAATCATGATTATTACGGAGATACTGGTTACATTTTTCACAAACTTCCACTTTTCTGGTTGAACCGCGGTGTGTATTGTAGTACCTTATGTACAGTCGCCGACTTTTCGAATGCGGTGGAGTGTTATTTATCAAGGCTACCGATATAACTCCTACAGTATCCAAGGTACAGTAATCAATCCCCCCAGGTAGCTAACTTCAGGGTGGTTGCTGCGCTTCGCATTATACAGGGATTAACTAAATACGGTATACCATTCGATCTGATGATGAAAGATGGTATTATAAGCAAACATCTTCAAAAAGTTTGTCCCTATCTGAATTAGTATGGGGCGAAAATAAATCACAAAACGTCGGTCAATGTTTACAAGTCAATATACAATGGATTCTCTTCTCTGGTATCCAGAACGTCAATACATATTGATTTCCGAAGGTTAGGCTACTCTTCTTTCTAAAGCTCCAAAGCTGTGCCGTGTTCTAAATCAATGTGCCTTGAGGTCAGTGAACTGTGATCAGCAGACATGTACGAGTTCTGAGTAGAGACGAAATGGCTTTTTCAAATCTTGAAATGTGTGACATGATTTTAATCTATGGTGAGGCAAGATGTAATAGAGTAAGGACGGCACGAGTATAATATAGAGCACGTTTATCCATCCGAAGACACCCAAGTGATCGGGCTTTTGTCACTGCTCTTCAGAGACTTGGTGACAATGGATAAATACAGCCTACATTTAAGGGAAGGAGTCGTTCATGGTAACAACAAGAACAGACGGCGGAGGAAACTTCTGACATCTGACGCTGTGATGGTGATTATTGTTTTTAGATGAATTTCAACTAAATCTTCATCCTCATTTAATCAGAAGAGAAAAAAGGAGTAGGTCCTACCACATCAATCAATCAATCAATCAATCAATCAATCAATCAATCAATCAATCAATCAATCAATCAATCAATCAATCAATCAATCAATCAATCAATCAATCAATCAATCAATCAATCAATCAATCAATCTCAGCTAGGTAGGCTGGATAGGACTATCGGTCAAAACATCCCAATCTTTTATGTGAGGTTATAGCAACAAAAGCAGCAGCAATTTAAGGATTCTCCATGACGTGCACCGCTAATCTCTTATCAGTCGACTCCCTCCCATTTTCTTCCCTGCAGCAAGCAAAGTCATGGCTGGATTACGCATCAACATCACCTCACCGATCTTGCCGCGCCTCAAACCCTTCTAGCTACTGCGGACTTTGTTTGCCACTGCTGTCTGAAGAGTTACTGAAAATCTAAAAATATTGACTTTTTAATATTTCTTAAAAATTTAATTACAGTTGGCAATTTCTTCCCATCAGTTACTTAGAATAGTCTCTTCTACCACCTATTAGACCAATGTACCTTATTTCAATTACACGCTATATAGTCTCCCCTCTCCTCCCACCCACATCTCAGATCCCGGAATGGGGGCCATCTTGAAACATCTGGAACATAACGTTATCCTTATTGTTGTGAATGATTCTTTATCCATTTTATCTACATATGTGCAGATTGTTAGTCTATCAGTTTAATTTTTTTTTGCAGTGAATAATGTTTTGAATATTATTTCTGTGACTATAATTTAGGTTTAGTTCCTTATCATTACTGCATAATTCTTATTTCTGAGAGAGAAGATTTTTTTCTCCTGTGTGCGTGTAATCATCCGCAAGTGGGGTCTCTTGTAGAGATATATAACAGCTAGTTAACTATTATTTGTACGTTCTAACTATCCGACAAGGTGTTTTCTATCAAATACACTAGTATGCAGCGTTAGTTATCGTGATGTGTAGGGTATAGTTCCTAAACATTATCAGCTCTAAGTGAATGAACTATTGTTGAAACGGGATGTGTGTCGCTTTTTCAAAATGTAGGCATTGATGTATTATTAATCTACATTAACAGGCACACTTTCCCGTGAAAATATGATTATCTGCAGTAATACAGTAAGAACTCCATAATTTATCTACACTTCCCTTTTGAAAACCAGTGTAATGTATCAGCTTCAGTACGTTTATTATCTACAGCGAAATCTGTAAACATGTTTTGACCAATGATGATAACTTATCTGAAAACACAGTAACATCACTACATTTATCGAATTGAGTTTGTTCTGACCATTTAGCGATTAACTATAGAATTAAGTATTGATAATAAATATCCATATATTAATACAAGTCAAATTCCTATTCATTTTTAGCCCATGTAGAGAATACAAATTTAATTACTGAAGTTTTGTAGACTGTTTAGACTCTTTAGATCTCATTTTCGTAATATTCCATCTCTCGGCTTCAGTAGAATAACACAGGTACGTAAACGTATTATTGAAGACAATTGAAGCATGATATTAGATGACAGAAGTAGTGATGGGACATTCGATTCAATTTACTGAATCGATTCATTTGATTCCGTTCACGTTACTGAATCGATACAGTGATCCGATTCACGGCACATTAGTCACCGCTCCTACTGCATCTGTGTAGTATGTGCTGGTAAGACAGCAGCAACAGCATTCAGTGCTCGCAGCTGCCAACTAGTTTGCATACTATGAACTCCTTTCTTAGAAAAAAATGCTAGTCACTCTAATACATCGAAGGTTTCCGGCGACGCAGGGTGGGAAAGGTTAGGGTTAGGAAGGTAGGAGCCATGGCCTGAATTAAGGTACAGTCCCAGCATTTCCTGGTGTGAAAATGGGGAAACTACGAAAAACCATCTTAACGGCTGCCGACGGTGGGATTCGAACCCACCATTCCCCAAATGCAAGCGCATAACAACGCGATACTAACCGCACGACAACTCGCTCAGTCATTTTTGAAAATATGTATTTTTATAATCAGCTGAGGATTTTTTAAAATCGCCATATTTTGTATAGGCTACCAGAGATGTACAGTAGTCCGCTGGTTTTCTGATTCAACATACTGTTGGTTAAGTTATTGCGTCTGTCCACGTATGATTGAAGTCTTGTGCAACGATGTGATATGTGAACTGACAGAATACTGAGCCGTTCTTCCCAATATAAAACAGGTACTTTTGAGTGGTCATGAGCATGACTCATAGTCATAGGGCAGGCTAGAATTGAGTTTAATTGTCAAATGTCGACTGTTATAATACTAAGACTCATTAACCTAATAAATAGTATAACCTAATAGCCTACCTACTTACTAGCTACTTCAGAATTATGTTTTGACTACCTTGTTCACACTGCAAATAAATCCATCTATTATTTAAACCTCCCTGTAAGAAGAGAACAGTGAATGCAAATAATTTTCAAATAAGCCGAGCTCGAGAGTCCATTATAGCATACAATTCTTTCAGTGAACCATGGCTCGCTGTATGTCTCGCTGCAGCGGAAGTTCGGCTCTCCGCGTGTCCAGTGAGCCGATAAGGAGCCGTGTGTATCTTGTGTCTCGCTAAGCCGTGCTCGTTCACGATTCTTTCGGTGTGCTATGGCTCACTGTATGTTTCGCTGCAGCGGAAGCTCGGCTCTCCGCGTGTCCAGTGAGCCGAAGAGGAGCCGTGTGTATCTTGTGTCTCACTGAGCCGCGCTCGTTCACGATTCTTTCGATGTGCCATGATACACTGTCTCGCTGCAGCGGAAGCTCGGCTCCCCGTCAACGTCCAGTGAGTGCGCCACTCAGCACTGTCCGCTGGGAGTAAGCTGAATCGTGTGCCGTGAGCTCGCCGTTCCTGTGAATCGATTCACTCGGACACTTGAATGAATTGATACACTGCTTCGAATCATGCATCCAGTAGCCAACACTAGACAGGAGCTGTAAGTATGGCTCTGATGAAGGTAGGCGTGATAATTCGAAATCGATGATACTGTGGCCATAGACTTCATTGGTTGAAATTCCTGATCGGGATCGGAATGGTCTTTGAAGTCATGAGTTAATTAGTCATATAAAACCATCTGGTAGGGGTTGAAGGTATGATTCATTGATGAAAAGGGATAGTATATGTGATGTACATGCCTCCTCCTAACAATGAACACACCGAGCTCCGTCCGCTGTGCTGAGCGTTGTTCTTCTCCATCGTTCGCTCTGCCTAGCTGACTCCGTCCACACTTACTGTTCCTGTTAAAGATTTTGGAAATAGTTTGATCTGAAATAGGCTCCTACTGTACACTGAATTTGGCAGCAAATAGTGCAGCTTCACCTTGATCAACCATGAAAGATTACACATCAGGATGAGTTCCACTCGTAGGGAAGAAGTAACTTGATCTATTAACCCCGTTTTCCATTTGTCCTTGGTAATAATTTCACCTCCAAATTGCAGCGTTAGGCAATATCAGATACGAAAGAATCCCAGGTACAAACCGAAGACAATGATGATGGAAATGTTATGGTAAAGTATAATATACATACATATGTACATACATACATACATACATACATACATACATACATACATACATACATACATACATACATACATACATTATCATTATAGACTGTTATGCCTTTCAGCGTTCAGTCTGCAAGCCTCTGTGAATTTACTAAACGTCGCCACAATCCTCGATTTGCAACTAGTGTTGTGTCCTCATTTAGTTCTATACCTCTTATCTTTAAATCGTTAGAAACCGAGTCTAACCATCGTCGTCTTGGTCTACCTCTACTTTTCTTACCCTCCATAGCAGAGTCCATTATTCTCCTAGGTAACCTATCCTCCTCCATTCGCCTCACATGAACCCACCACCGAAGCCGGTTTATGCGTACAGCTTCATCCATCGAGTTCATTCCTAAATTAGCCTTTATCTCCTCATTCCGAGTACCGACCTGCCATTGTTCCCACTTGTTTGTACCAGCAATCATTCTTGCTACTTTCATGTCTGTTACTTCTAACTTATGAGTAAGATATCCTTAATCCACCCAGCTTTCGCTCCCGTAAAGCAAAGTTGGTCTGAAAACAGACCGATGTAAAGAGAGTTTCGTCTGGGAGCTGACTTCCTTCTTACAGAATACTGTTGATCGCAACTGCGAGCTCACTGCATTAGCTTTACGACACCTTGATACAATCTCACTTACTATATTAGCATCCTGGAGAACACACAACCTAAATACTTGAAATTATCGACCTGTTATAGCTTTGTATCACCAATGTGAGATTCAGTTCTGTTGAATTTCTTACCTACTGACATCAATTTAGTCTTCGAGAGGCTAATTTTCATACCATACTCATTGCACCTATTTTCAGGTTCCAAGATATTACACTGCAGTATAATATACAGTATATCAAATGAATAAATAAATATGAATGCTCTCATACGATAATTTAGAGAAACAAGACACGGATCCATCAGCATTAACAGAAATCTACAGCTGGACACAATATTATTTGTAGATGACTTAGTGCTGGTCGCCACCTCAGAAGATGATTTACAGCGTTCAATATATAACCTAAACCTAGTCTCAAAAAGTACTCAATGGAAATATCCCCTGAGAAAACTACGATAATGGCTTTCTGTGGCAAGGAACTAGTAAGAAACAAGATCTGCTTAAATAACATTTTGGACAGAGTAAACGATTTTAAATACCTCAGCTACAAACTGTCTTTCTTTGAAGAACTGGACATACCCGAGAAAATCTCCAAATTTAACAGATGTTTGGGAATTATCAATTAAGTTTTTAGACCATCATTAGTTCAAAAAACACACCCGTACAATAATCTACAAAACCTTGGCAAGACCTGTACTTTGCTATGTAAGTGAAGCGTGGACCCTGAGGAAATGCGATGAGAGCGAACAGCAGGAGTCACTAAGTGGGAACACAAAAGAAATACAGAAGTGCTGAATGACCTCAAAATCAGACCTATATTGGAATACAGCTGTGAATACCAGAGAAATTGGCTAGAACACCTAAACAGGAAGGACAGAAGCAGGATCCCCAAAGCAGTCATAAACTACTGCCCCGGTGAGAAGAGATTTCTGGGACGCCCCAGGAAGAGATGGAGTGAAAATGCAAATCTTTTGTATAGACCGTAACAGTTCTTCTATAGGACTAACACATGAAAGGATGATGGTGGTGATGACGACGATGATGATGATGATGATGATGGGCATTAAAAACCTCCAATGTTTGTAAAATATACTTCCGAAACGTAGTTTTAATAATGCGAGGACAATGTACGCTATTAAATTTGGTTTCAAAATTGAGTGATTAATATTTTATTCGTTTGACACTTTCTGTATAAGTTAGATAAACATTATTTGAACTTATCAGTCTTGGTGCATGGTTTTATACTTTCGTATTCCTATTAATGTTTAAGAATAAGGAGATTCAGTAATAGGAAAAACACCGAAGTTTTATAAATAGCATGTTTAAATGTTGATATGCGTTATTGTGTAAATGACTGCCATATTTGTATATACAAATTCAGCTTTTGCTGAAGCTACAGATATTTATCAATAAGTTCCCCTTACATGACCAGAAGACAAAAGATGCTCCTGCTCTCTTTTCTTTCAAGATCTCTCCTGATATTATAAGGGGTTGGTTTAAGAATTATATGAACATTCTGTTTTGAACTATACCGGCAATGAAATTAAACCATGTGTAGAGAAATAAGAGAGATTTTTATCAACTATAAACATTTATTTACAACGTGGGTGACATTTAAGGCATACAGTACAACATCCCGGATGACATTCACTCATAACGAAATTACGAAGAAAATGTTTTGTTTATGATCAACATGAGGGAAGATAGATATAAGGAAGTTTCAGTTTCAGTAAATATTTTAATACTCTTTCAGGTCTATCTTCGTTGCGAAGATCACTGTGTCTCTTATTAAAAGTTGTCAAGCAAGTAGTCCTTACATTATTCTGACGAAGTGCCATTCACCACTTCATGACAGTGTTCTGTACTATATGTGGGCATACCAGTAAATTCGTTGTTGCCAGTTTCGTGATGAATTTCCTCCGTGCTGTTTTCTTCAGAGGCACTTTCAGTGGTGAAGCACGACGTAGGAGATGTTTTTGTTTCATCCTGGTCAGTTTCTTCTTGATAGGTATGTGTTGTAAAATTACTCACCAGATGTGTGTCATTATGATGAATAGTTGGACTGGAAACTGTGCCATCCATGTTGCCGTTACCCTTCATTCTTTTACATTTCTTAAGCTGGGCTCGTATAGTAGGTAATGCAATGGTTTCGAGAGGGTTTGGGCTCAAAGCAGTATTTTCTTCTGTAAGAGCTAATGCTGCTGCCAGTTTTGCTAGAACTGGTGGTACTGCTTTTGGATGGAGCTGACTTGATGCGGTTGGCACTTGGGGCTTAACAGTGCTTGTACTTTCTAACATGCGGGCAGCGGCTATAACATCACTGTAACTGAAGTCTGGACGAGTCATTCGCTGAACCGGGTGGTGGGTTGGATTAGATGTTATCTTCGCGCTTGCAGATTTTTCCGCGGGGATTGTGGATCTTCTAAAGACAAGAGCTGCAGGCATCAATTCCAAATCTCCAGTAGTTTTCATTTGTTCACTTGAAGAAGAACACACTGGAGAAACTCCATTGATTTCTAAATTTAAACATTGTTTTTCGTAACCTATTATAGCCTTAAAACTCGGCTCATTTTTTTCAGAAGATTTATCCGGATATCTTCTATCACGTATTTTTATTTTATTGCTAGTCAGAGTTCTATATTCTCGGAACTTGGTGACGGTTGAGTTCCTCTGGTCATGAAGATAGGCTTCTGAATGTGTTGTGTGATCTAAATCGAAATCTGATGGGTCAAGTGGATTTCGGGATATGATGCTTTTTGTCTGGTATCTGGGAGTGTTATGAGTGTCCAAGTTCGAACCATGTTTCAGTCTGAAACACACATAAATGGCCAACATGAGTCAAAACATCTAAATCCGAGTGGATAATTCTGTTGGAATAGATAATTCTTTATGACTGTTTTATTAACAATACAGGAAGTCTCAAAATAAAACAGGCCACCTCTCGACAGACTGATATGAGCTCGTTCTATCATTCTGTTCTGTCTCGATGCACCTTACTTTTGGGGCTCTTGAAAAGTTTGAACAATGTTGCAAATGTTAGATCTATAAAAATGTCTTCAGCTTATCCTAGTTTTTTCTGGGATCGCTGGAGGCTCATATTCGTTTTGGCTGAATGTTTAAGTCAGGGTGCCATTTCTGCAGCGATTTTAATGATGAAAATCTCAACTCAGAATCGACTGGGATTCGAGGCCTAGCCCTCCTGGTGAGAAGCTAGTAGCTAAACCACTGAGATAATTTCGTCTGTACAATTCAGGTTATTCCTTCATACTTCGTTTTGTATCTGGGATTATGATCACAGAGGCGAAATTAGGTTGATTTACCGTTTTATATGTATGCTGGTTTGCTACGATATAACAGGAAAATAATTTAACAAGATTTCTGTACACTCGATATTTCAATTCAGAAATGATCAGGGTTTACATTAGGCTATATATTGTTACGCGATGAGGCGATTTCCAGCCCTCTGGTAACCCACTATGGTATTTCCTTGAAGGGATGAGTAAGCCAGTCCGGTGACTTCCCAACTGGCCATTGGACACGGCGCTGCCTCTCCTCCTATTGGGCTTTCGTCTAGTTTCTCCGTGGGCCTTCCCGAAGAAGAAACGATAATATTCCTTCTCTAGCAGTGCAGCGAAGATTTAGGTACTTCATCTCCAGAAATAAAATACAGATCTTCCCCGAAAGAAGGGTTCTTATTGTTGTGTAGAAGTTTCGAGTTTTTGGTGGATATTTATCAGTTTTGGAGTTGAGTAGCAGTAGTGTGGCTGTCGTCAGGGTTGTTATTGGAGTGAGGACGATGAAAAGTAATGTTAAACTGTGGTCGCTGTTGAGTGGGCCACACTGACTGTGTTGACTGTGTGAGTAATCGAATCGTCTGGAGTCGAACCAAGTGAGCAGCAGTCGTGTGCTGTGATAGTGAACGACCCTACGTTCGGACCTGTCTGCGTTCAGCTGCTGAATGACGTGACTGAGCGTGCGGGGCCAAGTGAAAGGGAGGTTGCCAATCAGCATTATCATCCATCCAGGCAATTTAGCGATTCGGACTACCTATATGAGGAGAAAGTCAATAGATTATGATAAAGGAAATGGAAGAAGGTCTGACGATGATGGAGAAAAAGATGGAGAAGGCCAAAGAAAAGACGAAAAATGACCAGAAGAAGATGGAAGACGGCCAGAGAATAGATGGAGGAAGATCATAAAGAAGTTGGAAGAAAGCCAGGAAAAGATGGGAGTCGGCCAGAAGAAGACAGAAGATGGCCAGAAGGAGATAGAAAATGACTAGGAGAGGACGGAAGAGAGCCAGAAAAGGGAGGACGGCCGACCTGAGGACCATCCTGTCCCGACCGACCAGTACTGCCTGAATCAGACAAGGAGACTGGAGAATGTACACGTCGCTGTCCGGAAGAATTAGAGAGTAGGGAGCAATCGTATGAAGGCATGGTGCGACCAATGAGCGACACTATCGGAAATCGTAAGAATGATCTAGGATGAGTGTAAAACTCAGTAAGAATGAAAGACTTATCTCTCAAGCTTCAGAAGGCGTGGGAAGGCCCTTACGACGTTCTGTAGGAAGTTAATGATGTCATCTATCGTAAACGACAAAGGCCTAATTGCAAGGTTAAGGTGGTACATTTGCACCGTATGGCGTCTTACCGAGGAAAAGCGATCAGCTCTCGGCGTGGAGTCAATGATATGTGCTCAGGAAACTGTCAGCCCTTTGGAAGCATACTTCGGTATTTCCTGGAAGGGATAACTAAACCAGGCCGGGGACCTCCCAGCCGGCCCGAAGACATGCTACGGCCTCTTCTGCTATTGTCTAGTAGTACTTTCGTCTGGTTTCTCTGTGGGTATTTCCGAAGAGCAAACGATAATAATCCTTCTTGAGCCGTACCTTGAAGATTCTAGCACTTCATTACCAGAGACATTAATACATGGCCGCCGCGAGCGAAGAATTGTTGTTGTTGTTGTTGTTGTTGTGTTGTGTTGTGTTGTGTTGTGTTGTGTTGTGTTGTGTTGTGTTGTGTTGTGTTGTGTTGTGTTGTGTTGTGTTGTGTTGTGTTGCAGTGTTTAGTGTTTGTGGGTGTTCCACCAGTCAGTGTCAGTTGGAGTTGGATAGCAGCAGTGTGACTGTCGTCAGAATTTTTTTTTTTTTTTTTAGTGAGTACGAAGAAAGGTAATGTTTTGACTTTTGCAACTTATAACTTCCGAAACGTTCATCCAGTTTAGGGCTGATTTTCTACGCCGGGTTAGGTTTCAGTCCATCTGGGTTAATGGATGGTTTTCGTAGTGCGATTCTCTCCGGTTTCAGAGCGATGATTTCTATTAAATTAGGGCTTATCTGTATGTGATGCTTCAGTAACTTTAAACGTAAGAATTATATAAATTGAAATAGAAAAGGGGCGAAATGCGAAACATTCGCACCGGTAATTGATTCGATTCTTCTCGAGACCAAGCATAGAAAACTTGATGTATTGGTCATATTCCTGGACTTACAGAAGGCATTTGACAACGTAGGCCATAGACACCTAAAGGAAACCTTAAGGGCATTGGAGGTTCCCTCCAAGCTCAGTAATCTTGTCATTAGTTTATAAACAGACAGCATGACAACGATTCAAACACGAAGAGGATTATTACAACTCATTGTTATGTAAAGGAGTGTCATACGATGGTCGCCACTATCACCTACTTTATTCAATAAATCATGTAATGGTTGAATTGAGTGAAAATCAATGATGGCTTATTATGGCTTCCAGCTGAGTCCAGAACATGAGCCGTTAAGAGTCAGGGGGTTTGAAGACGACGTATCTATCGTCCGTAACAGCAGGAATTCGGCACTGACACTTGCAAACTGTTATATCCAACTGTTCAAGGAGATAGATCTCGAAATTAATATAAAGAAATGCAAGGGGATACACACTGAAACGGGTCAACAATACGGAGAGAACATGGTCATCATGCCTATGAAAAATCGAAGGTCTAAAGGAAAATGGCTTCATTCTCTACCTTGGTGTTAACTGTTCACAGGAGATAGTGGTCAACTCAGAGGAAGTTCTGAAACATTTACAGTCAAATGTGCAGCTCCTTGTATCTTCGCTGCTTTTACAAGTGGATCAGAAGTTAACCATCTTAAACATCTCAATATGCCCGTGTCTAATATATTCTTTCCAAACAGTTTCTCCTAAAAATAATCTCGCAATGATTCATGAAATATTCAGACACCATGGGGGAGAGACACTAAAAGAACTGCTACAACTGCCAGTGAATGTTCCCAATGATATGAGATATGTGGGACACAAAATTTAAAGGCTTGGATCCATTTTGTATAGCCTGGAAAGTTCTATTGCAACATATCAATTCATGCAAGATTCTTCAGCTTGCATATAATCACATCCTCAATACAACTAGGGATTTCCCTCAATAAACTTCTGACAGTCTGACATCATTAAGTATTAGAGATTGTGAAAGAATACGGTTGAAACAGCATGGTTGGCTTGAGACAAGGAAAGTAGGACAAGAGCTATCACTCAAAGAGTTCGGAGTAATAATGAAAGGGAGTAATCTTTTTTTAAGCAGCATACACATCTAACAAATTGATTAGGGACCACAAGGTGCAATGTGTCAGCTGTACGCTCTGGTTCCAGGCAGGTCTCAGGACAATTGCCTCTGTTGACGCTGTCACAGAGAGATGGAAACACTTGCGCATGTCCTGGGATCCTCTCCACATGGTGAACTGCTGAGCAATGTCCACCATCATTACCATCATATCCCTGATATTCGACGGTCCAAGACTAAATGGTTACACGACCTATCAGGACCATGACCATGCAGCTTTCTCCATTGACGGGAGCAACAGACATCGCCATCGACCCTCACACATCAGCAGGCTACATAATCGACCCGACTATCCAGTTCGAAAAAAAAATGAGACCAATCTGAAGAAGTTGACCGTAACAAAAATACAAATCTACGAAACCATGCTACCTTACTTCAAATACAACCTTGAGTTTATAAGCATCACTAGCCTCATGATCGGTGCCCGAGGGGCCATTTTCCGGCTACTCGCGGACTTCTGAAAATATTTGGACTAAGTATACTGACCATCTCCACTCAGTTGTGACAGCCGCTTCAAAGAAGTACATAGCCATATTCACACATATACTGCAGACCCTAACAACCACCTTGAAACTACCCTCTTTTCATTTAGCTGCTAAAAATAATAGTAAATAAATTGCGAAATATCTATTGGTTATGTTATTCTTTGTGAAAATCAGAGTAGTTTAAGTGATTGAAGTTACATTTAGCTAAAATTTTACCCTTCACAGATTATATCAATAATCTGCTCTCATCTGCGCATCGAGCAGAAATCAACGAAGCAAACCAGTTCTACATTTACATTATATGCAGGAAGAAAAACAAAATAAATATTCTGCAATTTTTAGCAGCTTAGAATGACAGGTTTCATACTTATTAGCTCTAAAATATCTCAACCACTTATCGTAAGATCATTTCAAGACTTGAACTGTTTTATTCAGGAAACTGAATTAATTTATACAGATTGTCACAACTTTTTACACTATTAATAAATTTAAAAAACCTTTTTCTTTAAAAAATTCAATACTCTTCCTAACATAATTTACACATACTTTTACTCTTAATTTTTCCTTTCAAAGCATTTTTTTAATTTCTAAAAACTGGAGGATATTTAGGAATTTAAAGAGACGTTTTTCCAAATGACGGAATTACAGATCTTGTCCAGATTTTTTGGACGTCTGATAAGGCCTAGCAAATGGAAATCATTATTATTATTATTATTATTATTATTATTATTATTATTATTATTATTATTATTATTATTATTATTATTATTATTATTATTATTATTCTTGTTTTCGAATGGGTCTACTATGGACAACGTTAAGCATCATTCATTTACGGTTCTTCCTCTTTCGATCGGCCCAGTACTTCTTCATCCTTTCGGAGTGGGCTTCTTTACGTTCTCGTGATCAGTTGTTGCCGGTCCGTTTTTTGCTACTTTGATCTTGGAATCCCTTAATTTTGTTGATGATTTTTCTGTATTCCTGTCTGTTGTATACTACCTGCTGTGATATATTATTTTCCTCCATATCCTCCTTGACCCCTTTAAGCCAGCTAGTTTGTGTCTTCCTGTTCTCCATGTATTCCAGAATTCGCTCTGGTGGCATTCTTTTAATGTGTCCGTAGAAGCAGAGTCTTCTCTTCTTGAAGGATGTAATTTTTTCGGTCCGTTTGTATAGTTCCTCATTTGGTCGCAGTCTAAATTCTTGACCCACTTTCCTGGGCCCTAGTATCTTCCTCAAGATCTTCCTTTCTGTCTTTTCAATGTTTTCTAGTAAGCCCTTCCTGTTCAGTGGAATACATTCGATCGCATATAGACTTTCTGGTTTGATGACAGTGTTGTAATGTCTGATTTTTGCAGTGAATGAAACTGCTTTTTTATTGTAGACATTATTACTATTATTATTATTATTATTATTATTATTATTATTATTATTATTCTGTATTATAAAATGTATGGTAAGCTATGTTATAATACTTGTGACGTTCTTTGCCTCTCGAAAAAAGAACACTCCCCTATGGTTTGGTTATTCTTTTGTATAACTTGTATAGTCATTTATCAGGCAAGGAGAAACGAATTGAAAACGATACAGAGGGCTGAGAAAAGTTCATTGTTTTTTGTAAAAAATCTAGGTGACGAATACAGTTGAACGGGTAGATTTCCTGGTTCGAAACAACATTACTGGCGACCGTGACAGGATTGGCTTTGCGGTGAACATACTCGTAAGCACGATTACATATGGATAGACTTGCAAAAGTGAGAAAGCTGATACGTGCGATGGTCACGAAGGCATATGATACACTGATGACTGAAGCAGACCCTGACACGATAAAGTTGTTATTCACTAAATTAGAACGCCTAGGCTCAGAAGTGGAAGACGCGAACGAGAAAATTGGAATTCCTTCTCGATGACAACGATCAGTTGGAATACCGAACTGAATTCAGAATGGTACAAGAATACCTCGATAAACTTGATGGGGCTTTTTTTTTTTTTTTTTGCTAGTTGCTTTACGTCGCACCGACACAGATAGATCTTACGGCGACGATGGGACAGGAAAGGGCTAGGAGTGGGAAGGAAGCAGCCGTGGCCTTAATTAAGGTACAGCCCTAGCATTTGCCTGGTGTGAAAATGGAAAACCACGGAAAACCATTTTCAGGGCTACCGACAGTGGGGTTCGAACCTACTATCTCCCGAATACTGGATACTGGCCGTACTTAAGCGACTGCAGCTATCGAGCTCGGTGATGAAGCTCTTTTAGTGTCACTCTCGTCATGGTGTCTGAATATTTCATTAATCATTGCGAGATTATTTTTAGGAGAAACTGTTTGGAAAGAATATATTATTTGTTGTAACAGAAGCAAACAGAACTATTAGTATTATAAGCGATAGTGCTGGCAAGAAGAAATTAAAGTTGCCGAAAATTAAACTATGGAAATTCACTGGAGGGGTTAAAGACTGGCTAGGATTTAGGAAGCCATTTTCGGCGTATTCATGATAATCCGGGTATAGAACGCGAAGATAAATTCCAATATTTACTCCAAGCCACCATTGAAGGTAGTAGAGCCAGGGTTGTAGAGAACAGTTTCCCTCCAACAACAGAAAATTATGAGAAGGCAGTGCAGTGCCTTGAAAGTAGATTTGGTAGAGAAGAATTGCTTTTTGAATTATATGTGCGTGAACTTCTAGGATTGGTGATTCGGAATGTTACCTCATCACAATGACTTGTTGCATTTCAATTATAGTTTCGCTTAGAATCACATCTCCGGTCCCTTGAGTCAATAGAAATGACTAGCTCCTTTTTTGTTCCCATTAGTGGAGTCATCGCTTCCAGAAGAATTAATGAGGGTCTGACTGCGAGCGTAGATCCAGCGTCCTTTAAGTGATACAGTGGAAAATGTTTACTGTGAGGAACTTGAACAGTTGTCTCCATTTTTGTAGAATGAGGAGGAACAGAAAATTACTCTCGCTCAAGGAGGACTTCAGACATCACAACGGATATTCAATAAACCAAGGAAGAAATTACGAGATGTTACAGATGTTCCAACAGCCAGTAACATGTTCTGTGGGAATTCAAGGAGTCTGGTCTTGAACTGTTTGTTGTGCAGCAAACCTCATCACAGCAAGGAATGATTTAATGCATAAAAGATGGCTCTTGAAGAAAGGAAGAATGCTTTGATGAAACCAAGATGTTGCTTTCATTGCTTGAAACAAGGTCATATGGCAAAAGCCTGTAAATGTAGTATCAAGTGCCATGTCTGTGGAAAAAATGATATGGTGATAAGGTGTCCTGAGCTTTCACAAAAGACTCTGAAGGAAAATCAGAAAGAAGAGACGGATACGATGGAACCCAGCACTACCTTGAGTAACCGGACTTGCAGCAAAGAAGTCCTCCTACAAACCCTGATGGTAAGGATTACAGGGAACAATCAAGAGCGCATTGTAAAAGCCCTAATCGATACTAGATCGCAACGGACACACTTGCTGAAGAAGACCGCCGATGGTTTAGGACTGAAGTCCTCAGGTTGTGAGAGAATATCACTTGCTCTATTTGGAGCGACTGATACAAACAAAGGAAATACACTCCAGCTACCGATTAAGACTCACCAATGTAGATGGAAAATATGAATGTGACGTACCAGTTCTGGATCAGGCCACCTTTTGTGGCACGATCCCTCGAGTTCCGCAGGGATCTTCGATGAAGAAACTTAGAGAAAAAAAATTATTTCCGATTGTGGTGATGACAGGCCAGAAATCGAATTTGATACCTCAAAAAGTAACTGTCCGATTTTTGGAAAAACTTAGATATTTGAACTTGTACGCAGTTGAACTTTTAGGCCAGCTGTATGTATTCCTGCCATTCCGTTTAAGAATATGGAGTTAGTGTCAATATCTCGGTTATTAATCACCACATGAGAATAAGTAGCACGGTATTTTACATTTACGAATATGAAAACGGAATGCAGATATTTTTAATGGTTTAGAAGTGAATAAGGTGAATAACCCTGTATATTCTCGTATTTACGCGTAGATAAGATGTCTGTGTTTGTAGTAAAATAATTTGTATTGGATGAGACTGAAGAAAAATAACCAAATAGTTAAAGAAGATTAATTCGGAGGGATTTCGTCCTACGAGTATTTTTAACCGTTTTTGTTTCAGGTCTAGTCTGTTTAATTAGGGGTCAAGAAAACCCAGACAAATCTAATCTAATTATTCGTTAGTATAATATAAGTGTAGTAATTCAGGTTTTATATATAGAAATACGCCGCAGTTGAGTGAAAAATAGTATATGAACTCGACGTTCGTAACCCAGTTCGTGCACATTCTGAAATAATTCCCTGAGTAGAACAGCACGAAATGTTATATCCACGAACTCTCTCGTTTTTATCACCCTGTGGGTGGGGGCGGTAGAATAACACCCACGGTATCCCCTGTCTGTCGTAAGAGGCGACTAAAAGGGGCCTCAGGAGCTCTGAACTTTGGAGCGTGGCTTGGTGACCACAGGGCCCTTAGCCAAGTCCTGGCATTGCTTCCACTTATTTGTGCCAGGCTCCTCACTTTCATCTCTCCTATCCGACCTCCCTTGGTCAACTCTTGTTCTTTTCCGACCCCGACGGTATTACATATGGACGCCTAGGGAGTCTTTTCATTTTCACGCCCTTCGTGGCCCTTTGTCTTCCTTTGGCCGATACCTTCATTTTTCGAAATGTCGGATCCCTTCCATGCTTCTCTCTGATTAGTGTTTTATACAGGATTGTTGCCTAGTTGTACTTCCTCTTAAAACAATAATCACCACCACCACCACCACCACCACCACCACCACCACCACCACCACCACCACCACCACCACCACCACCACCACCACCACCAACATCTATCTTTTTCATCATAGTATAGAGAGCTTTTCAAAGACAGTGGTTGAGAAATGAATAGTGGAAACCTCCGAAGAGAGTTTTTCAATACCTACCATATTCAGAACTTGGGACGTATCGAATAATTTGACATTGCTGCAGTCAGTTGGTAAACGGTGCATTTAATGTAAAAGAGACAGTTAAGAATACTTTATCAGATATAAATTCTATCATTTCAGTGCAGGAGGAGATTTATAAAATTTGGACTTTTAGACTAGACTAATTTCTAGACCTTGGCGTTATTGTTATTCTTTTGTTCCTTGTGACAGTGCCGTATGTTACAATAATTCTTCAGGTGGTGGTGGTGGTGATTATTGTTTTAAGAGGAAGTACAACTAGGCAGCCATCCTCTATATAACACTAATCAGAGAGAAAAATGGAAGGGATCCGACACTTCGAAAAATGAAAATATCGGCCAAAGGAAGACAAGGGCCACGAAGGGCGTGAAAATGAAAGACTCCCTAGCCCTCGCAAACCTAATAGCGTCGGGGTCGGAAAAGAACAAGAGTTGACCAAGGGAGGTCGGATAGGATAGATGAAAGTGAGGAGCCTGGCACAAGTAAGTGGAAGCAATGTCAGGACTCAGCTGAGGGCCCCGTGGTCGCCAACCCACGCTCCATAGTTCAGAGCCCCTGGGGCCCCTTTTAGTCGCCTCTTACGACAGGCAGGGGATACCGTGGGTGTTATTCTACTGCCCCCACCCACAGGGGGGAATAATTCTTCACTCTCAGTAACTGTGTAGATAAAACGCTCTTAATACTTACTAGCCGAATGCTAGTAACGCGCTATCTTCTATTTTTGGATAAAAATGAGAATTCTTTTTGAAGCTTAATAGCAGGGTTCTTAGCACTACGATTGAGGCCAGTATTTACCAACGTCAGTTGCATTTGCTCTAACTTAGATTTCCAAAATTCGGACTTCTGTATTCACCACAGAATTTATTATCACGGTTTACGAACACCTTTTCGTTTCAATCTGAATTTGAACCTTATTTTTTTCATACTGACGCGCGGAAAACAAATTACTACTTGCTGTTACCATTATTGAAAAGTAAACAAGACTTTAACTTACATTTGGTGTTTGAAAATAATGTATCATATATTATGTCCGCTATTGACCTGTAACGAAGAGAGAACCCTTATATGAAGTTCCAGGAGAAGGAATCCTCATTGAATTTCGTTGCAGAAAGCATTACCAAAACAAAAAATAAATTATAGCCAACACATTGTATATTTCACTGAAAAATACGACAATATTTCTTAGTTCTTCATTAAAAAGGCATACCCAATCGTGTACCATTCAAAATAAAAATTGAGAATTCATCTTTGGCCTACCCTTGTGTTGGGAATTTTAGTTATGCTCGATCATGGACAAAACTGACAGTGTCGAAGTTTTACATAATCTAAAAGGTGCTCCCAAATCAATGTCATCATGGCTGAATGGTTAGCGTGCTGGCCTTTGGTCACAGAGTCCCGGGTTTGACTCCCAGCAGCGTCGGGATTTTTAACCATCATTGGTTAATTTCGATGGCACGGGGGGTGGGTGTATGTGTTGTCTTCATCATAATTTCATCCTTATCACGACACGCAGGTCACCCACGGGAGTCAAATCAAAAGACCTGCACCTGGCGAGCCGAAGTCCTCGAACACATACCGGCACTAAAGGTCATACGCCATTTTTAGTGTCATCATAATCCTCAAAGTAGGACGTTTTATTGCATAATCTTGATCATATTTCTCGACCCTGTGATGATTTTCTCCTTCAGTTAAATATTCCAGTCGTTTGCAAGCTGCTATCTTGAAAGGCAGTTTTCTACTTTACCGGGCAATCTTACTCTGATAAAATTTTAAGCCGAGATAATGTTGTTGGTGAATACAAAATGTAACTGTTATCTTGGTTTTCTTAGCTTTAAACCAAGATAAAAGCTTGGTGAATATGCGCCTAGAGAGATAGTTAATTCCTATCAGGTTGCATGTGTTCGAGGGCAGCTGTACTACCAGGTACTACGTACGTCCTTATGTATTTATCTATGTATGTATGTATGAATGTATGTATGTATGTATGTATGTATGTATGTATGTATGTATGTATGTATGTATGTATGTATGAATGTGTGTATGTAAGTATGTATATATGTATGTAAGTAAGTAAGTAAGTATGTATGTATGTATGTATGTATGTATGTATTGTACCCTTCGAAAGGCAATTTGGATGCAGTACGTGTGTATGTATTGTGACCGTTCACCATCATGCTATGGATATGTTAGGAGGTCTGGCTAATTATATATGCCGTTTTCCGTAACATCCTGTGACATATAATGCAGTAGTTAGCATTCTGTATGTCAAACCGGGGTATGATCCGCGACGCGCCAGTCCGGAAGGAGCATTTTTCCTGCGCTGTGATGAGAAGAGGGCAACGCAGTATTGCTAGCCTTGAAACCGCGCTCTCTTTCCGAGCGAGCGAGAAGAGAAGATAACGCTACGCATGGAGATGGAGGTTTTTGGAGACCGGGCCGAGTTAAGGTGTGTTAACTTTTGAAAAATAAATGCCCACTATAAATTCAACACCGCATTCATTAGTACCACCTCACCATAATTTACGAAAAAGAGGAAGAAGAAGAATACTTCTATATGAAATAATTTTTCTAAATTTATAAATCAGGTCCCATTCGAACCAATGTATTTTATGCTGACTGCCAATGCATATAAATACAATACTTTAAATATGGATCAGTAATGACGCCTATCATACAGTAGTACGCAGATCAAAGGCGACTACTGAAATCTGACAACATGTGGAAAAAAGTGGGAGATATTGCATGATGAAACATGACGCATGATTTTCCAAAAGGACGCTTTGGAAATTATGAATAACCTACTGATCGCTTTGGTTTCACATATGTTCAGTAGAAAGTAGAAGTCATAAGCTTTAATTCTACTGTTATCACGTCGTTCAAAGACTCCGATTACCGGACCGATATTTTGAGCAGCGACATATTTCATCTCCCCCCCCTGACCATTTGTCCGGAGGCTATAAGTATGACCTGGACCCAAATACTGTATCTCATTCTTATCCGTGTAGCTGCAGTGGTAACACCTTACCTTGTTGTCGTCTGTGTAGTTGCAGCTCAACATATTAGAAGCGGACCTGGATATCAGTTACTTGAATATCAGTGTACCAAGTGTTGTGCCACTAAAGAAATACATCAATGTGATTTAATATTTTTACGGAATAAGTCGTGTGGTACAAGTTAATGTACATAATTGCCGAATAGAAGCCTTAATTTGGCATTTTAACATCACAATCGTGGAAGATAGTTATGACTTATGGTTCAATCACCAACGGAGGGCAAACGCTTCAGGTTATTTGGCGTGGTGAGACAGTCAATTAATATACGAGAATTAATTATCACCGCTCCTGAGTATTTAAGAACGAGTGACATTTTAGCAAAAATTAAATAACCGTTTTTGACAAAAATAATATTCGCATCCTTCAGGGACATTTGTTGTGATAGTCTGTGTGACGGTCAGGGAATGAACAGTGATTTTACAACTTATCACTACTTGCGTTAATCTATTTCAACTTAAGAGTGGATCTTGTTACAAGTAGGCCCCCCTTTGAAAGTGCATAAAACAGTATTTGATAACTCATCCTCCATTTTTCTGTATGTTCGTGAGTGGTCGTCGAACCCAAGACTCGGAGCCTACAAGAGTCGCGCCTGAGTGCCTGCGATCAGTTTTACAAGGATCGTCCCGAAATTCAACGGAGAAAACAGCAGTTCGAGTCATGGATCGTCGTATGAAGAAGAACCAAGGACTACTAGGAACAAGAATATTCATCATGTTCGTGTAAAGATCTAAGATGTACCCTAGATGACAGCAAGCCTTACTCACCAAGTGTTAAGTACACACTTTTATATACCCTAAACACGAGAGATGCATGCCAGTAATAATAATATTTGTAAATATTATAATGTCATAATTAAATATTAAATATGTAGGGAACATTATGCGCGTATGACTGGGAAAGATTTATTGTTATTAGTTAGGATCATCAAGTGATTTTTAAGATAATAATTGATATTTAACAAAAATTCATTTGCATGAATTATTATATAGACTTCAAAGTTCTTAGCTTATATGAACTATCTTTGGGAAGAACGGCAAGTTAGCTAGATTTATATTTCTTCGTGTGGTAAAGATCTTCAGAGTAGTTTGGATATAAATGATACTTTGAGATTCAGGTATTTGTAATCCCGGATAATATTAGATAATCATTGGAGTTGATCCAAACCGAGGTGTAATTAATTTATAATTATATATGAAATTGTGAGAAGAATTAAATAGCCTGAAATAATGGAGTCTTCTCTGTGAATTAAATGAACGGATTGAGATACGATGGCAAGACATGACAGGGCGAAGCTGTAACATGTTATGTTGTTGGAGTGATAAGGAAGAATAAATAATGATAGCTGTTGTGAGATATTAAATTGGGTTGAATATATAGCCAGATAACGAGTAATAAGAAATAATGGCTTTCAAGTGAGTGCATACTTGACAATAAGCCGAGATGATATGTAAGAAAAATGAAAGGAAGAGTGACGGACGATTTATGGTATCCGCAACCCAGGACTAGTTACAGCTGTTATTGTGATTGACAGGTATATGCCGGTCGACCGCAGGCCGAGCAAACTTTGCAGTCTCCAGCAAAACGATGTTAACGGGCCAAGCTCTTTTCATTTACCAGAGTAGTCTAAATTCTATTCTAATTATACGTTGCGAGTAACAGGGATAATTTCCGGATTTTGTGAAGGATAGATCCCTTCTCATGCTAAGGATTAATTTAGCCTCTGATTGGAGTCCAAAAATTTTTACCTTGAAAGCCGAAGCCTGTTGGTTTAAATGGTGCTGGAGCGAAGATTTAACCAGATATTATGGCTTGGTTAAGCCATATTTTCAAGATGTGTTGTGTAAATATATTTGATGTTTTTTTATATGTTTCTGTGTGTTTTATTATTTCCCAAAGTATACTATGGTGATGGGTTTGATTCCAGCTTTGACTGATTTTATTTAAATATATAATATGTTAGGTAAACCCAGGATACGCACATATATGTTCAGCGTGTTTGTTCATCGTAAGTCTTCAATGTAAATATACATTTGTCGTGGTCAAATGGATCACATGTTCGATACTCGGCAATGCAATCTCGTGTGTATAATAGATGTGCTTATATTGTGTTATATTTTTTTTCTCTCTATCCAAATCATGACTAACAAATAGAGGATACCTGGTTCTTACCCAGGAGGCTCGAGTTCGATCCCCGGTACCGGAACCATATTTAATATCCATTTGTGACGAGAGTTTAATAAATAAAGGATACCATTCAATATCCATTTTTATAAAAATAAATAAACTCATTTATCAGTGTATGTTGATCGAGTTAATTGATGTACGCCAAGAATTAATATGCCAAGACAATTTCAAGAAAAGAAGGCATGTTGAGATAGAACATTATTTGTGTGGTTCACATCAGTATAAATAAAAATGTTTAGAATATATACTTGAACGGAGATTCTTCTCATTTAACAAATATTAGCATATTCCTCTCATATTATAGAATCCTACTTTCATTATTTTAGATAGTGCCTATTTTATGTCTTTATCGAACATTCCATTACCCATATTGCTCTACGAATTCAGCCGGCGATCTTATGAAAGTAGGGAGGATGAGACTTCAAGCCTGGTAAGTGACTTCTGGCGGTTCTCATCCAAATGTTCCATCTGTACATCTGTTTGTGAAACCGAGTTAAATAATATTGCCCTAATTATACCCAGAGTAAGCCTCATTTGTTGCCCAACTAACGGGCCAGTTTCATTTTGTCTCCTGTTGTGTTCAGAGCTGGTTCATACTTAATTTGGTGCGACTATTAAAGTCCTAACGGTTGCAGTATGTATATATGTATGTATCCATTTGTGACGAGAGTTTAATAAATAAAGGATACCATTCAATATCCATTTTTATAAAAATAAATAAACTCATTTATCAGTGTATGTTGATCGAGTTAATTGATGTACGCCAAGAATTAATATGCCAAGACAATTTCAAGAAAAGAAGGCATATAATGTATATAATTGTGTCAGTTTAATTGTTTCTTTTGCTCACATGTTGAGATAGAACATTATTTGTGTGGTTCACATCAGTATAAATAAAAATATATATATATATATATATATATTATGCAGCAAACAAGCAGCTACCAGACTACCGGATGTGACTGTCTTTACTTTAGTTTGTTTTCAGACCGACTTTGTTGAACAGGAATGAAAACTGGGTAGACTCAGGATATCTTATTTATGTTAGAAGTAACATACATGAAAGTAGCGAGAATGATTGCTGGTACAAACAGGTGGGAAAGAAGGAAAGAGGGTACTCGAGGAGATACGAGTAAAGGATAAGTTAGAAATAAACTCGATGGATGAAGCTGTAACAACCGGTTTCGGCAGTGGGGTTATGTGAGGCGAATGGAGGATATTACCTAGGATAATAACAGACTGGATCTTGAAGGGTAAGAGAAGTAGACGGAGACCTAGGCGACGATTAGGATTTAGTTTTAAGAGGTGTGGAACTAAAAGACGGGTACATTCCGCTTTGTTTTGTATCAATATATCAACCGTAAAATATAATATTGAGAAATTATCTTTTAAAATCGCGCAAGACACAGGCTTGATAATTACTAGAATAATTTGAAAATTTTGTATAAAATCACATTTTGTCACATATTTCCCTTCCATTTGAACTGAATCACTCTTTTAGTATTTGGTATGCATGCCCTTGGTTTTTATGATGGATTCCATGCGATTTGGCATGTTTTTCACAAGTGTTTTGCATGAACAATTGATTCCGGCATCATGGTGCCATATATTATTGCCTCTATCTTGGTTGTAATGCGGTTTTGTCTAAGCTTCCTTTTTCGAATGACCTAGATATTCTAAATGGGGTTTAGATCTAGGCTATTGCCGAGCCTTGGTAAAGGTTTTACGTTGTTTTAACTCAAAACATTCGTCACAGATTTGCTTTATGGAACGTAGCACAATAGTACATGAATACAAAGTCACCACCAGAAAGCCACACCATCGCTTGAGGCAATACTCTTCTTTCAAGTTCCCTTTTGTATTGTTGCTGTACCCTCTGTTATGTTCAGACGTCCTGTACCAAGAACTGACGTAACACTCTAGTTATCACCTGGGTACGATGTTTGACGGTGTGCAGTGCACTGGAGCAATAACTCTTCATCGGGGTTTTCCCTCACGTACTGGCTAATTTCTTTTGTTATTGCAAACGTTGATTCGTCAGACAATCATACCTGAAACTGTAGAAACATATCTAATAACACTTATAGTTCAGCATAATAAAAAATGCTTGCAAATTGAGTTTCTTCCATTGTGTTCAATTTAGAATTTTCTAACTTCTAAATATCGTATTACAGTTCGTGTATATTGATTGGTATTAATGGAACTAAATAATAATATATTACCTTGCTCCCATCATCTCCGAATTGTTCTGACATCTTTTTCCCACAAAATGCACAAAATGCACTTCTTTGCCATAGCAGCTGTGATTTTAGCCTGCTTTTGTGGACGGCATGCAGTAAGACCAGCGGATATTAGTTTTCGACGAGTGTACGAATCGCAGATATTTACTCCGTAGTTCACCTAACTTCTACTTAAATCTCTAACAGTGGCTCTTCTATTTCTTTTTGCCATTTGAAATAATTTATTTTCAGTCATAGGACTGAATTTGCTTTTCCTTCCACATTTTCCTTCCCGAGAGGTTGCGTACTCGGAACAGAATTCAAAGAAATCTTCAGTCTACACACAGATCTGCTATTTACCCTACGTGCGACGTTCTTCAGTCAGAAGAATCTTGACCAGAGCCAGGAATGTCACTCTCCTTGCCCATTAACAACGTTTAAAATTCGATAAAATAGCTGAAGATTTAATAAACGCCACTAAATAGTAATTAATTAGGCAGAGAAATCACCAATGAAACTATGGTAACATGTAACAATACTTATAACATTATTACAACACTACAACTATGGTATAGCCTCACTTCTAAAATCATCTGTTCCTACACACAGTTTAGGTAACATTACGTAATTTTGAGGAAATGACACAGTTGGTCTGAAGCTACTCTTAAGTACGGGAATAAAATAATATTCCAAATCATTAAAAAAAATGGAAATGAAACATTTAAACTCATAATGAAAGTGAAATAGTACACCTAATTAGGGGAAGAAAGATAAAAGTGGTGCAAAGAGCAATTTTTCTCATTTTTCTTCGGAAAAACAATTCTAACAATTTTCACACCTCTGTAGTTTAAAAGGTGATGGTGTCCCCTCATTTCTCGCTTCATCACGCTTAAGCAATTGGACCAATTTATATGACATTTGGTATAGATATACCTCATTCAGTTAAAGTCTATCCTAATTTTTTCAATAATCAAACTTTCCTAACGAAGGCCATCTATAGGCATTTACTGAATATCCGCTAAAAAGCAAAATAATGGACACATTATAATAATTTGGGGATATTAGGTCGCGTAAAGTTAATAATCTGCTGACACGTTTCGATCCTGCTATCAGAACAATAACAAGTAATGTATTGACAACTGTCACTGTACAGCAATCAGACTCACGACAGAGAGACCCTGTTAGAAATATGGTTAATTCCAGGGCATCCAGAGTCACGATGCAAGAGGGAGCTAACCCAGAATGGACATGGAACTGAGATATTTTGAGTTTTGTATTTGTCTTTATTGAGTGAAATTGAGCACATTAACAGTCACATTTTAGGTTCATAAACAATTATTTATAGTCCAAAAATATAGGAAAATTAAAATAGTCTTCTAATATCCATTATTTAACTGAAAAATATCAGGTCCAAATAGCCAAGTCTGAAAAATGAAATTTTAAAAATCGATTACAATTTTCATCAATTACTTCTTTTAACATGCAGTTAGGTTCAGATTTACTTCAAGATGAATTTATTGCTACATTGAAGGCTTACTAATAGTGCCTGGAGTTTAAGTCGCACCGAGTATCTGTCACCGTCAGCCATAATGTCAACACCAAAACGTGACAACAAGGGCGTGTGATATTTGGCTACCACAAGCTGATGTAATGTTCCTGCGTGGTTTAGCTCCCTCTCGCGCAGCAAGATTGCTCTTCAGAGATATTCCAAAATCTTTCTTTTGTACAGTGGGAGAATAAAAGGGGATAATAATTATTCATACTGTATATTGTGGGATAATAAATATATAATAGTAATAACCAAATTTGTCAGTTCCGCCCGAGCTTCGGTCGGAGGAGGTTGTGTTGTGTTAGCTGTGCTTGGTGTATCGCTACGCTTTCTAGAGCTCGCTATCGCCTCGTGCCCCTTGAACTGTGTTTACAGAACTCTTCTTTTCGTATGACTGTATTGAATAATAGTATTATACAGACAAGTTCACATAAAGTATTAGTGTTACTTGTGACGGGGACGAGGGCCCCCGGGACTTAGCTAGGATGGAGGAATCGTCAAACGGTGGCCTAGATGCTCTATCTAACCATAATATAGTTAGCTCAGCTGTAGGAACCGCATTAAATTTCTGCTATTCTGACGGACCGATAAGTGATGTAGAACAAATACATTCGCGTGTATCTACACTACGTAAACGTGGTCTACCGTACGAGCGTCCTGATTACTGGAATGGGGAGGGACTAAATGTGAAGAAGCTATCAGTGACAGTAAGTGCCAGTAAAAATTATCAAGAACATCGAACTAGCTGCCCAATTCTGCCAGCCCCATCTGTTGCAGCCTGTGCAGTTGAATACGGCCCAGCATGCAGCTAGCCAGCTCGCTCCAAGTCAACAAGTATGAAGCAGCCCTCAGCCTGAGGTATACTTCTATAAGTTAGATAATGAAGGCCCGTTCATTGTGTATGCAGAACACAAACCCGATGAGGCACGTGTAGCAACTAAACATATCGGACGGTTACATTCAATGTCCATGGGAAAGTGTATTAGTGCCTTAATACCAGACATGCGTACGGTACTGCTATAATGAACATTACTACAAAGGGACGTAATAGTGTTCAAATAGAACTTTCTTCCGCTATCTGTGCAAATAGGCTTGCTCATTTAGGATCCCCCTCAGTCAGTCTTTACATACCAAGGCATCTAACTGTGAAGACATATCTAATTCATGCAGTAGATACGTCCTTCTCGGAGGAACAATTACTTTCAGAAATTCAGTCAGATCAGAAAATATTAGAAGTACATCGCTTTCACCGTAAACTTGTGCGAGATAGACGGACTGTACTAGTGCCTCGACAACTGTTGCGTGTTGTGTTTAAAGGTCGCACTTTACCTCCTTATGTGTATAGGCTATATTTAATACTCGATGTGGTGTAGAGCCATATGTCCATAATGCAACCCTTTGCTACCAATGTCTTAAATACGGACCTTAAATAAACAGTGTCGAAGCAAACCACGCTGTGCATGGTGCGGCGATAGTCACGTTACTGCAGACTGCCTTATTTCAGATCCGCCTAAATGTATTTACTGCTCTGGCCCTCATCGTACAGATGACCAATTCTGTCCAGAATACGAACGACAGCGTAGGATTAAAAATAATATGGTCCAATTAAATATCACGATTGAACAAACACTCGAAATGGAATCCACAACCACATATGCTAATACTGTGAAGCAAAATAACACTCTTCCAGAAAGTACATCTTACCACAAGGAATTTCCATCCCTTCCTTCCCCTGCACTCGTGCCACTTCCCACCAATAACCTATCCAACTCTTCTTTTCCTAGTACCTCTAAGGTGTCCTCTCGTTTACACCTAAACGTCTTTCCACCCCAAAGTCTAGAGTTTCAGCTCCCAACTAGTGGAAAACATACTACAACGGGAAGCGTTCTCCTGTCAACTCCATTGGACCTACATACTCTTCACAACAATTTCAACCAAGACAACAGCCTCAAACAACAACACAAGCTCTAACTACAACTCCATTGCTTGAAAACATTGTCCAGTTTATCTTGACGCTTCAAAACACGGCCTCCTCGGAAACTGATCCCTCTCATATACGTGGCGTTATTTCAATACTTCTGAATCAGAATAACCATGGATACCGCATCTAAACTGAATAAAATAATACAGTGGAACTGTCACTCAATACGAGTGCATGAACTTAGCCTACAGACTCTACTGCAAGATTACACCGTATCAATGTATGTAGTCAGTGAGACCTGGCTGAAGGATATTACCCCCTTTCAGCTTCCAGGCTACAATTTTATAAGAAGTGATCGGGCTGATGGATGTGGAGGGGTCGGAATTGTCCTCAAGAAGATCATCATTTATGACCAAGTAACTCGTAAGCTTATAGGGACTAGATTGGAAACAAGTGCCATTAAGGTTAATTACAGAGGTTCACCGTTAACTATTGTTTCCGTATACCGACCACCTAACCAACTGGTGACTGTACGCGAACTGCGTCGACTTTTTTCCCAACTTTCACAGCCTGTACTAATATTCGGCGACTACACCACTTGAATTTTGGGACGTTTTCCTACTGACTCACATGGAATACAACTGATGGGTGTAGCTGAAGAAGGAAACTTAGTGCTACTGAATGATGGGCCCCCTACCCGAATTTTCCGACCTAATCAAGCTCCTTCAACAGTAGACGTTACTTTTTCATCTCCTTCAATATCACTCGACTTCTCCTGACAGGTTCTACAGGTCACCCCAGGATCTGGCCACTTTCCAATATTACTAACGTAATAAACATCAACCACTCCTAATACCATCTACCCAACATATCGTTGGAAAATTTGACAAGCTGGCTGGGCAAGTTACAAGGAGGCAATAGATCTCATTCTGGAACCATACCACGAAACAAATGACATTGTCAGAGACTACGAAACATTCCGTGGCTCCATTATTCGAGCAGTCTACCTTGCAATTTCACAAAACAGTCTATATGCATACAGCAAAGGAACTCCAACTCGCTGGTGGGATAACGAATGTCAAGCTGCGTTGCATGACAGGCGTGCAGCACTCCTTCAGTGTAAACAGAACTCTTCGGAAGTTAACTTCCTCATCGTACAACAAATTCAAGCGAAACCAGTACGCATATTCCGACTTAAACAGCGACAGATTTGGCGCCAATATTATAATTCAATCAACTCCTCTATCTCTCCTGCTACGATGTGGCGGAATATTTGTCGTTTCCGAAACTCACAGAACTGCCCTCAATTTGTATCTTCATGTATTATACCAATAAAATAAGACATACTGAGACAAATGACACCTGCTTCAGCTCATATAGGCTATACACCATGCAATGGCCGTGAAGATAATTTACATCCACTACTTCGTACCTTTGAACTTCAAGAAATTATTAAAGCCTTAAAGAAGAGCAGTAATACTTCCCCAGGCCAAGACAACATCCATTACCCACTGTTACTGAAAATGTCCAGTGCTGGGTGTAAGAAACTACTTTAGCTGGTGAACAGGATGTGGTTCCAAAGAGTGCATCCTCCGTCATTTAAACTTATTCGTCTGGCACCACAGTCCTTGATGTCCTGCTTACTATAGAAAGGATGATTAAGCATCGCTTAGAATGGTGGGTAGAATATCACAAGCTGATACCACTTCAACAAATGGGTTTTTCGACGTAGTAAAGGTACTCGTACAATAGATACTCTTGTACGTCTAATTGCAGTAATCCAACTTGGTTTGAGCAATAAGAATTACATTGTAGCATTGTAAACTGATCTGTCTTCAGCGTATGTTAGCGTGCTTATACCGGCCTTAGAATACAAACTACGCTTCCTACATCTCCCAGAATACTTTATTGGGAACCTCAGTGGCCTTCTACAAGGTATACATCTCATCATGTATCACAATGGCACGACAATTGGTCCCCGAATGACATTTCAAGGTCTTACACAAGGCTCTATCTTGGTCCGTTGGTTTTTAACATTTACACAGCAGACCTCACATCTATCTTTTCTCCTGAGATACAGGTTCTTCAGTATGCCGATGATATTTGCATTTATACAAAAGCTAAATCCATGGACAAGTATCAAGAAGAGGTGACGATTGCCATGAGGACGTTCAGTCCTTGGCTTCATAACCATGGTTTAACGATATCAGCAGGAAAATCAGCAGTCTCTATCAACTCTCGACATTCGAGACCCCCACTGGACACGCTTCATTTGTGTACCTAGTTTATTTCCCTACAAGGTGGTAGTCCCTTATCTAGGACTTCTCATCGAACATACATTGACATGGTCTCCACACATTCATCACATCCTCCGTAAATGTGATATTGCAGTCAATATCTTACGAGCCATTATCGACTCTTGGTGGGGTTGTGACCCGAAAATTGCGCTGCTTTTGTAAATATCCTTGATTCGACCTCTCTTGGATTATGGAAGTGGTTGTTTTGCTACGGCCTCCAAAACATTGTTAACTAAACTAGAAAAATGTCAGTATAAGGCTCTTAGACTCTGCATAGGAGCAATGCAGGCAACACCTACAAATAATGCTCTGCTAGTTGAAACACTTGAACCTACTTTTCATCTACAAAGGCATTATCTAGCTGTTTCAATACAGAAGCGCTCCAATATTCCACAAGATATCCAAGCTGACTACCCTAGTACTGACTTCACGCTATTGGAGAAAGAAAAGTCAACCGATCTTAGCGGATGAATTTACCCATCTCATTGGTTTCATAAGTACTACAGGTACTCATTCCAGCTTTAACTGTTCTTTTGAAACCAAGATTAAGAACCTATATATACGAGTAGAAACATCATTTGAGATCACTGTGAACTGCAACAATGTCAGCTTGAAACTTTACCTGGCAGAATTGCCACACACCCGAGATATCTGCACAGATGGATCAAAACACTGTAATAGAGTGGGTAATTCCTATACCGATGTTCCTCAGGCAGCTGTTGCAAATTCAAGCTACCTCCGATAGCATCCATATTTACGGCTGAGCTTACAACCATTTTGGGGGCCCTCGAATACGCTGCAAATTTTCCTGAGCGCTTGATTGTGGTGTTGTCCGATTCCAGGTCAGTACTGGAAGAGTCTACAAACCATTAACTCACGGACAACATCCTTGATTCTCGTACACGAGATTATTGCAGTGGTACATCAACTTGGGACACAGGGAAAGAAAGTTTCATTTGTGTGGGTAAAAGCCCATGTAGGAATTCCAGGCAATGAGCTAGCAGACAAACCAACACGATCTGCTGCCACTGAAGGCCTAGAGATATACGCTACAGTTCCAGCATTGGATTACACCTCTTTGCTTCGTCGACAATTGGCGTGGAACATTGAGTGGCATGATACCTCCCAACAACGTGGAAAACACTATGCCACTATACATCCAGATATTCCCAACGTACTTTGGCACCATAAGCGTCCCTACTAGCGCCAATTCATCAGAGCAATCGCAAGAATGAAACTCCATCAGGGTTGTTTCTCTCAGCACCTGCACAAAATCCAAGTTCTACGATCTCCCTTCTGTTCATGTTCAGCTGATATAGCTGCAGATCTTAATCACATATTCTTTGGATGTCTACACCACTTTATTCGCACTGCTTGCCTACTACAAAATTTATCGGCATTGGAATACCAATTACCATCTGTTCTTTGGTCAAATCTCCACAAAAGTAACCAATCAGCTTACTTTGAGTTATATGATTTTTTTCTGACATTGGGCTGCGAATGTAAGACCTTCGCCTAGCATCGATCTTACCCTAGCAGAACTACAACACTCCTATCTTCTGATCCATGGCCTACTCACGCGTACCACTGCATGTCATCATGGGCCTTACGATGAGAAGATGAATCCATCTCTCCTGTACCCGATCAACAAATATAATAAATAAATAAATAAATAAATAAATAAATAAATAAATAAATAAATAAATAAATAAATAAATAAATAAATAAATAAATAAATAAATAAATAAATAAATAAATACATTCCTATAAATCCCTTCCATACACAATTCACAGGCTGCGTTGGCTTCGACACGAATGCCAAAAAAAAAAAAATTCCAAATCTGTCAATCTCTTTTTTTTTTTTTTACAATTTGTGGATTAGCCCCCTCTCGCATTCTAGCACACATACTGTATAGTCGTCACCTTTGTTAACATTATTCTGGAGTTTAGCAATTTCTATCGCCTCAGGAATGATTCCAGGTATAAAATGTTTCTCTTTATAAATGACAGAATTTGCATCAATGGTCATTATGTATGGCTTGTTCTATCACAGCATCTCCCTGTGGGTGGGGGCGGTAGAATAACACACATGGTATCCCCTGCCTGTCGTAAGAGGCGACTAAAAGGGACTCCAAGGGATCTGAACTTTGGAGCGTGGGTTGGCGACCACGGGGCCCTTAGCTGAGCCCTGGCTTAACTTCCACTTGCTTGGGTCAGGATCCTCACTTTAATCTCCGACCTCTCTCGGTCAACTCTTGTTCTTTTCCGACCCCGACGTTATTAGAGCACTTGAGGTGGCCTAGGGAGACTTTCATTTTCACGCCCTTCGCGGCCCTTCCCTTTATTTGGCCGATACCTTCATTTATCGAAGTGTCGGACCCAATCCATGTTTTCTCTCTTATTAGTATTATATAGAGGATGGTTTTACAGTTGTACTTCCTCTTAAAACAATAATCACCATCACTCTACTACAGCAGACTTCTCTGGCTGGCAAAGACGTAAGTGCTTGCGATGTTCTTTAGCCCTCGTTGCTAACTTCCTACATGTTTGCCCTATATAAAATGATCCACAGGAGCATGGAATCATATATATTCCAGTACAGTTTAAACCAAGCAACTGCCTACGATGATTTTATGCTTAAAAATGGTATTGATATTGTGCCTTCTGAGAATATCGCCAATCCTATCCATGACAGATTGTACTTATGGCAAGAAGGTCAGACTCAAAGGAAGAGAATCACGTGACAATCTGACTTTTGGCTTAGGATGCAGCACTTCGTCAGTCTATTTCTTTGAGAAGTAATTCGGCTTTCGGTTGGAACGAGCGCAAATGGCACTTGCGACCTCGAAATCGGAAAGATTCCTTCTTAGAATTTACGTCCGTTCACTTCCGTACACCAAAACACTAGCTGTCTACTATAATCATGCGGAATAGTCAAATGTTCCTTTAAAAAAACGAAAGAAAGAAAGAAAGAAAGAAAGAAAAAAAGAAAAATTAAAACAGCTAACTCTCATCTTTAAATACAGATATGTTGTCCCAGGAACCTGGCTGAAACTTCTGCTGACACGAGAGAGACCACCAAAGAATATTTGACCCTGGAGAATAGCTTAGAAATGCATACAGGAACATTTGTAATGTTTGCCCTACAAAGAAGAGAAGGATAATTTATCTATGCTACGAATATAAGACTGTTCAAGGAAAGTGCAAGTAAAGTGCATCGAGACGAAGGAACAGCTGGCTTCAAGATAGGCAAAGCAGATCTACGGCAGATCTACAGTATTATCAATGACATGAAGGCGAAAAGTTCATGGATACCGCCAACATGTTTGCACAAAAGTAAATACAGTATATTAATAATCTACATTTTGTTATGAATCAAAAAATGACTATTTCCGGTTTGCTCAGGATCTAGGAACTAAGTTATGTATTGAAATATCTTTGTTGTATTACCTGTCTTTGGTATAATACGTCAGTTTTAATGCAAATGCCAAGTCGGTAGTCACGGGTTAGCCTTACTCATCGAATGAATTCAGACACGCACGTCGGCCATGCGCGTCTGCTCGAAAGATCTTCATCAGACCTCTCCGGAAGCCAAAGACTGTTATTATTATTATTATTATTATTATTACTGGTGTCTGGCTAGCCATTTTTGTTCTGTACTTAACATCTCTTCAACACGTACTACATGTACGTAACACGACCTAATACGTTGAAAGTCTGTTTCGATTACAATGCGGTCGTGAAAATTCAATATTCATTATTATTATTATTATTATTATTATTATTATTATTATTATTATTATTATTATTATTATTATTATTATTATTATTAGAGAAGTAATTGGGTTCTATTCCTTAGAACAATGAACATATTGATTATAAACCAGAAATACCAGAAATTCCTTCGAAATGAGAAAAATAACAGAAATTGACTAAGGGAGATCAGAGAGGAAGGACGACACGGAGGAGTCTGGCACAAGAATCAGCTGGAGCGATGACTCTCACATACACGTCTCAGAAACGGTAAGCCCCTGGGGTTAAACGGAGGTGTATGCTCAGTGTTAACATCCATGGAATTCGTGGTACGAACTTAACATTACTAAATTTTGTAAATATTATCCTTATAAATACAATTAGGTTTACATTTTGCAAACGATAACGAATGGCTGTACGGTTGTAGGAAAAGTTGATGCTGGATATACGAAAATCAAGGAAACCTTGGATAAAGGACAGCTAGATGTTTGAATATTAAAGAGTTCAGATGGAAAACCACTTTTAGGGAAAGATGGCAGGATCATACTCAATAATTGTATCGAGGGTAACATGTAGATGATAAGGTTCTGAAACACAAAGAGGCTGCTGAATCTGACGGAATAGAAGACCCGATTTGAGGTCATAATTCGACAGAGGCTTGAGAGACCTAAATAGGTGTAAGGCCCCTGGAATGGATGACATACTCTTGGAATTACTGACTGTGAAGAAAACGGCACGAATAGGTTATTTAATTTAGTGTGTAAGATGTATGATGCAGGAGAAGAGTCATCCGATTTTAGACTGAATTTTCTTATATCTATTCCCAAGAAAGCAGGCGCTGATAAGTGTGAAAACTATCGTACCACTAGTTTAGTATGTCAAGGTTGCAAAATTTTAACATGTATTATTTACGAAAGAAGAGATCTCTTCAGAATAAATGTAGGATCACCTGAAGCAATCCTGACTTTACGTCTGATCTTAGAGGATCGAGTTAAGAAGGATAAGCCCACGTACATGGCATTCGTATAACTGGAAAAGGCATTCGATAATTTTGATTGGATCAAAATATTTGTTATTCTGAAGATGATCGGGATCAGATACCGAAAAAGAAGGAATATCTACAAGCTGTACAAAAGTCAGTCCGCGGTGATAAAAATAGAGGGCGATGAAAAAAGAGGAAGGAATCCATAAAATAGTGAAACAAGGTTGCAGTTTGTCCCCTCTTCTTTTCAATATTTATATAGAACAGACGGTAAAGAAAATCAAAGAGGAATTATTTGGAAAAGGAATCACAACCCAAGGAGAGGAAATTAAAACTCAGAAATTTACCGATGGTATCTGGCTCTGCAGAAGATCTGGAGAAATTGTTGTTGGTATGGAAACAGTCTTGGAGGAGGGAAGCCAGATGAAAATAAATCAATCCGAAACAAATGTAGTGTAATCGAAAGAAGTCAGATTGTGCAGGGAATATTAGATTAAGAAATGAAGTATTTAAGGAAGTAGATGAATATTGTTATTTGGGTAGTAGAACAGCCAATGGCGGCAAAAGTAAGTGGGTCATAAAGTGCAGACTATCACACGCAAGGAAAATAAAATAAATGCACTCTCTTCGAACACTGATACAGGAATTAGAAAGATGTTTTTGAAGACTTTCGTCTGGAGAATGGCATTGTATGGAAGTGAAACATGGACGATAACAAGCTCAGAAAGAAATAGAACAGAAACTTTTGAAATGCGGTGTTGCAGAAGATTGCCAAAGGTGGGATGGATAGATCGAATCACGAATGAAGTGATACTGAATCGAATTGGTGAGAGGTGATCGATTTGGCTAAATTTGATGAGAAGAGGAGAGAGATTGATAGAGTACATCCGGTTAGGTTTAGGGAAGTGTAGGTGATATGAATGGTAAGGGTAGACCAAGGTATGAATATGACAAACAGATTAGAATAGATGTAGGATATTGTAGTTATGTAGGAATGAAAATGTTAGCACAGGTTAGTTTAGACTGATGACCCAAACAACAAATGGCATGGACATGGACTTGGTGCTGCCAAGCGTACACATTTTCGAGATATAACAGATCAACATAATTTTTGACTAAAACCTGTCATAATTAATATAAATTCATATACTTAACTTAAATGATAAATTCATACCTGTATAGGTCACCATTGTAATAATTCCGTTCCGAGAGACCATACACACTAATTTGTGGCTTTATATCAACGAGACATAGAAACAATGCAGCCAAGATTTCAGGAAGTTTTATCTTCATATCATAATTAAAAATCCTTTATTTATAATCATGGCCTTGTCCCAGGTCCCATGTTACTACGGATACATTTCGCTGCTTTACTCTCGTTGCTAACCTAACTGGGAGTATTGTTAAAGTTGTGCTCATAGTTGGTGGCTGATTGCTACAGTAGGGGAGATTTTTGGTTTTAGTGAAATAGCTGTTAACTTACCGTGTGAAGTGAGCGAGTAACCAAATAACATAGATCACCTTTCTTCTTCTTCTTATTTTTCCTAGCGTTTATTCCGCGTAATTACAAAGTCCACAATTTTGTATTTCTCTTTCCATCGCTTCCGATCCTTGGCGTCAACTGGAGTTATGCCCACCAAACACATGTCTCTGTGGTCGACGGCCCTCGGGATTCGAATATAGTGCCACCTTGGCAACTAAGGTACTACCTCTGCGCAGTACGTGACCGTATCATTTTAGACGAATCTCCCGCATTTTGTCAGTAATTGGAGTCACTCCAAATGCTACTTTGACATACTGTTTCCTTACAGGATCCAATTTACTGAGTCCCAGAGGTCGTCTAAGTATCTTCATTTCTATGACATCGAGATGTTGTTCAGGTCCTTTTGTGCATGGCCAGCATTTCGCCCCGTATAGTGCTACAGGACGTTCGACCGTCTAGAAATCTTTGATTTTAAGTACAGGGGATCTTCCGGTCGAAGAGGACTCCCTTAACTTGGCGTCACTTCATCAAGGCTGCGTTTACTCCATTCCTCATATCTGTCAGTATATCACAATCACCTTTATTGTCGTCATTACAACGAATTGTTACCAACTATTCAAAGAAGAGTTCGCTTTTATGGAAAGAAAACAACACATCACATTTCTCAACACCCTCCCCACCCTGCTTGGTCAATCAGCTATATTGGTCTGATATTGCTGGCAAGTTGTAGTGTTTACAGTGCACTATGTCTTCTGGCATGGGCTAGAATAAATTTGTTACTTTCATTGACCTGACTCAGTCTCATCCTTGGCTTTGACAAGTCATAGTAGAGGACGATGCTTTGTCATTATGAGAGCGACTGGGGTATGAGCGATTCCTTATGCAGCCAGTCCCTCTAATGAATGGTGTGAAAATGTCGCTCATTGGGTCGGCTGGTGCATGCATTTCAGTAGGCTTGGCAGACTGATATTTAATAGCAACTTCTGACTCAGTGAGGAAAGCAACGGGAAACTACATCACTCCTCATTTCCCTAGTACGCCTCTTGAGTGACGCCTAGGACATCTATGACAGCTGATGGCAGAGCTGTTGAGGGTCAAACCAGCCTTAGGGTTGAATATCCAACATAACACAATTTTGGAGCCATCTGGAGGGGGGAGGAAGGCTCTCCTACTCTTGCAGTCTCTTCCTCGATGTATGTCGTAAATTCGGCATCGTTTCTACGTAAGTCTAGACTTGAAGTCCTCTTGTAGAAGAGCTGTGTCTCCTACTCCCAATTTCGTCTCGTTGACCTACTTCGTGATTGCTCCTTAGTTGAAGGATATATCGATGGTAGAGAAGGACAGGGTTACAACTCGAAAAACTGTATTTTCGAGATTTTACCATCTACAGTCTCTGAAAATATTACAACAAAAATATAATGTATTCCTGCCAGGAAGCTCTTCTGACGATTTTCAGTATTCTGACATTAGTCACTTTGCTTAATCCGAAAGGGCCATTTTGAGTTGTAACTCTTTTCCAGATGATAGTAAATCATGTAAGAACTATGTACACACGATTTTTCATAAAACACTGTGTAACAAGGGTATATTTGAGGGGCAAAATATAAACTGTTCAAATCTTTAAACTCTTCTCCTGAGAACACATGGATTTTGAATTGTAACCCTTTCTTTCTCAACCATCGGTTTGTTCCTCCACATTTTCTCAATGTGTTCAGTGAGCTTCTATCTCTGTTGATACACTTTACTCACATTACGTTCCATTTCACTCACTGTTTTACGTTGTAGAGATATCAACTACTTCCGTCGGGAAATGTGAAGGTGTAAAAGTCTCAGAGGTTTCTTCATCCTGAGTAATTAGGCGTGAGTGTAGAGAGCCTCTATGCCCACTAGGATGGTATTTAATTCTTTTTCATCCATCTGAGCCCGTCCAAGTATCTCTCTAAGGCAACTCTTAGTAGAACCTACCATTCATTCCCGGAAGTCACTCAGCCATTCTGCTGTTGGTCCTATAAATGATGGTGTGTCAAGTGGGAATGAAGCCTTCAAGCAAGTTCTGAAGTTCTGATAATTCACTATTGGTGGTTTTAAAGATTCATTGTGCTTGGTAAACTTCTTCTGACTATGAAGCGCTAAAAATAAATAAATAGGAACTGATTAGAAGACATACCAGCTGAGAGATGAATGGCTCTCATGAAGGCACATGTAAACAATAGCATGTACGACTTCTTGATTTTGATTTCAACTTTCAAATATAATGGACCTGCAAAGTGTACATTACAAATTATAAACGGACGTTGGAAATGAATTCCATCTGGTGATAGTGGAGCGGCTTCTATCTGTTCACATCTCCTGTATGTATTATCTTACAAGGAAGACATGAATGCATTACTTTTCTAGACAAGGCCGTACCCACGGGGAAGGTTAGGGGTGTTTAAACCCCTTCCGAAATAAAAGTGAAGTTTTGAAATAGCATACAATAAATTAGAAATATTATAAAAACAAGCATTTGTAAAATAAACAATTGAATTTAACCTATACAATCTGTGCCACCTTGAAATGTTTCTGTATGAATATAGTTAATGGATTTACTGAAAACATAAATGGAAATTTGAATTTTGGAGAGATATACTAATTTTTTTAAAATGTTGTTAAAACATTTTGCACAATAAAATCAATCTCACTAAAGATATAGAAATATGTTAATGTTATCGAGGCGCTAGAAGATTGTTTTAGATGACTCATACCTCTAAATATGTTTAAATACTTACAGTTAAGCATATTGTTGCCTTCATTTTTAAACAAATGACAGAAATATTTTTGTTGCACTGCACGCACGTGTTAAAGCGTGCTCTGCCCACCAGACCGCTATGAATTTACTTTTCTACTTCACCCGTTGAGTTGTAAAGATACTGCCTTAAAACTATTTAAAACTGTTCTTCTTTAAAATCTATTTGAAAGTAAAAAATACCTGTTACTCTAGTTGTTGTCTTTGGAAGCGCCACGTCCCCCCCAAATCCCAACCCCTACGAAAACATTTTCTGGATACGGCCTTGCTTCTGGATAATTTTGTCGGAAGTTTGAACATTCAGAAGTAACCCCGACGTTCTGAGAACAGAGCGGAGTGCAATTCTGATCTTGGTGACGTTATATTCCATAAAGCAGCCAAACTGAATTTGTTTTAAACATGGCGAATGGTGCATATCAGATCAGGGGTTGACCTTAACTATCGTGTGTCTCAAAGACAACTGTCGTTGGGGAACATGAAGTTAGGACATAAACGCTGCCAACTCTTATAGGTCAGTTGGCAGAATTTCTTTCCAGTCGAGTCATCCTTGAAATATAATTTTTGCCATGATGAGTACTAAGATATAGGTATCCTCATAAAAATAATTCAGATATTTTTCACTTATTTTCACCCCCCGTTAAGTGCCTTCTCCGAAAACAAACAGGTACATGCTCCTGTATTTTTGAAGGACTTTCCACCAAATACCAAGTGTCTTGTCTCTAACATATTAAGTTTTTGACATATAATGTAGATATACCCGTACTCATTTTAAAAATTCACCCACTTTTCCAATTCTTTCCAGCCCCTTAACTGGATTGTCCGAAAACAAAAACATATGTGTTTCATTATTTTTGAAGGAGTTCCAAATACCAATTTTAACGTATTTAACATCTTTAGTTTTTGTGATTTAATAGCCTTCATACAAAGAATTCAACTAATTCTTCAATTCATTCACCCACCCTAAGAGGATTTTCCGAAGACAAAAGTACACATGTTTCTTCACTTTGAAAGAAGATTCCAAATACAAATGTTCATGCCTATAACATCTTCAGTTTTTGATATATATAAGTATCCTCATAAAAAGAATTCAACTCCTTTTTCAGCCCAACCCGTTAAGTTGATTCCCCCACCCCTCCAATAATGCGTGTTCCTTTATTTTTGAAGGGGATTTCAAATACAAATTTTCACATGTGTAACCTTAAGTTTTTGAGATATAAGTTTCCCTATAAAAAGAATTAAATTTTTCACTTCCTTTCACCCTCCCCTTAAGTGAAGTTTCCGAAAACCAAAAACACGTGTTTCTTTATTTATAAAGGAGCTTCCAAATGCCAATTATCACGACTGTAACATCTTCAGTTTTGAGATATATGCATCCTCGTAAAGAGGAATTAAACTCCTTTTCCACCGTGGGTGCTCATATCCAGACTTTTATTTGTAGATATGTAGATATATAGATATGTAAAATTTGATGTTTCGATCTCAGTATTCCCTACAGAAGTGGATAGATTGTTCTCCCCATCGCAAATTGACACACGTTACAGCCAGTCCTCTTTAAGGGCATAGAAAACATCTATCCCCCGGCTGTATTTTCATCTTTCTGTATTCTTTAGTAATTATTTCTCGGCTCTCTTGAGCCCACTTACTTCATTTCTCGCAGAAAACGCAGTGCGATTCAGAAGATTATTGGCATAAATATGTATATGAGCTAGGGATCACCCGAAATTTTGTGTAAGTAAATAATGTCTTTTTTTAAATATTACTAATGGCGTTCGTCCTCGGAAGACCATGCGGCCAGCATTCACAGAGCGAGAGAGCATACATTTATAGATCATCATGGTCGAAAAAGACTCATAACTTATTAATTAATACTATACTGTAATACTATTAATACTACTTTAAATCAATTAAAGCGCATAATTGCTGAGTTAGGTTTGATAATAGGATGGCAATTGAAGTTGGCAGTGGGGTATTTAGCTTCACTAAGAAAAAGTGCAGATGGTTCTGCTGTTGGGAGTATTTCTTACATGACAGTAGGATATGGTTTAAGCTGGCTATTTCTCCAGGGTCTTCCGGGCAGTGAGGGGTGTCTAAGACCTTGATCCTTTGTTGTTGTTTTTTTGTGGGCGAAGAAATGGAGAGTCCCAGGGCGAAAACTATGCCCTTTTACTCATCTGTTTCCAAGGAATAGCCGATGAGCCGGAAAATCTCAATTCAGTGCACTGGCGGGGGTAAAAGCGATCTGTCTTGTAGGTGGGGACCTACAAGTCAGAGGAGAAAACCCCCTCTTCGCTACAATAATTTGGAAACATATACTTATGTTTTAGTGGCGGTGAAGAGGAAGGAGCCTTCTTAACAAACGGCGCTTTTCAGGGTACAATTTAATGGTATTTAATGGACGAGTGGTGCTAATATTTGTAAAAGGCCGAAATTATTTTTAAGGCGGATCATATAAGAGCCAAGGTCCCCGGTATTTATAACGAGTGTTGGGCTTCTTGGTTCTGATGATCCGCTTAAGAAGTGAGATGCCCTGATCGGTGGACTGGGCTTGGAGTATTCTAGCCTTGGCCATCTTGGTTAGCTTGTTTATCTGAGTTCTAATAGTCGGAATACGGACTTCAGTGCGCATCTTCCTATTAGATCTCAGAATGGGAGTTCTTGTCATTTTATTAATATTTTATTTTGGAAAACTTCTAATTTAGAAAGAGGAGTTTTGGGAATATAGCCCCAGGCCTCGCACCCGTAGAGCAGCATGGGCCTGACACATGCTAAATAGAGCTTTCTCTTGATGGAGTTAGAGATGTATCTATTATATAGCAGAGGTTTCAGGTTAGCCACACGTGCCCAAACTCGTTGCAGGGCCTGTTCTATGTTCCCTCTCCAGATAAGACTTCTGTCCATTGTTAGGCCGAGATATTTGATTTTATTTGTCCAGGACAGGGGGGCATCGTTTAAATGAAGATGACCAAGACTAGGCTTTCGTCTAGGAAAAACAATTGCTTGGGTCTTGCCGGCATGTATTTTAATTCTGTTCCGAAGGTACCACTTCCAGAACAGTGAGATCCAAGCTTGCAGAGCGGAGATAGTATCTCTGTTTCTCCTTCTAGAGGCATAAACAGCTATATCGTCAGCGTACTGCTGGATTTCTACTCCCTGCTACTGGGGTAGATCATTCACATATAGGGCGTAGAGTGTAGGAGAAATTTTTCCACCCTGAGGGACTGCAGCTCGAAGCCTTCGAGGGGTGGAATTTTCTCCGTCTACTGTAACGTAGAATTTCCTATGTGTTAGATAGGAAGTAATAATTTTGATTAAATAATTTGGAATTGCATTGAGGTCCAAAAGTTTGGCTATTAAATTTTCGTGCCAGACGGTGTCAAAGGCCTTTTCATTGTTGAAATATACCGCTGGCACGCTACGCCGTAAATTGAATGATCTACAGGCATACTGTCGTGGGGTACACTTTGACCTTCAGTTGTGTCAGCGAAGGCCTCAGCTTTATCGTAAGGGGAGAATGCTAATCCGTGGCGGCCATGAATTGCGTGCCGGGGTAGAGGATTCAGAGAACTAGTAACCCGCCAAAACTCGTGATCTGATTCGTTTTCTGTGAGGGTACGGCAGAATTCCTCCCATCTTTCCACCTTACGTTCAAGTAATCGCGTACGGACTTCTTGAGCGAGTTCGCGGTATTCCGCTCTGTCCGCTTGGTCTCGAAATCTTTGCCATCTTTTACGGTATGCATTTATTTTATTTTAATTAAATCTTTAATAATTTCAGGTGTGGAGTCTCCTTTGCTGTCCGCGCAACCTCCCGCATTAATGCTATTATTATTATTATTATTATTATTATTATTATTATTATTATTATTATTATTATTATTATTAATTTGGGAGTTATGACGTATCGTATTCCCGCCATGTTGAGTGGGCGTACAATTGCCATAGTTGCCCCTAGCGTTAGTAACGGGATTTCGAGCAGCATTCAGCATTTATTTACGGGCGTTTCGCATCTTATTAGTAAAATGCTCAACGGCCCGGTCAATATCATCCCGGCTGTTTATTTCGAAAGGTTTTAAATTTTTATTGACATGTCAAGTAAACTTATTGTAGTCCAAAGATAAATTCAACAATAGAGAAGATGGCTCAGATAACCTAACCCATGTAAGATTGAAAAGAATGGGGTCATGGTCCGAATTTAATTCCCTAGGTACTGTAAAATCAATGTTTGTCCAACCCTTGTCCCGTTTCCCTACGGGGTCGGGTATGAGGTGAGATGAATTTGTCGTGGCGGTTTTTTATGACCGGATGCCCTTCCTGACGTCAACCTCATCAGAGGAGTTAATGGGAGATGAAATGAATGACGTGATATATGATAGTAGGGAGAGGGTGAAACCCGGTGCCGGTACATAGCCTACTCCTGTCGAATAGCACCAAGGGGTCTGCTCAAGGCTTAACGTCACCATCCGACGGACGAATCACCATCAAGAGCGTCATATGCCCTCACTCCATATGAGCACTGCGGAGAGGTTTGGAATTTAATCCAGGCTTTTGGCACGCAATCTAGTGATTAGAAATTGTATACCACCACCTCCCCTACCCTGCCGGCCAACATTCTGATGGTGAAAATTTTTTCGACCAACGGGACTCGAACCGGCTAACCTCGGTGTTAGACCGTTTTAGACTTCAGCGTCTTAACGATCATGGCCACCAGGCGGGCTAGGTACTGTAAAATCAATACGGTAATTATAAAATTTTGTCACTGCAACATCAATGACATCAGGGCGCGAACCATTACTGGGATAGATAGTAGGTTCAGTGGGAGCAGAGACTCCGACGTCATTATCCCTCATGTATTGTTGTAGCATTCTTCCCTTAGGATTTGTCACTCGTGAATTCCAATCTGGATGCTTGGCATTCAAGTCGCCAACGATGAAAGAAGAGACTGTGGACGGGTTGTTTAATAATATATCTAATTCCGCTGTATGTAGCGGAGCCTTGGGGGGTAAATAGGCCGCAAACATACGATAACGATCATTATTGTGTCTAACCTCAATGCCGAGCGTAGATGACTAAGCATCCATGACCCAGACGCATTCTTATTAAAGATGAAAGGTGTATGCGTGTTAGTTTCAATTTATTGTAATTAGTGTCATTGAAAATAATGTGTGGCGGAAGTGTAACCTGTCAATCGTGCAGGCTGTGACGTAAAGTATGGATAGATGGCTAGGCACTGTTACCTGCCAACCGTGCAGACGATCTTGATGGATGGCTATGATCGACAAATATTGTAAGACATATTAATTATGATCATTTAATTTTTCATAAGGAAATTTGGCACTTTTTAAATTTGATTTGCGTTTTTCCGTTCAATGTGCACACCGTCCACTCCTATCAGCACCTCATAACAGGGATCGAGTAGCTGGAATGCCATGATGAATCAGTGTGTCCCGTACCAGTAGTTACCAGAACATGTATGAACCAGAGGAATGGCGTGCTAAAACAGGAAGTTACCTAACTCCCCAGCTACTTCCCGCCAATATTCAGGCTGGTTATTCTACCCTTACCTCACGCAACACTCAGCAGTAATACCATCTATCGGAGATGATTGGCAGCAGATGCGACAAAGCAATTCAAAACAAACAGTAATCAACGTAATGTTATTGTTGACCAATTTTATGGACTTTCGACATTGTAGGCCTTCACATTTAGTTTTCTTCGGACTTTGTGACATTTGGGTAGCTAATGTGAAATGATTTCTTTTTCTTTCATGACTCCCTTTTGTGTTATTTTTTAGGCGATCTTTACTTTACGATTGTTTCTCATTTAGATAATAATCTTCACAATTTTTCTTGCCAATATTGGCTGACGACCACGCGGTTTTCACCTTAAGGCAATCACGACAAAAACCACTATCATCGCCAGTCAACAATATGTCCACGTTAGTTGGTAATGTAAAACTGTATGAGACATTGTATTCGGAAATTGTATTCTCTATAATTTTTGTTATGTAGTGTTTATCGATAGGACCACTAACATCATTAGATATTTGAAAATCACATTTTAGGTCTTCCCCTGAACTACCATTTCACCCAGGATAAATACAGTTACTTGTAGCCTACACCGTAGTGCCTTAACAAACCGATTTTCATTGAATTTGTTCACACGTGTTTTCGTGGCTCGGCGCTGATCTGAACTAAGCAATAAAAGTCTAAATTCTTGAATATCTCTGTTATCATAATCGGTAAAGTAAAAGTATATATGACATAAATGATCAGTCTTTTTACCCTCCAGGTTTGGTTTTTACCTCGGACTCAGCGAGGGATCCCATCTCTACCGCCTCAAGGGTTGTGTCCTGATCATCCGTATGAGCCACCTATCTCCCAGGAGATACCGATATCGGTGCCCTTTTGCGCTCCTCTGTCGGTCATTATTTAAAAGAAAAATGTCTGCAATTTCAGAGAATAAGTATTTAAGTTAGTTGATCAGATGTGTAATAGTTTTAGTTTTTTGATATATTACGTATTTAAAATTTTGGGGAAGTTTAACCAGGAACTCGTGCATTTCTCCCCGTTACGGTGCTGACACAGAGAGTTTATGTGGAATACGGCATTGGGTCCAGCCTTGCCAATGATTGCTTTCGGGTATGCAAAAGGCTATGCTGTATATTTGGCGCTAATTTATCAGTGACCGGGCGAGTTGGCGGTGCGGTTAGGAGCGCACAGCTGTGAACTCGCATCCGGGAGATAGTGGGTTCGAATCTCACTGTCGGCAGCCCTGAAAATGGTTTCTGTGGTTTCCCATTTTCACATCAGGCAAATGCTGGGGCTGTACCTTAATTAAGGCCACGGCCGATTCCTTCCCATTCCTAGGCCTTTCCTGTCCCATCGTCACCATAATGCCTATCTGTGTCGGTGCGACGTAAAGCAACTAGCAAAAAAAAAATTATCAGAGATAAATTTAATAGCAATAGTTAAATTAATTTAGATTTGCAGCATTTAGTTCGTATGTGCGGTGCACCCGCCTCGGTTCCCGTGTGTTCCGATGCTTTTATAGGTTTAGCTGTTATAAGTTTGAGGAGTCCTGGAGCGTGAGGCAATTTGATTGGGGATAAAAGTAGGAAGGAGGGTCAGTACCTCGCCCAGGTGGCTTCACCTGCTATGCTAAACAGGGGGCTTGTGTGGGGACGTGAAGGGATAGGCAAGGAAGAGGGAAGGAAACAGCCGTGGCCTTAAGTTAGCTATCATCCCGGCATTTGTCTGAAGAAGAAGTGGGAAACCGCGGAAAACCACTTCAAGGATGCCTGAGGTGGGAATTGAACCCCGCTCTATTCAGCTGACTTCCCGAGGCTGAGTGGACGCCGTTCCTGCCCTCGTACCACTTTTCACATTTCGTGGCAGAGCCGGAAATCGAACCCGAGCCTCCGAGGGTGGCAGCTAATCACACTAACCACTACACCCCAGAAGCGGACGGCATTATTATTATTATTATTATTATTATTATTATTATTATTATTATTATTATTATTATTATTATTATTATTATTGTACCGGGCGGTACACCTCCACGCCGCTAATTTAAAATGTGCGCCAGTTGAAACTCCTCTGCTGGAGGAAGTCTGAACTTTATCTACGGTATTAATTTTCTACTTTCTCAGAAGATGTCACTATCTGGAAATTTTGGAGTTTTTGAACTGTGTCATTTTCGATGTATTTTTGTTTTACCGGTAGTAAGAAGTGTGAACTTTCTCTTCTAGAGGACACTACTGAAAAAACTACAATGGTGCACCCTAGTGCGATGTGAAAGAACAGTTTTTTGGAGAAATTTTTATCTCAAAAGTTTGTTTCTTGTTAAATTTCTTTCTGTTATTGTTTAAGTTGGCTGTATACCCCTCTCTTCCCCCTTGTTTTGTATTTAGCCAATCCCGAATTTCTTTAATTAATATCTGACCAATCTGATGTATCTTCCCCCAACTTGAATATGCTGCTTATCCCGAACCAATAAAGTGATTGTGGGCGGGTGTTTTCTTCCATAAAACGCCTCGAACTTTCCGCGAGAGTATATAAACTGCTGATTTTAGGGTCTCGGTGCCACTTCTGTTCCATCTTTTAGTGTGTAAAGTACACAGCAGGGGGCGGGAAGCGCCTCTTTCTTCGGCAGCGGTCAACAACAAGGTAATGGCCGATTAATAACTTCTTTCTTTGCTAGCTCAGCAGTTTAACTCTCGGGGCGGGTCCGAAGTTTGTCCGTAATGTAACCTTCCTTAAAATGTAAAGAAACTTAGTATCTATTCTTTTTAAACTGCATATCGGGATAGAGAGTGCTTAACCCTCTCGAGCTCCCACTCATATTGCTTTGAGGTGAACTTATTTCTCACAACCGATTCTTCCTTAATGTAATGTAAATTGTTCTTTTCTAAAGTCACCTCTGTAGTATGGGATTAGCCCTTGCATCAGTGGCCTAGAGCCAAATTAGGTTTTGAAACAAATACATTAGGAGTGCAGATCGCCTCCTCTCAAATTGTTATTTTAGAGGTCATGTAATTAACCTTTTTCACTTAATAGACCTCAGTAGGTTGGGTATTTTACCCCTGTGTCTATGTCCTGAGAGGACAACTTGAAGGTGGAGTTTGGTGTGGCCTTTGAGAGGCTTAAAGTTTGAGAGCGAGTAGCTCTTTCTTGAAAATTGAGTGTTGTATGCCTCGAGGAGGCTTTTCCGTGTAATTTGGAGCAAGTGCTCCTGATCATGAATGGGGTTTTCTGCCCCTCTGGTAAAACTGATTTTGGAGTAAAGTTGGGCTAATTGCCCTAGAAGTGTGGATTCGGGGCTCGAAGCCCAAATACTGTAAATATTGTAATTGCACCTTTTGTTGCTTTGCTACTCTGTACCTGCCGTACTTGTTATTTCTTAATTTTGAAAAGAAAATATAACCTTGTTAAGTTTTACGTTAACTTTAATTTCGTAGCTTGAGACCTGTTCACACCCGCACCTTCTTTCACCTCTACCTACCGCAAAAACACGGTAACAATTATTATTATTATTATTATTATTATTACTTAGCAAAACAAATTCGGGGCTCAACGTGCACAACCCTCCAATACTGCGAGCCCGTGAAAGGAAATAAATGAATGTTTCATATTCCTACTCAATCAGTTCAGAAATGTTATCTGGCTTTTAATACTACCCCAGAATTGACTAGTGGAGTAATAAACTGGAAGTTTATTTTGTTTTGTTCAAGTGCAAAACCTTGTTAGCAGTTACCATTAAAGTAGATGCGAGAGACATTCCTCCATTTTACAACAGTTGCAAGTCTATTACTTCATTTTATATGCGTGTGTCTTCATACACATAGAAGGCAGAGGCATGCGGGGAAATTTTGTAGTCGTTCACATATTACATTAAGCCCGCCGTCAAGTTGTTCATTTCCCTTGTGCAGTGAAGGAAGATTACAAAAGTCATAACCAGTATAATTGCTCTTCCAGTCTCTAACTACGGAATCTATTTCATTAAGCAGAAACTGTAAGCTATTCAAATATACTAGCTATCTTTACCTTTCGATTTACTTTATTAGTCATTAATGACTAAGCGATACTGTAGTGATGAGTGAGTTTGCTGTGCGGTTAGGATCGCGTAGATGTGAGCTTGCATTCGGAAGATGGTGGGTTCGAATCTCACTGTCAGCAGCCTTGAAGATGGTTTTCCGTGGTTTCCCATTTTCGTACCAGGAAAATGCTGGGGCTGTATCCTAAGGCCAAGGACGCTATCTTCCCAGGCCTTGCCCTTTCCCATCCTTTCGTCCGCGAGAAACTTCGATGTGTGAGTGGGATGTTAAAACTACTAGCAACAAGATAAATAAAAATAATTAAAGATAAAAAATACTGTGGTGACTATTTCGCCCATGGCTCCAATAACCAATCAGGTATAAGAATATCAGGAATTTCGATTAACAGCTGTCTACGAGTATCACCACAATTTTTTCGTTTAGACGTTAATATGCCTTCACCCTTAACACTCGTATGCGATATCGTTTGCCAGAATAGAATATATATACGATTTTTCGCAATTTTTCGCTAAGCTTTTATCATTCATAGACCGATCATTAGTGCCTATTGGCTGTTATGAAAAAAAAAAAAGTAAGGCATCACTGATATATGTGTTTGATTGGCTGTACAGCCTGTACAGTTGAAGGTGTACCGTAAAATTACAGTGAAAATAAAAGTTGCGTTGTAGGTAAAAATTCCCGTCAATGTGTAACGGGAGTGTAACCTAGCAACCGTACAGGCTGTGATGTACTGTATAAATGGACGGGCAGGCATTGTTACCTAACAACTGTGCAGGCTGGCTGGTGGTTTTTTCTTTACATTTTGGCATTCGGTCTGTAAGACTATGCTGCCAGCTCTGTACATTAATTAAAATCGGAAGGTCAAAGAGCAACATCTTTACAACATGGGACCTTTCATGGCAGTGTGACTACTTGGTGGTAGAAAGCCACGGTACAGGAATTTGGGTTGGAAGAGGATTGTTTAAATACAAACTATAGAACAAACGGATCACAATGTTAAATTGGCTTCACTCAAAAAATTTGGCTATTGCATGATATATATGGATGCCATAGCTGCTTAACAACGACGAAGGGACGTGGGGAGTGGAACTTTCAATTTTATAAGCGTTTGATATAAATTGGTTACTTGTGGTTTGTATCTAGTGCATCCTAGTGCATGGTTGAGGTCTGCTTCTCGATTGGGATCAGAGGGACAATTTGGGGAGTCTATAACTTTGATTCTTAACAGAGGACTGGGATAAGAAGCATGTCCAAGTCCCAAGTTGATAAGATAATTGGCGTGATATGTCGGCGAGTTAGAGATAGAAGATGGGGATGTGCCTCTGGATAGCAGCGTAATTGTTGCCTTTGATGAGTTGAGTTGTTGCCCAAGGATTTGATCATTCCTTGTAAGCTTGATCCTTAATGTGGCTTCGAAAGTTCGTAATGGCGGTCATTTGAAATCAGTTCTACAGAATTTGTGACGCCATGTTACCTAGGAACCCTTGACGGATGGTTATGACCGAGATACATGTAAGACATATTTATGATCATTTGATTTTCCAAAAAGGAAACTTGACACTATTTTTGTGTTATTACTTTTATTTTATTGCACCTACATGCACTTGTTCCTATATAAATGAATGAGAATAACGTCCTGAAACATCTTCAATAGTACATTTGACCATAAACCGCACAATCAGTAGGACGTAACTGTATGATTCTGATGAAGCTGACAGTCGATATGTTGTTTAGACTGGGGCCCAAAAATATCCACAGTTCTTTATTGGAAACATCCTACGGATATGAGCTACGAATTTTAAGTAAATAAAATAAGTAAAATATAAGAATATAACACTTTGTATTCCTAAAAATACAATCACCGAGCTCGATAGCTGCAGTAGCTTAAGTGCGGCCAGTATCCAGTATTCGGGAGATAATAGGTTCGAACCCCACTGTCAGCAGCCCTGAAAATGGTTTTCCGTGGTTTCCCATTTTCACACCAGGCAAATGCTGGGGCTGTACCTTAATTAAGGCCACGGCCGCTTCCTTCCCACTCCTAGCCTTTCCCTGTCCCGTCGTAGACATAAGACCTCTCTGTGTCGGTGCGACGTAAAGCAACTAGCAAAAAAACAAAAAAACCAATCCTTTTCTTAATCATCGTTATCTGGTCGATTAGATTAGCAGTTTGCCTCTTTTTTTGCCACCACGAGCGCTAGTGTGAGTCAATGCAGAGTTTCACTTGGGCATTTAAAAAAAAAAAAACGAAACGCCTGCGGGTATTGATGCAAGGAACACATTATAGAGAGAATTACGTAAATATGTTAATTTGGCTAGGATTTAAATCTAAAAGAAAACGAGTAAAGAAACAAGCGATTTAAGACAGTTTTTCCGGAAATGCATACAGGCCAGAAGTTATTTTCGATTTTTTTTTAAAAAAATTTAAAGTTTGATAGATATATCCAAGCCTCACAATTTGAAACCTTCCGGGCCCCTTTAGCTATTCAACTTTCGGCACAACTGAGACAATTGCTTAATTTTACGTTTTTTTTTTTTTTTTTTTTTGTAGAATGGGGATCCCTACTATGTCTGTTAAGTAATGTTTATAACATGAAAATGTAAATACAAAAATAAAAGAGTATATTTCCGTGCAGAAAGTTGTGTTCTCTGTATCGTTTATTAATACCTATGTATTTTATTTGTTTTTTATTTATGCACTTTTATTATCCTTACTTAGTTCTGGAGCTCTTGTTATATTATGCCGGATAGTAAACACCATTCGTTCCACACTGGCCAAGACCTTGAAAGACTCCAGCATGGTTGTCCATGAAAAAGTTCATTAGAGGCAGCACTCGTCGAAGAGACGAAAATACAAAGACTGTGATTCCATTTAGTGTCGAGGTTATGGATAGTGGAAGCCTTTACTTTCCAATCCTCCAACAACCTTCAAGGTCTGTTTGGAGATGGTTTCGTAGTTATGATGTGACACAGCCAGCAGAGTGGACAAAGAGAAAAGGAATGATACAACTCAAATTTTCTTATTAATAAACATCACCCCCAAGAACCTTGAAGATGTAGGACTTACGCTCAAAACCAGAGACAATAATTATTACGTGTTTATTTGCCGAGTCGTGCAACAGGCTTAGGATCAACAGAGATGTTCACCATGCCGTACCCTCACGGCATTGAAGAGATCAAACAGGATATCGAGATAACATTTACGTTCATAAATCACAAAGTTTCTTCTTTTTTGATATTTGTCATCCCTTTTCTTTATTCCTAAATCCTATAGGCTATTAAATTATAAACTTGTGATAGTACTCCGTTCTGAATCCTTCTGGTCACCTATAATTTCAATCCCCTGCGGGTGGCGACGACCGAATACATCTACGGTATCACCTACCTGTCCTAAAAGGCGACTAAAGGGTGACCAGGGGCTCTGAAATTTAGAACGTGGGTTGGCGACCACGATTCCCCTAGCTGAGCCTGGCATTTTCCCACTTACTTGTGTTAGACTTCACACTTTCATCTTTCCTATCTGAGCTCCCTTGATCAACACTTGCTCTTTTCTGACCCCACGGTATTAGGTTTCCGAGGCCGAAGGAGTCCTTCATGTTCCCACCCTCCGCGTCCCTTGTCCTTCTTTGGCCGATACCTTCATATTTCGAACGAAGTGTCATACCCGTTCCATTCTTCCCCCTGATTAGTGCATAGAGGACGGTTATCCAGCTATACTTCCTCTTAAAGCAATAACAACCACCGCCACCACCAACAATAACCCCATGGCACTACAGCCCTTGAAGGGCCTTGGCCTAGCAAGTGACCGCTGCTCAGCCCGAAGGGCTGCAGATTACGAGGTGTCATGTGGTCAGCACGACGATTCCACTCGGGCGTTATTATTGTCTTTCTAGACCGGGGCCGCTATCTCACCGTGAGATAGCTCCTGAATTCTAATCACGTATGCTGAGTGGACCTCCAACCAGCCCTTAGATCCAGGTGAAAATCCCTGACCTGGCCGGGAATCGAACCCGGGGCCTCCGGGTAAGAGGCAGGCACGCTGCCCCTACACCACGGGGCCGGCATACCACCATCACCACCACCACCTGTAATTTCAGGCAGATTAATAAATTCAAAAAAGACTCCGATCATTCATAATGAGTAGGCCTACTGTTTTAGACATAATAGAGCGAATTTTGGCAGTTGGTGGCTCTACTGTAGGATTGGGAAGTTGAATCTTTCACAAGTGGTGAATATATCTCAAAAACAATTTCTGCTGGAATATTTCTCATTCGTCCGCCTCTGTGGTGTAGTGGTTAGTGTGATTAACTGCCACACCCGGAGGCCCGGGTTCAGTTCCCGGCTCTGCCACGAAATTTGAAAAAGTGGTACGAGGGCTGGAACGGAGTCCACTCAGCCTCGGGAGGTCAACTGAGTACATGTGGGTTCGATTCCCACCTCAGCCATCCTGGAAGTAGTTTTCCGTGGTTTCCCACTTCTCCTCCAGACAAATGCCGGGATGGTACCTAACTTAAGGCCACGGCCGCTTCCTTCCCTCTTCCTTGTCTATCCCTTCCAATCTTCCCATTCCTCCACAAGGCCCCTGTTCAGCATAGCAGGTGAGGCCGCTTGGGCGAGGTACTGGTCATTCTCCCCAGTTGTATCCCCGACCAAGAGTCTGAAACTCCAGGACACTGCCCTTGAGGCGGTAGGGGTGGGATCCCTCGCTGAGTCAGAGGGAAAAGCCGACCCTGGAGGGTAAACAGATGATGATGATGATGATGATGATGATGATGATGATGATGATGATGATGATGATGATGATGATATTTCACATTCTCTTCGGAAAATTGCGGGGAAAAAACCTCAATTTATTTGAGTTGGTCATACTTTTCCTCCAACCGTAATGACACTTTCGGAAAGCCATTGTTCTTTTAATTCCAGGGTTGTGGGTTTGATCCAGGAGAATTCGATGATATTTCACGATATTTAAGCGCAACAACTCCATGTCATTGACTTCTAGTGCGTTACAATACTTGTTTCGAACAATATCCTGACACTCCCATGTCAATTAAGAGCGTCACGAAGGTAGTACGGATACTAAACAAAGTAATCTAATTAATTAAGACTTACCTAGGTATGGCTGTTATATACGATGTGCAGCAACGGTTCGTGTAGATCAGAGGTGCACAGTTGGGCGCCCGTTGAGGCTAGACCAGTGCGGCCGGGCTGGCCTGATGCATATGCGGGCAGCTTACGTAGAAAGCATGTCACAGTGAAGCGAGGGAGCGAACAAATCTGAGTGGAGCGGTGACGAAGCTCTCTTCCACTACTCAACGAAATGTTGATTGTGGTACCCTACAGTATTAAAAAAAGCTAGAAAATCGTCCTTTCCAAGATATTCCGGTCGATATAAACAGTCAGTTTTATTTTCGTATATTTATACTCATACCTTCCCAGAAAACAGACACGTTACAATTTTTGTGTTACAATTTACAAAGATACAGGGTTTAAGCGTACAAGGTACGATTTCCAATTACTTGTATGGAAATGACGTATTTCCATTAAAAAAAATAAAATTCCTGTTAATCATTCAGCAAAACGTAACATATATTTAATTCAACAAGGTTATTGCTTGATTTTGCACAGTGTTGTGTGACTGACTTTCCCTGTTCACTGAATTCTGAAAATACTATCTAAATCTTATCAGGCGTCCGATGATAATAACTGGTCTCTAAATGGCGAGTGTGGACATAGGTATTTAGTATCCAAGATAAAAGTACAACAACAATGTAAATGCGTCTACCAAATAAATGTACAGTATACCTTCAAATAAATAATCTGACTAATGTTATTCCCAGTAAGCATGATTGTTGGCAAATTTATCAGATAATTTAAATAGAAGCAACCATAAGCCACAGCTTATCCACTTTAACTCCATATTATATTAGAGATGTTTCTAAAAGCACCTATTAAAATAAAATAGTGTAGTTAATTACGTACAGTAGAATAATATTTGAGTTTGTAGGCCTAACTCTTTATTGTACCCGGCCAAAACACATAAACTGCAGTGAATATACCGTAAATAACTTATTCCTTGCAATGCAAATTGAAAATGACGCGGATTTCTGCCCTCTTTCTTTCATTATTGTTTGACTCTATTTCAAACTCGGGTATTGCCGCAGTAATCGAGAGTGACTGGGAGAACTTCACTCAGCCTTCACGGCCTGTGATGTAACCACAACGTCACTGTGGTTGATAGCATACGCTTATTGCCTGCCTGCCCGTCCGCTTACTGTACTAGGCGCCCGCGGGACGATACGCCCAGTGTGAGCACCTCTGGTGAAGTGCCATTGGCAAAATATCCTTGGCTCGGGCAGGCAATGTTCGTAACCGTTTTATGGTTTTTGTTAGGCTCGTGGACAGAATATTCTTCGGCAGAGTCTAGCTGCCTCGATAGATCTGCATGATCGAAGTTCGCCGGTTCGATTTTTAAAGGGTGGTCAAATATTTTCGCTCTCCACATTATTGTTGTTGATATTTCTTGTTAAAACAGCCATAGTATCCATTTCATCATCATCATCATCTGTTTACCCTCCAGGTTCGTTTTTTCCCTCGGACTTAGCGAGGGATCCCACCTCTACCGCCTCAAGGGCAGTGTCCTGGAGCTTCAGACTCTTGGTCGGGGGATACAACTGGGGAGGATGATCAGTACCTCGCCCAGGTGGCCTCACCTGCTATGCTGAACACGAGCCTTGGCGGGGGATGAGATGATTGGAAGGGATGGACAAGGAAGAGGGAAGAAAGCGGCCGTGGCCTTAAGTTAGGTACCATCCCGGCATTCGCCTGGAGGAGAAGTGGGAAACCACGGAAAACCACTTCCAGGATGGCTGAGGTGGGAATCGAACCCACCTCTACTCAGTTGACCTCCCGAGGCTGAGTGGACCCCGTTCCAGCCCTCGTACCACTTTTCAAATTTCGTGGCAGAGCCGGGAATCGAACCCGGACCTCCGGGGGTGGCAGCTAATCACGCTAACCACTACACCACAGAGGCGGACTAGTATCCATTTACTAAAGTAATTTACTGATTATTCTTACATTAATCTAATTTTTGGTTCTTTCTCTTATTGTCCTTTATATTTTTCTTGCACATTTCGAAGATTGTGGACTGAGTACTACTGCTGCTGTATTGGTCAAAAGAAAAGAAATGTGATCACTTATTTATATGTTTATACCTCCATAATACGGATACACAATTATTGAAGTGAAAGGAGACACGCGTATTATAATACTAAGTTTATAATATATACCTCAAAAATATCGGGCTCCATGGCTCTAAATGGTTAGCATGCTGACCTTTGGTCACAGGAGTCCCGGGTTCGATTCCAGTCAGGTTCTGGAATTTTAACCATAATTGGTTAATTTCGCTGGCACGGGGGCTGGGTGTATGTGTCGTCTTCATCACCATTTCATCCTCATCACGAAGCGCAGGTCGCCTACGGCAGTCAAATGAAAATACCTGCATCTGGCGAGCCGAACTTGTCCTTGGACGTCCTTGGACACTCCCGACACTAAAAGCCATACGCCATTTAATTTTTTTACCTCAAAAATAACATTTTGACTTCTGCTCGTACGTAGTGAATATGACAGAAATATGCAAATACTCTCCGGAGACCAGCTGGACGTTTAAATTGCAGATTGAAGGGTTGATGTATCTCATCCACACAACTCATTCTTTATTATTATTTTAGTTCCTTCTCCACGAGTGACTTTCAACTCTAGAAATATAGACACGAGTTTCCATAATCCGATGTGAGATAAAAGGGAGCACTCTCTGGTATTAAATTTCCAACCACCTCTTTACATGATATTTACGTACGCGGATACATACGGACGCAAAGTTACTACTAACATCGAAATACAATCTTATGCTAGTCTTTGAAAGCAAAATGGAAACTGTCGTAAATTACTTTTACTTATTTTGGAGATATAATTATAGAGTGAAACTCGCAAATATATATATATATATATATATATATATATATATATATATATATATATATATATAATGTTCCATGCCTCACTTGTATTCACTCATTCCGTCGTAATACTGTTGTTTTTCACTTTCGCCAACGCTGTATTATTGCATTATCGATCTACGATACGTTCTCGTCATTGCCAAGCCTTTTTTGTTTTCTGCGTCGCTCACTAGGGAAATCAACTGTTACAAACGATTGTAGGACTCACAATACTGCAGTTCCCGAGTAAATAGGCCCAAAAAACGACCGACTTAACTTCCGCTCTCTCAAGGTAACGCGTATCTTCTTTCTTAAAATATTCTGTGTCCTCGACCATTGGGGAAAATGGTTGTGCTGTACACTATGTCTCAATAGCAAAAAAAATGTATTTAATGTATATAACATGGAGATAATTGTGAATACTATTGAATAAGTAAAGAAAAGAAAAGAAATTTGAGCCTCCGTAGCTCAGGCGACAGAGCACCGGCCTCTAACCGTTGGATTCCGTGGTTCAAATCCCGGTCACTCCATGTGAGATTTGTGCTGGACAAAGCGGAGGCGGGACAGATTTTTCTCCGGGTACTCCGGTTTTCTCTGCCATCTTTCATTCCAGAAACACTCTCCAATATCACTTCATTTCATCCATCAGTCATGCCCCAGTGGAGTGCGATAGGCTTCGGCAGCCGGCACAGTTCCTATCCTCGCCGCTAGATCGCGGCTTCGTTCATTCCATTCCTGACCTGGTCACATGTCTGGAAATATGCTGTGGATGTTCAAGAAAAGATATTTACAGTTCAAGGAATTACTTAAAATTAAGATTTCTGATGATATTGCAATTTTATTTCAGCATGTGCAGGATCTGTAGAACTTCCTGAATTGTGTGGGAACAGTCTTAGACAATGTGAAAGTAAATAAATAAATAAATGAATGAAATAAATAAATAAATGAATGAAAATTAAATAAATAAATACCCTTCTCGGTTGTTATTTCCGCAGTAAGTGTAAATAAAAACAGAAAGTACTTAAGCATACTATCATTCTTGACAGTCAAGCAGTACGACCGAAGAAGTCGTCACACTGACCACCTGCCACTCTAGTCATGTAGGCCATCTTCCTGGGCAGCAGTCGTCTTGGCAGGCCAAAGTCCTAATAGGATGTTTGTTGCTAATTGTATAATGCTTTTAACTATAACAAAATAACATGTTAGTCTGTGTAACAGAAATTTTTTTTTTTGCTAGTTGTTTTACGTCACACCGACACAGATAGGTCTTACGGCGACGATGGGACAGGAAAGGGCTAGGAGTGGGAAGGAAGCGGCCGTGGCCTTAATTAAGGTACAGCCCCAGCATTTGCCTGGTGTGAAAATGGAAAACCACGGAAAACCATTTTTAGGGCTGCCGACAGTGGGGTTCGAACCTACTATCTCGCGAATACTGGATACTGGCCGCACTTAAGCGACTGCAGCTATCGAGCTCGGTAAATTATTATTTATAAGTCAGAAGTTTAGATTGCATGTTGCAGATATACGTCGGAACTCATCAAACACAGCAAATTTTGTTCTTTACTAATTTCAAAATAGAAGTTATGGCAAGGAATACGTATCAGATGGCAATGAACCATTTGGTACACAGGATTTCTGATGCGCTACCTACGTTATGTAAACTGAAAATTCCTAATAGAAACAGGAAGAAAAGCGGTCCCTCTAAATTCTTCTGTGACTAAAATTGGAAGTAATTCTATTCACTAACTTGCACACAAACTACGTTTATTGTAGTTTTATAAATGGTCAGTAAGAACTTTGAAAGGAGCTTGAAAGGCAAAACCATAATCAAGGAAAAAAAGATCAAACTACTTCATGATTGTAGGAAATGTTTTCAGAATTTATTTCGGGAACTTATTTCCCTTTCTATTGCTCTACAATTTTTTTTTTCGAAGGTAATCGACCAAGTGAATTTGAATGTCAAATTTACTGGATTCTGCCTCATCTTAAAAATACGTTTTTCTTATGAAATTTGTAGCACTGTCATAGGGATCTCATTCTCGTGAAATTGAACTTATACATTCAATATTTAGATTTTTTCGAGTACTATATTATACTATTTCCATTATAATGCTGTGCACTTTAGTTTTATTATCTCATTTCCATTAGATATTAACGAACTGATACTGAAGTGAGCATTTTAGAAATATTTAATTAATTAGACGCTCAATGAAATGTTACAGTAGAGACGTATTATCTCGTGTTACCAAAGTGTTTGTGGATGATCTGTAACTCACTACATTGTGAAGCGTAATGTAGGATTCGAATATTAAGAAAAAGTCATATTTCATTCCTGTGGTCATTTCTGAAAAATAAGCGTGAATGACTGATCGCTGACCCCGTTTAAAGCAGTTTTATGTTGCATATAAAAGCATATTTCGGGAATTGTTATTGCTTTTGTCATATTTTTCTAATTTCAGTGATATAAAGTCATATTTGGTTATATTTTGATATTTTTGTCTAAATTGAGGCGTCGTTTTTAACAAGGTATATGTTATTTCGGCGAGTTACAAACAAAGGATTAAAAATACTGCAGTAGATGTACTTTTCTTTCTTTTCCCGAAACAGAAAGGTAGCATTTTTAGTAGAAGACACCATTCTGAGAAAGAGATACGCCAACAGATAAAAAAAACACGCTAATACTTCATTTTTGGTTACTTTTTAGAAAATCAGAATGAGAACATCGTCTCAGGGCTATGATCCTGAATGAATGTATAACGTTTTAATTTACCTACTGTAACTCTGTCAGTTTGCATGATTAAATGTGTGTGCGGTATTACCGCCCATAACGTTTCGGCACGTTTAATTTTAATAATGCTCTAATACTTTCTACCTATCCCTCAAATGCTTAAGTCATATTTAACCTTTTTAGGTCATATTTAGCTACTTTTATGGCATATTTGCTTGAATATTTTGTACTTCTTTAGGTCATGAACTTCCCAACCTTAGTCATTAGTGGCTCTGCTGGAGGTTAGTAGAGCTAATATCGTGAACAACAAGGCTAGTTGTTTTCAAGGATGCACACTTCAGTCCAATCTTGCAAGGTTTAACTGGAGACCAAATAAGATGAAACATGGCATACAACGCGACCAGTTAGGGCTACATGTCGATGGCAGAAGCGGACGGCAATTAATAGCTCAAATGGTAGAACTCGGGCTTTCTAAGTCCAAGTTGGAGGGTGCGACCCCGGCTGAGTACCGTGGTTTTTATTTAAGGTGCTCAAATATGTAGGACAGTCACGTGCCAGAAAATTTATCAGCATTCAAAAGTACTCCAGGGAGTCAACATATCTGGTACCTTGACACCTCCGAAAACCATAAAACAATGTTATTATTATTATTATTATTATTATTATTGAACCCATGACCTTTGTGCCCTAAGAACATTATGCATAATGTAACAATTAAATTAAAAGTTGGATTCTTGATAGCATGGATTTGACACGTGACGAGGGGGTGATTACCTTCGGTCCCACGCTCTGGGGTACGTGACGTCAACCACACGTGTCGACGGCGGAAGAATCTCAAGTCATTTTTATGAACTATTTCAAAGCGTGTGTACATGGCGTGACCACGCCAAGTCAAAAAAAAATATAGTGCCTATCAAAGGAGGTCAATCATCTCACAAATCGAACCCGTAAAATTTTTAAATGTCCATGAACACTACCGCCAGAAATGTAACAAGCATGTAGTCACTTTCAAAACTCTTGAAATTGCAGTTTAGGTAAGTCAGAAAATTTATAGGAATTTTCTTGGCGGCAAAGGGAGAGATCCGAAGAGAGGGGGTAACTGCTATAAATATGAAGGGACGCCATGACGAAGCTTCCTTCTCCGGCATTTGTGATACAAAGCGGACGAAAAATTGTTGAGCTGCTCTGCGAAATCAAACCAACGAAAGTAGACTGAGTTCACTGCAGATTTTAGCCATTGCGGCTAAGTCTTGACTCCATGAGGAGATAGTTTTCTTGAGTGAAATAACTGTACCAGATAGGACGGTCAAAGTACTGAATAAATTCTAATGTGATTAAGTAATTCGTGTGCGGAAATAATTATAGTCCATCGTGTGCGTTCAAGCAATCAAGTGAAGGGTATTTTCTTTTTTTTAATGCTTTATTCCAGGAAACCTGAAGAAACATAATGAGATGTACAGCCATGAATGTAAAGATGGCTAAATAAAATGCCAGGGTCACAGGTGAGCCCTAAGACGAATACTGGCGTGACGACATGAGGTAGGTGGTTTTCCATCTTACTACCTCTTATATCCTGTCTCGTGATTTCTTAAAGTGTATTTGTAAATGGGGATATACGACGCAGTGGTCACCCTACTAAGTTTTGTAAATGTGAGAGTACGACTAAAAGAGTCATTTGTTTTATTTTCCACTTGGATAAAATTTTGAAGTTTTGCGAGGGCCGTATAATGTTGTAAAAAGTTATTGAATAGGGTTCGAAGTGATATCACGTCCAATGTAGATCGTCATCCGTGTGCGTGTACTGCCTATATTTTGTGATGTCAAATTAAGATGTTCATTCGACGTAAAATTCTTCTGTCTGCAATTTGACGTTAATAATAATAATAATCCATGGTCACTCATTTTCAATCGAGTGGAAGCGCGCTGTCGGATGAGAACCTAGGGTGATGAATTTGGTCACGGAGAGAAACGTTTTTATTTAATGCCCATTTTAAACTGTGTCTGACTGACAAATAAAAGATCTAGTAGAATGTTTCAGTCATTTCTCGTAAAAATCAAGTTATTAAATACGATATCATTTATGCGAAGTTATTCATGATTAATGCATTGTGCGATATTAGACGTTGGGATTTCTAGTGGGGATTTTATTCCAGTTCTTGGTCGATGATAATTGTGGAGCTGGGAAACAGAGGTTAGTTTTGTGAATCAGGTTGGACCTGTCATTGAAGCCGGGACACGGAAGCCCGAGGAATGTTTTATATGAGTTGAGATGAGATGTGCGAATCAGGTTAGAGTCCTGTCATTTGAAGCCGGGATATGATAGCCCGAGGAATATTTTATAATGTTGAGAATGGAAAGAAATTCATAGAAATCCATAGCGGTATAATTGGCGACGCGTATAATTAGTGTGGGCATCTTGAAGCATATCTGTGCATTTTGTTGGTTAGAATATCGTATTTGTTTAATCATGTCGGCAGAGTTTAAAGGGAGCATTTTGAGAAGTCAGTCGGGTAGAACGAACCGGGTGGTTTAGGTAACTGCCAAGCGAGCATGGGGTGAGAGACCTCAGCTATGATAGCGGGAAAGAAGTGGAGTTGAGATTGTACTGTAATTCTCGGCCAGGGGAAACGTTAAAATGCTGGATTTAGTTGAAATTCATAGCCGGTAATGATATAAGTATTGTGAAATACTGTAAATGGGGACGTAGTGAACATTTGAAATCACGAACTTTGAGTATAAGGAACAGAGTAACCCAATTTCAGGGTTGTCCAAAATATAGAGCGATGGTCGTGACGATCGGTTTGTCTGCGAGGGGTGTGCAAAATTCAGTGATGACGAGATATGACATCGTAATTATATGGCGAGTTGTTTGGTTTGTACGTAGATTATTATGATATCCAAGTGTTAATAACGGTTAGGACTAGATTAGATTTTTAAGCATGATATCACGAGATAGGATATATGTAGCTGGACATGAATTATGTAAAATTCTTTTCCAGCCAGATAAACATCGCAATATTGAACTCACATCACAGCTGCGTAGGAATTTGTGAAGAAACCAGAGTCCGCGGAGATAAAACTTACTGATCTTTAACATTTCATTAAATCATTTAAATTTATTTAATTATTAAATTCAGTGAAACCGCATTTTGAAATAACTTTAATCAAGCGAATAACTTGGAGATGCATTCTGGAAATTTTAGTTTGTTTTCTGGGGAATATTAACATGTAAAGTAACGATTAAGGGGACATATCCGAAGGAAATGGATTTTTCTGCCACTAAGTTTGTGAGCATTGCTATTGTTGTAATTATTGAACTTTGATTGATTGAGCAGTGAATGTGCTGGGGATAGTAAAGTGGAACTTTGGTCATAAACCGATGTAACTTAATTGTGTTTAGCCTTCAGCCTAGAAACTTGGATGGTCAGGGGGTCATCAACCTCAGTGACTTAGATTAGGGCCATATGCCATCGTAGCATCATTTCCTTGCGGTCATCATCCACAATGACTTTAAAGTAACTTAAAAGATTAGATGTCGGTCCATGACATAGACGCAGGTCACATCGATTCAATTAAGGGTCCATGCCGTAGAACCACTGTGTGGCACACACCGATTGGACGGCCTTATTTATACTCAGAGTCCAGAGTTCGTGTTACGAGGGCTGGACCATAACGAATCACTATGATGGTACATGTGGTCTCACATGGAAGCCGAATTTAAGGATTTCCAGACTTTCCTTTCTTAAATGATTAATAATTGAGACAATGGTTTCTAGTAAGAATGCCCATCAGGCGATTACGTTAAAGTCTCACACCAGTGTTCTGACATTTATGTAAAATGATTGTGGTGTCCAGTGGACACAATCGACTTCTATGATACCATTGACATGCTTCAGAATTTTCCTGAATAAATAGGAATCTTTTAAACAGACCTTTCATTCCGGTAGATAGATTAGAATTAATGAACCCTACCTTTACCTCAGCAAGTGACGAAGAACCCGAAACGACCCAAGAGACAGATCTCATGAACTTTGCTGATAGGTAAGGAAGGTAGGTATCCCTCAATATGGACTTAAAGGGTTCATTATTATTATTATTATTATTATTATTATTATTATTATTATTATTATTATTATTATTATTATTATTATTATTATTATCCCCTGCGACCCGTGTGACCTTGCCTCGGTGGGGAGGCTTGCGTGTCCAAATGATCCAGATAGCCAAGCCACAGGTGCAACCATATCGAATGGGTAACTGTTGAGAGACCAGACTAACGAACGGTTCATCGAAAGAGGGGTAGCAGCCTTTCGGGAGTTGCAAGGGCGGCAGTCTAGATGATTGACTGATATGGCCTTGTAATAATACTCAACGTGGCTTAGCTGTGTGTTTACTGCTACACGGCTGAATGCAACGGGAAACTACAGCCGTAACTAACTCCTAAGGACATGCAGCTCTCTCTGTATGAATGATGTACTGATGATGGTTTCCTCACGGGTAAAATATTCCGGAGGTAAACTAGTCCCCCATTCGGATCAACAGGAAGATGGATACTGACACTTTGCGAGTCGGGCCGTGGAATGTTAGAAGTTTGAATCGTTGTGGTAGGTTAGAGAATCTGAAAAGGGAGATGGATAAATTAAAGTTAAATGTAGTTGGTATAAGTGAAGTATGTTGGCAGGAAGAACAGGATTTTTGGTCAGGCGACTACTGAATTATCAACACCAAACCGAACATGGGAAATGCAGGAGTTGGTTTAATAATGAATAAGAAAACAGGGCAGCGGGTAAGCTACTGCGACCAGCATAGTGAAAGAATTATTGTCGTAAAGATAGACACCAAACCAATGTCCACCACAGTAGTGCAGGTCTATATGCCTACTAGTTCAGCGGATGAGGAAATCGAAAGAATATATGAAGAGATAGAAGATTTAATACATTACCGGTATGTACAGTGAAAGGTGACAAGACTCTAAATGTGATGGGAGACTGGAATGCAGTGTTGGGTCAAGGAAGAGAAAGTAATACAGTAGGAGAATTCGGATTGGTACAAAGGAATGAAAGAGGAAGACGGCTGGTTGAATTCTGCACTGATCGTAATTTAGTCCTTACCAATACTTGGTTCAAACATCACAAACGACGGCAACGTGGACGAGACCTGGAGACACTGGAAGGTATCAAATAGACTTTATTATGGTCAGGCAGAGATTCAGAAACCAGGTGTTGGATTGCAAAACTTTCCCAGACGTGGACTCTGACCACAACTTGTTGGTCATGAAATGCCAACTGAAGGTGAAGAAATTGAAGAAAGGAAAGAATGCAAGGAGATGGGATCTAGACAATTTGAAAGAAAAGAGTGCGAGGGACTGTTTCAAGGAACATGTTGCACAAGGACTAAATTAAAAGGTTGAAGGAAGCACAATAGAGGAAGTGTGGATAGTCATGAAAAATGAAGTCAGTAGGGCTGCTGAAGAAATGTTAGAAAGGAAGAAAAGATCAACCAAGAATCAATGGATAAGTCAGGAGATTCTAGACCTGATTGATGGACGAGGAAAATACAAGAATGCTAGGAATGAAGAGGGCAGAAAAGAATACAGGCGATTAAAGAATCAAGTGGATAGAAAGTGCAAGGTAGCTAAGAAAGAATGGCTGAAGGAGAAGTTCAAAGACGTCGGAAGTTGTGTGGTCCTAGGAAAGGTAGATGCTGCATACAGGAAAATCAAGGAAACCTTTTGGAGAAAGGAAATTTAGGTATATGAATATTAAGAGCTCCGATGGAAAGCCACTTGTAGGGAAAGAAGACAAAGCAGAAAGATGGCAGGAACATATCGAACAGTTGTATTAAGGTAAAGATGAAGATGACTTGGTTCTGGAACAAGAAGAGGTTGTTGATGCTGATGAAACAGGAGAACCAAATTTTTTTTTTGCTAGGGGCTTTACGTCGCACCGACACAGATAGGTCTTATGGCGACGATGGGATAGGAAAGGCCTAGGAGTTGGAAGGAAGCGGCTGTGGCCTTAATGAAGGTACAGCCCCAGCATTTGCCTGGTGTGAAAATGGGAAACCACGGAAAACCATCTTCAGGGCTGCCGATAGTGGGATTCGAACCTACTATCTCCCGGATGCAAGCTCACAGCCGCGCGCCTCTGCGGAGAGAACCAATTTTGAGGTCAGAGTTTGACAGAGCTGTTAGAGACCTGAATAGAAACAAGGCACCTGGAATTGACGACATTTCTGTGAATTACTGACTGCCTTAGGAGAAACCAGCATGGCATGTTTGTTCCATTTAGTGTGCAAGACCCATGAGACACGAGAAGTACCATCCGATTTTCGGCAGAATGTTGTTATACCTATTCCCAAGAAATTGGGTGCTGACAAGTGTGAAAACTATCGCACCATTAGTTTAGTATTTCATGACTGCAAAATTTTAACACGTATTAATAACAGAAGAATGGAAAGACAAGTTGAAGCTGAATTGGAAGAAGATCAATTTGGCTTCAGAAGAAATGTAGGAACACGTGAAGCAATCCTGACTTTACGTCTGATCTTAGAGGATCGACTTAAGAAGCACAAGCCCACGTACATGGCATTCGTAGATCTAGAAAAGGCATTCAATAATGTTCATTGGGCCAAGCCATTTAAGATTCTGAAGGTGATTGGGATCAGATGCCGAGAACGAAGAATTATCTACAATCTGTATACAAATCAGTCTGCAGTGATAAGAATCGAGGGCTTTGAAAAAGAAGCAGCAATCCAGAAAGGAGTGAGGCAAGGCTGCAGTGTGTCTCCCCTCCTTTTCAATGTTTAAAGAGAACAGACAGTAAAGAAAATCAAAGAGGAATTTGGAGATGGAATCACAATCCAAGGAGAGGAAATCAAAACCTTGAGATTTGCCGATTTTTTTAAATTTCGTGTGGCTATTTCTAGCCGAGTGCAGCCCTTGTAAGGCAGACCCTCCGATGAGGGTGGGCGGCATCTGCCATGTGTAGGTAACTGCGTGTTATTGTGGTGGAGGATAGTGTTATGTGTGGTTGTGAGTTGCAGGGATGTTGGGGACAGTACAAACACCCAGCCCCCGGGCCATTGGAATTAACCAATGAAGGTTAAAATCCCCGACCCGGCCGGGACTCGAACCCGGGACCCTCTGAACCGAAGGCCAGTACGCTGACCGTTCAGCCAACGAGTCGGACATTTGCCGATTATATTGTTATTTTATCTGAGAGTGCAGAAGATCTCGAGAAGCTGTTGAATGATATGGACGAAGTCTTGGTTAAGGAGTACAAGATGAAAATAAATAAGTCCAAAACAAAAGTAATAGAGTGCAGTCGAACGAAGGCAAGCGACGCAGGAAATATTGGCTTGCTTGTCGTTTTAAGGGGCCTAACATCCAGGTCATCGGTTCGGAAATATTACATTAGGAAATGAAGTCTTAAGAGCAGTAGATGAATACGATGGCAGAAGTAAGGAGGATATAAAATGCAGACTAGCACATGCAAGGAAGAGCTTTCTTAAGAAAAGAAATTTACGCACTTTAAACATTGATATAGGAATTAGAAATATGTTTCTGAAGACTTTCATCTGGAGCGTATCATTTTATGGAAGTGAAGCATGAATGATAACTAGCTCAGAAAGAAAGAGGATAGACGCTTTAGAAATGTGGTGTTGCAGAAGAATGCTGAAGGTGAGTTGGATAGATAGAATCACGAATGAAGAGATACTGAATCGAATTGGTGAGAGGAGATCGATTGGCCAAATTTGACGAGAAGAAGAGATAGAATGATAGGACACATCTTCAGACACCCAGAACTTGTTCAGATGGTTTCTGAAGGAAGTATAGGCGGTAATGACAGTAGGGTAGACCAAGGTATGAATATGACAAGCAGATTAGAGCAGATGTAGGATGCAATATTTATGTAGAAATGAAAAGGTTAACAGAGGATAGGGTGGCATGGTGAGCTGCATCAAACCAGTCTATGGTCTGATGACTCAAAAAAGAACATTATTATTATTATTATTATTATTATTATTATTATTATTATTATTATTATTATTATTATTAGGCAAGAATCACCTACAATCACTCTGGAAGCTTGTCTTGGTTCCTCAGTCTAACCACTGTTCCGTCTGTTTTTTTTAATAGAAGCCCCTGAAGTTGTTTTCTTTAATGCTCGATCTGAGATGTTTTCCCGCTTTAGGAAGTCCTTTCCGACGCCGTGGAACCGCCAATCCTAAACTGGAGATCTATTTCCGGTATTACTAAAGATGCATTGCTAATCGCTTTTCCATTCGGAACAGATGCTTGCAGAATTCAGTATTTGTTTCCTTATTCACCGCATCACTCGTTCGTCTTATTGATATAATAATATTATATATTATTATTATTACTATTATTATTATTTTAAAGGAAAATTAACACAAATATCAGCCTGCTCGTTTGCAGTAACAAGAACAATTTTCATCACTGGTCTTTATTTCTCGTATAGTGAGATACATTTCTGTGAGAACTATTTTGATTATAATGTTCTAGTAAATTTATTTTACCTTACTAGGGGAACAATACAGGTTACGTTGCATCTAAAGACGTTAGTTAGCCAAAATATGTTATCATAACGATGAAGATTAAAGATTTTACTAATTTATTTCTGATAGTGGAGAGGGTGATGCCTCAGGAATTCATGATAATACTCAGAGCAACGTTGACATTTATAATTCCCTTTAAGGAAAAAAAAATTAAAAGTGGCAGTTCTAGAAATTCGGTCAATAATTCTCCTCCTCGGCCATAACACATACAACGCATAAACGACTTCAGTTCAACACTGTAATGTAAGATGAAGCTCAAGTATTGTTGGCTGCAAAACGCCATTTAAACATTTCTAGCTTGTATAAATTAAACTGTAAATAAATTTCTCTTATATTAGCCTGTGTTAATATGCCAAAAGGCCTGAATGTAGAATTGCTTGGGCGGTTGAAATTCCTTGTAGACAGGGTTACCCGCAAGTTCCTAAAAGGAAAGTATACAAAATTTTGTTTAGATTGGTGGAGGTATGGATTTGTATAAGAAACAGACAGACAGACAGACAGACAGACAGACAGACAGACAGACAGACAGACAGACAGACAGACAGACAGACAGACAGACAGACAGACAGACAGACAGACAGACAGACAGACAGACAGACAGACAGACAGACAGACAGACAGACAGACAGACAGACAGACAGACAGACAGACATCTGCTTTATATAATATATATAGATACATTTCAAACGTGCATATTGTGTGTTCTATTTGACCAGATATCAGAGTATTCTAAACTATATGGGGTGACTTATCGACGAGTTATAATTAATTTTTTAGCGTAGGCCTAAACACCGGATATGTCAGCAGAGAGATTATGAATGCCGACATCGTAGGACATCTTACGATGTTGAGTACCGAATGGAGCTTTTTCTGCCTTTTGCAGGACTTATTAGCTCAGAAGGTAGAAGCACAACCCTCTGACTCAAGGCTGGGGGGATGGGGCTGGGGTTTAGATCCCGGCTCAGTCCGGTGGTAGTTGTTGGTGCTCAGATACTTCAGCTTCGTGTCGGTATACTTACCGTCATGGAAAATAACTTCTGTGGGTCATAATTTCGACACCTCGTTGTCTTAGTGAACCGTGTAAGTTGTAGCGGAGAGGTCAACACTCTTCCACTGATCCTCAGAGCGAGTTACAAAAGACTGGTGTAATGTAATTAGTAGAGTTCGGAAGCTTATGACCTAATGAAGTACAAAATATGCAAGCAAATATGCCCTAAAAACTAGCTAAATGTGACCTAAAATGGTAAAATATGGAATTTTGTGATAGGTAGCAAATATGAGAGTATTATTAACATTAAACGCATTAAGTACTAAAAGTGATTAGTGATAATATGCAATTACATTAAATCGCTTTACTGATTTTTACCTTAACTTCAGACGCTTAACCAAAGGTAATTGTTCCGTCACTAGGCCTACTGAAAATTTCTTCACCGAACTCTTTCACATAATTTCTTAATTTTTCATCTTCTCTGAGCTATAACTGGACCCGTCAAGGATGAACTGGGCAAGAGAAAACATGGAATTTCCTTGTTCGCTAATTGCTTCTAAGGTAAATATATCTACAGAACCCGAGTGAGTTGGCCGTGCGGTTAGGGGTGCGCAGCTGTGAGCTTGTATTCGGTAGACAGTGAATTCGAATCCCACTGTAGGCAGCCCTGAATATAGTTTTCCATGGTTTCCCATTTTCACACCAGGCAAATTCTTGGGCTGTGTCTTAATGAAGGCCACGGCCGCTTCTTGTCCACTCCTAGCTCTTTCCTATCACATCGTCGCCATAAGGCCTATCTGTGTTGGTGCGACTTAGAGCCAATTGTAAAAATATTTATCTACTTAAGTGACCAGGAGACGGAGGGAACTGTGCCGGCCGATAACCCTATACATCTTCGAACTTCTACGTTGTCTCGAGTCTTCGAACACTGGAAGAAACAACGTGTCTAATCCTGGAATAAAGTCTACTAGAAACACTAACTGGCAAATTATAGACCTGTTATTGAGTTGGACAATGAGGTGGTTCTGGTGATTAATGTTTTAAGAGAAAGTACAACTAAACAGAAGGAACAAATGCAAGAGGTCTGACACTTCGGAAAATGAAGGTATTGGCCAAAGAAAGAAAGACACAAAGGATGTCTTTCTCGTAATCAGGTCTTCTAAACCAGCTTTCTGTCTATTACGGGAAAAGAAAGAAGAAGTATGTTTACTGCAGTATTTGGAATCCTGTGTTCGAAATTCGACGTAGATAAAATGTAAGTTACCTTGTTAAAAACGACGCCTCTATTTAAGCAAAAATGCTCCAAGTATAACCAAATATGACCTTATATAGAATACTTAAAATGAGCAAAATATGACTGAAACAATGAATACGGCCAAAACATGCATTTATAAGCAACATAAAATTGCTTTAAACGGGGCCAGATTCCCATCATTTACACTTATTTGTCAGATTTCTGGAAAATGAAATGGCGTATGGGTTTTAGTGCCGGGAGTGTCCGAGGACAAGTTCGGCTCGCCAGATGCAGGTCTTTTGAATTGACTCCCGAAGGCGACCTGCGCATCGTGATAAGAATGAAATGATGATGAAGACGACACATACACCCAGCCCCCGTGTCAGCGAAATTAACCAATTATGGTTAAAATTCCCGACCCGGCCGGGAATCGAACCCGGGACTCCTGTGGCCAAAGGCCAGCGCGCTAACCATTTAGCCATGGAGCCGGACAGATTTATGGTAAAATAAGCTCAGGAAAGAAATATGACTTTTCCTTAACATCTGAAGCTTAGTAATTAGTTGTCTTGTTTGTTCAAGTTGCTCTTTTTCCATGTTGCTCGTAACAATGTGGCGGAATGTGCCTGACGCAAACCGAGACTGTGGGGTAACTGCAAGCGATTCCATTACCAGAGCGTAATCGGAGGTGATAAATTAATGGGATTAACTTTACACTTACAAGCTTGCGTCTTGGAGCAAGAAAATAGCATTTTATCTCATTAGCAAAGCGCTACTAAAATGGCCAATAGCCAGGGACAAATCACTATACTTTATCGTCAGTCAACGTTCATTGCGGTAATTTCCTTAAGACGACAGTAACGAAGAAGACGCCTAATTAAATCTCACACGATGCCAGACATTCTAATTGACACCACCATTTCACGCTAGCAAGGGTACTGCTACAGAAAGTTTAATCCGTAGAGTTGGATGAATTAGAAGAAATCTTGTACGTATTAATATGTTTATTCATATCTGGAATGGAAATCTAGTGTTCCACAATAGCTGACCGATTAATAAATATGCACATAATTCGATTAATAGGTATAATTTATTTTCAATGCATTATGTTTAACAGCCCACGATCGCTGTGGTAGTGATTATTATTTTAAGGAACAAAGTAATTGTAAGATGTCAATTACCTGTGTCGGCCGATAACCCTATAAGCCTTCGAACTTCCACGTTGTCTCGAGTCTTCGAACAGTGGAAGAAACAACGTGTCACGTGTCTAATCCTGGTATAAAATCTACTAGGAAAACTAATTGGCAAATAATAGGCCTATTATTCAATTGGACAATGAGGTGGTTCTGATGATTATTGTTTTAAGAGAAATTACAACTTAGCAACCATCCTCTATCAACACTAATCAGAAGGAACAAATGCAAGAGGCCCGACACTTCGAAAAATGAAGGTATTGGCCAAAGAAAGAAAAGGGTCGCAAAGGGCGTGAAAATGAAAGATTCTCCAGGTCTCCCAAACCTAATACTGGCATGGTCGGAAAAGAACAAGAGATGACCAAGGGAGGTCGGATAGGATAGATGAAAGTGAAGAGCCTGGCACAAGTAAATGGAAGCAATGCCACGACTCAGCTAAGGCCCGTGGTCACCAATCCACGCTCCTAAGTTAATAGACCTTGGTGCCCCTTTCAGTCGCCTCTTACGACAGGTAGGCTATACCGTGGATGCTGTTCTACCGCCTCTATCCACAGGGGGTTTGGACAAAAAGGGTATCATTTACGATTCGTATGTCCTTACTGGGTCCGTTCGCGCTGTCAGGAGCTTATTTGGAAACTCGTCCTGATCAGAAAATAGTTACGTTGCGGCAACCAGCGACGGCTGGATAACAGGTCGGGTTGTTTTCAGAAAGCAGTTGATAAAAGCAAAGCAAAGCAAAGTCATGAAGGTCCTTGGTGGGGTGGAAGGTAAAGGCTTCCACTATCCGTACCCTCGGCATTTGACGGGGTAGAATGGTTAAAGCTCTACGCCCGGCCGTTTTTGCCCCCAGGAATTAACCTCGTATTCGTTTTTTGTGTAGGCTGACTGAACCTCAGGGCCATGTGCACCCCCGGAAGTGGAAATCTCGTTTCTTAAATTTTACGACTTCCTGACGAGGATTCGAACCCACGTCCTTCCGGGTAAACTGAACACGCCCTTACCGCCTCCGCCAGGCAGCCCCAGAAAGCAGTTGATAGTAGGAGAAAAGTGCAAGACAAGTTTCAGTACTATTTTCTGAATTAACTGTTAAGACTCTGTGAGGGCTCACACAGCCTATGATTATTTGTAGACAATTCAAGAAGTGTTTCATTACAATCGCAGAGTTTTAAGCAACACGATGTGACCAGACAGTTACAAATTAAACTCCAGTGATTATTGCCTTTAGGGAACAATAAAATATTAAGTTTACTAGACAAATCCATGCGCATTGGGCGAACTGAAAGGTAACATTCATTAACGGATCCATTTAATTACACAAAGATAATGAAGACAAATGATGGATCATTTCATAAACAGGTGTTAGACGAAGGTAGAAGCATCTCCACGTGTGGCATTGGGTGTTTACGCAACTTTTTATGTGCATTAGAGTTTTTTTAGGCCCGCCTCTGTGGTGCAGTGGTTAGTGTGATTAGCTGCCACCCCCGGAGACCCGGGTTCGATTCCCGGCTCTGCCACGAAATTTGAAAAGTGGTACGAGAGCTGGAATGGGGTCCACTCAACCTCGGGAGGTCAACTGAGTAGAGTTGGGTTCGATTCTCACCTCAGCCCTCCTGGAAGTGGTTTTCCGTGGTTTCCTACTTCTCCTCCAGATAAATGCCGAGATGGTACTTGACTTAAGGCCACGGCCGCTTCCTTTCCACTTCCTTGTCTATCCCTTCCAATCTTCCCATCCCCCCGCAAGGCCCCTGTTCAGCATAGCAGGTGAGGCCGCCTGAGCGAGGTACTGGTCATTCTCCCCAGTTGTATCCCCGACCCAGAGTCTGAAACTCCAGGACACTGCCCTTGAGGTGGTAGAGGTGGGATCCTTCGCTGAGTCCGGGAAAAAACCGACCCTGGAAGGTAAACAGATAAAGAATAGTTTTTTAGACTGTCACTGAAGTGTTGGTACCACCGCCTCTAGTTCACTGCATATGGCCTTGAGCGAAGCCATATCGTCGGTGAAAAAAACCCTCGTATGTCACAATGCTCTTCCTATCCATTATATTCCTAAAGACAGGCCACGCGTCCCAGCCACATAGGCATATGCACTCCACCAGAACAGTGTTCGTTGGGTTCATTTTCCTGTGCAGAAGTGTAAAGGAAAATGAACTTTAAATACAATGTACCGTAGGAGTGAGTAAATTCGTCGCTGTAACATACATTCCTACAGTACGATACGGTAATGTTCATTTTTCTTTACACACAAACAAATACTGTATGTTGGTACCAATGAGCACTAAAAAACATGCATTTTTTAATGTTGAAGATTTCAACTCCGTAACCTTACGGTTTCTTGCATCACTATCAAGTGGAAATTGTTGGTCGTAACTGGAATGTGTACTGCTGAAAATTAGCTTTAAATTCCAATTCTTAATAAAATAAAAATGTCCGAGTGCAAATAGTAAACACGTTGGCTTCGAGCCTGTGCGTTCAGGCAAAACGAGGAAGAATTGAAGTTGTTTTGAAATTTCAACCAGTTTGCGGATGTGGAATATTTGGCATTCACTACGTTCGAGTTTGTAAATTCCAGGTAAGTGATGGAAGACTGTGTATCGAGTTTTATTTCCAGGTTGAATTATTCTGCTGATGATGCTTGTTGTTTAAAGGGGCTTAACATCTACGTCATCGGCCCGGTTGAATTATGGTGAGTTACCTTCTTTATTTTAAATACTGTCTTGTACTGTACTATGGTTTCTAACTTTCTTTCTTAATCTGTTTACCCTCCAGGGTTGGCTTTTCCCTAGGACTCAGCGAGGGATCCCACCTCTACCGCCTGAAGGGCAGTGTCCTGGAGCGTGAGACATTGGGTTGGGGATACAACTGGGGAGGATGACCAGTACCTCGCCCAGGTGGCCTCACCTGCTATGCTGAACACGAGCCTTGGCGGGGGATGAGATGATTGGAAGGGATGGACATTGAAGAGGGAAGAAAGCGGCCGTGGCCTTAAGTTAGGTACCATCCCGGCATTCGGCTGGAGGAGAAGTGGGAAACCACGGAAAACCACTTCCAGGATGGCTGAGATGGGAATCGAACCCACCTCTACTCAGTTGACCTCCCGAGGATGAGTGGACCCCGTTACAGCCCTCGTACCACTTTTCAAATTTCGTGGCAGAGCCGGGAATTGAACCCGGGCCTCCGGGGATGGCAGCTAATCACACTAACCACTACACCACAGAGGCGGACGTCCAACTGACTGCGGTGAGAAAGTGGTAGGATGAGTTCTGGGATTAAGGTAATTACGGGGGTTAGACAATGCTGTAATCTTTCCCCTTTGTTGTTCGTAGTATAGATGGATCGTTTACTGTAACGCATCAAATGGCAGGGAATGATTCAGCTGGGCGCAAATATAGCAAATAGTATGGCCTATGCTGACGACTAGGTTCAAATGACAGACTGTGCTTAATAGACTGCGATGTAATATCTTGGAGCTTGAAAGGACGTGTAATAAGTATGGTATGGAAAGCATAATTTTAAAGACGAAAATGATATTAGTAGGCTGGGAACATAAGAGGATTGATAGATCGAAAATACTAAACTGGAACAGGGGGATCATTTCAGGTATTCTCACTCCTTGTGGGTGGGACCGGTAGAATAACACCCACGGTATACTCTGCCTGTCGTAAGAGGCGACTAAAAGGGGCCCCATGGGCTCTTAACTTGGCGACCACGTTGCCCTAAGCTGAGTCCTACAATTGCTTCCACTTACTTGTGCCAGGCTCTTCACTTTCATCTATCCTATGCGACCTCCCTTGGTCAACTCTTGTTCTTTTCCGACCCCGGCAGTATTAGAGCACTCGAGGCGTAGGGTTCTTTCATTTTCACGCCCTTCGTGGCCCTTCTCAGCGACCTCTACTTACAGATTTGTGTTCTGCCTGTTTGGCTGCAGATAGCGGGTATAGACATACTTTCGACCACTTTCATTAAACTGGAATTGCGTGGAGTTATCCACAGAACAGCGGCAGAGATTGATGTTAATAGACTGGAGACTAGACCCAACACTGACGCCGCTCTAAATAGATAGTACAACATACGGTCAATAGAGAGCAGCTGCTGTCATCGTTAGTTATTGCTGCCTGATAATGGCGAGCACGCCTCCCCGTAATGTTGTGTATCGTACCTAATATGAACTTATTACCTAGCGTACCAAACATGCTGACGTTCGTGAACGTACTAAATGTACCCTTCGATTTGATAATTCTAACTAGACAGACATCTACAAATTATATCTCTGAAAGGGTTTTTGTACTTGAAATATAAAGGCAAAGTAGTTTAATTCATGGACTCTACTATCTACAATATTACCAAAGAACAGAAGAATTTAATTCTCAGCCTTAGGAACGGGTAAAGTCGAATATTTTTTTTAGAATCGAAAACAATGCATTCGAGAACATATGAATGGATATCAGATTTGTATACAAATGCATGATTTTGTTTGCCGGTATGAAGACCTCCGAAACCGACAGGAAAGTGCGTTTGAAGGAGAAATTGGACGAATTATTAAGGTTAATAGTGCATATATTTACACATATTTGGAATTAGTGTATACATTTTAAATTTCGGATTTACTGTAACTTGGAGAGACATGTGGCAGGGAAGACCAAAAACATCGTAAAGATGGACATTGCAGATCGTGGAAGGACACTGGAGGACGTCATTAACAACAGAAGGTATCTCACTAAGACAGAATGGAAGAGGCTCGCCAACAGTACCCGGGAAACTGGAACTGTAAAATGATGATGACTGTACATGTTTTCGGCTTTTATTAAGCATATTTCAACATGTTTTACAAGCAGTCTTCAGCAAAATGTAAAGTAATTAATGCTGTGAACCCTTTCGTCAATGAAAGGGTTCAAAGGGAAGTGGCATTTATCACGACTAGGGCCCGGATTTTTTAAAAATGCATATGCGCATATGCAAATGCATATTTTGAACGTTAGTGCATATTTTGAGCGTTATTGCATACAAAGACATATTTTTCTCTTATGTGTGATCGATTATCTAATATTTCTGAACGAAATGAAAAATCTAATGAACTCTGTATGCTGTACATCCCTTGGCAACATAAGAACCCTTCCCTGATCAAGGAAAAAGCTTTCTGTGTATCAATACAAGCAGGTAGACGGATAATGACGCTTTTCAAAATAGCTATTTCCTTCTTTCTGACATTCCTCCTTCCTTCTCCTTACAGTAGCCTCCCAAGATTTGCTTAAACAAGTGCGTTCATCTGTTAACTTGCTCTTCGTCTACTGCAGTGTTTCACCAGATTAAAATGAAAAAATGCCTAAACATTTTGCCAGAAGAATGTTACGAGCAGTCAGTCCCAGTGTTCAGGTATTACCCACTTACATCCGTCGACGTAGAACGATCATTTTCAGCCTATCAATTAATTCTGGCCGACAACAGAAACTTATTGACGCCTGAAAACTTTGAAAAACTGTTGAAACTTACTCACATGCATCATTTTGCAAGGAATGAAACATATTTTATCAATTTAACACCGAGTTAAAATTAAATAATGCGTCTGGTAAGCGTGTTTTGTTTTATTTTTAGTGCATATTTTCATGCATATTTATAACATTTTTAGTGCATATGAGCATGCATATTTTCGGAGATTTTAGTGCATATGAATCCGGGCCCTAATCACGACACACTTCCAAATCATATCAGCTAGAATCAATCAAGTAGCTAGAAACACGTGGATTGCGTCTTGGTGATTCGCTAGACATTATGGAGAACATGAAGCGTGAAATGGAAGATGTCCCAGGAAACCTCGGACCCCGTCTGCAATCAAAATATTGTGATGTCCTAAACGAAATCCGGGCTACGACATCGTGATAGACTGATAGCTATAAACAGATATTTGGCTGGTCCTGATAATGTGGATCTGCCAGAATTATGACACACACACTTGCTCCCGAATTCAAGTACAGTCCTGTCACATCCGTAGATGAAAAGAGATAAATGAAATGGCGTATGGCTTTTAATGCCTGATGTGTCCGAAGACTTAGGCTCGCCAGGTGCAGATCTTTTTGATTTGACGCCCGTAGCGACCTGCGCGTCGTGCTGAGGATGAAATGATTATGAAGACGACATATACATCCAGTCCCCGTGCCAGGGGAATTAACCAATTATGGTTAAAATTCCCGACCCTGCCGGAAATCGAACCCGGGACCCCTGTTGCCAAAGGCCAGCACGCTAACCATTTTGCCATGGAGCCGGACATGAAAAGAGATGATTCTCCGCGTTGAAGCTAGTATTAACAGAAAAGTGCCACAAATTTAAACCAGAAAACTTGGAGAAGATTGTTGTAGTGTACTGCAAAGAAAATTATGGGCAGGAAAAACAGGGAGAGCAGTGTAAAATGATAGAGAAATGTGTGTTTTAATGTGTCTCTTCAGATTTGTGTATTTTTTTCACGGGTGTCTTACAACCTTACTAATTGATTTATCATGTGCATTAATGAACATACTGTGTCTTATATAGGAGAATTATGCATATTGTTTTAACAGTGAACACTAACAGACTGGTACATCTCACAAAGTATGCACAGATTGTTTGTACTAGTGGAAAAACAGGAGTGATTTTTTGTTTTTTATTCAGTTCATTTTTGATTATCATGATTTTATGTATTGGTGCGGGTGTCTAGTAAAGGAAAGTGCTTAGTGCAAGTGTTTAATAGTACGAAAATAAGTGCATACTTAAATGCATATTTCACCAGTTTTTGCATCATAGTTGCATGCTTACTACGGTGATTTGTATAGCATATAAATCCGATGTGTATATATGACAGCCGACCAGCACGGCTGGGGTATTCATGGTACTTCTCCACTTTCCCTTCTCATTTCACCATTCTTCTTCTACAATTCTGTTCAATTTCAGGTTACTTCTTTTTATACTGGGTTCGATCAAGCCTATCCATCTAGTCTCTCTTCCTCTCTTTCCCACCAAGTCTCCATCATCTCTTTTGGCATCCTTCCCTCCTTTATTCTTTACATGTCCAAACCATTTTAGTCTATTTTTCTCAGTTCTATCATTCAAATTTTCTTCTCCATTTTCCTATTTGACATCTTCGTATTTCACTACATATTTCCTTGTATTTGCTACCATACTTTTTAAGAATTTCACTGACCTGAATTTTTCTCTCCTCTCTTCTTTTCATTGTCCAGGTGTCTTGTGCACATGCCAATGTGAGTATATAGCACATCTGGGTACAATTCCTACATTTTCTTTCTACCTCCTCCTACCAAACTGGATTCCTTTAATTCTGATAGAATGCTTTCAGCTGATGCACCCATTTTGTTAATATATCCAGCCTTGAATTTTTCATTATTTGGCTTCCTAGGTATTTGAAACTGTCCACAATTTTATGGTTCTGACAGCCAATATTTGTAATTCCTCTCCCTACTCTATTACCTCTTGTTATCACCATCATCTTCAACTTCTCCACACAGAATTTTTCATAACGGGTTCATTCAGTATGCCCATTTGTTCTTGTAATTTTAACTCGAGAACTGAAAAAAAAAAAAAAAAAAAAACACATCCGAAGAAAAGCAGGTTGATTTGTTCTGGGTGATTTCCGACAAAAGAGTAGCGTTACAAAAATGTTGCACAGTTTGGGCTGGGAAGACTCGGGAGAAAAGAGACGAGCTGCTCGACTGTGTTTCCCAAAGGGAGATGTTAAATAATTTTCTAAATTCTTCGCAATTATTTAAGAAAAGACTAGGTAAAATCAGATAGGGAATCTGCCATCTGGGTGACTGTCCTAAATGTGGATCAGTTGTGGTTGATGAAATCTACTTCGTAAGCGACGGTTCTCCACAGCACAATACCTTTATCTCTGTTTCACTAAATGCTTTCTTTTACTTCTTTACAATGCCATCCGTTACCATTAGAAATAATAGTGGTTACATCACACTTCCTTGTTTAAAATTATTGGAGGAATGGCCCATTGCTTGAGAGAGTAGAGATTTTTGCTGGTACCTATAATAATAACTTTAATTTTATTTGGGTTTATTATTTTTTTCTCTTAGGATGGTAGCATAATAAGTAAGATTAAATCAGGGTGCAGCGAAGCTCATGTAGTGAACCCGGAGTTGCGATCAACGGTATTCTATAAGAAATAAGTCAGCTCCCAGACTAAACTATCTTTACACCGGCCTGTTTTCAGACCAACTTTGCTGTACGGGAGCGAAGGCTGGGTAGATTAAGGATATATTATTCATAAGTTGGAACTAACAGACGTGAAAGTAGTGATACAAGTTCGCTGGTACAAAAAGGCGGAACAATGGCAAGAGGGCACTCGGAATGAGGAGATAAGGACTAAGTTAGTAATGAACTCGACGGATGGAACCGTGCGAGTAAACCGGTTTCGGTGGTAGGGTCACGGGAGGCGAATCCTATCACCTCATAATCCTATGAGTGGGATGTAAATGTTCTAATGTAAATCAGAGATGGCCCTTTACTTACAAAAAGGATGAGAGTTCTCAAAGAGCGATTCAGGTGAAAAATAAAAACAACGATGAAAGGTAAACTGTGCAATGCGCCAGTATGGAGATCACACTATTCCATACATAAACTGTGATTACATTTACATTCGATATTTGACGGATAGATAAACAACAGCCCGGCAGAACACACCAGGGACTCGAGTAACAAATGACCATTGCTGGGATTAATGGAGCATTACAGGACAGGGTAATGATTTTGATGCAATTAAGGCAGACAAGAACCAGCTTGGTTATCTTATGCGAATGGTAACCGAAAAAGATATAATGCAAAGCATTTCATCTGTTTGACAGGAAGTGATAGAGATCAATTCATTCGCTTTTGACAACTAGCGCTGAGACATTTTGATTTCACTAAGCAACAGAATTTGAGGCAGATGAAAGTATGACACACTAAATATACCTCCAACGTTACAGGCCAGCAGACGTTCTTTTTGTAAAATAGAATCGAACTAAAATGTCTTGGAACCAGAAAATAAGATCTGCGAATTAAATTGATAAGTTAACAGTCGATATCTTCCAGACAGTTGCATCAAGACCAGCTGGAATGTCTTCGATCTTAAAGCTACTATTAGGAGGAAAATGGCGTGATTCGTAGGAGATGTGTGGTTCACACATGGTAATGTTGATATTGTGTATAGAGGATAAAAAGTGTTATTTCGACCACGTTATTGAAGTATACCGTGTAAATTAGCACTCTTTAACGGGTTATTGTTACGTTATAGTGTTAAAAGTGTATATAGTACTAGCTGATGTACCTGCGCTTTGCTACGGAATTCTACGTTATATACAGAATTCTAGACTAAGAAGTGAACACGTTGTCAGTAAGATTTTTATTAAATTGCGTAGCTGTTAGCGTTACCTCAGAAACACGACGAGGAAGACGCCATACGTCGTTTCTCAAGAGAGGGTAACGAAATGTTCATTGTAATGGCGGGCTCCCTTGTGTTCTGCCTGTCACAATCGAGTTGGAGAGTTTTCAATATGATGGCAGGCCTCCTTGCCTGTAGTCAGTCACAGTTGACTGGGCAGTTTTCATTTTAATGGCAGGCCTTAATTGTTTACATACTCAGGAAGACTGTCTCTGTGGTTTTCCCGAAGTTTGAAAGGATCCGCTAATGGACAGAAAACCAATATGTGAGCAATATTAATCCAATTTGCCTGCTGCCATTTCTTGATGGATACAGTACTTTTGTATCCATTTCTTGGCACAGGCCAGAATAAAGTGTAGCTTTCACCAAAGTCCCAGTCTCATCCATGGCTGTGACAATATGGAAGCTGCTGGGGTATGGGTGGTGCTAAGTAATGACATTCAGAGCACGGCTAGTGCATCTGAGTGTTATGAAAGGTGTTGCTCATAGGGTCCGTCGTGCTGCAATAGCACTTTCTGACCCAGTGAGGAAAGCAATGGCAAACTACCTCACTCCTCGTCTTGCCTAGTACGCCTCATTTTGGTGCTGCCATTGGTTTTTGCGGTTTCCTTATAACCGCATAACCTTTGGTGGTGCTATTTGAGGATCCAACCAGCCTCTGGGCTGATGACCTAACAGACAGACATTAATCCAATAAAACGTTTTTAAATACGTGTCTGCATAAGTACAAATTAAAAGGAAAATATTTATCATTTAATATTAATATTTTATTAGTGATATTTATTTGGGATAATTGACCTCCCTGTACAGTTCCCTAAAGAATAGTATGTTTCCTGGATATATCGCTAACATTTTTCGTAACAACTTGGAGAATGTTAAGAATAAGAAAGGCTGCGACTGAACGAGAGTTAAAACGATCTCTGTTATATTGTATTATTCATCCAAAGTAAGGACACCACACTCCAATTTTCAAAAGTACGAGCAAAACATAAACAATCTCTTCTTGGAAACTATTAAAGTTAAGAAGAAACTTCATATAAACTTTTCAGGCAAATCGAATTGACTCATTGGTTGATTGATTGACTGAATTATTTCGTTGATCAGCCTCGGTATGCAAGTATGATTTAAAACGTATATTGATGCGTTATCTGTCAAGCACTGTCCTACATACACGTCACATCGTCCTACAGAAATATGAACAATGGAGAATGATTGAAACAAAAAAATCTCGCCTCTATGCGGAGGGTTAAGTGACAAAATACAAGAAAATCAAGCTCTTCACTATGCTGAGGATTGAGGGATGAAATAAAATAAAATAAAGCTCCTCACTGTTGTGAGGGTTAAGATATAAAATAAAATAAAATAAAATAAAATAAAATAAAATAAAATAAAATAAAATAAAATAAAATAAAATAAAGCTCCTCACTCTGCTGAGAGTTAAGATATAAATTAAAATAAAATTGAGCTCATCACTGTGCTGAGGAATAAACGCCGAAAGGAAATTGTGCGACGTGGACCGATGATGCACCCTTAAGCAAGTTTTTCATTTACAAAAGGTGTGTAAAGTGACTACTACTAGCCCGAACATAGGGTTTGGCTCGAAGAAGTCAACTTCCGCGTACACGTTTAAACGTCCATTTCTTCTTGCGACTGCAACATCAAATATACGCCTTTGGCGATCGTTGCCGCCCTGTGCCCTATTTTTGTGAACTGATTCTTTCATATGGCTTCAGAGGTAACAATCGAAGGAATTTAAATCTGGGCTTCGAGCTGGATACATGCCAGGACCATTTCGACCATCCACGCTCCCAAATTGAAGGACCCAATGTCCCCTTTTATTCGCCTTTTACGACAGGCAGGGGATATCGTGGATGTTATTCTACCTCCTCCACCCAGGACAGGGAGATCTATGACTTCAAACACTTCCCTTTTGTGAGTTTCAAAGCATTCTGGATAGAGTCTGGTAAATACTTCATGTCCTGTAGTGTAGATCCATGTTTATGGAAATTAAATTACACATGAGGTATCTTTTTGTCGACTAAGTCTGTCAGTTTCTACCAGTATATTTGTGAACATCTTGAATAGGGCACCACTCTAAAGAAATCTCTCTGAAGGAGATGTAATTGGTGGAATTTTCTCGTTTCCTTTACACAGCAATTTTACAGTTGACTTCCTACAAGAATGGGGAGTTTTCCGTTGTCATATGCATTCATTCATCACAGCAGGCCATGCTCCCTTACGTCTGCCGCTTTTAGGTGTTTTGAATACTTAGTCAGATTCACGTGCTTGCATGTCTTTGCTGGTGCGTTATGCGGATGATATTTCCTCTACTTTAAAGGGTTCGTTTGAGACATTTATCATATACTGTACGTCAATATTTGCGTTAAAGTCTGATGTTGGTGATGTTGCTGGCTACTTTTATTTCTCGAATAAAACCTTGCTCAAATAAAGAACTCACTATGGTAAAAACGAATAATTAGGGAATTTGATATGGTAATGGCTGGCGCCATGGTATAGTAGGCCCCGGGTTCGTTTCCCGACCGTGTCACTGATTTTTACCTGTATCTGAGGGCTAGTTCGAGGTTCGCTCAGACTACGTGATTACAATTGAGGAACTATCTGACGTTGAGATAGCGGTTCCGGTCTAGAAAGTCAAGAATAATTGCCAGGATTCGTCGTGCTGACAACATGTCACCTCGCAATCTGCAGGACTTTGGGCTAAACATCGGTCACTTGGTTGGTCATGGTCCTTCAGGGCTATTGTTCCATGAGGTGTGGTTCTGGTTTGGATGTGATAATGCAGTGGATGTTTAGCTTTCTTGGATAGAAAATTAAAATGCATAAACAAGGTCTATATTTTCAGGGCTATAAACAGAACGCTGAACTAATATTTTTCCGAGGTCCAGCTTGGTCTAAAGGGACACACGGATAGCCGTACAGCACGTTATTTGTTTTCTGCCATTGTCATAGTTACCAGAACCTATAGTTAACTGTAATTTTAGTGTGATACATAAGTTTGCAAGTTGCTTTACGTCGCACCAACACAGATAGGTCTTATGGCGACGATGGGACAGGAAAGGGCTAGGAGTGGTTAGAAAGCGGCCGTGGCCTTAATTAAGTTACAGCTCCAGCATTTGCCTGGTGTTTAAATTGGAAACTATGGAAAACCATCTTCAGGGCTGCCTACAGTGTGGTTCGAACCCACTGTCTCCCGAATACTGGATACTGGCCGCACTTAAGCGACTGCAGCTATCGAGCTCAGTAAATAAGTTTGGATAGGACTGTATTGAGGCCATGTCCTTTATCTTCCATTACATTCGGTTTCTCAAAATTGTAGCCTAGTGAATTAGACCATTACCGGTATTTTAATAGGGTATTGGTACAAGCCTCTGAAGATTGCTGACTTGTGTATAAGTTTTTATGATCAGACTACTTACTTGTTGTTGAAAGAAGGACAAAACTGTAGAGAAAGTGAAGATATGTATTTAAGTTACATTACGTGTATATAATGTTTAAGTGCCCAAAATTATAAAGCGTCACTGATTTAGAGATAATATTTGCTTTTAGTAATCATTTCCACGTTTGAAACAACTGAAAATTATTTGTCCAGTTTCTTATTTTATCTTGATTTGCTAAGCTGTTTGGGAAAGCATGAAACAGTATCTCCAATGATTCTCTTATCTCGTTAAAACAGTGCGTTTTTGTTCTAATGCTGGTATTTTGGCAAAAATTACTTAATACATATTTATTTATGTTCAAACTCAATATATCAACAATAGAAGCAAACAAGCATAAACAGTGGACTATTGAACTAGTGAGTGATGTCACTAGAAGAGTGAAACCAAACATTATTACTAGCCTGGTAAAATAGGAAACAAAATTCACTGGGACTAGTGAAATTTACACTGGTGACCAGTAATTGGAGAACTAGTAGACTATTTTGAGAAACGAGTCCCTTGGTGAAATCCTTAGGGAATCGGAGGAATGTTATATATCTTTCTTCATTTGATTTCTAGTTGCAGAATTAATTGGGGACCATAGCGCTGCCCAAGCACCCGAAATAGAACATTGAGTTTAGTTCAGATTAAAAATTCCAATATGTATATTATTCTACCTGGAGGAAAAATAAGTAACATAAATACTGTACACTCACGAACTATACTTGATAAACTGTGATTGACTGATACCTTAGAAACCCGTCCATTTCCGTTAAAACTGTAGATAATCCATGTGACAAAATGCACACTCTTGTATGTCCAACTCTTATCCCTTTTCTCTATGGCATGAAGTGAGATCTTATGACCGGATGCTCTTCCTGACGTCAACATCATCAGAGGAGTTAATGAGATGAAATGAATAACGTGATGTATGACAATAGGGAGGGGGAGGGTAAAATCCGGTTCCCGCACATAGCCTACTCCTGTCGAATAACACCAAGGGGTCTGCTCAATGCTTAACGTCTCCATCCGACGGACGAATCACCATCAACAGCGTCATATGCCCTAACTCCATATGAACACTGCGGGAGGGGGTTAAGAACTGAATCGAGGCTTTTGGTACGCAACCAAATGATTCAAAATTGTATGCCACCATCTCTTCTAACCTGCCGGCCAACATTCTGATTGTGAACATATTTTTCGACCAACAGGGACTCGAACCAGCTACCAAGGTATCAAACCATATAGACTTGACGCTTTAGCGATCATGGACACGAGGCCATCTATCTACCGAAATTAATGATCAATCAGACTCCAAAATACCTCTGTACCGAACCTAAAATTAAATACCGTAGTTTTAACACGCACTGACATTATAAACACAAAATACTATGGAATTAAATATTGAGTTGCGTGCTAATGGCAACTATGCATCTCTTTGTCATTTTGCTCCTTTGTCAAATGTCCAGTGTCATGGCCTGACAGCGTATTCTTGCCATGGTTCTTTACATATGGCTACAAAAATCGTGGCACAGTTTTCGATGATGGCGGCTCTATATTCAGTGTATATTCAGCGGTTCATGTAGGATAACGTTAGCTATAAATATAAGACCTGGGATTCATATGTCCATCAACATTTGTTTACTTGGTGTCACTTTGTGATTTAGAAAGTAAATAGTATGAGTAAATAAAAATTGTTAGGCAAGTGTTTGATTCCGGTACTGATTTGTACGTTGCAAATGGATGCGCCATTTTATATTAGCCTTGTGCAGTTAGAAACTTTATTCGTACAGAGTTAAGTTGACATTTATTCATTGAACTTGATGATATTCAAGAAATAAATTTATGTTATAATTTTGTTGTTGTTAAATAAAGCACGAGAATGAAACTACATTAAGTTCTATAATGTAACCGAAGATATGGGGGCAATACATCCGCATCTTTTTAAGCAGTACCAGTACGTCCAGTTCTCTTTGATAAAGCTCAGTGTCTACTTTCACATAGCTGACATCAATTACGCGAATGGACTGTCAAATTAAATGTTGTACTAAATAATAACAAATGGAGCATTCCTTACAAACAACTCTCTTATAATATTGTGTTAGCTTGTCGATATTCGATTACACTCACCAGAGGAAACTAAACGGATGTTCAACATGTTCGTTACGTTCATGCTCAACAATAGTTTGAAGTATAAGATTTCCGAAATCGCACTACTATTGTCGCTTCTCATGTGATTGGCCGTGGGCTGTAATAGGACCAGACACGAGGTGATAGAAGTGTCAAGTTCAGTCTTTCTTTTTATTGAATTATGTGATTAATTTACTTCAATAATTTGCTTCAATGGTACGTAAAATTAGGAAAGTATAACCTTTACTTCATATTTACCCTCGTTTTATGTGAGTAAATGATTCCTAGATTTGCTTTGAACGATTATGTTCGACTTTCAAAGAATGGGTGCGGTTACGTCACCTCTTGTCACCGGATCTTTTTGGTGAAAACTTCTCCACTGCCTTAATTTTCCTGCTTATCATTCATATTATTTGTTTGTCAAGTTTCTGGTACGTTGCATATGGGTGTTGTATATGCTAATTCCCATTTTATGAATCAGCAGTGATTGTGCATAATTTCTATAATGATAAACACCAGAAGATAAAATTCTTTAGTGTTAGGTTAAGTACTACATGTGAATTTCTCTACATATGAGACCTCTTCTTATGGAGCTCACTTCACTGATATTTTGTTCGAAAGAGAGTGATGTGTCTGTATTGTGGAATATGCCAGGTGTTAGCTAGGATATAGCGTATTTGCAGCTAGAAATGGAAAGACTGGAGTAGATAAGAGAAGTGCTACTCAGAATGTCCACATGGAATCAATGAGATTAAATTCGAAATATAGATGGTGAGTCAAATCATTTTAGATGTGCGATGATATTGCTTTTCCATTGCTTGAAGTAACATAACTATAGTAATCAAGGTAAACATTTTCGAACGATAAATGCTAATTCAGTGTAGTGATGAACGTTAGGTAAAGCAGTAAACAAAACTGTGACAGTAAATTCGTGTGAGATGTCAAATTGATCTCCATTTAGCACATAACGGTCCGAACTTCATTTAGTTGTGTGTGTGTGTTTATTCTTATCTCTTTTTCTATTGGTTTTTCATCACACTGACTCAGACAGGTCTTATAGCGACGATGGATAGGATAGGGCTAGAGCAGAGCAGGAAGTGACTGTGGACTTAAGGTACAGCCCCAGCTTTTACCTCGTGTGAAACTTGGAAACCACAGAATAGGATATATTCAGTGTTGCCGACAGTGGAGTTTGAGCCCAGTATCTCCCGGATGCAAGTTCATAGCGCAGCCAACTTGGTCGGTGCATTTCACGTTTACATATCATCGTTTGTTGTGATAGGTAGTTCCTACCGACAAACAGTAGCGCCCATCATTCGAGAATTTTACCGTAATCAAGATCATGTTCTTACAGAAAACTTTGAATTCATCTTTGTAAGGCGTGTTCGCGCTTTAAAAGTTTAAAAATGTATATAGCAATACGTACTAATTATTAATGCTAGTGCCTAACGATAGCTAATGTTCACTTCATACTTTCTTCTTATTCAATTAATTTAATGAGCACAATAATTGGAATATTATTTACCATACAAATGTTAGAAGTGAAGTGAATGAGTTCTACAAATGATCACTTACCACGATTTTTATTGATAAAAATCCCTTGAGCCGAAGTTGGTTGAGCCTGTCTGACTTCAGAATTGAAATAAGAGGGATCAGGTGATTTCCGAAGAAGGCATCGTACGTTCACACTGAAAGTACAATACTATATGATTAGGAGGAACTCTTTCTTATTCTTTTCCTTCGCGGGCCATATCCTTATTGGATGTTGGTCAACATCAGTTAGATTTAGGGCTACAGATTAAAGAAGAGCGAGGAAAGAACAAAGACTTATGTAATTTCAATAGTAGCTTTGTTAGTTGATGTTCTCTGATTCCAGTTCACATTAATTCTTATACTAGTTCGATATCACTAATAATAAGCAGCAATGATTTATGTCTTGCACAATCAAATGTTATCTTGTAGTCTATAAATCATGCATAAAACATCATCAGGCAACATCAGGCATCGTTCTACCCTAACGTGCATTCCCAGGATTACGGAAGTATATTGGGTATCTCCGATGAAAGCGTAATATTTGATTTATATTCGTCCACGGATCACTTTCAAGAAGGTAATAAGTACGTGGCTTGTCAAGTTTATGATTTATAATCTCCATGGCTTTTATCAGTAGAATTCTTAGGAATGAGAACGAATGTCGATGTCAGACAGTCTGAAGGAATAGTTTCATTGGTGTGCACTAGGCTGAATAGTTCTACCAAGATGTCAAAAGATTGGTCCTCCTTATTTCATTTCAGCAGATATAATCGTGATCCGTCAGGGTCTGGAGATTTCCCCTCTTTAGAATCCATCATGGCAAACTCTAATTCCTAAGGAGTTATCGATGGTCCAACATAAGTGTCAGTTTTATAGATACCGCCATCTCCGTTATTTCGGAATCATTTTGAGACATATTCATTCCATCTAATCAGATTTTTTCAAGATCAGTTACTGTCTTTCCCAAATGATCATACAACAGTCCACTGTTCATTCTTCTGTTTAATTCTACAACATCTATAAAGTATGCATAGAATCAACGTTTTATATTTCCTTCTAGTCACTCTGCCTTTGATCTTCAGGGATTTCATAATGCTTTTCTTTGAAATGCAACATATTTTTGCACTTCACCAATTTTCTTTAGCCCATCAGATCTTGCATGTCATCAGTCATCCGTGTATGTTTCTCGATACGCTTCGAAGGAGTCAGATTGCTTTCACCTGTAACCAGTGTGGCTACTTTGAAAGAACTACAACCCTATGCAATATTTGCAAGTGTTCCTTTATGTTCATTTAGATGGTTATTCAAATATTTTAGCATTATTCTTATAACCTGATCTTGACATTTTATCGTGTCCATTTCCTGATTTATATATCTTTCAAAACGTACATTTCATCAGTATCGGCATAAGTCTTCACAAGCCATATCAGTTAATAAATGCTCATGCTTTTAAGATATACTGTAATTAATGTTATTCCTCAAACGCTTCGAGTCAATTTTAGGCTTTTGAATTCTTATACATAATCTCCGTGGTGAAATATAATTTCTTGTTGTTATATTTACGTATTTTTGTAGGCAGAACTGAATAAACCTGACAACTTGATCGTTTCCTTCACCCAGCATATAGTCTCTAATTACACAATCGCATACAGAGTAACATTTTAAGAGTCGTTTATCCATCTCTTACCCCGTTTTTCTGCGTGATATATGGTAGCAGGAAGGGAGAAGCCTACTCCTGTCGAATAGCATCAAGGGGCCTGCTCAAGGCTAACCGTCTCCATCCGACGGACGAATCACCATAAAGGTCGTCATTTGCCCTCACTCCATATGAGCACTGCGGAGACGTTTAGAATTTAATCCAAAGATTGGCACGCAATCTAGTGATTAGAAATTGTATACCACCACCTCTCCTACCCTGCCGGCCAACATTCTGATGGTGAACATTTTTTCGTCCAACGGGACTCGAACCGGCTAACCGCGGTGTCAGACCATTTGGACTTCAACTCCTTAACGATCATGGCCCAGGCGGTTTAGTAACATTTCAAGAGTACTGCGATGAAAATCTATATATATTATAAAATAAGAGTTTTGTCTGTACATTGCTCAGAATTTAAAAAGGATGGTATTTCTTCATCGGTCGTGTCATTCGTGAAAAGGAAATGCATTTCTTAATTTTTCGTAATATCTGTCTGTCTGTATGTATGTAAGTACAGTATGTATGTACACGGATCACGATAAAACGGCTGAAGTGAATTTAATGGAAGTCCGTAAATAAGTCGCTACAATATAGGCCATAAATAATCTTATTCACGCTGAGAGAAATTGTAGTTTAGAGTAAGGCCTGAAATTTAATTCTCAAATATTTATGTTATTAGTGGTCCTATCGACAAATACTACATAAATAAAGTTATACAGTATTAAATTCTCGATCATTTATGTCTTATACATTTATACCGTACCGGTTATGATAACAGACATACTCGTGAATTTGGATTTTTGTTGCGAAGTCCATATCAGCCCCGAGTCATGAGAAAATGGGTTAACAGAATTTAATGAAAATCGGTATGTAAAATCGGGGAATAAGGAACTACAATCTACGCTATACATAATTTTCTAAGACGCCATAATATCAGAGTCGAAAAAAAGCAAAAACTAAATGTGAAAGACTACAATATAGAAAGCACGTAACATTGATCAACAATAACATTACATTGACCATTGTTTGTTGCGATGTGCTTTGTGTCTTCTGTTGCCACTCAATCAATCAATCAATCAATCAATCAATCAATCAATCAATCAATCAATCAATCAATCAATCAATCAATCAATCAATCAATCAATCAATCAATCAATCAATCAATCAATCAATCAATCAATCAATCAATCAATCAATCAATCAATCAATCAATCAATCAATCAATCAATCAATCAATCAATCAATCAATCAATCAATCAATCAATCAATCAATCAATCAATCAATCAATCAATCAATCAATCAATCAATCAATCAATCAATCAATCAATCAATCAATCAATCAATCAATCAATCAATCAATCAATCAATCAATCGATATTGATCTGCATTTAGGCAGTCACTCAGGTGGGATAGATGGGGATTGCTGCTGTATACAGAGTTTTTTTTTTAAATTTGCCTTACGTCGCACCGACACAGAGAGGTCTTATGGCGACGATGGCATAAGAAAGGGCTAGGAATGGGAAAGAAGTGGGCCTGGCCTTAATTACGATACAGCCCCAGCATGTGCCTGGTGTGAAAAGGGGAGACCACGGAAAACCATCTTCACGGCTGTTGACAGTGGGGTTCGAACCCACTACCTCCTGGATGCAAGCTCATAGTTGCGCTCCCCTAACCGCACGACCAACTCGCCAGGACGTACCGAGTGTAACAGTCTGCCTGAATATTGGCGGGAAGTAGCTGGGGAGCTAGATAACTTTCTTCTTTAGCATACCATTCCTCTGGTTCATAAATTTTCTGATACTACTGGTACGTAACAAAATGGTTCATAATAGCATTCGAGCTGTTCAATCCCTACTCTGAGGCACTGATTGGAATGAGAAGTGTGCATATTTAACGGAATAATGACAAAGGAGTGTTCACGGCTGTCTGCGACCTGGGCATTCCAGCACTGGAACTTTGGACTGTTAGATCGCCACCGTAGTACATTCATACATACATACATACATACATACATTATCATTATAGACTGTTATGCCTTTCAGCGTTCAGTCTGCAAGCCTCTGTGAATTTACTAAACGTCGCCACAATCCTCGATTTGCAACTAGTATTGCGGTCTCATTTAGTTCTATACCTCTTATCTTTAAATCGTTAGAAACTGAGTCTAACCATCGTCGTCTTGGCCTACCTCTACTTCTCTAACCTTCCATAACAGAGTCCATTATTCTCCTAGGTAACCTATCCTACTCTATTCGCCTCACATGACCCTACCACCGATGCCGGTTTATGCGTACAGCTTCATCCATCGAGTTCATTCCTATATTAGCCTTTATCCCTTCAGTCCGAGTACCCTCCTGCCATTGTTCCCACCTGTTTGTACCAGCATTCATTCTTGCTACTTTCATGTCTGTTACTTCTAACAAGATATCCTGAGTCCACCCAGCTTTCGCTCCCGTAAAGCAAAGTTGGTCTGAAAACAGACCGATATAAAGATAGTTTCGTCTGGGATCTGACTTCCTTCTTACAGAATACTGTTGATCGCAACTGCGAGCTCACTGCATTAGCTTTACGACATCTTGATTCAATCTCACTTACTATATTACCATCCTGGGAGAACACACAACCTAAATACTTGAAATTATCGACCTGTTCTAGCTTTGTATCACCAATGTGACATTCAGTTCTGTTGAATTTGTTACCTACTGACATCAATTTAGTCTTCGAGCGGCTAATTTTCACACCATACTCATTAGGCTACATCTATTTTCAAGTTCCAAGATATTAGACTGCAGGCTTTCGGCACAATCTGCCACTAAGACCAAGTCGTCAGCATAGGCCAGACTGCTTACTACATTTCCACCTAACTGAATCCCTCCCTGCCATTTTATACCCTTCAGCAGATGATCCATGTAAACTACGAACAGCAAAGGTGAAAGATTACAGCCTTGTCTAACCCCTGTAAGTACCCTGAACCAAGAACTCATTCTACCATCAATTCTTACTGAAGCCCAATTGTCAACATAAATGCCTTTGATTGATTTTAATAATCTACCTTTAATTTCATAGTCCCCCAATATAGCGAACACCTTTTCCCTCGGTACCCTGTAATATGCTTTCTCTAGATCTATGAAACATAAACACAACTGCCTATTCCTCTCGTAGCATTTTTCAATTACCTGGCGCATACTGAAAATCTGATCTTGACAGCCACTCTGTGCTCTGAAACTACACTGGTTTTCATCCAACTTCCTCTCAACGACTGATCGCGCCCTACCTTCCAAGATGCCAGTGAATACTTTGCCTGGTATACTAATCAATGAGATGACTCGATAGTTGTTGCAATCCTTCCTGTTCCCTTGCTTATAGATAGGTGCAATTACTGCTTTTGTCCAATCTGAAGGTACCTTACCAACACTCCATGCTAACCTTACTACTCTATGAAGCCATTTCATCCCTGCCTTCCCACTATACTTCACCATTTCAGGTCTCATTTCATCTATTCCTGCTGCTTTAAGACAATGGAGTTTATTTACCATCCTTTCCACTTTCTCAAGCGTAATTTCACCAACATCAGTTTCCTCCTCCCCATGAGCTTGGCTGTTCGCAACACCACCAGGATGATTTCCTTTTACATTGAGATGATGTTCAAAATATTCCCTCCACCTCTCCAGTGATTATGAGTTCACCTGAATTACTCAAAACACTGTTCATTTCCTTTATCCCTCCCTTCCTAAGATTCTTTATTACAGTCCAGAAAGTTTTCCCTGCTGCTTGACCTAGCCTCTCCAGGTTATTCCCAAAATCTTCCCAAGACTTCTTTTTGGATTCAACAACTATTTGTTTCGCTCTGTTTCTTTCATCTACGTACAAATCCCCGTCTGCCTCGGCCCTTGTTTGGAGCCATGTTTGATAAGCCTTCTTTTTACGTTTATAAGCTGCTCTCACTTCATCATTCCACCAAGATGTTCGCCTTTTCCCATCTTTACACACAGTTGTTCTTAGGCATTCCCTTGCTGTTTCTACTACAGCATCCCTGTATGCCACCCATTCACTTTCTATATCCTGAACCTGCTTACTGTCTACTGTTCGAAACTTCTCACTAATCATATCCATGTCTGTCTAATTTACTGTTCGTTAAAAGTGAGAAAATGTGCGGTTTTTCATTTGATTGAGTACTTTATAATGATACTTTATAATGATGCTTTTAATTGCTACATTCCTACTGACGTTTTTGTAATGGCCTATGTTGACATCAGTTAGGAAAACCACAAAGAAAGTCTTTCTGAGAATCCTGTAGCGAAACACGGGTACATCAGCTAGTTTCCTTATAAATTTGATTTTTGTCCTCGAACGATGAGTTGAGTTACAACCGTTATCTAGAAAGTTAACGAAATTTTACGAAATCTTGTAAAAGTGAACAATTACAATCTGATCTACGTCGCACCGACACAGATCTATGGCTACGACGGGATTGGAAAGGGCTAGGAGTTGGAAAGAAGCGGTCGTGGCCTTAATTAAGGTACAGCCCCAGCATTTGACCAGTGAGGAAACGGGAAACCACGGAAAACGCTCTTCAGAACTGCGGACAGCGGGATTCGAACCCACTATCTCCCGAATGCAAGCTCACAGCTGAGCACCGCTAAACGCACAGCCATCTCGTTCGGTAGTAAAAGTGAAAGAATTGTGAGCTATGTTTTGCAGCTCATTGTCGATGTTAATTATTAATCATATGCGTATTATTTATCATATTATATAAATTAACGGTGTTACATACTAACTTATTGTACACAACAGCAGTCTTCATTGCCATAGCCCTCCAATATTTAATAACGACCAGAGTCCCGTTTCCTGAAACGGGATCAGGATGAGGTGCGATGAAATTATATGACATGTTTTGTGATCAGATGCCCTTCTCGACGCAAAACTCGAAGTGGAGGAGCTTATGAAGATGGAATGAGTGATGGTGAGTGACATTGAATAAGGAGATCGAAGGAATCGGCTATGACATATGGATACGAACTGTGCCGGCATTCGCCTGGAAGTAATAGCTGGAAACCAGAGAAAACCATTCTCAGGACAGCCGGCGGTGTATTTCGGACCCACTCGTCTTCCGAACACAGAGCTCGGCTCCATAGCTGTAGTGCGTTAACACGCGCGGCCACTCCACTCGGTAATAAATAATACTAATACTAATACTAATACTAATACTAATACTAATACTAATACTAATAATAATAATAATAATAATAATAATAATAATAATAATAATAATAATAATAATGTATTGGCTTTAAGTTCCACTAACTACATTTACGGATTTCGGAGACGACGAGGTGCCGGAATTTAGTCCCGCAGGAGTTCTTTTACGTGCCAGTAAATTACCGACACAGGCCAACGTATTTGAACACCTTTAAATAACACCGGACTGAGCCAGGATCGAACCTGTCAAATTGGGGTCAGAAGTCCAGCGCCTCAACCGTCTGACCCAATCGGCCCGGCAATAATATTAATAATAATGTTCATTTTTTGACGGGTGAGAGTTCTAATTCATAGCCCCTACTATTTAATTAACAAGCTCAGGTACTTCGCTATTATTTATTGTGGAGCTCTTTGTAATTCTAAAAATTACAAATGTAATGATCAGAAGCAAGTGTAAACACACACACTTTGCATGAGTTTGTAATTAATTTAATATGAGTAAGATCTCGCCCACCTCTGTGGTGTAGTGGTTAGTGTGATTAACTGCCACCTCCGGAGGCCCGGGTTCGATTTCCGGCTCTGCCCGAAATTTGAAAAGTGGTACGTGGGCTGGAACGGGGTCCACTCTGCCTCGGGAGGTCAACTGACTAGGGTGGGTTCCATTCCCACCTCAGCCGTCCTGGAAGTGGTTTTCCGTGGTTTCCCACTTCTCCTCCAGGCAAATGCCGGGATGGTAGCTAACTTAAGGCCATGGCCGCTTCCTTCCCTCTTCTTTGTCTGTCCCTTCCAATCTTCCCATCCCCCCCCGCAAGGCCCCTGTTCAGCACAGCAAGAGAGGCCGCCTGGCCGAGGTGCTGGTCATCCTTCCCAGTTGTATCCCCGGCCCAGTGTCTGAAGCTCCAGGACACTGCCCTTGGGGCGGTAGAGGTGGGATCCCTCTCTGAGTCCGAGCGAAAAACCGACCCTGGAGGGTAAACAGATAAAGAAGAAGAAGAAGTTGAAGAAATAGAAGAAGAGGGAGAAGAAGAGAAAAATAGACTCTTCGTAAAGGATGCCTAGGCGAGTAAAAATGAAAATTAAAAAAAGGCACGAGTCAAGAATAGTTTGAACCCTCACTGCTCCATGTAGCCTATCCAAGCACCTCTGCCGTCTGCAATTCCGTGCAGCTACTTCCAGCATGAACGCCCAGCCCTTGTAACTCTGTATTCACGACGAGAGCGAAAGTTCTCGCTTCGAAACGTTACTGATGTGTTATAGTTTTATGGCCCGGTTTTATGTCTTTATTGAACGCTCCAACGGTAGTAATTGCATGGCGTAAGCTATCACACTTGCTGTACAATATTTGCGTGCATTAAATTATAAAATACTGTGGAAAACCACATTTATATCAATTTCGATGCGGTGAGACTATACAACGTGGCGATGAATAGACATCTCTGCAATTGATCCTAACCTAGCACGTTTTCTATTATACCGTCTACAGCCTTTCTATTAAAAGAAAATTGCCTCCTGGACCAATCAGGTGCACATTTCTCCACCGATAGCTACAGGAGTGGCTATGGTTTGTACAGTACAGTAACATTTCGTAAAAATGACTAGAGTGTTGGATTCCGCTCTACATAAAATGACACAGTATTTTTGAGATGAGCCTCACTTACTGCCTCTTGTGCCGTTTTTGCATTGTGTGGGGAAGTCTATATCGGGCTAATTCCACATAAAATTGCTGTAAGATTTTGCGTAAGATAGGACCGAGAGGCATTTAATTCCTAGCTGGTTGCATATTTTCGGGACAGAATAGGGGCAGCTGTACCACCCGGTATAATTTTATAAGCTAATTTACTAAACACTGCATGTTCATACGCAGACAGTACAGTCCATACGAATGGTTGTCAGTCTGTTAGGTTAACAGCACAGATGCTGGTTGGATTCTCTACCTGATATTGTATACGGTAGTTATAGGAAACCGCAAAAACCGATGGTGGCTTTAAAATAAGGCATGCTAGGCAAGATGAGTAATGAGATAGTTTGCATTTGCTTTCCTCACTGGGTCAGTGCCCACCTGATGGCCATGATGATTATGGTATCAATTCTACATGATCTGACACCGTGGTTAGCCGGTTCGAATCCCATTGGTGGAGAAAGTTGTCCCTATCGGAATGTTGTAATTTGTAGATTGCATGTCAAAATCTTGGATTCAATTCCAAACCTCCACACAGTATTCATATGGAGTGAGGGCATACGACGTTGATGATGGTGATTCGTCCTTCGGATGGAGACGTAAAGAATTGAACAGACCCCTTGGCGTTATTTGATAGGAGTAGGCTATGTGCCGGCACCGGGCTTCACCCTCTATCTACCTCATTATCATCCTAAAACGGGTCATAAGGACCAAGAAGCCGAACATACGTCTTAAACACCGCGGCCCTGTTTTAACAGGCGATCGAAATTTTTTCGGCCTTTTCCCTCTCTTACTAACTCAACTCAAAATTAAACCCCTCAAAGGGACCGCTTGTTACAAAGGGAGCCCAACCCCCTGTACCCCCGAAAACTCCCCGTCTCAACATTTTAATACAGTGGGTTATTGATGAGGGGGTTTCTTCTCTGACGGGAGGCCAAAAACCGCCTCAGCCATATCGACTTTTTCCCCGCCAGTGTAAAATCAGATATTTTTCCGAATCATCGATACTTCTCGGAAAACAGATGAGTACCATGGCATAGTTTTCGCCCTAGGACTCTCATTTCCTCACCCTCAAACAACAACAACAACAACTACTACTACAAAATCACACACACACACACACACACACACACACACACACTCACACACAGACGCGCAGGTCACCCAAAGGAGTCAACTCGAAAGACCTGCAACAGGCCTCTCCGGAGGCCACACGACAATAATAAATAACTCGGTCTGGATGACTGAGCCTATGAGTAAACCCTGTCATAACACTCAGACGTACAAGTCATGCTCCGAATATCATTACTTAGTCCATCACACAAACCTTAACAGCTTCCATATTGTGACTTTTGTGAAAGTTATATTTTGCTCTGGCCTGTGCCATATGGTTATAAAATTATAATTATTGCTGTTAGAGAATGAACATGCTGTTTACTCTAGAGCTTACTTCTATTAAGTCACACCATTCTGCGAATGTTACTATTAAATTACCACTATGCTTTCAGAAAATGTACTTAACGGAATTTAACCATAATGTGTGTGATCAGGCGAGTTGGCCGTGCGGTTACGGGCGCGCAGCTGTGAGCTTGCATCCGGGAGGTAGTGTTTCAAACCCCACTACCGACAGCCCTGAATATGGTTTTCCGTGGTTTCCCATTCTCACACCAGGCAAATGCTGCGGCTGCACCTTAATTAAGGCCACGGCCGCTTCCTTCCCACTGCTGAAATGAAGTGGCGTATGGCTTTTAGTGCCGGGAGTGTCCGAAGACATGTTCGGCTCGCCAGGTGCAGGTCTTTCGATTTGACTCCCGTAGGCGACCTGCGCGTCGTGATGAGGATGAAATGATGACGGAGACGACACATACACCCAGCCCCGTGCCAGAGAAATTAACCAATGGTGGTTAAAATTCCCGACCTGCCGGGAATCGAACCCGGGACCCTTCTGACCAGAGGCCAGCACGCTAACCACTGAGCCATGGAGCCGGACTGCTAGGCATTTCTAATCCCATCGACGCCATAAGACCCATCTGTAGCGGTGCGAAGTAAAGCAAATTGTAAAATATATATAATGTGTACGTTAATCGGCTCCATGGCTGCTAAATGGTTAGCATGCTAGTCCTTGATCTAGGAGTCCCGGGTTTGATTCCAGGACGGCTTGGCGAATTTAACTTATATTGGTTACTTCCTCTGGCTCGGGGGCTAGATGTTTGTGCCGTCTTCAGTTAGAATTTATCTTAGGTAGAGCTCCACCCTAACAGATACGCAAGTTGCCTATTGGGCGTCAGCTCGAAAGGCCTGCTCCAGGCCTCTCCGGATGCAACACATCATCATCATCATCATCATCATCATCATCATCATCATCATAATCGTGTATCTGTTAAACAGTTATTTTTCTATTTATCGTTGAACTACTTTCAGAGGTCAGTGTTTTGTTTAATTGACGGTTTTCCTGAAAATAATATAAACTTTGAAACGATGTCCTATTATTTATGAGGCAGTTCCCGAAGTTGTTCAAAGATTTCGTTTACCGGTCACCTGCTTACAGAACTAGTGCATTATGTTTGCTATTTAACCGAGCAAGTGACTGTGCGGTTCGGGACACGTAGCTGGCAGCTTGCATTCGGGATGTAGTGGGTTCGAACCCCACTGTCGGCAGTCCTAAAGATGATCCGTGGTTTCCCCATTTCCACACCAGTCAAGTGCTGGGACTGTACCTTAATTACGGTCACGGTCGCTTCCTTCCCACCGAGCTCGATAGCTGCAGTCGCATAAGTGCGGTCGGTATCCAGTATTCGGGAGATAGTGGGTTCGAACCCCACTGTCGGCAGCCCTGAAGATGGTTTCCGTGGTTTCCCATTTTCACACCAGGCAAATGCTGGGGCTGTACCTCAATTAAGGCCACGTCCGCTTCCTTCCCACTCCTAGCCCTTTCCGGTCCCATCGTCGCCAGAAGACCTATCTGTGTCGGTGCGACGTAAAGCCAATAGCAAAAAAAGTAGCTTCCTTCCCACTCCTATCCTATCGTCGGTGAGACTTATCTGCGTCGGTGCAACGTAAAGAAAATTGCAAAACAAAATACTATTTGCATCCCCTTTAACGATTTATGTGAAATAAATTTCCCCTAAATTGCCATTTCTTCGTCATGAACTGCTTCGAAATGTCGTTCTATAAAATGTCTAAAATCGTTAAGTTTCAGGCAAATTACTCGGAGGGACGTAGTGAATAACTTTTAATGGCACGACCTAGGACCTAGGAAAGGTTCGGGCCAACTAGAAGGTACGAAATTCCCAACGAACCCATTACATGACAAAGATCGGAATGAGTATGAGATATCTTTTCCATACTCATGCTGAATTTCTTACTGTCATCTTTGTTGTCTGAATTCCCATGTTTGTATCTTGTCATTTTCAAACAACTAATTTAAATCCGCAGCCTGTTTCCAGTCATTCGACCTGGTCAGAAATGAATGAATGAATGAATGAGTGAATGAATGAACTAATGAATGAATGAAGCCCCATCTAGCGGCGAGGATGGGAATTGTGCCGGCTTTCAAACAACTAATTATACTACAACATTTATTCGGCCATAATTATCCTTAATTTCTCCACATTTCTGTATTCGTTATCCTCATCTGTCTTGGAACCTGAATTAATATTATCAGGGTCCGATAATTACTTTGATTTGAATTTTTACAGCGAAAATACTACCATTAACACCCGGAATTAATTCATCTTATTATGCCTTTGCTGGTGGGACCTAGTGTTTACAGTGCACTAAGTCTTCTGGTATGGGCTAGAGCATTTTTTTTTTTACTTTCATTGATCTGTCTCTGTCTTATCCTTGGCTTTGACAAAATGAAAGTGACTGAGGTATGAGCGATGCTAGTAATGCCATTCCTTACGCAGCCAGTCCCTGCTATGACTGGTGTGAAAATATTGCTCATAGGGTCGGTTGGTGCATGCATTTCAGTGGGCTTGGCAGACTGATATGTAATAGCAACTTCTGGCCCGGTGAGGAAAGCAACGGGAAACTACCTCACTCCTCATTTCCCTAGTACGCCTCTTCAGTGATGCCTAGGCCATCTATGACAGCTCATGGCGGAACTGTTGAGGATCCAACCAGCCTTCGGGCATATTAAATATTATAAAAAACGCTTGTGTTTGTTTTAAAAATCAGTAACCAAAATCGAATTTTAAGGATGGATGAATGTGACTGAAATAAGTGAAGTTGAATTCAAATGAAATGTTACTAATGCGACTTATTTTTCTTGACAGGACAGGAGAAGTATGGGTGATAGGCCTTTGGAGATCAAACATCCTCTACAGCATACCTGGACTCTGTGGTATTATGAAAATGATAGAAACAGAACATGGGAAGAGAACCAAAAGGAAATTATGAGCTTCGACACTGTAGAGGATTTTTGGTGCTTGTATCACCACATCAGAACTGCTAGCGAGCTTCGTCATGGTTGTGATTACGCGCTGTTTAAGAAAGGAATCCGCCCAATGTGGGAGGATGAAGCAAATAAAAAGGGAGGGCGTTGGCTGATCAATTTAGACAAGAAACAGAGAGGAGATGACTTAGATGACTTTTGGCTGGAAGTTCTGCTCTGTTTAATTGGAGAGGCTTTTGATGACTACAGCGATGAAATCTGTGGAGCCGTCATTAACATAAGAGCCAAAGGTGACAAGATAGCTCTATGGACTGTAGATGCGGAGAAAACTAGCAGCGTCCTTGAAATTGGACGCAAATTTAAGGAAAGACTGAAACTAGGCCGTCACGTAACCATTGGATATCAAATCCATAAAGATACAATGGTTAAGTCTGGTTCCATTACAAAGTGTATACACAATGTATGATAGGACTGTGGAGGATAAAGAATTCCTTATTTTAATCAGTAGTTGTATACTGAGGGGTCGAGAAATTTTCGAGTTGAAGATCATTGATGCGATATGAGTAGTAACGTTCGTTATGAGACGGATTATCTGGTAAATTACAGTTAATATCAGAAACCTGCGAAAATAAGGCCACACTTCATTGTAGCCTATCTAGGAGACGGTCTCAGAATCATGTACAGTATGTTCTTACTATATACAAGGGATATATCACTTTAAATGTGATTTCCTATAGTCCGGACACTACGGAGAAATCGGGATAATGCATTAGAAATGAGGAATTCTTCCATAATATTTTCACTCGCGGAGAACGGCCTAGAAGTGAATTATAAACGAGATAAAGTCTTACAGTCCATTAGCTTGGGAAGTAAAATTTCAGTTTAGTACGCTGAGAATAAAACGAAGGGCTTGAGCATGATGCAGACATATTAGAGGATGAATTATTTCGATAATGCTTTAAAAAAATTGTTATTACGCTGGTGCTATTCACCTGAAGATGTGTTCGTTCACGACGAATATGCTGATCAACGTTTTGTTTTATATTTTGTATTCATTGATTGTTCAGAAGATGAAACCCTGACTGTGGCATGTGATTACTTTTGTACTAATGCTTGGGATTTGAAGTGTTACGATTAAATCGAAATGAAATATATAAGAGACTTTGTTTTGATTTAATTCAGGTCCGTGCAAAGAGAAAATTAGAGACATATGAATGTTATATTGAAATGCTTCCCAATCGAAAAGCGCCATTCCAATGCACGTAGTCAAAAAGGACATAGTGGGTCAATTGTTGGCAGAAGGAGAAAAAATAAATTTCAGCCAATAGTAATTCGCACTTGGTTTTTCGTCAGGCAATTGTTGAGTATCAGCGCTCTATATGAACGTTGTATGAACCTTCCTTGTATGGACGTAGGTGCCAGAGTAGGATGTTATTTTCTAAACAAAATTGGTACTGGATAGCCTACTACAGATCTAAAATACTCATTACCTCATACATTCTTTCTCTTAAGGAGAATCAAACTTAATGTCAGTAAAATCAGTGCAACTGTTTTCTAAACGAACTCGTGAGGACCCCCAGTCCCTGATCTTTCCTCGCGGGGTAATCCAGCGGGCAAATTCTACTAAATACTTGGGAGTTACCTTGGACAGAAGATTGACGTTTAAAGATCACGTCAATCGTAAATCGGCCCAGGCGATTCGTCGCCTGTCAGAAATTACACCACTCAAGAAAGTCAATAATGGGCCAAATACAGAAAACAGTCTCACCTTGTAAAAGACCTCATTAAGACCAATCCTCGAATAGGTCTATGCCACTCCTGACTGGTGAATTTCAGCTAAGATACACCTGGATATGGTCCAGCGCGTACAGAACCGCGCGCTGAGCCTTATCTCAGGAGCAGAATGGTTTGAAAGGAATCGATGCATCCAAAATGATCTCCAAATAGAATACGGTATATCTACACGAGGATCAGAAAGAATGCCCGTACATTTATGCCAGATTGCCAGACAACCCAAATGCTCTAATTTCATATCTGGGCAACTATGAAACTGAAGTGGTGATGATTATTGTTTTAAGAGGAAGTACAACTAGGTAACCATCCGATCACTAACCAGAGAGAAAAATTGGAAGGGATCCGACACTTCGAAAACCGAAGGTACAGTATCGACCAAAAGAAGACAAGGGCCACGAATAACGTGAAAGACTCCCTAGGCCTCGACCTTCGAGGTCGGAAAATAATAAGAGTTGACCAAGGGAGGTCGGATAGGATTGCTGTTTGATGAACCGTATGGACAGGGACCGAAAGTGCTTATTGTGAGTTACCTGTTAATAATATACATACCCTGTCGCGGTTTGTTTTTAGATTTCATTAGGACTACACATGCTACCCGTATACAATAATCTTGATATAGTTCAGACAGCGTATTAACTTTTGAAGGGTGCAAGATACGTAATTTTGTCGACTACTCCACAATTTTTTTAAACATTTCTTGTTCCTCAGTTAAGCTAAGCCGGCCCCGTGGTGTAGGGGTAGCGTGCCTGCCTCTTACCCGGAGGCCCCGGGTTCGATTCCCGGCCAGGTCAGGGATTTTTACCTGGACCTGAGGGCTGATTCGAGGTCCATTAAGCGTACGTGATTAGAATTGAGGAGCTATCTGACGGTGAGATGGCGGCCCCGGTCTAGAGTGCCAAGAAAAACGGCCGAGAGGATTCGTCGTGCTGACCACATGACACCTCGTAATTTGCAGGCCTTCGGGCTGAGCAGCGGTCGCTTGGTAGGCCAAGGCCCTTTAAGGGCTGTAGTGCCATGGTGTTTGGTTTGGTTTGGTTTGGTTTGTTCAGATAAGCTAACACAATATTACAGTAGTCTCGATTATTCTCCCCTTGTGGGGGGGGGGGGGTATGTGTGTGTAAAATAACACTCACAGCATCCTCTGCCTGTCGTAAGAGGCGACTAAAAGTGGCCCTTGGGGATCTTAACTTTGGAGCTAAGGTTGGCAACCACGGTGTCCTTATCCGAGTCCTGGCATTACGTCCTAAGCATATGACGTAGAGTTTAGGCCCCTTTAAACAAGAAACATTGCCTCCACTTACTTCTGCCTGGCTCCTCACTATCGTCTATCCTATCCAACCTTCCTTGGTCAACTCTTATTCTTTTCCGACCTCGACGGTATTAGGTTTGCGAATCCTAGGGAGTTTTTTTATTTTCATTCCCTTATTAGCTTTTGTATTTCTTTCGCCGATGTCTTCATTTTTAGAAGTGTTGGACGCCTTCTATTTTTTCTCTCTTAGTGTTTATAGAGGATGGTTCGACAGTTGTATTTCCTCTTTAAACAATTATCACCATCACCACCACGACTCTCCATTATTCGAGTTAAAGTAGACCAAGGCATACTCGGATAAGACGGATTGTTACCGAAAACCTGGGTTTTGGTTAGAAATTATACAAACTGTTTACTCATTGGATTAAGTAGAATGAACGATTCAGGTTAGTGAATACTCTAGACGTTTCAAAATACAGTACGTATACATTACAGAAAACACGCAGTACTGTACTGCTCACAATTTGGTAAAAATAGTCTTTAACAGTCCTCGTTCTTCTCCATTCGCCAACACCTAAATCACTAGCCACGTTTTTAATGTTTTTATCGCTCCCTGCTTACAACAATAAGCTTGTCTTCTATTGATACCACCACACATTTTCGGAATTCGATAGCGCTTAGTGATGAAGGATTTGAGCCTATAAATAGTAGAGTAGTTACCATGCGCATTCAGTTCAATACCGCTTAGAAGAGAGCGGTTAGAATCAAGACATGAAGCAATTTAATTTTTTAGAAAGGCAATCGTTATTCTTTTCCATCGGGCTCGGGTAACACGGAACCTCGGTTAGTCGAGACTCAGATAATAGAGACTTTACTGTATAATGGTATTAAAATGATGAAAGAATTACTGTAATCGCTTGGGTGGTTCGCGAGATCATAGGCCTATTCTATATATAAACAAGGTCACAAAATGTTCTCTCTTTACATTAATATCATATATATTATATAGGTAAACATACTATTGCAGTCGGAACCTCGATTCAGCAAATTTATAGGAACTATTGAAGCTACTGTTTTATAAAATGCATTAGTGCAGGGATTTTAAAATAAAAAATACTGCGATTAATATTGCTGCCTTGCGATTACTGCTTCTGCTTGGAGACAAGTATCTCTCCCACTGGGGAAAATTGACAGAAGCGTCTTCGTGGTGAATATACTGAACAATGACAATTCACGTCATGGTTTATGTTCAGAAATAGTTCACTTTCGGCAGATTCGATCTTAAATCTGTTGGGTTCATCACCGCTCAGGATATTAATTAAAAATTTTAAAAATCACGATATTTTGACCACTAGTGGGTGGGGGAAGTAGAATAATATCCACGCTATCCCCTGCCTGTCGTAAAAGGTGATTAGAAAGGCCTCAGGAGCTCTGAACTTTAAAACGTGGCTTGGTGACCACGGGGCCCTTAGCTAAGTCCTGGCATTACTTCCCCTTACTTATGTCAGGCTCCTCACTTTCACCTATCTTATCCGACCTTCCTTGGTCAACTGTTGTTATTTGCTGACCCCGACGGTATCAGAGCACTGGAGACTAGGGAGTCTTTCATTTTCACACTCTTCGTGGCCCTTGTCTTCCTTTGTTCGGCACCTTCATCTTTCGAAGTGTCGGATCGTTTCCATTTTTTCTCTCTGATTAGTGTTATATAGAGGATGGTTGCCTAGTTGTACTTCCTCTTAAAACAATAATCACCACCACCACAACCACCATCAGTGTTTCCACTTGAGCTTTATTGATCGTGATACAAAATGCCAAGCGAATTGGAAACTGGTGCCACGTAAAAGAAAATGGATGTGTTCTATCTGTTGAGTTAAATTATCTCGAAGGATTATAGCTCTCTGCCTATTCTGAATGTACTGTGCACTGGGCTCCTGATTTGCTATGAGCACAATGTCGGCCAAATCAAAATTGAAAATTTGCAAATTAACAGTTTGCTCTTAGTGAAGGTACAATCCCTTGGGTTTCCACGACAGTAAATTATGATACGGAGGATCGATTCACTTTTCTGACTACCGGAGGAGGAAAAGGTTCAGAGTCGTAGTGTTAAAATTACGACGTGGGGAAAAGGACATTCTATTTCTTTAATAATTTAAAAATATACGGCAAAAATGTTTATACTTTTAAGGACACTACAAATCTACAGACCAGGAACTAGCGTCAGTATGCTTTACGATGTCAAACGGTTCGGGGTTCTCTCAAACTCGCGGTAACAAAAATCAGCCTAGTGCTTAAAATATATACAAACAATTCTAAAATATATTGGAATTGTCCAGTATACATGCTAGGCTTGTATAGGATTTGTCTGGTTTTAATGTCGTTTGATCGTCCTTAAGTTCTTTGAGACAAAAGGCTCTTTTCTGAAGTGAGAGTATGACAGCTGAATGGGCATCAGTTCGTAAGTCCCGTTTAAACGATTTGGTTCAAGTCGAGAGTGTTTGATCAAAGCGTGCTCCCTATGTTGACCCGAGCCTCTCACAATAGGGCCACTAATGCGAAAGTGAATAGAAATTCTACTGCAAGGAAAGAAAGAGCCAGAAACTTTATGTGCAGCTTCTCCAGCTTTTATCGAACTTGAGGCCGGATAGAAAAGAAACGGAACTCACAAGGCAGTAGTTTTAGAATGACTTCAGCCCTTTGACGTTGTTCGGACGGAAAGCATGCTAGATCGGAAATGTGCACAGTTCATTGCTCACTAGTTCAAATCACTGAACTGACCGAAGGAAAAATCTACTGCTAAACCTCCACAGGTCACAATACTTCAATTTACATTATCAAGCGAGTGTAAGGATACAGAGTAACTACACATGATCCACAGATCTCAGGTTCGAATACCGCCTTTGGATGTGGCATCCCCTACCTGACGTAAGAGGCGACTAAAAGGGCCCCAGGGGCACTGAACTTGGGAGCGTGTGTTGGCAACCGCGGGGCCCTAGTTCAGTCCTGGCATTGCTTCCACTTACTTGTGCCAGGCTCCTCGCTTTCATCTATCCTATCCGACCTCCTTTGGTCAACTACTGTTCTTTTTCGACCCCGACGTATTAGGTTTGCGAATCCTAGGAAGTCTTTCATTTTCATGCCCTTCGTGGACCTTCTCTTTCTTCGGTTGATACCTTCATTTTTCGAACTGTTCCCTTCCATTTCTCCCTCTGATTAGCGTTAAAGGAAGATGGCGGCCTAATTGTACTTCCTCTTAAAACAATAATCATCATCACCACCTCAGGTTCGAACCCAATGAATGGGTGTGCAGAATATAAGCACTGCATTTCCCGCCTGTCTTACAAGGGCAATGAAATGGCTTTCAAGTTGCGAGTGAGTGCTGGTGACTCCCAAGTTTAGTTTGATTTTGCTTCAACTTAATGCTAGCATCCTCGCTTTCATCTTGATGAATATTGCTCTCTTCCGACCACAATGGCATTACGTCTGAGGAACCTATTGTACTGTAGGTAGTTTTCCATTGTCACGTGCGTCACGACCCTTTCAAGTCTTATGCCGATACCTGCATTCTTTGAGACATGGTCCCTCTGTTAGTAGCGGCGGTACAATAAATCCACGGTATCCCCTGCCTGTCGTAGGAGGCGACTTAGAGGGGGACCAAGGGCTCCACATTTGGTTTGGCGACCACGGGGCCCTTAGCTGAGTTTTGGCATTGCTTCCACTTATTTGCGCCAGGCTCCTCACTTTCATCTGCCCGTGGCTTTTTTTGGCAGAAATCTTCATTTTTCGAAGCACGCTTTCCTCTTGAAACAGTAATTACTACCACTACCTGAATCTTCGGACTCGATGCCCTTCCTGACGTCAATCTTATCAGAGGAGTTAATGAGATGAAAAGAATGACGTGATATATGATAGGCGGAAGGGAGAGGGTGCCGGCAATTAGCCTGCTCCTGTCGAATAGCACCAAGGGTTCTGTTCAAGGCTTAACGTCTCCATCTGACGGACGAATTGCCATGAACATATGCCCTCACTCCATATGAGCACTGCGGAGAGGTTTGGAATTGAATCCAGGCTTTTGCTTCGCATCTAGTCATTAGAAATTGTATACCACCACCTCTCCTACCCTGTCGACCATCATTCTGATGGTGACGGTTATTTCGACCAACGGGACTAGAACGGGACACAACCACGGTGTCAGAATTATTATTCATTTACTGAATACATATATAAGACAATTGTCTGTCTGTCTGTTAGGTCATCAGCCCAGAGGCTGGTTGGATCCTCAAATAGCACCACCAAATGTTATGCGGTTATAAGGAAACCGCAAAAACCACTGGCAGCACCAAAATGAAGCGTACTAGGCAAGACGAGGAGTGAGGTAGTTTGTCATTGCTTTCCTCACTGGGTCATAAAGTGCTATTGCAGCACGACTGACCCTATAAGCAACACCTTTCATAACACTCAGATGCACTAATCGTGCTCTGAATGTCATTAATCAGCACCACTCATACTCCAGCAGCTTCCATATTGTAACAGCCATGGATGAGACTGGGACTTCGGTGAAAGCTACAATTTACTCTGGCCTGTGCCAATGGATGGATACAAAAGTACTGTATCCATCAACAAATGGCAGCAGGCAAATAATACATAGTATATCCAAGCACGTAGCACATTTGATAATCCCATTATGTTCAAACAATGCAAATACATTACTTTATTTATTCACCCCAATACCTTAAACTTCCATTCAGCATTATAGGCCCATTTGCAGTTGAGAATTTTGGGGAAACATGGACACAAGAACATGGCACTTCTATGAGAATAAAATCACTTGTTAACAATGCAAACTAATTTTATAAGCAACGGCTAAAAAAGTCATGGGGTTGCATTTAGCATTACATCTGCCATGAAACACAATAATTAATCTTCAGTATGGTACAAAGAAAAGTAGTCTACTCTTGCCCTTCTGTAGACAGTTTCTTGTGGCATGACTTACACCGTGTCTGTTTTTCCTACAAAACAACCAAATCGATCCAATCTACTACCCGGGGGATCTTCGTTGCTCCAACTTGATGCTCTCTTTTGGTTGAATTGCGTATGTTATTCGTTTCCAAGAGAAATCAGAATACTGGCGTAGCTTCCACGCATTATTCTCAGCAATATCAATGACATGATTTATTAAGCGATAATGCCATTTCTTGACTCCCTTTGAAGCTCAATGTTGACCAACATTGTTGTTTCTTATCTGTCGTGTAGCTTTTAGTGCAATGTTGTCCGAGGACATCATATTGTAAGGAACGAGGACGTATTCGGCTTGCCTGGTTCAGATCTTTCTATCATGGGAGACCTGGGCGTCTGAATTTGGGACGATGATGATGACGACGACGATAGGGAGGTAGGAAGAGTGTCAGCACATACCTTACTCCCGTCGAATAACCCCAAGGGGTTTGCTCAAGGAATAATGTATCCATCCGATGGACCTTCACCGTCATAATATGTCCTCACTCCATATGAACGCTGTGAAGAGCTTTTGTATTGAATCCAGGCTTTTGGCATGCGATTTAGTGATTACAAATTGTATACCACCACCTCTGCCACCCTGCCGACCAACATACTGATGGTGAAAGCAGTTTCAACCCCCGGGACTGGAACCGGATAAACTTGGTGTCAGATCATACAGACCAAACGTCTTAACGATCATGGCCACCAAATAAGCTACATTCTTGTCATTACAGCCCCCACCGTCTATCCCACCGTTGTACATTTGTACAGCGTTTCGTCGCCTTCTCCCAAATGCTTATCTGTGAAGTTACCTAACGTTAGGGGTATTATTGTGATCTGGGCTTCGGCAGAAATATTTTCATCTTCATTTTCTTCCTAACCAGAACGCAATTCATTCAAGAACAGACCTTTGTAACATAAACTTCATCTTGATATTTATTTTTCATAACAGCCCAGGTTGAGCCCGTCTGGTGGCCATGATCGTTAAGGCGCTGAAGTCTAAAACGGCTTGACACCGAGGTTAGCCGTTTCGCGTCCCGTTGGTCGAAAAAATTTTCACCATCAGAATGTTGGCCGGCAGGGTAGGGGAGGTGGTGGTATACAATTTCTAATCACTAGATTGCGTGCCAAAAGCCTGGATTAAATTCCAAACCTCTCCGCAGTCCTCATATGGAGTGAGGGCATATGACGCTGTTGATGGTGATTCGTCCGTGGGATGGAGACGTTAAGCCTTGAGCAGACCCCTTGGTGCTGTTCGACAGGAGTAGGCTATGGGGCGGCACCGGGTTTCACCCCCTCCCTAATATCATTTATCACGTCATCATTTCATCTCATCAACTCCTCTGATGAGGTTGACGTCAGGAAGGGCATCCGGTCATAAAAACCCGCCACGACAGATTCATTTCACCTCATACCCGACCCCGTAGGGAAACGGGAAAAGGGTTGGACAAACAAACAGAAGAGTCCAGGTTGAATATTTAAATATAACATTGTTGGCATTAATAGTCAATGAAAATGTTCATCTTACATTGTTTTGTACAATCTTCCGGCAACAGCTGCAGGTTGCCCAAAGACGAAGAGTACCTTAACAACAATATATGGATATCGTATGATGTTACGTGTAGGCAATCGAGTGAGGCATGTCAAACATTTGTTTGAGGTCCGCAAGCATGGTTCTTGAAGATCATGATGGACTTCTTGAGTATGGTAATCGCGATGTTGTATAATATGAAATCCCTATTCAGCTCAAAGGTATTGCAGAAGTTGGCAAAAAATGTAGGTATAGTTCCTCGAGCACCTAACATCAAGCACATTACAGAGATGGATGAGAGCTTATACTTTCGCTTATAGTAGTCCACCGTTTCTTCATAAATTCTTTTTTTTTCTGCATCGACCTCACCGGCACGAGAAACGCAACACTTCAATTCCTTTTAAAATTCAGACCATTTTATGTCAGTAATCTACTATTTTATGATAAAATATTGTAGTTCGGACTCTTTTAGATATCTGACAATGAAGGAGAACGGTTTTTTTTATGGACAAGATTGAATTAAGCCAGATATAAGTAACACGTATGGATTTATATTTCAAGCAAATTTTAAGGAAGGTCATTTTGGTTTTCTACACTTCATGGACTTCTTTTCTTATCCTCAGAAGCGTGTAATAACTTATCTTGCAACAATTATGGCATCCAACTTTTCAGGCATGCTCCTGATTAACACTGCAATATCCTCTTGAGGAATCATCTACCATTATTTCAGAAGAGTCTCTGGTAGGTCGTGTAGGATGTCTAAATAATGCCAATGTACACTGCTTCCTAACTGGTCTCATAGATGCTCAATAGGATTCAAATCGTGGCTTCGAGAAGGCCGAAACATAACATGAATCTCCATTTCATCCAAAAACTCCCGCACTCATCTCACAACACCTGGGTGTGTATTGTCCTCCATTAGTGTGAATCTAGCACCAGTTAATGGAGCAAAAAGCACACAACATGCTCCAGAAGGATTCCTTCACATACCGATGTGTTGCAAAGCTCCAATGCTCTATGGAGGCCAAATGCGTACTTGCTGCCATTTTGTTTCCTGTACACACCATCAGAGAAACACCCTGAAAAGACGTCCTGCGTGAGAATGTACAAGGGGAATACCTTTCCCCAGATCTTCTCTCTACAATAATGTGATCGCAGCCTAAATCACGACACATCAGTGAATTAGCACTTTCCCCCATTGTTGTACTCACGGTAACTAGAAGGGAGAGTAAAGCTACTCGTCCACGATGCAACTAAAATGGCATGCAACTTCGATTTGAAAAGAAAAGTTGAGTGGCTTCGTGAAAACAGTCATGCAATTCGAAAAGTTGCACGCGCCACTCGAATTCTGCGCAACTTCCAAGTTGCGTGCAAAGTCAAAAGTGGCATCGTGTACACAGCGGAAGAGATGAAGTTGCGCCATCTGAAAGTGGCGTGAAAAGTTTAGATCATTTTTGTGGCGCAACTTTCTCACGTGGCAGTCTGCTGTGACATTATACTGATGTTTGAGAGGTTCACACTCGGGAATAAATTAACGTAAGTACGTACTTCTATATCCTTTATTGTAAATGAAATATAACATGCCTCAAAATAGATACCCATCTTAGTAATAATTTCATAATTTACGTAAGTTCATTTACAGGTTACAATGTCTCAGAACACTTAATGAACGAGGGAGGTGACGAGAAAGCTGATATATTTAGTTGAAACACAGGAATGTTTATGGAAGGTTGAGGCAACGGACTACAGAAATAAACAAAAACGGCAGAGAGCGTTTATCACGCTGTAAATAGCATCACAAACTTCAGATATTGCACGTGAAATAGAGCATGTCGGTATCAATGATTGATAACTGTCACCTGTAAAAGAACAAAATGTAGGAAATTACAATAATCTAAAAGAAATGATTCCTTATGTGTACTGTATAAAATACATATTTAAAAAAAATCGGCTTACCTGTTGCTAAATATCTCAATGTCAACACAAGGCGATCCGTTGGTGATATTCATTTTCTCATTAGCGTGTCTTTCTTTTGTATCAACCGCGCTGCTCTTCTCAGCAGATATTCAAAATCAGCCGCTGACTTTCGCAGGATATTCTTGCAGAAGACTTGGTCTCCCATGTATAATTCCTGTAGCAAGTAATTAACAACACCACAATGTTCACGACCCAAAATCCGTTCCCTCATCCAACATTTCCGTCTCGCTCTTTCTCGTCTTTATTTTCGTCGCCATAATAAAATCAGTGATAAGCAAGCCGCCGATAACACCTCACCAGAAGACATGCTTGCTACTATAAACACTCACATCCGCTAGAACAGCAGACTAGGAAAGTTGCATGCGAGAAAACTTGCGCCACTTAAATAGCGTGGTGTAAACACTCGGTGCAACATTTCCTTGGGCGCGCAAGTTTTCGTGTTGCGCAACAAGAAAAAAGGCAAACTTGCGTGCTGTGTGTAAACAGTGCCTGCCATTTTTCTTGCGCAACACAAAAGTGGCATGCAAGTTTTGTTTCATCGTGGACGAGTACCTTAATGCCCAGTCGCGATGTTCCCGAGCGAAACGCAATCTAGCTGCGCGGTACTGTTTGGTGAGTTCTGGGCCTTTAGCGGGTCTCCTGGATAGAAGATTGGTTACATCTAGTTTTCTTCGGACAGTTCTCTCACTACATTGATCTCTCGAACTTAGTGGAGTAAGCGTGGGTTGAGGGCCACGGGGTCCTTGGCTGAGTCCTGGCATTGCTTAAATTTACTTGTCCCAGTCTGCTGACTTTCCGGAATTCCATTTGCAACTCTTGTTCTTTTCCGACGCCGACGGTACTATGTCTAGGAAGTCCTTCATTTCTAAACCCTTTCTGGCCCTTGTCTTTCTTCGGCCCATATCTTAATTTTTCGAATACTTGGATCTTCTTCAATTTTCCCCCTTTGATTAGTTAGAGGCTAGTTGGCCAGTTATACTTCCTTTTAAAACAAAAATTACCACCACCACCACCACCACCACCACCACCACCACCACCACCACTACTTCGCGCTTCAACGACGATGGTGTGGCAATTGCGGAAATCTTGAAGCGTAAGAAGCGATCATCTCTTGTCGATGCTGCTCTACACCAGGGCCTCTCAGGGTGCATGCGCGTGGTGCATGCGCTGTGCACGGTGCAAGAGACGACTTGGCTTGGTTGACCCACCGCCGTCTCGATCTTCTTATACTGCCTGCTCTATGCCACTAGCTTAACACAGGAAGGCGCGACTACCAATATTTCTCCAGGTCGCCGTAAGAGTGCAGCAGTAGACGCACAATCTTCGCTGTCAGTGTGGGTGTAGCACTGTGTTATTGGTGCATGAATGTGTGTGAAAACCTGAGTTATTTCGTACAATGAGTAAACGTGTGTGGTCACTTCCGTTTGTACAAGAGATATTTTGTATAGAACTGTCAAATGAATTAATCATGCTATGCTTATAGATATTTCAAAAGTGATTTTAAGGTGTTGGTACCTGTTTTCTTTTTTCGTTTGTGCAAGGTATATTTTTCGTAGAACTGAAACTTCAGATTCTTTCGACGAAATATTCAACTGTTGTGTACCATTTTGCCAATCTCGGCAAGGTGGTTCGCAGCCAGAAAAGATACGACTCCATGAAATACCGTCTAGAAGGGATTAAGAGAAAAGCGTCTATCGGCTTTATCTAGGCAAGGGCCTAATAAAGGAAGTAATTGGATATCCTCAGATTACTCTCGCATCTGTGCCTTTACACCTTATAACAGAAGGTGATGGAGCCTCCGCGGCTCAGGCGGCAGCGCGCCGGCCTCTCACCGCTGGTTTCTGTGGTTCAAATCCCGGTCACTCCATGTGAGATTTGTGCTGGACAAAGCGGAGGCGGGGCAGGTTTTTCTCCGGATACTCCGGTTTTCCCTGTCATATTTCATTTCAGCAACACTCGAATATCATTTCATTTCATCTGTCATTCATCAATCATTGCCCCAGAGGAGTGCGACAGGCTTCGGCAGCCGACACAATTCCTATCCTCGCTGCTAGATGGGGCTTCATTCAGTCCATTTCTGACCCGGTCAAATGACTGGAAACAGGCTGCGGATTTTTTTCAGAAGGTGATTAAAGCTGTGGAGGCTTGTGGATTCCTTGTGATAAGAATTGTGACGGACAATCACAAAACAAACGTCTTAATGTTTAAACATTTTGGACAACCTCAGATATCCAGACGATAATATTCCAATCAAACTAGAAACAGGAAATCAAATCCTAATTTGTGGGTTCTAGGTTCGTGTTGTTGAAGAGAGGATGGAGTGTGACATTTGCGTCAGCAACATCTCACTGCCTAAAGCTTCGACACCGCTAAATGGAACGGATTATGCATCAGGACAGAGGAGGAGTTCGATACCCAAAACCTTGTTTTGTTGCTCTGGTGAAACATCTGCAGGAGTTCGTTTAAGCTGCTGTGCCCTATTGTCGAAGTTCTTCAAACGTACTTGCGTAATACGAGGACTTGCGACGTCTTCCCGTTCAGAATACCGGGCGAGTTGGCCGTGCGGTTAGGAGCGCGCAACTGTGAGCTTGCATACTGTTGGCAGCCCTGAAGATGGTTTTCCGTCGTTTCCCATTTTCACACCAGGCAAATGCTGGGGCTGTACCTTAATTAAGGCCACGGCCGCTTCCTTCCCATTCCTAGGCCTTTCCTATCCCATCGTCGCCATAAGACCTAATCTGTCGGTGTGACGTAAAACAAATAGCAAGAAAAAATCCTTTGAGAATGTGTTTTGTTACAGTGCGAGGTCAAAGAACATCAGCAAACTGTTAGTGATATTATCCTAACCAAGTTCGTAAGACCTCTATTATTTGATATTGCGTTGGTAAGAACACAAAATTACGGTACCACTCCAAACCTTCGTCCAGGAAAATCTTTAAATTGTGCATGAAGAGGCCAACTGCGACTTCATACAGGTAATATTACCGATATTTAATATTACTGATGTAATTTACGAGCTTAAGTAAACATATGACCATACTGCATAGTGTTTTGTAGGCTGTCGTCATTAGAATAAGTTTAGAACATTGTGCGTCTATGTCTGCCATCTAGCGGAGAAATTTTATCGCAGCGTAGTCGCAAAAAGGCTCGCATAGAGCAGGCAGTATAGAAGGATCGAGACGGCGGTGGGTTGACCAGAGTGCAGACCCCCCACTCCTCGATTTGGAGCAATAGTGCTTACTCTCTCTTTCCTCACGCCTGTCTCGCTCGCTCCGCCTGTCTCCCTCTGCCCCACTTGCACCGTAGCGCTCCAAATCCGGGCTGACTTGAGCCGAGTATAGGCGAGTTGAGCCGAGCTTAGCCGAGTAGCCCAGAGACGAAGCGTTGATCCGAGCCATGCCGAGCGGCAGCGATGCACAGTGCACGGAGCTCTTGCGCCTCTATCTGCACGCGTGTGATTTTGGGCGTTTGAGAGGCCCTGCTCTACACGGACCTGATCCTGATATCCTTGAACAGCTTTCAGTTTCTTTGTTCCTTCTTACGATTCAGGAAATCGTGGAAGGTGTATTTATCAACACTTCTGCAACGTAATACATGCTGCGACCAACTTCCACCAAAGCAACAGCTTTTGCGTCATCTTCAGTACTTAATGGAATATTAACTCCAGAAAAGTGGTTAAGACAATGACAGAAACATCCTAGAAATACATGTGATTGAAAGGTGTACAATACAAACTACAACAATGAGTGCTTGAATAGGGGAATACATTATCGCCTCACATCCTTTAATTTGTTTTCAAGGTTGTGCGAGCAAATAAATATCAGCGCCAATGGAATATACAATTCACTCTTCATTGACAGCTCACAAAACAAAGCCAACAACCACCCACGTCTAAAATTAGAGGATAATGTGCTAAACTTTGATTAAACTGTTAATTAAAAATTTCTTCAGCATTTATTAGGTACCGGTGAGTGCATTTTATTCTCAAAGTGTCAATGTGATTTGGTATAATACGTACAAGTATTCCCCTGTGGGTGGGGTCGGTAGAATAACATCCACAGTATCCCCTAGTTGTCGTAAGAGGTTCTTAACTTGGAAGCGTGGGTTGGTGACCACGAGCTAATTAGCTGAGTCCTGTTATTGTTTTAACTTACTGTGCCAGACTCCTAAAGTTCATCTTTCTTATCCGACCTCTCTTGGCAAATTCTTGTTCTTTTTAAGCCCGACGGTAGTAGGTTTCTGAATCCTAGGAAGTCTTTCATTTTCATGCCCTTCGTAGCCCTTGTCTTTCTTTGGCCGATACACTCATTTTTCGAAGTGTTGGAACCGTTCCATTTTTCCATTCCACCCCCCCCCCTTCTGATTAGTGTTAGTAGAGGATGATTGCCCAGATGCACTTTCTCTTAAAACAATAATCACTGCCATCACCATACAACAGCATTGTCCTTTTAAAAGGTCATCACTATTTATACCCATTCAGCGAAGTGGTGCAGCTTTTTTCTGGCACAACCCCAACGGAGGTGAGTAGTATTTATCGTTTTAAAATGGTAGGAAGCTAGATCTTTGAGGGCGGCGGCTAATTGTGCTAACTGATACACTACGGAGGTTCGATTCTTGGTACAGCAAGAGATTTAAGAATGACAGAAGGACCGTTATGTGATTAAAATGGTAGATGTAGAATCACTCTTAAGTACGTAGGTGTATATATATAGGCAAATCTTCATTGGGGTAATCACATAAACAGGGATTGTAAATAAAGGGTACATATATCTCCACATGGTTATGAGGGTACGTAGGTGTTGTAGTGAGGATGTAAAGGAGACGTCTCTGGTAAGACCCCAACTAGAGTATGGTTCCAATGTATGGGACCCTCACCAAGATTACATGATTCGAAAACTGGAAAAAATCCATAGAAAAGCAGCTGGATTTGTTCTGGGTGATTTTTGACAAAAGAGTAGTGTTACGAGAATGTTGCAAAGTTTGGGCTGGGAAGACTTGGGGAAAAAGGAGGCGAGCTGCTCGATTGTGGTATTTTTCGAGCTGTCGGTGGGGAGATGGCGTTGAATGACATTAGTAGGCGAATAAGCGTGAGTGGTGTTTCTAAAAGAAGGGAAGATCACAATATGAAGATAAAGTTGGAATTCAAGAGGAAAAGACGGGGCAAATATTCGTTTATAGGAAGCGGAGTTAGGGATTGGAATAATTTACCAAGGGAGATGTTCAATAAATTTTCAATTTCGCAATTATTTAAGAAGAAACTAGGTACACAACAGATAAGAAATCTGCTATCTGGTTAACTGCCCTAAATGCAGATCAATGATGACTGATTACTATTTGATGGCACAACACCTTAGCTGCGCACTAACTGAGTTTCGTATGCGGGTGATTCGATGTGCTGCAGCGTGAGTGAGAGCGGAGGAACGTTTACTTCGCTAGTTGCTACGAAAGTGTTAACGTCGGCTACTCGAAATTATAACATTGAGGTTAAGATCTCAAGTGAGCAGCCCTGCAGTAGTTACCTTCTCCACTACCTTCCTTTGCCCCTTCCAAGCTCATCGCTTCGTGCAGGTTTGTGCCTTCAGGTGATCTGCGTCTGACGAGTAGTCACCGCAGCTTGTAGGTACGGCACGAGTAACACTAAGCTATTAACATTAGTCGTGATAGACAGTGTGAACTCTCTGAAACAGATGCATGTTCATTACTAAATTGTTCATTGTGCGGTACTTACAGTAAATGTGTAACTAAAGCACAATTAGACTACCACTTTGAAACTTAACATCAGCACCTCAGTTCGCAAGAATCACGCAAGAAGAGACTGAGACTGGCGCATGCACACCAGCCATGCTTACACCTGATACCCCTTACCCTGCACTCATGCGATTTCTCGTCAGACCACCATAGTAGTAATCTACCCCCATTGGGGCTGTGCCTGAAAAGAGCTGCATTACCTCGGGACGAGTTTTATCCATCCCTTAGCCTAACATGAAATACCTTTTCTTTCATTTTACTAGTACTCAATAGTTACATCCTTACACACAGTATTTCACATAGAAGCCTTTGAAGTAAATATTCATTCTATGAGTAATTTATCTCTTGCTATGAAAAGTTGAGCTAAACGACATGTTGAAATTCAAGCTACAAAATATTGGCTTGTATGCTTCCTCCGTTTCAGAACAGCCAATCTCAACTCCTGTACATAATATTCCCCTATTCTTGATGATCATGAAACAAGAATAAACTGACAAGTTTACACAGAATTAACACTGCTGCGGTAATTGTAAATGAATGGTTGGTGTCTTTATAGGAGAATAGTGGTCATATATCGGTTAAGTCGTTGAAGACTTTTCATGTGTTACTGTGATGTTAAACTAATAGAAAAAAACAAGAAGAGAAAAGAACAAAATGGTAGGGACAAAGAATAAATTGAGCTAGAATTAATTTTTTGACGGTGAGGGTTAAGCTGAATAAAGTGTCGAGTGGTTTCTGCTCTGAGAGCAGAAAATACATATACAATATTTTAGGGTCGGCAAATGAAGAGTGGGTCTCGGCCCGCAAGTGGCTACGGCTGGTCCATGGTCCGACAGCTCTGTACTCTGAATGGCTAATAGAGCAGACGAGGAATGGCCACGGCTTTAGCATGGCTCTACGCCTCTGTATTCGAAAGACGGAGAGAGGTTGATCCCCACCGTTGACTGCCCTGAGAATGATTTTCCGTGGTTTTCCATTCTCCTGCAATAAGGCAAATGCCGGGACAGTTCTTAGTTTTCAAAAGGTTGCCGGTCGTTAACGAGGAAGTCGGAAGAACTATACTAGATTACTGGAAAAATTCCACAATAAAAATGCTGTATAAAGGCAAAGGCAATACAGCACACCTTGACTATGCTAGTGTGCAAGCGTTTTGCAAATTTCATAGAAATCAAACTACCGGGCGAGTTGGCCGTGCGCGTAGAGGCGCGCGGCTGTGAGCTTGCATCCGGGAGTAGGTTCGAATCCCACTATCGGCAGCCCTGAAAATGGTTTTCCGTGGTTTCCCATTTTCACACCAGGCAAATGCTGGGGCTGTACCTTAATTAAGGCCACGGCCGCTTCCTTCCAACTCCTAGGCCTTTCCTATCCCATCGTCGTCATCAGACCTATCTGTGTCGGCGCGACGTAAAGCTCCTGGCAAAGAAATCAAACTTCCGGATTCCCAATTTGGTTTCAGGAGAGGACCGTACTATTCAAACAGTCAAATGTCTTCAACAGAATCAGCGATGCCATGTTTAGAGTAATTACCTTAATCTAGGATAATTTTAGGGCAATAATGAAAAAATCGAAATTTTGTATATGGGAAAGAAATTGCTTATTGAAGAATTGACTACAAACACATAATCAAAGTGAGCCAGTATTATTTCCAATTCTTCTGTAACGGTTTTCTCGAGAGTTCAAATTTAACACAGTCCTGAACATCATGTTTGAAATGCATAATGCATTTATCGCGTCTGTTATTAGCTTTTATTTTTTTATCTCTTGATAGATTCTTATTTTTCTCATCCTTTCCTTGATTCTTTATTTTCTATTTAAGGACGACACACACATCCAGCTCCCGAGCCAGTGGAAATAACCAATTAAGGTTAAAATCTCCGATCTGGCCGGGAATCAAACCTGGGGTTTCTCGAATCAAATGCCAGAATGCTAAACGTTTAGCCATGGGGCCGGACATAGCTGATTCGCGTGATAATTTTATTAGAAATACTTAAGCTGTTTAGGCCTTTTCAATCGTGAAATTACCACCGTTTTGCCCCAGTGTAGCAGTGGGCTCATCAGTTGCATTGCTGCACCTTTCCGAGACACTGGCGGCTAGTGCTCCCTTGAGAAACATCATCATCATCATGAAGACGTTTTTATTCTCCACCCTGAAGAGGTGGAGCGGGTCACCTACAGGGTTACGCTGCCTCTCTGGCCAAGAGATGCGGACGGGTTGGGGAGATGTGATGGAGGAAGAAGGTGGGTAAAGGATGTGAAGAAGGAGAAGATGTGAGGGGGTTTGACCTCTCGGTTGAAGGTGACATGTGATCGATTTCAATTGGATATACGTGGTATTATCATTATCATTCTTCTTTGCCCTTCTAGAGAATGAGCGTTATTACGTAAAATATATATTTTAATCTGAAAAAAATACGAGACTTGATGTGAAAGAAGTATATAATGAAAAGTAGTAGGAAATCGATAGACGATCTTTCTGGCAGGCGAAGAGCGATTGGAGATTGCCGACGATATGGTTCTGGAGCCTTCTTTCCCCATCTCTCCTCTGTTTGCTGACTGGATTCTGCCATTACAAGCCTCTTATGTAGGACAATGCAGTGACGATGCACGAGTGGAAGCATGTGCCTCCACTTGTACAAACTCCTGACTTGGCCTTCGTATCAAGAATTAAGTTCCCACAATGAAACCATAATTTAATTTCATCGATTGCAAATGTTAAGAACATTTAAGATCTTTAGGATTTTTCCAATTTTATTAGCTTTACGTAACAATTAAAACATCTCTACATATGCCTTTGACGATGGCAGACACATCAGTAGAGAGAAAGCAACCTTCATGTAAGGAACATCTGTTAGGCTTTAGGTTTTTTCAGAGTAAGAAACGTATTTCCAATAACTTAATAGGATCAGGATTTAAATCTAAATAATCATGATCAATAATCAATGATTTTCAGTCAATACGGTATTTTGTAATTTGCTATCATGAATATATTTTGAAATCGATCACATGTTACCTTCAGTGACTTCATAAGCCGGGCTAAGTAGCTCAAACGGTAGAGCGCTGGCCTTCTGAGCATAAGTTAGCGGATACGATCCCAGCTTCGTTCGTTTGTTGTTGTTGTTATTGAGGGCAACTAAATGAGAATCCCAGGGTGAAAACTTTGCCGTTTTACTCATCTGTTTCCTAGAATACCCGGTGAGTCGGAAAAATCTGCTTTACTGTACAGGCGGGGGAGAATCGATCTGGCTGAGAGGTGGTATTTTGCCTCACGTCAGAGAAGAAACCCCCTCATCGCTTTTGTAAGTTATGTAATTATGAAGTCGGAATGTGTTGAGGGGCCATTTCAGGGTTTTAATTTTGAGTCCCGGTCTCATCCATGGCTGTGACAATATGGAAGCTTCTGGGGTTTGGGCATTGCTGAGTAACGACATTTAGAGCATCGCTACTATATGTCTGAGAGTTATGGAAGGTTCTACTCAGAGGACTGGTGCTGCTGCAATAGCACTTTCTGGCCCGGTGAGAAAAGCAACGGAAAAATTATCTCGCTCCTCATCCTGCCTAGTATGCCTCATTTTTAGTGCTGCCATTAGATTTTGTGGTTTCCCTACAACCACATTACCTTTGGTGGTGCTATTTGAGGATCCAACCAGCCTTCTGACTGATGACCTAACCAAACCCCAGCTTATAACGAACTCCTACAAGAACTTCCGCGAAAGAGAGCATCACATGTGGGGAATGCTACCTGAGCTGCGCGATGACCAACCACGATTAGTCACGATTAGGTTATGAGATGAGATACACAATCACCAGGCATCAGGACGGTTTTCTTTTTTTGCTATTTGCTTTACGTCGCACTGACACAGATAGGTCTTATGGCGACGATGGGACAGGAAAGGCCTAGGACTTGGAAGGAAGCGGCCGTGGCCTTAATTATGGTACAGCCCCGGCTATTGTCTGGTGTGAAAATGGGAAACCACGGAAAACCATCTTCAAGGCTGTCGAAAGTGGGACTCGAACCCACTATCTCCCGACTACTGGATACTGGCCGCACTTAAGCGACTGCAGCTATCGAGCTCGGTAGGACAGTTTTCATCATAGACGGTGTCGAAATAAGTGCTTGTATGAACCTGCTCCTTTGCAGATGGAAGAGCTGTGGCGAAATCTCTGGGCGATACATACACCAAAGAGCCAGTTTCGAACGGAACCGTTAGACATTCTACCGATGATTGATTTAAGAATTTGTCTTCCCTGCTCATTGTACGCAATTTAACATTCATTCATTATGTTTTTCTAAGCCTCCAGTTCTAGAGATGTGTCACTCTGACACTCCAGTAGTAGCTTTCCATCCGCAGATTCGTGTTCTAGCACCATGAAAATTTCATGCCTCACTTTTAACGGTCTACTAGGGGGGATTAGCTTAGTGGCATAGCTGCCGGCTTCATATCCGGAAGCCCGATGTTCGAATCCCAGTCGATTCTGGGTTGAGAATTTCATCTCAAAAATTACGTGGCGTCAGGAAGGGCATCCGTCCTTAAAATCCCAGCCAAATCCAAGACCAGCCTTGGTGGCTCCAGCAACTCCAAAAATACATGGAGTAAGCTGCAGTATTATTATTATTATTATTATTATTATTATTATTATTATTATTATTATTATTATACAAGCTGCTTTACTTCGTACCGACTCAGATAGGTCTTATGGCGATGATGGAATAGGAAAGGGATGGGATGGGAGTGGGAAGGAAGCGGCCGTGGCCTTAATTAAGGTACAGCTCCAGTATTTGCCTGGTGTGAAAATTGGAAACCACGGAAAACCATCTTCAGAGCTGCCGACAGTGGGGTTCGATTCCACTATCTCCCGGAGCAAGCTCACTGCTGCACACCCCCACCAAAACTATTTTTAACGGTGTACCACTTGAAGTACTATCAACAAATCAACTGATGCCAACATTTTCGGACATTACTAAGCTATTTAACGCATTCTGAAAGTCTCACCCCCCTGTGGGTGGGGGCGGTAGAATAACACCCACGGTATCCCCTGCCTGTCGTAAGAGGCGACTAAAAGGGGCCTCAGGGACTCTGAACTTTGGAGCGTGGGTTGGCGACCACGGGGCCCTCAGCTGAGTCCTGGCATTGCTTCCACTTACTTGTGCCAAGCTCCTCACTTTTATCTATCCTATCCGACCTCCCTTGGTCAACTCTTGTTCTTTTCAGACCCCGACGCTATTAGGTTTGCGAGGGCTAGGGAGTCTTTCATTTTCATGCCCTTCGTGGCCCTTGTCTTCCTTTGGCCGATATCTTCATTTTTCGAAGTGTCGGACCCCTTCCATTATTTCACTCTGATTAGTGTTATATAGAGGATGGTTGCCTAGTTGTACTTCCTCTTAAAACAATAATCACCACCACCACCTGAAAGTCTCAGTGTTTGCCAGTTCCATATATGATCACAAATTTATTTTCCACGCATGTGATGCCGCGGGCAAAACCTAGTAAAATAACAAACTTCCTTTGAATAACTTTCAAGTGTATTTCTAAGAAGCGGTAGTAAGTGGTGTAACATGGATAAGGAATGTTGTGAGCGAGGAGATGAATTTCAGTGCACTTAAAGTAAAATAATGGCAGGATACCCTACTAAACAAGAAGCAAGATACCTTTTGTGTTTCTCTAAGTCATTTATCTTCAAAAGTGCTCCTGTGCAGTATTGTACTTTTGTTTTATCCGTTCCTTGTCTGAAAGGAAATGGTCTCGTAAATGACAAGAGATGAAGGTATACATTTTATTACCTCAAAGCCTTTATCGTACTATTATACTAATCAAGGCTTATTACCACAACAATCTACAAACTTATTCCAAGCCTTTCTACAAGTTTATTGGGATATAAATTATTTAGTCCTAAACGTGTCAGAACATCAGTATTTAAGTGAAACACTCTTCCATTCACAGTCGTTTTTTTTTTCTTTTGCTTTACGTCGCACCGACACAGATAGGTCTTATGGCGACGATGGGAGAGGAAAGACTTGGGAATGGGAAGGAAGCGGTCGTGGCCTTAATTAAGGTACAGACCCAGCATTTGCCTGTTGTGAAAATAGGAAAGCACGGAAACCCATCTTCAGGGCTGCCGACATTGGGGTTCGAAGCCACTATCTCCCGATTACTGGATACTGGCTGCACTTAAGCGACTGCAGCTATCGAGCTCGGTCATTTACAGTTGATGGGCTTCAATGTAGGCGTGCTGACTTCGGGTAATTATTAGGAGGCATGATTAACATTAACAAGGGCGTGTGAAATGTTGCACAACTATTAACATAGACATTCCTATAGCCTGTATTTAGAGCCCTGCGCGGGTATACAAAATAATATCCGCATCCGCACTTCCTTCATCCGCACCCACATCCGCAGATAATTTAAATATTTAACTACAGTATAAATACACCCAAGGTATTGACACGGATAGATCTGTTAACATAGTACAATAGGCCTGGGCACCAGAACCCCTACAGTCACAGGTTTATGAGGGATTTTCTCTTGCGACAACTACCGACGTATTGACCTTTGTTCCTTCCTCCCTTCCATTAATTGCGGGCAGGAGCCAGTTAGGCTTAGGTCAGATTTACGGCTTTATGGTTTTAAGGCTCTTTATATATATAACTGTTCTCCCATACCTCTGTCAAATGTCGCCTAACTACAAGCAAAAACAAGAGTATACCTAAGTGAAAATAAATGGACGTCATTAATTAGACATTATCAGCAAAATTATCCCCACTCCCTACAGTTTGTATCCGCCAAGATACTAACTTAGCGGATATCTGTGGATAAACCCGCAGATTTCCGCATCCGTGCAGGGCTCTATTAACAGTATTCACAATCAAACAGTAAAAACAGAACAAGAATATAACTTGTTTCTCGAATAGATTTCCTGAATGAAAATTAATGTACTGAGTTTTCAGTAATATTCACAAATAAACAAAAATAGAACTTGATTAATAAATACATATTTTGATGGAATGTCTTAGGTACGGGGTTATAAAAATCAGTACAAGTAAACAGAAAAAGTAGAACTTGCTTCACAAATACATTTTTTGAATAAATGTCCTATTACTGTATATTGTTCATTTTATGATATGAAATCTGAAAAGCTCTACCATGAGATGTACCGCTTTAACAGTCTCCATTACAAAGGAAGGAATGACCACTTTCTAATCTCATTTCTTGATATAAAATCACCTGCCACATTTTCCAGATCTAAAGCCTTAGCAGCCTTCTTCACGTTTCAGTGAAGAGGGAGGGACTTAACATCTAAGAGGAAAATTTCTTTCTTTGGGGGGGGGGGGGGCAGGAATTGCCCCCAAAAGTTGGCCCACTGCCATGGCTTAGTGTAAAATGAATGTAACTACAAAATCATAAACTATTCAGGAGACTAACTAAAATTGTTTTTCAGTCTGTCGAAACACGAAATGTAACACTTGGATCATTATGACCTACCGGTAAATAGTAGACAATTGACACTAAAGAAATGGCTTCCTCTTCAATGAAATAAACGTCCTTTATTACTAAAAACTTGTTAACATTTCACATATAATGGTAAATGGTGTATTATTTCTTTAAGTGTCAAAACACCACACATAAAGGAAATTCCTTTTTTGTAAAATATTTATTATTATTATTATTATTATTATTATTATTATTATTATTATTATTATTATTATTATTATTATTATTATTATTATTAACTCTTCTTTTACATTGCGTGACAGAGACTATAACGCCTGATATTATGCCAAACCATATTGTACACACTACGTAGTACCTACACTTACACATAATTCTTAACTATTTATCTAATTAGGCAAATTAAACTAGCTTAAACCACTGCTTAAAAACATAATTCACAGATACTATAACATTACCTCAAGTTAAATTATATAGTAATTTCTTAATTTTATGTACCATTTTAGGCTAACATGTCTTTTTAAATACACTTCCACTAGGTATGTATCTAATTACAGCCGGAAGAGGATTCCAGCAGCGCATGAATAAATTACCATAAGCTGCCATGCGATTGATTGGGAAACACAGCAGGGAAGAGGTTTCTGACCTTGCAGGGGTGCTATTTGGGGAGGATAAAGATTTAAGATCTGTTCTCCAGTAACCTGCACAGAGAATGTTGCAGACATGCGAGACCGAATGGAGGTTTCTTCTCTCTGCCATAGGTCCGCCTCTGTGGTGCAGTGGTTAGTATGATTAGCTGCCACCCCCGGGTTCGTTTCCCGGCTATGCTACGAAATTTGAAAAGTGGTACGAGGACTGGAACAAGTTACACTCAGCCTCAGGAGATCAATTGAGTAGAGAAGTGGGTTTCCGTTGTTTTTCGCTTCTAATCCAGGTAAATCCCGGGATGGTACCTAACTTAAGGCCATGGACGCTTCGTTCCAAGCCCATTCCTATCCCATCGTCACCGTAAGACCTATCTGTGTCGGTGTGACGAAAATCAAATTGTAAAAAAAAAAAAATAATTAAAAAATCTCTCTGCGTCAGCTGGTGTGACAAAAAGAGTATGGCGAGTATGAGAGAGTAGGCAGTATGCTATCTCTCCCCCTTCGCTATGGACAGCTTTGTCATTATCACTTGCCATACTTGAGTGCCTGCTGTCATTTCTTGATGGATATAGTACGTTTGCTTCCATTTCTTGGCACAGGCCAGAGTAAAGTGTAGCTTTCACCGAAGTCCCAGTCAACATCCGTGGCTGTGACAATATGGAAGCTGCTGGGGTATGGGTGGTGCTGATTAATGACATTCAGAGCACAACTAGTGCATCTGAGTGTTATGAACGGTGCTGCTCATAGGGTCAGTCGTGCTGCAATAGTAATTTCTGACCCAACGAGGAAAGCAATGGCAAACTACCTCACTCCTCTTCTTGCCTAGTACGCCACATTTTGGTGCTGCCATTGGTTTTTGGGGTTTCCTTATAACCGCACAACCTTTAGTGATGCTATTTGAGGATCCAACCAGCCTCTGGGTTGATGACCTAATAGACAGACACTTAACACGCGAAGATAAATACTTGCCATAGGATAACATATCATATCCGAATAAAGACGTTAACATAAATCTCACACTCAATACAACGCTGCACTCAAATACATTTCTGCACCTCGCACAGTCCCGCTACACTGCACACATTTATCTCTATATTGTTTATTATGTTCCTGCTGCGGTAAACGGGATGGTGGACATCTAGTGTTTAGTTCTGTTCATGTCATTCACTGAATTGTGGTCGCCAATTTATACGTAAATTATGCATAATTTGGTTCAATACAAACACTGTCTACGTTATAAAATCTGGCACACACTCATATAACACCCGAGGAGCTGAGAGAGTCCATAGAGAATTTGTAAAATCTAGTAAATATGGTTAGGGGCTGCCTGGTCGAGGCGGTAAAGGCGTGCTCGGTTCGCGCGGAAGGACGTGGGTTCGAATCCCCGTGTGGAAGTCGTAAAATTCTTCCGGAGGTGCATATGGCCCTGAGGTTCACTCAGCCTACACCAAAAATGAGTGCGAGGTTAATTCCTGGGGACAAAGGCAGCCGGGCGTAGAGCTAACCACTCTACCCCATCACGTGCCACGGTTAACAATGGTGGAAGCATTTACCTTCCACTCCTCCAAGGGCCTTCATGGCCTGTACAGAGGTGACTTGGTATTTAGTAAGTATGGTTGTAAATCCTCAGAGCACAACTCTGTGAAGGTGTACAATGCTTTTCCTAAGCATACACAATAGGCAGCAACAATTTCAAAATTTAAACCAAAAGATAAATAATTAATGGATAGAAGAAAATGAGCAGTAAATTTACATACAAAGCAATGTACAGTGGTCTTATATATCTGTAAGTGTTTCCTCTTCTCTCAGGCTATACCGTATTTGGAAATAAGGTATTATTGTATTGTGAATATTTTGTAAACTCCGCCAATATTTTATCCTTGTATTGCACCGTCAAGAGCTTCGGACCGGGCGAGTTGGCCGTACGGTCAGGGGCGCGCAGCTGTAAGCTTGCATCCGGGAGATAGTGTGTTCGAACCCCATGGCCGGTAGCCCTGAAGATGGTTTTCTATGGTTTCCCATTTTCACACCAGGCAAATGCTGGGAATGTACCTTAATTAAGGCTAAGACCGCTTCTTTCCGGTACCTAGCTCTTTCCTCTTCCATCGTCGCCATAAGACCTATCTGTGTCTGTGCGACGTAAAGCAAATTGTAAAAAATAATAATAAAAAAGACTCTCTACTCAGGTACTCTTTCTTGAGTAAATAATAATAAACTGGTATAACCGTGTTGGAACATGCATATTTTACACAACAAATATAATGAAGACTTACACTTTGAATTACACTGTTCAGAACAAATAGGAATTTAGTATGTCCACGCGAGATCTGGATTCCTTCTGAAGATTCAATTTACAAGGTCTGAAATATACCACTCTCGCGAAATCTGAAATCTCACTAACCATCGAGTCTTCGGTAATATTAGACTCACAACATCTGACATAATCTGTTCTTACCAAGTCTGATATAATATAAGTCTCACCGACTTCCCGATCGCAAATGACACAACAGTCAAAAGACCTTCGCAATACAAAAGAGATATACAGGAGACGCTACTCCTTATTGAGCGATGTGAAAATAGCGTGTATGAGGCTAAAACATTTTCACTTTAAATAGTTATAATTGACCGTAGCCTCAGTCAGGAAATCTTCTCTTGCGTGCGGTTAGGGTCGTATAGCTGTGAAGCTTGCATTTGGGAGATTTTGGGTTCGAATACTAGCATCGGCAGCTTTGAAGATGGTTTTCCGTGGTTTCCCATCTTTACATCAGGTACATTTTGAGGCTGTGCTTTCATTAAGGCCATGTCCATTTCTTTCCTAATTCTAACCCTTTCATATCCTTACGTCGCCGAAAACCTTCGATGTGTAAGAGCGACACTAGCTGATGTACCCGTGCTTTGCTACGGAATTCTACACTGTATACAGAATTCTAGGTTAGGTAGTGTACACGTTGTTAGCAAGATTGTCTTAAATTGTATAGCTCTTAACGTTACCCTAGAAATGCAACGGAAGATCACCAAACATCTTTTCTAATACAGTATGAAGACTGACGGAATTTTCGCTGTAATGTGGACCCAATTTCATACCATCAGTCACAATCAGGTTGGGATGTTTTCATTATAATGCCTTTTTACGTCCTCAGAAAGACTGTCTTAGTGGTTTTCCCAACTGAAATGAACATACAATGACGTCAATAGGAATGGCGCGATTAAAAGCAATGCTTTCATATTACGAAATACTCCTTCAAATGAAACACCGCACATTTTCTCACTTTTAACGAACAGGACTACACTGCCTATCCAACAGTCCAAAGTTCCAGACCTGGAATGACCAAACCGCAGACAGCCGTGATCGGTGAACACTCTTCGGCGGGGAGAGGGTCGAATAGTGGAGGCTCCCAGGGCAAAAACTATGCCCAATTACTATTCTGTTTCCTAGGAGTACCCGATGAGACGGAAAATATCAATTCACTACACTTGCGGCGGAAAAATCTATCTGACTTGAAGGCAAATTTTTTCTCCAAGCCAGAAGAGAAACCCCCTCTTCAAAAGTGAAGTTAAGAAACGGCTCTTTTCAGAGTTGAGTTATTTAGTGAATACTGTGGTGCTATAATTTAAAAAAAGGCCTAAATTTTTCTTCTATACCAGGCCATACTACGTGGTACCATAATTTAGAAAAGGCCTAAATTGTTCTTCTAGACGAGGCCATACTACTACTACTACTACTACTACTAAGTGAGGCTCTGCCTTAAGTATGCACACTGCTTATTCAAAACAGCGCGTCAGGGTAGGAATCGAATAGCTGAAATACTATGATGAACCAGCTTGTTACGTACCAACTGTATAAGAAAATGTATGAACCAGAGGAATGGCATGCTAAAGAAGGAAGTTTTCTAACTCCCCGGCTATTTTCCGCCAATATTCAGTCAGGCTGTTATACTCGGTACGCAGCAGTAATCCCATCTATCGGAATTGAGAGGCAGCATAAGAGACAAAGAACATCACAATAAACAATGGTCAATGTACTATACGCGCACTTTATCTTGAGCCCGGATCTCCATAGTAACGAATGGGAACTAGGGCTCAAGAAAAAGTGCGCGTACTATAATGTCGTTGTTCGATATTATAGGCCTTCGCATTTGGTTTTCTTTCGACTCTGAAATACCACTCTTATCATAGTCGGTACGGTAAAACTGAATAAGAGATAAATGATCGGAAATTGTATTCTCTATAACGTTTTTAGATAGTACTTTTCGATAGGACCAATAACATTGGTACTATATTTAAAAATTACATTGTAGGCACCTTCCCCTAAACTACAATTTCATCCAGGATGAATAAAATTGTTTATAGTTAGACTGTAGCTTCCTTTCCCCGACTCTATACACCGATTTTCATTCAATACTGTTTACCCATTTTCTCGTGGCTCGGCGTTGATATGGACTTACCAACAAAAATACAAATTCATGAATATCTGTGTTATCCTAGCCGGTACGGTAAAATGTATAAGACATAAATGGTCGGAAATTTAATTCTCTATAACTTTGGCTATGTAGTATTTATCGACACGACAAATAATATAATATTTGAGAATTACATTTAGGCCTTCAGCTAAACTACCACTTCACTCTGCGTGAATAAAATTATTCATAGGCTAGATTGTAGCGACGTATTCCTCGACTTTGCTTACCAATTTTTATGAAAATAAGACTACTAAGAATATAAATATTTGAAAATGAAATTTTAGGCCTTCCCCTAAACTGCCATTTCTATCAGCGTGAATAAAAGTATTTACGACCTAGATTGTAGCGACTTATTCACCGACTTTGTATACCGATTTTCATTAAATTCTCTTTGCCGTTTTCTAGTGATGCGTGTACAGACAGACAGACAGACAGACAGACAGACAGACAGACAGACAGACAGACAGACAGACAGACAGACAGACAGACAGACAGACAGACAGACAGACAGACAGACAGACAGACAGACAGACAGACAGACAGACAGACAGACAGACATTACGGAAAAGTAAAAAGTGCATTTCCTGCTTACTGTGGACATAACCGATACAGAAATAGCATTATTTTCAAATTCTGAGCAATGTACCTCTAGCAAGAAACTATTCCATTTTTTTTGACATCGGCTACCTTACCACATACTTGTCAACAACCAAATCCGCCTTTTTTCTTGCTCTCGGCTGGCCATTTATTTTGACACATTCACGCATCCCTTCACTATTTTGTTAATGTTCTTTTCGGGCCGCTAAATTGCAGCAAAACTGGTTGTCACCGCCACTCAGCATGATAGCGGGGAGAAAATCTTCTATTTATCATTTTAAGCCAGGGTTTCTCAAACACCCAAAATCTCATGCGTGCAACCCGAAGCACAGGGCTTCAGTGCACTGTGCATCGGTCTGACTCGGCTAGGCTCGGACCAGCGTTTTGTCTCGTGATGGCTCGGCTAAGGTCGGCTCAATTCTGCTCGGATGATGGAGCGCTGCAGAGCAAGTGAAGAAGGGAGAGACAGGCTGAGACAGGTAAGAGCTATTTGCTTCCACTCATCTTCTGTGGGGGAGGTAATTACCTTGTCAATCATGTTCCTAAAAACATGCAAAAGAGTAAAAGAAGTTGACGCTAGAGAAAGCGGGGTTCTTAAATATTACATTACCATCCCAAATCACCGTTCGTATGTGGGCCAGATTTTTTGACAGCAAGTGAACGTGTGTATTTATGCGTTTATATATGTATGCAGTAGCGTACGAATAACTTCCTCAAGGAGCTATTTTTTTCTATTTTCACCTCTCCATGATCCGCGTGTTTGGAATGCTGAACTTATTTTTATTCTTGTTATTATTACTGATATTAGTTTTATGTCACACCAACTATTTCTACGTGTTTTGGAGACACCGAGGTTCTAGAACTATGTCCCACATGAGTTCTTTTACGTAGCGATATATCTACGGATGCGAGCTTGTGTATTTTAACATCTTCAGAAACCATCGGACTGAGCCGAGATCGAACCCGCCAACTTCAACCACCCAAACCAATTCTCCTTATTATTATTATTATTATTATTATTATTATTATTATTATTATTATTATTATTATTATTATTATTATTATTATTATTATTATTATAGTTGTTCTATGGTTTTTGGTTGCATGCGTTACTTTGAAAATGAGAAACTTGACAAATAAATCAACTTAATAATATTTATTATACGTTGTGTAATATTTCAATCAATTGAAAGAATAGTTCAAATGTTGGGGAGGGGGTTAAACCTAGCAACCTCCGGCTCTTGTGTACGCCACTGTATGTATGTATGTATGTATGTATGTATGTATGTATATATGTATGTATGTATGTATGTATGTATTGTACCCGCTCAAAGCCTGAGTCCCAACCAGCATTTATCTCAGGGAGTGTTACGGTCCGAATCCATCGCAACTAATACTCAATAAAAAAAAAAAAAAAAATTGAGATATAAGATCTCAAACTATATGTAAGGGCGCCATCCAATCAGTACTACAGGGTTGAACGGGACACTCTAATCTTTAACTTTAAGGCTCATCATAAAACACCCAAATTATATATATTCAGATCAAAGGGAAATTATGAAGGCTCCGTCCTAGGAATGGGGACGGATAGTTAAACGGTCACCAAGGGTTTACTATTCTACAAGAACAAGGACCTGGAACTGTTTCCTTGCAAATGCTAAAGGAGCATTTTATTTAAGTAAACAAATTAAACTTTACACACAATCAAAATCTGTTGACCCTTGATTTGCCGGTAATTTGGCAAATTATTCCTGATAAATGATTACATAATATTTATCACTTTTGACCACCCTTCCATTTGGGTAGTGGAACCGTTGATATCTGAAGGTATCAGATTTACCTTCGTTAACACCATGACCCTATTTGATCATGGACCAATTAGCTGTTGGCTAAGTAGGCGCGATCACATGGACCATGTTATCGCCTCCACTTTGATTGAGATGAGACCCAACCCGGGAAACTACAAACTCTCCCCGGGTTCCTAACCAAGATATGCTAATCGTTAGTTGAAGGAATACGACAAAGGGACTCGAACCTAATGGTCCAGATGTAGGGATTTGCCTTCATTTTACACATATTAACTTAACTTATTATTTACAACCAATTGACATTATTACGTTAATTCGCCAGCTGACTTCCCTAGTATCATCCATCATCAGCATCCGAAATAATAATAAAAATAAATTAAAAAAATATTTTATTAAATATTATTATTATTATTATTATTATTATTATTATTATTATTATTATTATTATTAATATTATGTTTTGTGGAGATCATGATTATCGTAACCCGTAATCATCCTCGGACTAATATTTCAACTTTTCGCGATTTTTTTTATTTTCATCTGAAATAAATAAAAGTAGCTTCTTTGATTATTCTTCTTCTCCTTCTTCAAATATTCTCATTATTATTATTATTATTATTATTAGTTGAAAATCTCAAATTTTTCATTTCAACTCCCAACATCATTATTATGTCCAAATTAAAAAAAGTAAATTCTTCTTCAAAAAAGTGGTTTTTTATATTTATTATTATTATTAATTTAAAAAACATTATTTCGCCTGTTACACGGTAGTCCACTCTTAATATGTTTAACGCATAACCCCTTTTACAATTCCGATTTATTTTGGCACTAATCAATCCAGATATGATTTACTTGGAATATTATTATTATTATTAATTTTAAAAAAATAATTTCGCCTGTTACACGGTAATCCACTCTTAATATGTTTAACGCATAACCCCTTGTACAATTCCGATTTATTTTGGCACTAATCAATCCAGATATGATTTACTGGAATATTATTATTATTATTATTATTATTATTATTATTATTATTATTATTAATAGTATTATTATTCTTTCGAGAATCTTTATTTTTATTCCCCATCTTTATAATTTAGTCACATACGTTCTCTCCCAAACAGAAATTGCCAAGATCCGAGTTCACATCGGTCGGGACATAATAGTTTTCGAACCCGCAACCTTATTTTCGTACTGTCGTCAATTTATGGAGACCATATGCTCCTAAGACAATTCTCAAATCCCATAACACCTCGCAGTTGGGCAAATACCTCCAATCTCTGCAAGTAATAAATTATTCCTTCCTTTTCCATTTTGAAGTTCATTTATCCATTGGAACTCTTCAAAACATTTTCACAAATTAACCCTCGGTGTGTGGACTCTATTCTGCCACTCAAGACACCGGTATATAAATACAACCTCTATGTGGGCCTTAAGATCCATCTATTTCTTCATCAACATCAGTACAATTCACTTTCATTTCGGGCCGGATTTCTGTCCCACAAAACTCCAAATCTCAACCTTTGGCTCAAATCCCTCTGGACCTCAAACATAGCGTGACCATATTATAAAAGTGCCTATCTCGTTTCTACCAAATTTATTTATGATTGTTATGGAGTCCAAAAACGTTAAATCAAAAATTAGTGTTAAATCCGGATTCACTGCACAAATTATAATTATTCATGGCACATGTGATCTCCACATTTAAATTACTTTAATTTGCAATCATTCTATCCAACTAAGCCCGTGCCTTTATTCTCAAAGATTATTATTAAACACGCCTTTACACATTACCAAATTTTAATGTATTACTTCGACACTTATACATATTATTATTATTTTGTCCACTGGCGAACTTCGTGATATTTACAAACAAATCAATGGACTTCATTCCGTCCCACAACAATTTAAATCACTTGGCAATCCTACCTCTGGATTATCTTAACAACATGCCTTAATATCTATAAAAATTCCGATAACGGAAAAACACTTTGGAAGCACTCCTAAATGAATATTTACATTATCTTTCCGTGAAACGTGCTCCATATCATAGCAAACAACTCAAGCACTTGAAGGAACAACTCAACCCTACTATACTCTATTTAATAATCAAAATTATGATGAGTGCTCGATCTAATCTACATATTAATTTGTCCCTTTGTCTATCTATCCTTGAATTTATACGAGCCGAAAACGGCTCGTTTCACAATCAAGTTACCATGATAAAATAATATGATTTCCTCCCCCTAACGATAGCAATCTACAAGTATGTTAAAAGGTACTCAACTCTGCCATTGTAGTCTGCTAAAACCGGACGAGAAGCCATAGCCCCTCCGGTTTTTAGCAATGCATTCCACTGGTATTCATGCCAGCTTGAAGAATTAATCCTTGACCCTTTTCAACTTTACACATTTTGAATAAAAACAAATAAATTAACTGTTGCACTTTGGAATAATTTCCACCCTAAATCCTATTCACAAATTTTACACTCTCGGCCTTGTATCTAGCCCACTTAATGTAGATATACATTCTTCATTCCTTTCCCGGACACTAGGAACATGGGATACCTCGGGATTCCCTCTATAACGGCCCGTGCGCGCACTTGAATTTCCCGTCTCACGTTCGTGTAGCTGACCAGGTATCAGTTTAGAATCGACTGTTTACTAGGTGACATAAACACTCGTGACCGTTCTCATGTAACGCACTTTCTAATCTGTTGGCAGAATCTCACACTCCGTAAGTTATGCTTTACTGAGTCCTGTCTATTTGAAACACTTCATACTAGTATACTGCTCAAGACTGTAGTATGAGCTACATCACGTCATGAATCACTGTACTATGTAACACTATAATACTTCGAACTCTACTCCACGAGTAAGTACACACTCGCACCCCTGGCGTGGTGACCGCCCGAACACTTTGTCAGAAGTACTTACGAGTCCTTGTCTACGACCTCATATTTATACTTGTATCCCCTCTCTTCCGAGTTCAACGGAGGTCATCTTGGGACGCATAGTCCCGATATCTTCATACGACAGTTTGCGGTTTGGCCCGTGGCTTTAATATATGATCCAATGATGTAATTATGTTCTCAAATGCTCTATACCAATTCTCAACTATTATCGTTCACTGGTAATGGATATATTCGCGAATTTAGCTGCCGTATCCCGGCTCGGGGTTTCGCGCTCTTTTGTGGCTTCCTTTGCCTTCAGTCAATCAGCGAATAGCGTCCATGAATTCTCAGAATTACACCATGCAATCTCCCGCAATTATTAACTTTATATGAGTTTTATGGTATAGTAAGGCTCCTAAATTCCACTTTATTCTGAATCGATATTTCACTTCTTTCTATCAGTTTAATCCACGGAGTTAGCCTCGCTAGTGCTTCTTACAATACGAAGTTGTCGCCTTGCTTTGGTCAAGTGAATTTTTCCATTGGTCCACCTTAACCACGTGACCGGGAAGGCTCATATTTTTTTCTTCCAGTGCCAACCCCACGTTCAACTCTCGCTAGTTACCTGGAGATACCCCTACGTCATTTCTCAGAAATTTGCACTCGGCTCTCTGCGCTGTTGCTACTACCAAGACTGCCCGGGGCTAGGAAAACTTTGGCAACAAGTTATCCTCTCTCTTTCCTCGTTGTTACAATTTCTGAGAAACCTAATTCTGTCACTCATTGTGTTTGTTAATCTCACTGGAGACAGCAGTCTGTGGTATGGTGAAACCTGCCCTCTCGGCCTGGCCTGTTCTTACTGTATGTACAGTAAGATACTATTTATTCTGACAATGAAATATATATTCCTCAATAATTCATCATAATTACAATTGCATGACGCTTATCACACCCCCACCAGGGTGCAGTATGTATGTATGTATGTATGTATGTACGAATGTAACCCAAGTATGTATGAATATACTGTAGACATGCAGAATAATCAGCTACCGAAGAAGTGGCTGTGCGGTTTGAGTCACGTAGCTATCAGCTTGACTTTGGGAGACAGTGGGTTCGAACCCCACCGTCGGTAGCCCTAAATATATTTTCCGCTGTTTCCCATTTTCACTCCATGCAAATGCTGGGGATGTACTTTAATTAAGGTCACGGTCGTTTCTTCGCCACTCCTAGCCCTTTCATATCCCAATGTCGCTGTAAGAGCTATATTTTTTGCATCCGGGAGATTGTAGGTTCGAATCCCACTATCGACAGCCCTGAAAATGGTTTTCCGTGGTTTCCCATTTTCACACCAGGCAAATGCTGGGGCTGTACCTTAATTAAGGCCACGGCCGCTTCCTTCCAACTCCTAGGCCTTTCCTATCTCATCGTCGCCATAAGACCTATCTGTGTCGGCGCGACGTAAAGCCCTTAGCAAAAAAGAGCTATATTTTTCGGTGGTGGTGATTGTTTTAAGAGGAAGTGTCACTAGGCAATCATCCTCTATATGTCCGGCTCCATGGCGAAAGGGTTAGCGTGCTGGCCTTTGGTCAAACGAGCCCCGGGTTTGATTCCCGGCAGGGTCGGGAATTTTAACCACCATTGGTTAATTTCGCTGACACGGGGGCTGGGTGTATGTGTTATCTTCATCATCATGATTTCATCACGACGCGCAGGTCGCCTACGGGAGTCAAATCAGAAAGCCTGCACCTGGTGAGCCGGACATGTCCTCAGACACTCCCGGCACTAAAAGCTATACGCATCCTCTATATAAATCTACTCAGGGATAAAAAATAGAAAGGATCTGACACTTCGAAATGAAAGTATCGGCCAAAGAAAGAAAAAGGCCACGAAGGGGGTAAAAATGAGTCTCCCTAGTCGTCGTAACCTAATAGCGACAGGGTCGAAAAAGAACAAGATTTGACCAAGGGAAATGAAAGGTCGTATGGCTTTTAGTGCCGGGATATCCCAGGACGGGTTCGGCTCGCGAGGTGCAGGTCTTTCTATTTGACTCCAGTAGGCGACCTGCCCTCTGTAAAGAACCAGAGAAACAAGGAAATGCCATTTGGTGCTTGTTTCATTGACGGTGACATCCTGACATTCACCTCGCCGCGGTAGAGAGGGGGCAACGACTGCATATAAAAATAATATTTTATATGCAGGCGGCTAACGAATGAAGGGACCGATTATCTCCCGGTATAAGGAGATCCCCTATACCAAGTGTCAACAGTCTCTTTGAGAGTGGATGAGCGGGTATGGGTAAGGGCACTCTATTGTCCTGGGGACAAGAAATTGTTCCCAAAGGCGGAGGAACCAGTTTGGTCAACGGCATTAGGATGCAGAAGGCAACGGGAAACCACTGCATTAAAGATCCTGAGAGATATTCCAATAAATCCACATGGTATGGCTGCAACGTCAAGATCTGAGCTGGCCGTGTGGATCGTCTACCTCCGTTTGGAGACGACGGCTTAAGAAGAAGAAGGCGACCTGCGCGTAGTGATGAGGATGAAATGATGATGAAGACAACACATACACCCAGTCCCCGGGCCATTGGAATTAACCAATTAAGGTTAAAATCCCCGACCCGGCCGGTAATCGATCCCGGGACCCTCTGAACCAAAGGTCAGTAAGCTGACCGTTCAGCCAACGATTCGGACTTGAACAAGGGAGTTTGCATATGATAAGTGAAGAATCTGGCACAAGTAAGTGGAAACAATGCCAGGACTCAGCTAAAGGCGCCGTGGTCACCAAACTCACGCTCCCAAGTTAAGAGCCCTTGGGGCCCTAGCGGTGTCGGTGCAACGTAAATAAAAATGAATAATCAACGTCTAATGTATCTTTAGACATCCCACCTGTGTTATATCCGTCACTGATGTATTCCACTGATGTATCTGGTAACATTCTAAACGTGTTTTCCCTTTTAAAAGCAATTATAACTTCCTTATATTAAAATTCACTTGCTCATTAACCTCTGAAATGTGCCACTTTAGTTCCTTATGAGATACAAAGAAGTTCGCGTGAGTCAATCACGGTCACGTGGGTAGATCGAACGCCCTTCTATTCCTAGGTCACAGCCTATCAGTGAAACTTGACGGGTATCGAACGTGGGCTACAATGGATCAACGACATACAGACAACGAATATAATTATTTATTGACTGCGATGGAAGTGAACAGAAGTCCTTCTCTACTCATGAGGTGCAATAACAGACCCAAAGTCATTAAAAACGAATGGAGTTGACTTTGAATCGCTCTCAAAAGGAATTCATAATTTGAAATCTATGTAGGACTATAGTCGGTTGAGCCATGAGTCATAAAAATACTGTTGTTAGGTCATCAGCCCAGAGGCTGGTTGGATCCTCAAATAGCACCACCAAAGGTTATGCGGTTATAAGGAAACCCCAAAAACCAATGGCAGCACCAAAATGAGGCGTACTAGGCAAGATGAGGAGTGAGGTAGTTTGCCATTGCTTTCCTTACTGGGTCAGAAAGTACTATTGCAGCACGACTGACCCTATGAGCAGCACCTTTCATAACACTGAGATGCACTACTCATGCTCCGAATGTCATTACTCAGCACTACCCATACCCCAGCAACTTCCATATTGTCACAGCCATGGATGTTGACTGGGACTTCGGTGGAAGCTTCACTTTATTTTGGGCTGTGCCAAGAGATGGATGCAAAAGTACTGTATCCGTCAAGAAATGACAGCAGGCAGCCATAAAAATACAAGCTATGTCAAATAGTTCTAACTTCTATGGAAAATTCTTTACTCACTACGGCACTTGGTTTTGACCATTTTAGCCCAGTTTAGGCATAGATAAGAAAATACGCGTACTCTTTCTCCTCCAGCGAACATGCAGTGAATTAAAGAGTTGGATTAGTCCAGACGACTGCTGATCACCAGTGTGACGACATTTTCAGCCGTATTGCTTGTATTTCTTGACCGGGTTCTCTGACTCTCACATCAACCAGTTGTTCAGTTGATCTTGAGTCTATAATTTTTCTTACCTTTCGTAGCTCTTTCCTAACATTTGCCGATACCTTAATTTTTTGAAGGATAGAACTCCTTCCGTTTATTCCCCTAATTAGTGTTTAGAGAGATTTATTTATTGCGATTAGCTCTACTTCACACTGACAGACGTCTTATGGCGACGATGGGATACGGCTAGGAGTAGAAAGAAAGTGTCCGGACACGGACGATTGTAACATCCAACGGTATTCCGCAAATATCCCTCACAAAGGCAGCTTAACGTCCCTCTCGCCTTCTACGCAAAGGAACAACTCTGAGTTTACAGGATTGTTGAGGAAAATGGCATTACGTCAGTTCCCTGCTGGCAAGCAGCCAGAGAAGTTGTCATGGTGACCGGTAGGTTCGTTGTCGGCCTGTCGGTCACTCAATGCAGAACATGTAACCTCAGAAAGTAGTAATTTTCTCCGTCATTTCAAGAGTAAAGGAAATTATGTCCATAAAATAATGTTTTAAATGAAGGGACGTTTCACATATATTCAACGGATTTTACAGGAAATGAATAGTATGAGAAAAAATGGAAGAACAATAGCTTAGAACAATACGTATTTTAATACAAGTGAAAGTCAAGATCCGACATTTGTTGGTTTGACATCTAACGTGCCTGGCGAACAACTCTTCTAAGCGATCACGGTTTCCCACTAACAGCTGTCTACGTCTGTATACGCGTAGTTCCATTCTTGTATCGAAGTATGTTCACGTGTCCACGGCGAAAAACAGAATGAGAGTGCGAATCAACAGTCGCACTACACATTGTTTAGTCCGGCGCTGCTTGGGCACAAGCGAAAGTATGTTCAGTAGAAATACTGAATTATTAAGTCATTTTTACAAAATCATCACCACTACAGCACTTGTAAAATATTACAAATTAATTAGAAAATCCTCTTTTAACTATTCTCAGCAAAATACTTTTACATAATTAGCGTAGCACACGTAAGCGTTGGTAAATGCACTCGTAATTAATTACAAGTGGCGCTAGTATACGCCTTCCGATATACAGTATGAGTAATTTAAATCACATAATTCCACTGTTTTAGAAGTTCAAATTCAGCTGGCCTGAAGGTCGTTTTTTATCGATTGGCCTTGTCAAGGCTGACTTCTCTGTCTCCCAAGCATGTCGTAAACACAGCCACAAGAAGATAAAAACCATACTCGCACAGCGAGGTAGTAATACGTGTGGCACACATAGTAGGTTACAGATACACTCACAACAAACCATAGAATTTCGTTGTCAAGAGAAGCATACTGTCATAATACATATCATTTAAAAATAAAGCCTTCTTAATTAACGATAATAGACGTAATATTCTGTACAAAGACTTCTGTGTAAACTTTCCTCAGCTTACCCCAGGTATTTTGCTGAGCCACCCAGACTCATTTTGATTTTGGCCAAGGGTTTAAGACCGGATGCCCTTTCTGATGTTATGTGACTTTCAGTTGAAAATTCCAATTCATAATCGATCGGGATTCGAAACTTGGCCGTCCGAGCGGAGAGCTAGCATCTAAGCTACTACGCTATCCTCCAAAACAGATAATTTTCTTCGCTACTAGTGCATATAACAGTGACTTTCCGACTCATGGAGTATTCTTTGGAAACAGATGAGCAAAAGAGCTTAGTTTTCACTTCGTTATGTGTTATTGTTTTACTTTCATAACGTGCGTATGCCGGTTATGCTCCCCCCCCCCCCCATCTCCCGCACCGTCTCACATCATTATCATCCTCTGGTTTTCTCCACATACTTTATTTCCATTCTTCAGGTCTATTCTATCCTGATGTATTTCGTTGCATTCTATTTTATTAGTTTCTACTTATTTCTTCTACCACATTCGCCCCTGATTCGTCTAATGTCCTTTCTGTTACTCCTCACGCACACATGGTGTGATTGAACATCTTTCTTGGAGCACGGTCGACGTGATGCGTCGCTCTAGCTAGCTGGAGCGCAGCGAGGGATCCAGTCGGCCGTGATTGAAGCTTAATGTTGTCGTCAGCTCCCGCTTGGAGCGCTGTACCAGCATACAGCGAGCCACCTAGTGACGAACGAGCGTACCACTACAACTCCAGCGGTAAAATATTTTTCAATTCAGTCCCTCATTATTGTAGAAGACTTCCTCGTGAACAGTCAAGATTTTCTTCTGAAGACGCGGAGCAAAACGTAAAGAGTTTCACCTTGTTTTCTTGACACGGCATAAGCCCAAAAGCCCACATCATGTCTGCAATTATGGGCCATGAAAGCATCATTGTTAAAATTATTTTGTTGTTGTTTTCTTGTCGTCTTGCGACATCTTTCGTCATCAAATCTGCATATATCCGAGTGTATAAGCCGGGATTATACAACTATCCTAGACAGTAGCGTAGCCAGGATTTCAGTTTGGGGGGGGCCCATTCATCCAGAATTTTATTTTGATAGGTGTCCAAACTTCCATAGTTTAGGTGGTGTAGAATACTGAAAAAAGGAAATGAGTGTCCTTGGATCCAAGTAAGAGTGGTGGATTCGTGCGGATTCCGGAAGCTAATAGTAATTTCCTTCTTCTTCTTCCCCACTTTTCCCACATCTGTGGGGTCGCGGGTGCAAAATGTGTCGCACATGTGGATTTGGCCCTGTTTTACGGCCGGATGTCCTTCCCGACGCCAACCCTATATAGAGGGATGTGATCAGTGTTGTGTGTTTATTTGGTGGTTGGTAATGTAGTATGTTGTCTGAATATGAATATGTTGGGACAAACACCCAGTCCCAAGCCAGAAGAATTATTCAGACGCGATTAAAATCCCCGACCCAGCCGGGAATCGAACCCGGAACCGTCTGAACCGAAGGCCTCAGCACTGATCATTCAGCCAATGAGTCGGACTCCGGAAGCTAATATTAATGCACATTATATATAAAATGCTCAATAAAAGAACTTTCGTTAAAACTCCTGGGGTGTCTGGACTCCTTGGACGACAAGCCCCGGTCCCTCGGCTACCTCTGTTACTCCCATCCCAACATAACTGCAGCATTTCATATATTCCGCGTAGAAGTGAAATGAATGCAAGAATAAACACTTTGAGAAAGGATGCAATATTCTGGTTTAGAACAAATACGGTAATGTTATAATAATAATGGTCATGTGATAAGCAATAAAGAAGTGACATTTTATACAAATAACGCGGCAAAGATACACACACAAACACACACGCGCGCGCGTCGAATACACGTTTCTCGTCCTTCTTGTCCATGGCTAGATGATGAAGGCAAGAGAATGATGGCCCACCGTGACTCGTTATTTCAACATTATAAACAAACCCTAGATGACACAGACTTCGAATCTAATCGCATCTTAAGAAATCGCACAAAGCAGTTAATCAGAAATTTAAAAAATGCATATATTTTCGGATTTCAGCTAACAACTTAAATTCTAATCGCGCATGGGACCAACTTAGACCTCTGGGAATAGGAAAACATCAACAGAGACAGACAACTCCTGACATTCCACTTGACGAACTGAACGATTACTTTAGTAGAATAAATATTCAACCTGCCCAAATTAACTGCACCGACTCACCGCCCTCCCCTCCAGCCAATCTGCCATTCACATTTCACAGTGTCACAGAAAATCAGGTTAAAAGGCTTTGTACTCGATAAAATCAAAGACTACAGGTGTATATGATATTCCTATTACTTTTATACATAACATTATGAGTAACCGTCAACAGCGTGTAACAGTAAACGACAAGGCCTCTAAATGGAAAATGAAACTTAGTGTTGCCCCACAGGGCAGTATTCTACGGCCCCTAAGTTTCTGTATTTATATCAATGACATACCGTCTGTGACAGGAAATAACACACATGACCTCTGTGCTGACGATCTTTAAATAGGCTATATCGACACTGCAAGACAAGATATTAACAGGGACCTCCGACGACTCAGTGTATATGCACAACGAAGCTCTCTTATACTAAACTGCAAAAAAAAAAAAAAAAAAAAAAACTCAGACAATTATAATTGGATCACGAGAATTACTGAGCTTCTCAAACAATGTCGCAATCCCGCCTATCCTACTGAATGGTAACATTATGCCCTACAGTAAAACGGTTAAAAATCCCGGCGTGATGATGAATGTAACAGTTGATTGGTCTGATCAAACGAAAGAAATACGTAAAAAGATTTTTGGAGTACTTCACCCTCTTAAACGACAGAGGAATGTATTTCCATTTGAGCTACAGGCCAAACTAATACAGACACTCATTCTCCCTATTCTTGATTATTGTGACGTTGTTTTAGTTGACATGACGAGAGAAGAAACACTTAAACTTACGAGCACTGAATTCCTGCCTGCGATTTATTTACAATATCGAGTACCGTACGATTTTCATATCACCCCATACTATCAGGCTGTCTCATGGCTGATGTCTGATAAACGTCGGCAGCTGCACACTTTAACGATGGTGATCAGAGTGGTAGCTGAAAGTCAGCCAATGTATATTTCTTCTAAATTCGTCTTTTTATCATCATTTCACAACATTAATACACGTTCTAGATCCATTCTTTCTATTCCACTGCACCGCACAAATAAAATTATTAGATCATTTGTGGTGACTGTCGCCAGATTATGGAATTCCCTGCCAGTTCAGGTCAGAGAAACTAGCTTTTTTAAATCACGATTTAAGGTCACCTGCCGAGACTACCTGCTGAGGACAGCTGACTGAATGGTTGAAATATGAATGTGTGCGTTCTTGAGGAATAGCCATGTTTAAGAATTTTTAATATAAATTAGTTCTAATATTAATTTACATACATACATACATTATCATTATAGACTGTTATGCCTTTCAGCGTTCAGTCTGCAAGCCTCTGTGAATTTACTAAACGTCGCCACAATCCTCGATTTGCAACTAGTGTTGTGGCCTCATTTTGTTCTATACCTCTTATCTTTAAATCGTTAGAAACCGAGTCTAACCATCGTCGTCTTGGTCTACCTCTACTTCTTTTACCCTCCATAGCAGAGTCCATTATTCTCCTAGGTAACCTATCCTCCTCCATTCGGCTCACATGACCCCACCACCGAATATTTAGTAAGTAATTTATTTAAATTTATTTTAAATTCTATTAATTTATGTAGTTTTAACTATTTTAAGAATCTCAGTATTTTATTTAAGATTTTGATTAGTATGTGGTTAAGTGTACAAGAGGGCCTGGAGCCCTAACTTCGCCACTGTACTGAAGGCACTAATAAATAAATAAATAAATAAATAAATAAATAAATAAATAAATAAATAAATAAATAAATAAATAAATAAATAAATAAATAAATAAATAAATAAATAAATAAATAAATAAATAAATAATGTAAAGCGTATGGGTATAGATATTTTGTTAGTTGGTAAAGAAAAATACACGTTACAACAAATGTTATGTAGGGTTTACCTTGTCCTGTTAGTTTCCAACGTGGTTAGGGCCACGCAGCTGTGAGCTTGCATCCGGGAGATAGTGGATTCGAACCCCACTGTCGGCAGCCCTGAAAATATTTTCCCGTGGTTTCCCATTTTCACACCAAGCAAATGCTGGGGCCGTACCTTAATTAAGGCCACGGCCGCTTCCTTCCCACTCCTAGGCATTTCCTATCCCGACGTCGCCATAAGACCTATCTGTGTCGGTGTGACGTAAAGTATGTTGTTAATTACTTTTCCACGCAAGTCTGGGATACAGAATATTGTAGTATAAAGTTAGAGTTTCGTGACGCTAATATTCGTATCTATAATTTTTATTAACGTGCCAGAAATCAACGACACTGGGCTGTTGCCATTTCAACACCGTTTTAAGGGTTACCGATCCAATCCGGGATTTGAACCTGCGAACTCAGACTCAGAAGGACAGCGACTCAACCAACTGAGCCACATGAAAAGGAGGCATTTGTGATTATTGTTATAAATAGATGCAGCTAGTATTTTTACAAAGGTTTTATGAGGAGCATTTATTAAGGCGTACGTTTTCTTACTGTGCTAAACGCACGAGGCCGGACAGAAGAACTAGCTGGAAGCTAAGGAACCTTGCAGGGGTGTCGCTTCCTTCTCTGTTCACTTTTCCAAATTAAACTCCATGACGTAACAGCCCCGAAGCGCCATCGCCTACCAAGCGACAGCTGTTCAGCCCGGAGGCCTGCAGATTACGAGGTGTTGTGTGGTCAGCACGACGAATCCTCTCCGCTGTTATTCCTGGCTTTCTAGACCGGGGCCGCCATCTCACCGTTAGATAGCTCCTCAATTATAAACACGTGGGCTGAGTGTACCTCGAACCAGCCCTCAGATCCAGGTAAAAGTCCCTGACCTGGCTGGGAATAGAACCCGGGGCCTCCGGTAAGAGGCAGGCACGCTACCCGTACACTGTGGGGCCGGCTGGTACTTTTAGGTCTCCTTATTTTCGAATTTGACTTAAGACATCCTGCATTCGATTCCCGGCACTGACAGAGTTAAGAAAGGCATGGGATGGGGAGGATAGAGCCTTGTTTTGGGGTGCAGTAGAGTTTTCCTTGAGTCTCTCGTAATCGAAATGTCTACGGCCTGGAAGGTAGTCACCTTCACGGGTTGTAGTACCAAAGTGTTCCTTTTTTTTTTTAAGAAGACAAATTAAATGAAGATTCTACTTCCTCACAAACGAAGAACGATATTATCAATTTTACGAACAGTTTCAATAATGCAGCCGGTTTATGTTAAAGGAAAAAAGCTATGATTGTACATGGTAACAATCAAAACCAACAATATCTACTGAAGATCCCTCACCGCACTCGGTAGGACCGGCTTTCTTTTCATATTCACCGGGCGAGTTGGCCGTGCAGCTAGGGGCGCACAGCTGTGTGCTTGCATCCGGGAGATAGTGGGTTCAAACACCTCTGTCGGCATCCCTAAATATGGTTTTCTGTGGTTTCCAATTTTCACACCAGGCAAAAGCTGGGGCTGTGCCTTAATTAAGGCCACGGCCGCTTCTTGCCACTCTCAGCCCTTTCCTTTCCCATCGTCGCCATTGAAGACCTACGGTGCGACGTAAAGCAAATTCTAAATAAAAAATAAAAAATATTTTCACAACCCCTTTCAAGGGAAAGTTGTATCCACACTACTGGCCTGGACTAAAATTATTTTGTGGGTACGCCACTGCATCCACTCACCATTTAAGGTACAAGGTAAGTCCGAAGAATGGTTGGATACTCAAAATACACCACCATAAATGATGCGGTTCTGACTCAAAAGTATAAAGAAAGGTAAGGGACGGGATCTAGTGTTTTAAGTAGAATCCGTATCAGTAGAACGTGACTACCCATTTTAAAAATGTTTCATGTATCGACTGCGATTCAAGCCTGGGCCGTCCTGATGAGAAGATAGAAACATTGGAACGGAGTTATCATGCCCGCCAATTATAAAGTATTTACCCGCACTTTTGATGGTGCCATTTGAGGTTCCAATCAGTCCCCGGGCATTTGACAAAATATATAGGCCTACCTATCGAACTTAGGCACGCATCCGCGATTGTCTTGGCACTGTAAGAATTAAAAAAAAAAAAAAAACTTTTTTCATAACTTACCGAGGATGCACATAGTGTTGGCTTTTCAGTGACAAAACGGTCCCTCTTCAAAAAATATTACTTATATGGCACAAAATGAGGAACTAACGTGCAGATCACAATCCTGTCACAGTCTTCCCAACGCTGCAACTCAAACACAGCACATCTCTCAACCACGGTGCAACCCGTGGATCCCTAGGACATTGTTGTTTCCTGGAACCGATCTGCAAAAGCTGACACGATGTTGTAAGCTTGCAGCTGTTTCTGGACGTGGCCCCCGTTATCTCGGTGGTCACGTTCCGGCCCCCTACTGAGTAATCCCTTGCTAATTGGCCCTTTCTTCATGTCTTGACATTTGTCATTACACGGTTTCATTCCCAATACTGAGGCCACTACAGGAAAATATCCTCGCGCATCACAATCCTAAGTGTCTTCCTTTCATTCAAGCAGTACAAATATGGAGAATTGTGTATGTCCCTATTGAGCCCTACTAATAGATTCTTGTCGCTACGTTAATTTAACATTTCGGCGTACGTTTTTAAGTTGTTCGTACCGTACGTAAAACAACGGCTAATCCTTGCTCTAGTTTCAGGAAATATTTTTGGGGGGGGCCCGGCCCCCCTGGCCCCCCCCCCCTGGCTACGCCAGTGATCCTAGAATTAGAAAGGAAGTGCTTTCCCATCAATTGTATTCAGCGAATGAAGCGAAATTCAGATATCCTAGTTCTACTATTCGTCATGAATTAAATACTTGCGTACGTAAGTAGGATTACTGCTTATTTGAAGGAGCTATACCAAATAATTGGATTGGTGCATAGTAGCTCCGGCATACAAGGGAAAGGGTGATATATATTTATATAAAGCGGATAATTACAGACTAGTCAGCTTGACGTAATTTCTTTGTAAGCTCAGGGAAAGCATTTCTTCCGAATATATTAGACAAGTTTGCGAAATTACTAACTGATTTTAAACGGAGCCCTTCGGGTTTAGGAAAGGTTATTCCAATAAGGCTCAACCAGTAGGATTCCAGCAGGATATAGCAAATACTTTAGATTCATGAGGTCAAATGGACTGTGTTGCTATTGACCTATCCAAGGCTTTCGATAGAGTAGATCATGGAAGACTACTAACGAAAATGACGGCCATTGGACTAGTCAAAAGAGTGGTTGAAGGAGTGGCTAAATTTATATAAAATAGAACTCAGAGAATTAGAGTAGATTAAGTATAATATGATCCGACACATGATTAAAAGGGAGTTGCTACACCGCAGTATTATTGGACTTTTATGTTTTATTTTGTACTAGCTGATGTACCCGTGCTTCGCTACGGGATTCTCAGAAAGACTAACTTTGTGGTTTTCCTAACTGAAATCAACATAGGTCATTACAAAAACGTAAGTATGAATGTAGCGATTAAAAGCAATGCTATCATATAAAATACTCGATCATATGGAAAGCCGCACGTTTTATCACTTTTAACGAACAGTGCTGCGGTTAAATTGCGGTGCCCATCTAATAGTCCAAAGTTCCGGAGCTGGGATGACCAGGCCGCAGATTGCCATGAACATTCATCTGCCATTATTCCGCTAAATATGCACACTGTTCATTCCAATCAGTGCCTCAGAGTAGGGATTGAATAGCCCGAATGCTATGATGATCCAGTGTGTTACGTACCAGTAGTATCAGAAAATTTATAAACCAGGGGAATGGCATGCTAAAGAAGAAAGTTATCTAACTCCCCAGCTGCTTCCCATCAATATTCAGGCAGGCTGTTACACTCTGTACGACTGGGTGAGTTGACCGTGTGGTTAGCGGTGCGCAGCTGTGAGCTTGTATCCGAGAGATAGTGGATTCGAACCCCATTGTCGGCAGCGCTGAAGATGGTATTCCGTGGTTTCCCACTTTCATACCAGTCAAATGCTGGGCCTGTTCTTTAATTAAGGCCTAAGGCACTCCTAGCCCTTTCCTATCCCATCGTCGCCATAAAACCTATCTATGTCGGTGCGACGTAAATGAAATAAAAATACTCTGTACGCAGCAGTAATCCTATCTACCGGAGATGAGGGGCAACAGAAGACACAATGCACATCACGACAAACAATGGTCAATGTAATGTTATTGTTGATCCATGTTATGAGCTTTCTATATTGTAGGCCTTCACATTTAGTTTTCTTTCGACTCTGTGATTTGTAAAATATTTTACACCGTAAACTGTAGTTTCTTATTCTTCGACTTTACATACCGATTTTCATTAAATACTGTTTACCCATTTTCTCGTTACTCGGCGCTGATATGAACTTAGTAACAAAAATCCTAATTCATGAATATCTTTGTGATCATAGCCAGTACGGTAACAATGTATAAGACATGAATAATAGGAAATTTAATACTATATAACCTTAGTTATGTAGCATTCATCGATTACACCTCTAATAAGAAATATTTGAGAATTACATTTTAGGCCTTCCCCTAAACTACCATTTCACTCAGCGCGAATAAAATAATTTACAGCCTAGACTATAGCGACTTATTTCCTGACTTTGCATACCGTTTTTCATCAAGATAGGACTACTAATAACAACAATATTTGAGAATTAAATTTTAGGCCTTCCCTAAACTACCATTTTTCTCCGCGTGAATACAATTATTGATAGCCTAGATTGTAGCAACTTATTACCTAACTTTGCATACCCATTTTCTTTAAAATACAACCACTAATAACATAAATAATTGAGAATTTAATTTTAGGCCTTCCCCTAAACTACCATTTCACTCAGCGTAAGTAAAATGATTTATGGCCTAGATTGTAGAGGGTTACCTCCCGACTTCACATACCAATTTTCATTAAATTCTCTTCAACCGTTTTCTCGTGATGCGTGTACAGACAGACAGACAGACAGACAGACAGACAGACAGACAGACAGACAGACAGACAGACAGACAGACAGACAGACAGACAGACAGACAGACAGACAGACAGACAGACAGACAGACAGACAGACAGACAGACATTACGGAAAAGTAAAAATTGCATTTTCTTGTTACTATGGACATGACCAATACAGAAATACCATTATTTTCAAATTCTGAGCAATGTACAGACAAAACTCTTATTTTATATATATAGATAGACATACAGCATATACGTTATACATTATATGAGTAAAGAACTGGAATCACAGGTAAGGCTATTTACGGGTGATGTTATACTGTAGCAGTAGTAAATACATTACAGGATTGTGAGTGACTACAAAGGACCTCGACAATGTTGTGAGATGAACAGCAGACAATGGTACGATGATAAACAGGATGAAAAGTCAGGTTGTAAGTTTTAACAAAAGGAAAAATCCTCTCAGTTTTAACTACGTACGTAAGTGGGATTAAGTTTGCATGAATGACCAATAACAAATAATTGGGCAGTTCCATAGTAGTTGCAGTGTACAAGGGAAAGCGTGACAAACATAACGCGAATAATTAAAGACCAGTCAGCTTGACATACCTCATGGGGATCACTGTAACTACCTAGATGTCAAAATAAGGACTGTTATTCATAGGGATAATCACATTAATGAAATTATAAAGAAAGGATAAAGATTACTTCTCATGTTTCTGAGGCACTTAAGGGTTGTAGTAAGGCTGTAAAGGAGAGGGCGTACAAGTCTCTGGTAAGACCCCAATTGGAGAATGGTTCATGAGTATGGAAGCCATGCCAGGATTCTTTGTTTCGAGAACTGTAAAAGATCGAAGGGAAAACAGCATAATTTGTTCTTGGTGATTTCCGACAAACTACTGCAGTAGTGTTACGAAAATTTTGCAAACTTTGGGCTGGGAAGACTTGGGAGTAAGGAAACGAGCTGCTCGACTAAGCGGCATGTTCCTATTTGTCAGTGGAGAGATGACGTGGAACGGCGTTGGTAGACGAATAAGACTGGGTGGAGTTTTTGAGAGTAGGGAATATCATAATATGAAGATGAAATTCAAGAGAACAAATCCGGGCAAACATTCATTTATAGGACGAGGAATAAGGAATTGGAATAATTTATCATGGGAAATGTTCGATAAATTTCCGAGTTCTTTGAAAATATTGAAGTAAACGCTAGGTAAACAACTGATAGGGAATCTGCCACCAGAGCGACAGCCGTAAATGCAGATAATTGATTGATTTATTGTATGATTGATTGTTTTATTAATTGGTTGATTGATTGTTTGATTAATTAGTTGATTAATTAGTTGATTAATTTGTAGTGTACAGTGGAAGTGCTAATGATGTAAGTGCCAAAATTGAGATTTTTCCTTGATATAATGCAGTGCTATATGAAGTACCAATTATTTTCCTGATAATTGTAATAAGTGTCAACAGATGGCCGAATCCGTATGTCCAGAGCTCACTAGATAGAGTTTTTATCCTTTTACGCAAAACAACTACTTTTTGGCACTTATATCATTTAGCATTTCCACTCTACATGTTGACCGTTAACATTTCCTTTGACGCCGCTCAGGTATCGCAGAAGAATCAAGTCTCACGGACATTTATATCGAACATTCTTTTGAAATTATAATTCTACGGGAATCGGTTCTTCAACTAACAGCCAAGAGCCGAGTGGGGATTTATCTGCACTTTGTAATAAAATGGGTTCTGTTTACAGCATATATGTCGATAAATATTGATTCATATAATTCTTCTCAGTCTCCACTAACTCGTATCGTAATTCCTTCCCATGTTCCGCGATTGACATTTGTCCAGTGACTTAATTAAATAAGTGTATCTTATATGCCTGTATAGCTATTCAGAGTACTTTTCCCATCCCTACCTCCTTTTCGTCCACTGTGTTGTGGGCTGGAATTTATACTGCAGATAACTCAGTCCATCTATCATCTCCTGCTCTCATAAGATGGCCAGCCCACTGTACCAGTTGTAGGACGTCCTTTCTTTTCGTTCAATATTACTGCATCGAGCACTCTGGTTCCCACTCAGCATGTTTCTTTCCGTCGCTCTCTCTGCCCTACCTTTAGATGTAACTTCAGTTATCCAATCCAGAAGTAGGTAAAAGATTTACTAGAGGAAAAAGAAAATTCTCCCACAAGCACACAAAGTTTATTTCTCTACTTAGAATAGGATTCACATACATTTTTTACATAATGAGAAAAACATACCACCGAAAATCTCTAACTACAGGGTCTATCTTATAAACCCAGACCGAACGCACGGTTGTACCAACCCGGTGAAAGTTCCATTCTGGAGCCAGCTTCAGATAGTTCCCGTCGGAAATTTTAGATGGCGCTGGAGGTCATTCACAACGTGTAGATAGTTGTAGACAGGTTCTGTAGATGGCACGCAAGTAGGCATGAAATGAGCGATATTAATAATTAAAGGCAGTTTGCCTGGAAGTAAAGTATTTTAAGTTTAACCTCAATCAGTGAGCCCTTCTGACAAAGAATTAGTCGTATCACGTCAAGTATTATGGAGATAATATTGCTAGATTGCATTGAATCCAACTTTACCCAATCGATTAACCTTGTTCGAACTAATATCGATTTTAAGCGATAGGTCTTATGATGCTGCAGTATTTGTGTTGTTTGAATTCCAAGTGCCCATGTGCTTGCGCTGTAAATTTTTGTTCCTTGTGCTTGCTTATTAGAAATATATCTTCGGCAGTCCTCCTGAAATCCTGCATTTCCTGTCTGAGTACACCTCAGGGGCTGGAGCTGAATGGTTCTATTAATGTATTTTTATATATTTCCTGTCTCAGTGCATTTAATTCTGTTATTTTTATTTTCATGTGGTACTTGGATATTGATGTGATACTCCATTCTCTTGAGTATGGAGTGATCTGCTGTCTTGCTTTTGAAGGGATTTCTTACTTGTTATAATATCAGCTTGGTGTTAATATGCCAATCATTCATTTGAAATTAAAGCTGCTATGAGGTGTGAGGTTATGTTCTCAATAACATAGTATGCCATACGAACTAGGGGTATCAGATCATTATTTACAACATAGTAAGTACTTGAAAATAAAATATATATGAATTACAAAGTATTGGGCATGGATGTAGTAGAACTGCATTATAATCGACGGAAGGATAGGAGGGGTGGGGGCGTGGGACAGGGGAAAGGAGGGGAAGGTGGGAGCTGTAAGCATAACCGGATGTGCGTCACTGCGCCGGATGTTACTTCTCTGCGCAATTTGTTGCGAATAACAGTAAGGTATTGCACAAAATGCGCACTGTGGCGCTATCTCAAATTTCGGACTGAAACTGCTACCGCCTAGCGGCTTAGTACCGAAATTCATCATTGAGTTACATCTCTATTCTATTCTATCACTGCCTTCGTAATTTATAGGCTGGACTGTAGCTCGGATGAAGTCACGCAAAGAGGCGAACTGTTTCCTCCATCCGACCCGTGCAATGCAAGAACATGATCGGTCTGTACCTTATAATTACGAAATATTCACAAATGTTATATTAATATAACAGGAGAAATCATTAATACCTCTAATTGCATCATATCTCGTAAGTCTGGTCCATGTAATCTTAAGCAGACCCTACACGGTCAGTAATACTGATCAGTAATACTGAGTCAATAATACTGACAGTACGCATCAATACTGTAGCGACCTTACACGATCATTATTACTGTCAATATTTTTGTCAGTACCAGTGCACTAGCTTACCATTGCGGCATTCTCACTTTACAAATAAAGTCAATAACCGTCACTACGGAATGAGATTTATAACATGCAATTGCGGTATTCTATCAAAATAGATCGTAAAAGACGGGCATTTTGTAGCTATCATATTAGTACTGCACGAAAGGCAGTTTTAAACGTAAACGATGGGTTAAAGATTGGCTTAGGAAAAGAGAAGAGTATTCTCATATGAAGTGTTGAGGGAAACACAATATACCGAAGCAGAAGATTATTAGAACTATCTCCGAATGCGTGAGGGTACTTTTGCGAAATTACTACGAATGGTAGAGCCTTTTGTAATAAGGCAAAATACAAACATGCGGTGCTGTTTATTGGTGGCAGAGAGATTAGCTGTGACAGTGAGGTATCTTGCAACTGGTATAAATTTTGAAGATTGGTAGAGCCTTTTGTAATAAGGCAAAATACAAACATGCGGCGCTGTTTATCGATGGCAGAGATATTAGCGGTGACAGTGAGGTATCTTACAACTGGTATACATTTTGAAGATTTAAAGTTTTCCGCTATAATGTCGCCAGTTTCCATCAGTACAGCAGTTGTGGAAACATGTAAAGTATTGTGTTAAGTACGTTTATTCTGGCAGCTTTTCATATAGCACGATAAACTTTTGCAATAGGCCTACTTGACGGTTCCACAAGCACCTCTACTTGGCCTTGGTGAGAAACGCATTTGTCGTCCACCGCTGCTCCATTGATACTGACAGAAATAATGACAAGCGCACTCACACGGTCAGTATAACTGTCAGTATCCCCACCACTCTACAGTACTGACGCTCGCAGATCAGGAAATCCGGATCTGCTTCAGTACTGGCCTTCATTCCATCATTCCAGTCCACACGCGATCAGTATTACTGTCAATATTTTTCGGTACTGACAGTTTTATTGATCGTGTAGGGTCTGCTTTAGAAGTAGGTTTGAAGAGTGATCCACGCGGTCAAAGCTTGAGGGTTTTACTGGTAAATATACCCAACAAATAATCATTATGAATTAATAAAAATATGGAGATATATCTCTACATAGCCATAAATGAAGTAGCTTTCTTGGATTTTCTTGACACTTCTGGTACTATCCTTCGAAGACTTTCTTGATACCCTTTATTCCACACAAATATTTGCATCATTTTTATTTAGGAACAGCCCATATTTTCCAAAATATTAATGCACTGACCAGGAAGATCTGTTAGTTATTTCCCATATTCACGGAAATTGCCGAGAAATAATTCCTTAATTATTAAGTATTAATTTCTTAATTATTAAGTTGTATTGCTTCTAACAACTAAATGCTATCTACCAACAATAGTTAAATTTATCATTTCAAAATTTATGCATAAGAATGCTAAAATCGTTTCACAGAAGGTTAGGTTTTATGAACTGCATTTAGTGCTACATTTATAGACTGGGTTTTGATTTTACTCGCATTCATTTTGGGCAGAAAAGGTAGCACGCACTCAACATTATTAATCCAAGAAATAACCATATGAAGGTTCACTTGGTTATCGGCCATTTATATTACTTTTATGCTCGTTCTGTATCAACAATAAAACGACCTGCTGTAAATCTATGTAACAAGAAAGTCAGAAGCAAACTCACCCTCAGCTCGGGAAATTGACTAAAACATACGTCTGTGCTCTTCGTAACAGGTACATTTTCGGTTGGGATTTTCGTTTTTTGTAAAGGTATCCTGTTCTCATACGATGAAAATATTAGTGTACATTTACTTGTCCTCCTCTGCGAATCATGTGACCTTGCCGCGGTGGGGAGGCTTGCGTGTCTCAATGATGCAGATAGCCGAGCCGCAGGTGCAACCATATCGGATGGGTATCTGTTGAGAGACCAGACTAACGAATGGTTCATCGAAAGGGAGGTAGCAGCCTTTCGGTAGTTGCAAGGGCGGCAGTCTAGATGATTGACTGATACGGCCTTGTAATACTACTCAACATAGCTTAGCTGTGTTGATACTGCTACACGGCTGAAAGCAACGGGAAACTACAGCCGTAACTAACTCCCGAGGACATGCAGCTCTCTCTGTATGAATGATGTACTGATGATGGTTTCCTCACGGGTAAAATATTCCGGAGGTAAACTAGTCCCCCATTCGGATCTCCGGGTGGGGACTACACGAGAGGGGGCGATCATCAGGAAGATGGATACTGACATTCTGCGAGTCGGAGCGTGGAATGTTAGAAGTTTGAATCGTTGTGGTAGGTTAGAGAATCTGAAAATGGAGATGGATAGGCTAAAGTTAGATGTAGTTGGTATAAGTGAAGTACGTTGGCAGGAAGAACAAGATTTTTGGTCAGACGACTACCGAATTATCAACACAAAATCAAACAGGGGAAATGCAGGAGTTGGTTTAATAATGAATAAGAAAATAGGGCAGCGGGTAAGCTACTACGACCATCATAGTGAAAGAATTATTGTCGTCAAGATAGACACTAAACCAATGCCCACCACAATAGTGCAGATCTATATGCCTACTAGTTCAGCGGATGATGAAGAAATCGAAAGAATATACTAGGAGATAGAAGATTTAATACAATATGTAAAAGGTGACGACAATCTAATTGTGATGGGAGACTGGAATGCAGTGGTAGGCCAAGGAAGAGAAGGTAGTACAGTAGGAGAACTTGGATTGGGACAAAGGAACTAAAGAGTAAGTCGGCTGGTTGAATTCTGCACTGATCATAATTTAGTCCTCGCCAATACTTGGTTCAAACAACACAAACGACGGCTGTATACGTGAACGAGACCTGGAGACACTGGAGGCTATCAAATAGACTTCATTATGATTAGGCAGAGATTCAGAAACCAGGTGTTGGATTTCAAAACTTTCCCAGGAGCAGACGTGGACTCTGACCACAACGTGTTGGTCATGAAATGCCATCTGAAGTTGAAGAAATTGAAGAAAGGAAAGAATGCAAAAAAAATGGGATCTAGACAAGTTGAAAGAAGAGAGTGTGAGGGATTGTTTCAAGGAACATGTTGCACAAGGACTAAATGAAAAGGCTGAAGGAAACACTATAGAGGAAGAGTGGAGAGTCATGAAAAATGAAGTCAGTAGGGATGCTGGAGAAATGTTAGGAAGGAAGAAAAGATCAACTAAGAATTAGTGGATAACTCAGGAGATACTAGACCTGATTGATGAAAGACGAAAATACAAGAATGCTAGAAATGAAGAGGGCAGAAAGGAATACAGACGATTAAAGAATCAAGTGGATAGAAAGTGCAAGGTAGCTAAGGAAGAATGGCTGAAGGAGAAGTGCAAGGATGTCGAAGGCTGTATGGTCCTGGGAAAGGTAGATGCTGCATACAGGAAAATCAAGGAAACCTTTGGAGAAAGGAAATCTAGGTGTATGAATATTAAGAGCTCAGATGGAAAGCCACTTCTAGGGAAAGAAGACAAAGCAAAAATATAGCAGGAGCATATCCAACAGTTGTATCAAGGTAAGGATGTAGATAATTTAGTTCTGGAACATGGAGAGGCTGTTGATGCTGATGAAATGGGAGACCCAATTTTGAGGTCAGAGTTTGACAAAGCTGTGAGTGACCTCAATAGGAACAAGACACCTGAAATTGATGGCATTCCCTCTGAATTATTGACTGCCTTAGGAGAAACCAGCATGGCAAGGTTATTTCATTTAGTGTGCAAGATGTATGAGACAGGAGAAGTCCCATCCGATTTTCGGAAGAATGTTGTTATACCTATTCCCAAGAAAGCCGGTGTTGACAGTTGTGAAAACTACCGCACCATTAGTTTAGTATCTAATGCTTGCAAAATTTTAACATGTATTATTTACAGAAGAATGGAAAAACAAGTTGAAGCTGAGTTGGGAGAAGATCAATTTGGCTTCAGAAGAAATGTAGGAACACGTGAAGCAATCCTGACTTTACGTTTGATTTTAGAGGATCAAATCAAGAAAGACAAGCCCACGTACATGGCATTCGTAGATCTAAAAAAGGCATTCGATAATGTTGATTGGACCAAGCTATTTATGATTCTGTAGATGATAGGGATCAGATACTGAGAACGAAGAATTATCTACAATCTGTATAAAAATCAGTCTGCAGTGATAAGAATCGAGGGCTTTGAAAAAGAAGCAGCAAATCCAGAAAGGAGTGAGGCAAGGCTGCAGTTTGTCCCCTCTCCTTTTCAATGTTTACAGAGAACAGGCAGTAAAGGAAATCAAAGAGAAATTTGGAAAGGGAATCACAGTCCAAGGAGAGGAAATCAAAACCTTGAGATTTGCCGATGATATTGTTATTTTATCTGAGACTGAAGAAGATCTCGAAAAGTTGCTGAATGGTATGGATGAAGTCTTGGGTAAGGAGTACAAGATGAAAATAAATAAGTCTAAAACAAAAGTAATGGAGTGCAGTCGAACGAAGGCAGGTGATGTAGGAAATATTAGATTAGGAAATGAAGTCTTAAAGGAAATAGATGAATATTGTTACTTGGGTAGTAAAATAACTAACGATGGCAGAAGTAAGGAGGACATAAAATGCAGACTAGCACAAGCTAGGAAGAGCTTTCTTAAGAAAAGAAATTTGCTCACTTCAAACATTGATATCGGAATTAGAAAGATGGTTTTGAAGACTTTCGTGTTGAGCGTGGCATTGTATGGAAGTGAAACATGGACGATAACTAGCTCAGAAAGAAAGAGAATAGAAGCTTTTGAAATGTGGTGTTACAGAAGAATGCTGAAGGTGAGATGGATAGATCGAATCACGAATGAAGAGATACTGAATCGAATTGGTGAGAGGAGATGAATTTGGATAAATTTGACGAGAAGAAGAGATAGAATGATAGGACACATCTTAAGACACCCAGGACTTGTTCAGTTGGTTTTTGAAGGAAGTGTAGGTGGTAAGAAGGGTAGGGGTAGACCAAGGTATGAATATGACAAGCAGATTAGAGCAGATGTAGGATGCAATAGTTACGTAGAAATGAAAAGGTTAGCACAAGATAGGGTGGCATGGAGAGCTGCATCAAACCAGTCTATGGACTGATGTCTCAAACAACAACATTTACTTGTATACTTGTATTTTCGCCGTAGTACGCACAAGTTCTTAGCACTGTGGCAACTGCGAACTTTCACACACTGTATTTAAACTCGCAACACATTATGTTTCCACAAAAACATGCTATACTATAATAGTTCAATTAATAAATTCCCCGAGAACTATCATGTCCGTTGATTTTAAATTACTCATCACGCGAAGATTACGTACCTCACCTGAACTGTGAAATCTCATTATCTTAATAACAGCTGTTTCCATATTTGCTGATGTGATATATTTAGAGAACAGACATACAGTGTACTTAAATATAAAGGTATGTCTTTCAGCAGTAAAAATTATCCAAAGAATGCTCCCAATCCTTATGCATTACACTCACAAGTACAACTAGTAACATTCGCTTAGCTTGCCTCAATTGATCAGCTGATAGGCTTGGCGCTCTTTCTACAGTACGGCCTGTACATTACGAAGGCAATGATTCTATCCTCTTTGGTTTGTACTCTGGGCTACGACAAATGCAGTATGGGAGGTGCGCGCATAATTCTTGACCTTGCAAGCAGCTTGCACGTATTCGACCTAGCAAGCAGTCGCCAGTCTGGATTTCAGCTGTTAAAAAGGTGAGACAGTATTTTCGTTTGTAAAAGTTCTAGTTTCATTTTAATGGTCGTGTGAACAGCTATGACTCTCGCTGTTGATGTGCAGAAAGTCCTAATGTTGTTTATGAAGTCCCTCATTATGATAGGAAGATTGGTGTTAGGTGTGCTGTTAGTGCGAGACAAATAATTGGGCCTACTTTCTTCGAAACGACAGTAGGCCTAAATGCAGAGAGGTACCGAGATGACATTTTGACGCAGTTCTGCCATCAGTTAAAGGAAGAAGAAGAGGAAGTAGAAAAAGAAGAAGAAGAAGAAGAAGAAGAAGAAGCGCGTGGGTGGTTTCACCAAGATTCAGCCCCTGCTCATACAGCAAAAGATTCCCTTCTTACAATCTCGGAAGTGTTTGCAGACAGAGTGATCAGTGCTGGTCTATTTCCCCCTCGTTCTCCAGTCTAAAAGTGTGTGCTTTTTACTTGTGGGGTAAACCGAAAGAAAAAGTGTGTCGAACAAATTCTCACACACTGGAGGAACTGAAAGAAAACATTACGGATGAAATCAGAAACATTACAGTGGCAGAACTCACTCGCGTCATCCAGAATGCGGTTACCAGATACAGTGCTTGTATAACCCAGGAAGGACGACACTTCAGGCATCTTTTTTAAGGTAAGATTTCATATAAGATTTTATACACACTTAAAGCCGGGTGGCCGCGCGCGACATAAGTTCGGCTGAGGCAGCTGCCGTAGCGCAGAGTAGAAACACCGTGCGTTCGGTCTGAGTTTATAAGAGATATCCTATATATACTCACGAAATTAACTGCCATGAAACTACCAACAAAATTATGTTAGAATGGCTTAATATAAACAAGCTACATAGTTTTGAGTCGTGTTAAAGCTTGTTTATATTGACATGAGTGAATTAAAACAGAATTTCGTGATTTGTGTTGACAATGGTCAAATTATTCGACGCACTCTTCACTGTCCATTCTTATTTTATTACCCGTTACCGCCATTTCTAGGATGAATGTTGTTCTTATATCATAGTAGATGTTGGGGATCAATGAACACCACCTCCCTGTGTATCTAAGTGCAGAAGGCGGGCTTGAGCCTACTGGCCCAGAATTTGAAATAAAGTCATATTTTATTCAGAGAATGAAGCGAAATGCTGAACGCGTACACTTGGGAGGATAGCTATATAAAATCTGAATGTCCTACTTCAGTCTTAAATGCCTGCCTATAAATGTATGATAGAGCTCAGGCATTATATTACGTTCGTAAAAAACCAAGGCTTGGATCTCACCCTCTGTTTGCTTTGATTAATTTAAGGTGATTTAATAATTTTATTGTTTAGCATCTTGGAATTACAATCACTAGCACCACATAACGATTCTCTGAGAAAGATACTAGGTACATTTTCATCCATCTACGGTAGATACAGAAAATAAAATAAATAATATAAACTAAAATAAAATGAACTTGACGTCAAGATTAGTGTATTCATTAGCTGATCATCTTTACTGTCTGATCTGCGAGCGAACTCACAAACACACCCTGGTGTGAGTAAGCTATATGAGGATGCTTTGCCCTTTGTTGAGTCTTTTGATCGGTTCATTTACTACCATCGCAATTTTAATCATACGGCGCAAAAACGAATGAAGTCTTGGCACTTTCAATTCGATTTTTCATTTTGGGTTTGTATTACTGGCTAGTAAGCCTCCGTGGCTCGGACGCAACGTGCTGGCCTCTCACCGCTGGGTTCCTTGGTTGAAATTTCGGTTATGCTTAGCTTAAGTTAAGTTAGAGAGCGTTAGGATAGGTGAGGGAACTTAATATGGAGTCAACGTCTGAAGCTTGATGCTGTATCGGCAGATTTCTCTCATAGCTGTTTGCATCCTCCTGTGAGCCTCTGAGATATATTCTGGTCATAATATTTTGAATAGAGAACTAAAGCAAACCCTCATACATGACAGTCTGTGAAGTATTTAGACATGGAAAAGTGCTGCTGCAGGCAGATAATAAGGTGACGCGTGGTTAGCACGTTAACTCCCTTTGCCATCCTATGACTGCTGCCCAGCTAGTTGGCTTACAGATACTGGAGACCAGGATAAAATTCCCTGCATCGACCGGTCTGTAAAACGTGGTGAGTACCATCGTTTAGATAGGGTGTAGTTAAACTGATACTAGAATTATAGGGGCGTTGACGTTCAGGTCGTCAGTCCTAAGATGAGATCAGTGATGGGGTGTGAGAGTGCACAAGATAAAGAGAGCGATAAAAGATTAATATAAAGAACCTCTCTAAGCTTGGAACACCTCAGTATGCGTTGAACAGAACAAGACTTGCCAGAGTGCTGGGTTCACTGAAGAAGAGAGGAACCTGCAGTAAGTGCGGATCATCCATGAGGATATTCAGAAGGGGAAGCGAAAAAGTAAGCGGAAACCACCTCACTATCATTCCTAGACAAATACCATGGTGAATGGTCGCGGAGGAGAACCTCTCAGGCACTTACGATAGTGGTTCCTTCAGAACTATCCGAAAACATCTACTCGTGTGATACATCAATTTTTTCTTAAATTATCAGTTATCCGAAAAATAATTTATCCGAACACCCCCAGTCCCCAGTTGTTTAAAATAATCGATGTTCTACTGCATTGTGAAATATTATGTATAAAATAATAAGAATAATAACAATAATAATACTAATTATAGGATTTATACACTCTATACCGGGCAAGTTGGCCGTGCGGTCAGGGGCACATAGTGGGTTCGAATCCCAATGTCGACAGCCCTGAAGATGGTTTTCCGTGCTTTCCCATTTTTACACCAGACAAATGCTGGGACTGTACCTTAATTAAGGCCACGGGCGCTTCCTTCGAGGTCCTAGTTCTTTCCTATCCTATCGTCGCCATAAGACATATCTGTGTCGGTGCAACGTAAAGCAACTAGGAAAAAAAAAGTTAACTCTATACTTCACAGTTTCCTGGGTTGCCAATTAAAGAAAGTAATCATAGTTTATTATTACTGTTGCGGTTGATTCTCAGTAGGAGTGATTTCTGAACGTACAGATCGATCCTTTCAAGGCTAACAGCGCGTAATTCTTTAAGACGCCAGTCTGTAGAGGGAGAGTTCGCAAAGGTGTGCGAAGAGGCGAGAGAATGATGGTTCCACGTTCTTCTAACATTAGGCTGATGACTGAGATTTCTCTAGGATGTACTTCCTCTGGTATAATAATAATATTAATAATAATCATAATAATTTAATAATAATAATAATAATAATAATAATAATAATAATAATAATAATAATAATAATAATAATAATAATAATAATAATAATAATAATAATAATCGTCATCATCATGAAAAGAATGGCTTCACCCGATGACCTCTCTCTCTCTTATCAGGACTAAAACACTTCCTCTTGATACTATGAATGAAGTTAACTATTTCTTGCCCACTGATGCTGTATGGCTTCATGATATTTTCCTGCTTTCAGAAGAGAAATATATACAAAAATATACACAATATATAATAGAAAGATAAAATATAAAATCATTTAATATTTTCAGTTTCGTCAGAATTATTACGTATCAGAGCAGCGGACATTATCAGGTCGTTGTTAGCCCCTTTTATATTTACTCCAGCGTTTGTACGAAGTTATAAAGGTAGCATACTTCAGATAATTTCATATTTGTTCTTTTTGTCCTTTCTTCTTCTTTACGATGGGGCCCTTCCTTGTTGTTTCCTCTTCCGTTCTTTCCAGTATTCCTTCATCATTGCACTATGCTTTATTCTTCTCTCCTCAGATCACTTTGGATGGGATTTCCTTTTCATTCTTCCTTGATATCCTTCTATTCTTAAAACATTATTTTTTTAAATCTCTCTTTCTTTGTTTACTCCTCTATTATTTTATTTATTTCCAAAACTTTCTTGACCTGTTGTATAAAGCTCTCTCTTCTTCTTTTTCTTCTTCTTCTTCTTCTTCACCTGTTTACTCTCAAAGGCACTGTTCTGGAGCTTCAGACTCTGGGTCGGGAGATACAACTGGGGAGGATGACCAGTACCTCACCCAGGCGGCCTCACCTGCTATGCTGAACAGGGGCTTTGCAGGGGGATGGGAAGATTGGAAGAGATAGACAAGGAAGAGGGAAGGAAGCGGCTGTGGCCTTAAGTGAGGTACCATCCCGGCATTTGCCTGGAGGAGAAGTGGGAAACCACGGAAAACCACTTCCAGGATGGCTGAGATGGGAAACGATCCCACCTCCTCTCAGTTGACCTCCCGAGGCTGAGTGGACCCCGTTCCGGCCCTCGTACCACTTTTCAAATTTCGTGGCAGAGCCGGGAATCGAACCCGGGCCTTCGGGGGGTGACAGCTAATCACACTAACCACTACAACACAGAGGCGGACATCCAGCTCGTTGTTGACTTTTCTCCCAATCTGTTTTGTCAGTCTATTAATATTCAGTGTATAGATATGTCCAAGAAATAGCAATCTTCTTGTTCTTATTACTTCTGTTATATTTTCTACGTTCTGGTATATTTCCTTATTACTTCTTATTTTAGGTTTAGCTGTTGATTTCATTAGTCCTACGATTTTTCTCGTGATTATTATTTCTACCACTTCCAGTTTATCTAAACTATAGTTCAAAACTAGACATTCACTTGCGTAAAGACATTCTAGTTTCACCACTATTGTAGTGCCTTATTTTAAGATTTTCAGATAAGTATTCTTAGTGATGACATACGCTCATTCCATTCTGTATAACCTTTCTTCTACAGCAGATTTTTCTAAACCATTTTCATGAATTAAGTTCCTTTAGTTTCTCTATTCGACCAATATGTGTTGTCAAACATTTTTAATGTTTGAAATAAATATGATCTTTTGTACAGAGATTCTCAAACATGTTTTGTTGGCTATTTCTTTGATTTGTGTTGTTGCATCTGTCAGGCTCTCTGAAAGTATAGCAACATCGACTGAAAATTTCAGGTAATTAATTTTAACACATTTGTTTTAATCCGCCGGTCTAGAAAGCCAAGAATAATGGCCAAGAGGATTCGTCGTGCTGACCACACGATACCTCGTAATCTGCAGGCCTTCGGGCTTAGCAGAATTCGCTTGGTAGGCTATGGTTCTTCAGGGTTGTTGTGCTACGATTTTTTGTTTTTATCCCCGAAGTTATTGGAGTAATTTTATGTTCTTTTAATTTTTCATTCCAAAATCTTACAATTTTCTCTAGGATACAGTTGAAGAGAATTGGCGATAAGCCATCACCTTGCCGTACACCTGTGTTTATCTTTATAGGTTTTGACATTGTCTTAATTGTCTTCTCTAGTATTTGACATTAATAACAGGAAGACATGTATTAAAACTGTTGCAGTAAATTTGTGTAATGATATTGCTAGTGCAAGGAATTTCAAAAATATAGTATTCTATACCTTCATATTCGGGAAGAAGAGTTAGTTGATTTGGCAAGAGAGAGATGTCTTTCCCACTATTGAAGATAATTTGAGCTGTAAAAGATTAAGGGAAGCTGGTAGCTCCATTGTCTTTCTCTGTAAAACCACCACAACCACCCAGCTTAACAAAGGGGAAAAAAGTTTAATATATATTCGATTGTTAAATATGCTACATTTCTTGTTGAAAATTGCTGCACATATCGCAGTATTGGCATACTTCCTGGCAACCATAAGCAACTTCAATTATGTCAAAATTCTAATAATTATAATAGTTTAATCTAAAATGTTCAAAATTTCCCGCTTTATAACAATATATCACTGTTTCTCTTATAAATTCCAAGTTTAAATTTTTTATCGTACTTTTCCTTTTTTAAAGTGTGTACCAAACCTCCACCTACAAAATAAACCTCAATCACTAACATAGACTGTGATTTAGATGTTCTTGTTGAGTTTTTATTACAAGGATCTGAAAATGTTAATATTTTTGTAAATAAATATGTTACATAAAATCTACCTATTGACCTAAATGAGGTACAGATTGTAATACAACACTAAGGGACGAAACCCTGAAAAAAATCATAATAATCCGTGAAACAGTAAGATAGTTATGCAGGAAACCGTGATATATTTTTAAAAAGCCGGGAAATTTTGAACATTTGATTTAAAATAGTTAAAATTAGAATTTTGAAATTATTGAAGTTTCTTCTGATTGCTATGAAGCATGCCAATACTGGAATATGTGCAGCATTTGTCAGCAACGTTTGTAGCATATATAACAATCAAATGAATATTGGTCTATTTTCCCCGTGTTAAGTTGGGTCTGCCCCTTAACCAACTCTTGTTCCCCTCTACCACCATCGATTCGGATGACGTAGGAAAACTTACATATTTGAGCCCATCATGACCCAACATGTACCCGATACCTTCAGTTTTCCAGTTTTCAGTTTGTGATACTGGGATGTGACTGTCTCATTACTTTTTCACCACCCCCAAGACCTATTCACTTTGATTAAAATGACGCTCAATGATTCTAGCCTCCTGTCTCAATACGAACCTTATTAACTTCCTTTATATAAAACCGTTTATATTCTATATTGCATAAAAATATTAAGGTATTCTTGTACCTAAAACATCACCCAGATTTAAATGTCTAACACAGTGAGAAAGTGCTTGCCTTTGAGCACGGCTGGGAAATATTTCCGGAGAGTAGCGGTTCTGGTAGTGTGATTTGCGAAGGATCGATACACGGCCTGATTAAACGTAACTGCTAGCCCATCAACAATTCTGCGGTGGTGATAAGTAGTACTGGCAAGAGCTCGGTCCACTGTAATAAGTAATAAATTATCGTGCTTCAGTATTTGAGACTATAATTTTCGTTAAATATTTGAAATCAATGCTAGTCTGTGAGACTTAAATCCCGTTATTCTTTCTCTTCATTGGTCAAGAGCACCCTCCGTAACAAAAAGAATTTAGAGGACAAAGAGACAAGAGTGATTGGATTTTTTAACATATGAGTGAACTAAATGGATCTTAGACCCGTATTCTCTGCTCACACTGATGATTTTAAACCTTATAATTATTCTTCTTTCAGATCTTCCTTCAAATTACTTAGACTTAACTATCAAGTCAAGTAGTCTACTAAATTATTTTCTTTTCATGTATCAAGAACAGAAAAATAAGAGCAATAATAAAAAAAATATCCATCTCCTTACAGGAGTGGAAGATAAAGGCTTCTACCATCCGTAATTTGGCATGCAAGTGGGATAGAGTGCTTAGTTCTACGCCTGGCCGGCTCTGCCTTCAAGAATTAACCTGGTACTCATTTGTGCTGTAGGCTGAGTGAATATCAAGACCACATGCCCTTCAAAAGTGTACATTTTTTGTTTTTTTGTTTTACGTCGCACCGACACAGATAGGTCTTATGGCGACAATGGGACAGGAAAGGGCTAGGAGTAGGAAGGAAGCGGCCGTGACCTTAATTAAGGCACAGACTCAGCATTCTCCTGGTGTGAAAATGGAAAACCACGGAATACCATCCTCAGTTCTGCCGACAGGGGGTTAGAACCCACTATCACCCGGATCCGAGCTCACAGCTGCGCGCCCTTAACCGCACGGCCAACTCGCCCGGTGGACATCTTGTTTTTAAAGCTTTCAACTTCCTAACAAAGAATTAAACCCACGACCATCCAAGTGAATCGACCCAAACTTTACCGCCTCACCTAAATCGTTAATACGGAACGTAACGTAGTATATACAAAACTGAAAATTCCACACTTTGCTGTACGTTCTTCTCCCGGTTTGGGCCTCATCATTGTTCTGAGCGTGTCCTCCTGAAGCCTGGAACGTGTCATTAGGGTCAAAATCTATGAACGTGGATTTTCTTTTGATCAAATAAGGCACAACGCTTCCCAAATGAACATCAAAGACATTGTTCTCTTAATTTTTCTCATACCACATGGAGACTAAGGTTATACAGAGTGTAAGAATAAGGTACGGACACAGTGCTCACACGCAGAAGAAGAAAAGTTGTTACATGAACATGGGTCCGGAAATGTCTTATTTCCATGTCAGAACGCATTGTCTACAAATCTTCTCAGTATATTAATCATAGAAAACGCATAGGAACAGAACGTACCAGCATAACAATGAAATTCTTTGTTACATGAAATATTTAAAATGTACTCCGTTAGCATTGGTACATGCATCAACCCGCCATCGCATTGAATTCCGCATCTTTCGCCGTGGCTTTACGCTTTGCCAACTGCCATACCATATTGAATACGCCGGTTTTCGTCCGATCACCACAGTTAAGCAACATTGGGCGTGGTCAGTACCTGGATGGATGACCGCTTTGGAGCACCGCGTGCAGTAGATTCAGTTCCTTTTATCTGCGAGTTGGCCATGCAGTTAGGGGCACGCAGCTGTAGGCTTGCATCCATGAGATAGTGGGTTCGAGCCCCACCACTGTCGGCAACCCTGTAGATGTTTTTCCGTGGTTTCTCATTTTCACACCAGGTAAATACTGGGGCTGTACTTTAATTAAGGCCACGGACGATTCCTTCCCACTCCTAGGCCTATCCTACCGTCGCCATAAGAATCGGCGTGACGTAAAGCAAAATTAAAAATAAAAGTCCCGCATCCGATAACTCGACAACTTGGGCTTAGAAGGCCATCGCTTCTATCGTTTGGGCCATTAAGCCCAAACAGCCCTTCTGACAGAGTAAGATATAATTGATATAACCTTACTCCATGTATTAAATTGAATCATGAAAATCAAAAACCTACTAACTCCGGTAAACCAAATTTTACAGGAGGGACGAAAAACTGTTTTATGGACATGTTCCCCATTAAAACATCTTGATATTTTTAAATTGCAGTATAACCTTAATAAAAACAAAATGTTAATATAAAAATAACGATAGCTGCTGGATAGATTTCATTTAAAAATATTAAATAGGCCTGGGATTAGGTGGATTTTGATTTCCATAGTGTCTTAACGAAACATCACAGCACACTTTGTGACCGTCTACTTCACTTATTTATACATTTAATTGTTTACTGTCTAACATTCGATGTACACCAAAGTTATGCACCCACATCTACCTCAGGTAGAATTCATGACAAACGTTTGTGAAGGGAAGAGGGAGATTTAGCTGGAAGACGAAATTTATGGTTTCCGTGTCATTCTCATCTTGTTTTGGCATGCGATAGTGCTGACAGCTAGTGGTACAGTTGTAATTTATTTAAATACCAATTAATAACCATTGCTCCGCAGTTGGGTGCAATATGAAATATGATAAAAATAATAAAATATGAATGAAATAAATTAATAAAAATAATTAATCGGAATCTCCGTAGTATGGGAGCCAGAGTTCACCAGAATAGATCCCTCAAATTTTAATAGACCATGATATTTTTAATTGTGCTCAATTCCAAAACAAATATGTTTATTTTATGGAGGAATAGGTCAAAATTGTATAACACGAGAATTAAGTGTAAGTAATGGGAGTCAGCTGATATGTTCAATTCAGATAACTCATAAACCATTAAAAATATGAAAAAATCCAATGCTACCAAAGGGTTCATAAGCGAACTTAGAAAACCTTTCCAAGGTGTCAATATTTGCTGAAATCACGGTACTGACATTTTTCTGTGAAATGGAATTATACCTAGCATTGTATTTATGGACACAACAAATTCAGAGGTGTGCTTATTTTCAAAATCCGACAAGTATATCCTGAGAAATAGGTCCGGCTCCTTGTGGTCAGCGTACTAGCGTTTCCTTCAGAGGACCCCGGGTTCGCTTTACGGCCGGGTGGGCGATTTTAACTGCGTATGATTAATTCCTCTGGCTCGGGGATTTGTGACTTGTGTTCGTATCAATCTACACACACATTTTAATTCCTTGTTTAATAAAGTCAATCTACACACACATTTTAATTCCTTGTTTAATAAAGTATTTTTACAAGTATGTTATCCTGTAATATTTACATTTAACTTGTGTGTTCGAGAGACTGGAAAGCTTTTAAGTTACATTACACACATGGTGTCAAGAAGGGCATCCGTCAGTAAAATCGGACCAAAACCACATCAAATATTGACGTCAATAAATTGGGGGAAAAAGTCAGGAATTAAGAAATTCTTGAATAATGGAATGTCTTTAAACGTGCTTCATTCACCAGCCGTAGGCTGCCCTATTCAGGCGGTCAAGGTACTCGTTAGGTCCCCCTTAGCACGTACTGTATTTCTTGTTTTGATCAAAGAACTGTTCAGAGTATCAGATCCGAATGTCACAATTTGTAGATTTATTTACTTTCATTTACATAACTTTGCTCTTAAGGCAGATGTTTCTCCTTTTGTTCTTTGTTACCAATAAGGCCAGTGCTGTAAAGGTAATATATATAGTTAATAATTTACTGTAAATGATTGTAGATGTTACTATCACATTATATATGACCGTAGATATTTGGTGAATATAGCACCCTCTACAATTACTTTTTACTGTTCGTTTTCATATTCTTATTTTATCTGTTTGTAATTTTCACTCAATGTATTTTTTCAATCAGTCTACTGTAATTGAAGCATTGCTCTGTTGTAGACTGTATTAAATAAAAAAAATACGTTTAGTTTTGTTTGATTATTCCATTTATGTCATTACCGAGTAAATACAGCTTTGGATTAAATTGAAATATTCAGGGATATTGGTCATTTTCCTGTATTAGGTAGGTGCGATAATATTAATTTTAACTCGTAAAAAGTCTAGCTGCCAGAAGAAGGTGAAGACACTATGTATGTCAAAATCTCAAGGTTCTATTCGAGTAGAGAAATAGATTTTGAAAACTAAACACACCGCTGAATTTGAATGTAGTTACAAGGCTGTAATCTTTCACCTCTGTCGTTCATAGCATACATGGATCATTTGCTGAAAAGTATAAAATTGAAGAGAGGGATTCAGTTTAGGTTGAAATGTAGTAAGTAGTTTGTCCTGTGCTTATGACTTGGTTTTAATTGCAGAATGTGCTAAAGGCCATCAATGTAATATCTTCGAACCTGAAAAAAACGCGCAGCGAGTATTTTATGAAAATTAGCATTTCCAAGTTTAAAGTGATGTCAGTAGGGAAAACAATTAACAGGATTGAATGAAAGGTAAAGAATATGAATCTGGTACAGGTGGATTGTTTCAGTATTTAGGATGTGCATTCTCCCAGAGTCAGGGGTGCTGGAATTTTCTGTGAATTGAGGAGCCAGCCCAAAAGTTTAGGGACCAGTTTGACACCTATAAATAATCGAGTTGCGCTATTTAGCTATAACGATAGCTGCTGGAGAGATTTCATTCGGTATTTCTTTTTCTCATCTGCAATTATTAAAACTTGGATAATAAGAAAGCATGCGCGTAGAACCACTAAAATGTTACACAGTACCACCGATTCATTGTACTTTTGACTATATGTAACTATAAAGTAATTAGTTCTCAATTTTTCCACCAAAGGCTCTGCTGCTGTAACAGATGAGGACCAACCAGTGTTGTGCACGTCGACTATCCACTAGACCCTATAGTTGGATATACATCGATGGTCCTGTGCAGAGAAATATGCATATATTTTCTTTGGTCTCGCAGTTATTGACGACATCTTGGAGTGGTTTTAAGCTTGTTCATTGACATCACGTCATATGCCACGGGGCTTTTGTTGTAGATTGATGAAGACGAGAAGAAAGAAAGCATGAATAAATGGGAAAAATATATTTTCGGGGCGGGGGACGAACTCAGGCGCCAGTAGCAAAAAACACAGTCACCTGGCGCCCGGGATTTCTGCACCCCTGTACTAAGTAAAAGAGAATCAAGATGCAGCAAAGCTAATGCTTGTAGTTTCAATCAGAAGTATTCTGCATGAAAGAAGTGAGTTCTCGGACGAAAATATTTTTTTTATATAGGTTTGTTTAGAGATCGACTTTGCTGTACGGGAGTGAAAGCTGGTTGGACTTGGGATATCCTTTTCATAAGTTAGAAGTAACAGACATGAAAGTAGCGAGAATGGTTTCTGCACTAAACAGGAGGTAACTATGGCAGGAGGGTACTCAGAATGAGGAGATAAAGGCTAAGATGGGGTCATGTCAGGTGAATGGAGCAAGATGTTTTATCTAGGAGAATAATGGACGCGGCCATGGAAGGTAAGAGAAGTAGAGGGAGACCGAGATGACCATAGTTAGATTCTTTTTCTAATTGTTTAATGATAAGAGATGTGTAACTAAACCAAGCCATAAAGCTAATTGAAAATAGAGGATTGTAGAGACGATTACTTACTAATTCAGAGAGGCTTGCAGACTGAACACTGAAAGGCATCTGATTCTTATTCTTCTCAACTCATAGCGGATCTCAGGAGGCTAAGGTTGGTAGGTAACACGCACGTCTTCCAGTTCTTTGGCCAACAGCTTCAAGTGGCAGTAGGTGTGCTTTCCTTTAAATTTGTCTATAAATTGCACTCTAAGTCTACCTTTGGTCCTTCTAACTTTCCTTTTCCCTTCAAACAGGGTGATGCACCAGTCAGAATGACGAAGCAAGTGACAAACGAAGCTATTTCTTCATTTGAGAACGTTCTCGTTTGTGACTCTATCATTTAAGGTATTCTTAATAAGCGACGTCAGCAGCACATCTCAAAGGCCTTGAGTTTCATCACTTCCACTTTTCGCAGTGCTCATGTTTCTGACAACAGCTCACAACACTCCATATAAAACATTTCAGCAAGTTTTTTCGTATCTCCATTCCGATAGACTTTGATTTTAGTAGAGGCAGTATCGATATTCTGGAAAATTATTCCAAATTCTACAGTGCGTCCCACTCCCAGCGGGGCCGGCACTCGACATGAACATACACGCTCCGAGCGGTGTATTCCTAACCTCATGCTGACTCACTGCAGAGCCACGAGTCGGTCAGTTACTTGAGTTTGTGTGTCGTGGGAAGACGAAAAGTCGTGCAGAGAGACTTCGTTGCAAGAGCACGTATGTCTGAATTACAGTAGAATTAATTAAATTAATTACAGTACATTATTACACCTTTGGAATGCCAGTGAAATTCACGCTTGAACAAACAGTTTTTATGTATGACACATATCTAACAACCGAATCATGTAGAGAGGTGTGTAGGCGATTTCAGGAGAGATTTCCTGGAGTTCCAGTTCCAGGAAGAGAAACAGGTATGTGTCTCCTGAATAAATTTAGAAGCAACGGGATCACTTAATGCAATTTAATTAGAAGATGTCAGGAATGTTCGAATGCTGACACCACTTTTAACACCGCCTGTAATAAAGATTAGTAGCCTACTCATGATAAAGGCAATTGAGCGCATATATAAGCAATAAATTTGATAATAACCTTAACGGAATACGCATGATTTTATGAATATACCCCTTTAAATACGTATGCTGTCTTCCGGCCCTGCTGGGAGTGGGACACTCTGTATTTTGAGCCTTGGTAATATAACTAGAAATTAAAAAGAAATATTTTCAATATGTCTAACTGTTTAGGAGTTACATGAGGCGATCGATTTAGCTGACTCACCCGGTGTTGCATACACATCATTATATCTCAAGTGAATTCTTCTGGAGCAGACAAGATTTACTAGTACATTTCACTTAATCAATCACTTTTCAGGTACCTACAAATTGTAACGTTACCCATTATTTTGCACCATTTATATCTTGCTTTCAATTGGACGTTGGTGGAAATGATCTATAAGGGATGCTTACTCATATTAAGATGGTAGCAACACGTTGGCGATAAATAACAGCAAGTGGCCGCAAGCAGACCTGAGCAAATTTCATCCGGGCCCTATATATAAGGGAAAAACCGAAACGTGCTGCGAATCTTTAATAGACTGCGCGTAGGCAGGAATTAATTTCAAACGACGACAACGCAGCACGAGAGATTGCACCCGGAGGCTATTCAACATTGATAAACTTGCTGTATGCTAGAGACAATGAAAAGATAACAGATGACGCATTTATAATATTATGACGATACTTGGAATGGAAGAGTACAGTGTTCATTACCAAATTAGTGATTCAAAATGTGAAATCTTATCAAGGATTGGACAAGCAAAAAACATGTTCAATACCAGTAGGACATTATTCATCAGCCGAGAACTCAACCTCCAGCTCATGGTTCGAATGCTACGTTGTTACGTCTTTCCTGTCCTTCTGTATGGTTTCGAAGAGTGGACGCTTAGCCCTTTATTAGAGACGCAGATTGAATCTTTTGAAATGTACTTATACAGAAGAATACTCCGAATATCTTGGGTAGAAAAGAAAACAAATGAAGAAGTCCTCAACATCTTGAACAAGATGAAAGAGCTTCTCATAACCATCAAGGAGCGTAAGCTCAGCTACCTTAGGCGCATCATGAGAAGTGAACGATATGAACTTCTCCGACTGATCATTCAAGGGAAGATTAATGGGAAAAGATCTGTAGGAAGACGGAGAAATTCCTGGCTGAAAGACTTGCGATGGTAGTATGGACATACGTCGATAGAAATCTTCCGTGCTGCTGTTTCACGTGTAATCATAATCAATTGGATCGCCAACCTTCGGAGGGAGACGTCGTCATAAGAAGAAGAAGAAGAAGAAGAAGAAGAAGAAGAATTAATTTAACTTAAAGTTACGCTAAGGAAACGTACAGTCCAACGTTTGTAGTGAGAAAATATTTTATTTACGCCATGTACGAAGAGTTCTGCGAAGTTTCTGCGCTGTTATAACTGTATAATGCAGAGAGTTAAACTCCATTATTGTATACTAAATGCTGCAGTCGAAACTTGAAGGTATGCTGGACAAAGGGCAGGTACAATTCCTGACTTCTGATACCTCCTCCAGGTACATTCTTTTAACAGTGCTCGCAAGGTCTGAAGGGAAGGTTTAACAATGACTCATGTGGTGAGGTAAGGGTGTCAGAGGAGTGAGAAAGAAAAGAAATGTAAACGGTACTGTATTGTGATCAGGAAAAGGTTTAGGCCAATTTTGAAAATATTCGTAGTTCGCATTGCTTAGGGCCTGTTAAAACATCGTGACGTTCTTTAAACAATGGATTTCTTCCATTTTCATACATTTATGTTGATCTTCTGTTTAAGGTGAACGGTTTTGGTTGTAGAGAGATAGGCAATGGTGGTGGTAGTAATGGTGATCAATGTGATAAGGGGAAGTGCAACACGATAAAAATATCCTAAAATCAGAAGAAGAAGGAGTAATTATCCGACCCTTCGCAGGATGTAATTATTGGCGATGGGAAAGTTCATTCAAGATTTTAATATGAAAGATTCTCTAAGCCTTACAAACTAAACAGACTACCCTCGAGGCCGGAAGAGATTAAGGGGAGTGGGAAATCACTTCTTTTTAATTTTTCGAAATATTGTCTCATAAAATTATTTGGACTCTGCGGAATGAAATAGTGTATAATTATGAAACGATACCCTCAAAAACTTTGTTCGGTCTCGTTTTAGAGTTGCTTACTCGTGTTGAACGAGGCCTAGCTCTTCCCACAGTCCACGAAATGTACTTCATTAAGTGCAAAGGGAAGGCCAACATAATGTACATTACATACTTCATTTATTTACAAAACTATTTACACTGTACAAAATATACATTAGGACGCCGTGGTCCATGTTGTAGCGCACAAACACAATACTGTCACCCACGCTCGTCCCAGTCTCGGAACTTACTGACGCCGGTGAGGCGCGTGACTCTGTCCCCCTTCCACTGGGGCTGTAGCAGTCTGATTGTGCTGACCTCTGACGAAAGAAAACACATGGCGTTCAACATACCGCCCACCTAATTTATATATAAATTACAAACATAAATATTATTAAGAACAATAAAAATTAGCACTCACACTGAAAAAGTCAAATGAAAAAACCAAAGTTTTAGCACATAAAAGATTACACCTTTTCACGAATTACACTTTTTCACTATATACAGTTTCAACCTCTTCTGGGAAGACACAAAGTTTTGCAATTGGCCGTTTGAAGGTCCCTTTGGGCGTGCGAATAGTGGCAACTCGCACCAAGCCGTCAGCACCTGCGTGCGTATCTACCACGATCCCTGTCTGCCACACGAGAGGTGGCAAGTTGTCTTCCTTGAGAAGAACCAGAGTTCCGGGTTGAAGGTTGACCCTTCCTGCTGACCACTTAGTCCGCTGCTGGAGTTGACATAGATAGTCCCTTGACCATCGCTTCCAGAAGTACTGTCCGCAACGCTGAAGTAGTTGCCACCTGGACAGACGAGAACCTGAAACTGTAAGTAAATCTGGCTCTGGGATGGTTGTGAGAGGTTCTCCAATCAGGAAGTGACCGGGAGTCAGGAATGAATAGTCATCAGGATTATCAGACAATTTGGTTATTGGTCTCGAATTCAGGCATGCCTCAATCTGAACTAACAACGTGGACATTTCTTCAAAAGTCAGTACAAGATTTCCTGCAACCTTCTTCAAATGGGACTTAGTAGACTTTATGCCAGCCTCCCACAGCCCACCAAAATGAGGGGCATGCGGTGGAATAAAATGCCACTGGATTCCACATTGAGATGCGAAGTCATACACCTTCCTCTGATGGACTTGAGATCTGAAAAGGGTGTGAAGCTCCCGTAGCTCGTTTCTTGCTCCCACTAAGGTACTTCCATTGTCGCTGTAGATATTCTGGCAGATACCCCGACGTGATGTAAATCTACTCAGAGCAGCTAGGAACGCATCAGTAGACAGGTCAGAGACAAGTTCAAGATGGATCGCCTTGGTAGCCATGCAGATGAATAGAGCAATATAACATTTTAGCTTAGTTTTGCTCTTACGAGTCCCGTGCTTAATGTAAAGTGGACCCCCATAGTCAACTCCGCAGTTCAAAAATGGTCTGTTGGGTTCTACCCTGTGGTGTGGGAGCTGGCCCACGAGTTGAGTTGATGTACTTGCCTTCACAAGGGAGACACTTGTGTGTTATGTGCCTAATGACAGACTTACCATTAGGTATCCAATATCGTTGTCTAATGGTTGCAAGCAAAAGTTGGGGTCCAGCATGCAGAAGTCGCATGTGCTCACACATTACTAACAACCTGGTCACATGATGATTAGGTGGTAGGATGATGGGATGTTTCTGGCTGTACGGAGCTTGCGATTGTTCCAATCTGCCGCCCACCCTAAGCATCTGGTTTGCATCTACAAAGGGATGAAGAGACTTCAACTTGCTGTCCTTTGCGATCGGTCTGCCAAGTCGCAGATCTTGAAGCTCCTTACCATATTCTCGTTCTTGGGCAGTACGACTGATCCTGTGCGATGCCTCTTGAAGTTCTACTACAGTCAGACTTCCCACCTGTCTCCTTGAAGCAGCAAGCCTGAGGTTGTTGATGTATCTCAGTATGAAGGCCATGACTCTCACCAGCCGTGACCAAGAAGAAAAGCGTTGGACTAAGTCTTCACGGAAATGACTGACAACAAGTAAGCAAACAGCTGGTTTCCGTTGCTCTGGTACATCAGTGAGTTCGGAAGTTTTCTTCTTGTCGCTGACAGGCCATGTTGACGGTGGCTGGTAGAGCCAGGATGGTCCCGCCCACCATAACAGATTGTCTTGAAGAAGATGTGGTTCAATCCCTCTCGAAATGATGTCAGCTGGATTGTCCTGTGACGTCACATGGTTCCACTGTTCTACAGATGAAAGTTGTTGTATCTCAGACACTCGGTTACCAACAAACGTTTTCCAAGATGCGGGCTCTCCTGCAAGCCAAGCTAGTACTATGGTAGAATCAGTCCAATAGTAGTTTTGTTCAATTTTGAGGTTAAGTGCAGTTTTAACCTTATCCATTAATTTTACAAGGAGTAATGCACCACATAGTTCAAGTCTAGGGAGGGAAATCTGTTTCAGTGGTGCTACTCTGGATTTGGAGCTTAACAGCACTACTGTTACATTATCCTTGACATCTATACTCCGTAGGTAAACAGATGCTCCAAAGGTCCTTTCTGAAGCATCAGAGAATCCGTGTAACTCATATTGTTTAATCTCTCCGTCTCCCGTCACTCTTCGAGGGATGTGAATGTCGTTGAGTGATGGCAAATATGCATGAAACTGTTCCCAAGTAGTTAATAGCTCAGGAGGCAAACTCTGATCCCAGTCCACTTTCGCCTGCCATAAATGTTGCAAGAAAATTTTACATTTTATTATTACTGGACCTAAGAGGCCCAAAGGATCAAAATGGATGAAATGCAGGATAACACACTACGTTTTGTCCAGGTTGTGGTCTTCTGGGTGTGACTGGTAGCTACAAACTGGAAGATGTCCTTTAGAGGATGCCACAGTAGTCCCAAGGCCTTAATGTTACCCTCTTCCTTGTCATCCAGACTCCAGGGCAATTGTGATTCTTGGTGCTCAAGAGGTATGTGCTCTAAAAGAGTAGGATGGTTAGCACACCATTTACGAAGAGGAAAGCCTGCGCTACTGAGTAGTTCGATCAGCTCTTGTTGCAGACTGAGTGCATCTCCAATGGTATCTGCTCCACTCAGAACATCATCAACATAGAAGTCTCTTCGTAATGTCTCCGACGCTTTTGGGTATTGCAGTGCACCATCGTTGGCAAGTTGTACCAGGCATCTCGTGGCTAAAAAAGGCGCTGCTGAGGTACCATAAGTTACAGTGGAAAGTCGATAAATCTGGATAGGTTCATTCGGAGATGAACGCCATACAATGCGTTGCAGATCTTGGTCATCAGGATGAACTAGAATTTGCCTGTACATTTTTGTAACATCTGCAGTGAAGGCATACTTATGTGTTCTAAATCTCAAGATGATAGAATACAAGTCTTCTTGCACCGTAGGTCCAACCATCAAGATATCGTTCAGTGAGTAGTTACTAGTAGTTTTAGCAGAGGCGTTGAAGACGACTCTGACCTTAGTGGTAGTGCTGGACTGCTTAATTACAGCATGATGAGGCAGGTAATATGTTGGCTTATTGGTTTGCGTTGTCACAAGTTCCATGTGATGAAGATCAGCATATTCTGTCATGAACTCAACATAGTCCTTCTTCAAGTCTGGTTGGCGATGTAACCGCTGTTCAATTTGACTGAGGCAACGAGTGGTGTATTTAAATGAATCCCCAAGTTCCTCATGGTGTGGTTTAATAGGCAGTCTTACAACATATCTTCCGGTGCTGTCCCTAGTAGTGTTGTTCACAAAGTGTTCTTCGCACTGACTTTCTTCCTTAGAACGCGGGGGAGACATCTTTACTTCCTCTTGTTGCCAAAATCGTTCGACCTGTACGTGCAGTTCATTGCCGCGCACAAGACAAGACATTACTTTCTTGCTGGTAGACTTGAGAGAGTGTGGTGGTATCTTGCCTGATAAGATCCAACCAAATTCAGTGTCCTGTAGTACAGGATGATTTTCTCTCGTGAGTTGACCACGACGCAGTATGTAAAAGAACACAGAAGCCCCCAGTAGTAAGCCTTACAAAACTCACAGTGAGTTGCTGTTGTGACAAAGGACTTCTTACTGCTCTTATCACCACCATGTTTGGATACGACCTGTTGCTGGTACACCTGGTGTACTAAATTGAGGATCCGCCAAGGAAATGTCCTGTGGTAGCTGCCAGTCAGACGTGTCAAGCTGTACTGTAGGGAGCTGACCAGTTATACGAGGAAGTACAGCACAAACAATAGGGGTAGTGTAGTCTGTGACCCTACATGTAACTTGGATTTGACAAATATGTGATGATTCAGTTGCCTTAGTATCACTAATTCCCCTTATAGGCATTGAGTGCCGACTCAATTCAATCCCTAAGCGATCTGCCAAACGCCCGGACATGAAATGCATTTGAGACGCACTATCAAGTAGAGCTCGGCACTGATGTGCATTCCCACGTTTGTCTGTGACCACTACGAGAGCTGTTGACAATAGAACTTCTACATGAGTATAGTTGCTCTTCACAGCACAGTAGGTTTGCTGCTAAGTCTGGTTGGTTTCTGATGTAGTAGAAGCATTGTAGGATGTACTCTGCTCCTTGTGCAACAGAGTATGATGTCTATTATTGCACATTCGACAATTTCCTGAACTACACTCCTTTAAAGTATGATTAGCACCCAGACAGTTAAAGCAAAGTTTACACTTCTTGGTGAAATCTATTCTATTTCCAACGCTGGCTTCACGAAACTTAGGGCTTTTTGTTAGGGTGTGAGAAGCCTTACAAAACTCACAGTGAGTTGCTGTTGTGACAAAGGACTTCTTACAGCTCTTATCACCACCATGTTTGGATACGACCTGTTGCTGGTCGCTTTGGTGTTTTTCGGGGTTGATTAGCTCCAGAGTTTGACAACTATTCTCCAAGAAAGCTACTAAATTCTTCAAGCGAGGGAACTTCTTATCTGAAGATTTAACTTCCCACTGTTTTCTTAGACCGAGGCTGATTCGATCTAGCACTAAGCGAGATAACAACATTTCATGCAGAGGCACATCTATTTCCATTACTTCAATAGCGCTCAGGTTGCTCAGCAGTTGATTTAGCAACACTCTTAAGTCCTTAGCTGACTCTGTTTTAACTGACGGAAGATCTAGCAGTTGCTTAACGTGTAGGTCTACAATCAATTTGGGGTTATTATATCTCTGAAAGATTAATTCCCAAGCTACCTTGAAATTGCTTTCAGTGACAGGCAAGCTTTCAATTAATTTATGAGGTTCTCCCGATAAGCATGATAGTAGGTAATAGTACCTCTGTATGTCTGTCAAGGCATGATTATTAATTACTAGGCTCTGGAAGGTATCTCGAAAATGAATAAATTCAGAAATAACTCCTGTACATTTTGGCAGTGAAATTGTAGTGAGTCTTATTTCATGTATGCTACTGGTATTTGAAGAACTAGATGTTGCGGGGGAAGTTGCATTCGAATTCGCATTCAACAGAGTTTCCATCTTAGATTCTATTTCTAGGATGAGTTCTTCAGTGGATTCCCTATCCGCATCATGAACCTCTTCGGTATCGCTAATTTCTAACTGGGTTTGAACATCGTTGTATTCCTCCTTACTTGAACATAGCAGCCTTTGCCTAACTCGAATATCATTCAGATTTGAGCCTTCATTAAATGTACTGACAAAACTAGCTATACGCTTTATACGAGACTTAATAACTGCTCTCTTTTTTATGAGACCTTTTCGCTGGACAGGATCCATGGTGAAGGATAATAAGAAATAATGGATATATTATAAAGGACTGGGAATGCCAGATTACTTACAGATCAGGAGAATGTATCCTTCCACAGCAGGGCTGAAAACCAAAGAGCACTGCGCGGCTGGGCTGCACTCTGGTGGTCACTTCTGGAACTACTGCTACGGATCTGGATTACTACTCCTTGGAATTTCCATCAATTGGGTTGGCAAGACTGTATTCGTCTGCGCAAGATGGCGGCAACACACGCTTCAATCTCGAAGTTTAAAATGAATGAGAACTGTATTAGAACTCGGTTAATCACATCACAAGTCACAGTGTTTCATGTAGAAAATGGTTGTGAATCACATACACGGCACGTTAGTTGAAGTCACTCATTTGTACCTTACTGCGCAGTACTTAGCACGTGGGTGGTTGTAAGTTTGGCGGTAAAACGAACACATTCGTAGTTCACAAATGTAAACACTTGTAAATAAACTGTTATCACTAATAGGCCTAAATGCGCAGATTATGAGATGTAATATCGTCACTGACTCACATCCGGCCCGGAGGACCAAAATGTTCGGTCTCGTTTTAGAGTTGCTTACTCGTGTTGAACGAGGCCTAGCTCTTCCCACAGTCCACGAAATGTACTTCATTAAGTGCAAAGGGAAGGCCAACATAATGTACATTACATACTTCATTTATTTACAAAACTATTTACACTGTACAAAATATACATTAGGACGCCGTGGTCCATGTTGTAGCGCACAAACACAATACTGTCACACACGCTCGTCCCAGTCTCGGAACTCACACACGCCGGTGAGGCGCATGACTCTGTCCCCCTTCCACTGGGGCTGTAGCAGTCTGATTGTGCTGACCTCTGACGAAAGAAAACACATGGCGTTCAACAAACTCAACAAGTTAGTTTAGAATATTAATGCACAAGTAAGGAATTTTACAACTTCGGGCATGCTTGTATTTGAAGTTACCTATTTCTGTAACCGTTTGATTTAGAAGGCTGTAGTTTTCACTAATCTGTTCCAGAATATGTGTGAAGAAATTGCCGGCACTGTCATAACAAACACTTGGATAATGCTGACTGTGGACCAGGATGTTTTTAGGTGCTGACCTGGGTAAATATGTGAGTGAACACTGTCTTACTTTGAACTCTTTCCACATGATGTATCTCATGAAGGATGCGAGCTAAGGAGATCATTTTTTCAGAGAGTTAATTTATGCCCTAATGCAGCTACTGAAATAGAAAAAATATTTCCCTTCATTGGTTTATAATTTGGAGCAATTTTTAATGAATTTGTTTGCTAAAATATGGGACAAAAAATATATAGCAGTTCATTCAATCCACTTCATTCTAGTTCAATACCTAAGGAAAGATTGTAATAATAAGTGGTAAAAATTACAAAAATTTAACCGTAATAGTCCGTGCGACATTGGGATATCTTTTCCGTCAAATTAACGTTGTCAAGATAGGGCTTTCCCATTGCCCTTAAAGAGGTGCCAAAGGGAGTTCAGATACAAACGATGGGAGCGAAGAGTCTGGAAAAAGTAAGGGGAAATTGGTGACAGAGTCAGCCAAGGGTCCCTTCACTCCCACTTCAGAGTGGCAAGTTGATAGCTCCTGAGGATTGTAATAAATCTGGAGAGAAACGTTAGTTCTTAGGAATTTCTTCAGTGGAATACTTAAACTCTTATGTCAGTTGCTTTGTATAGTTCATTAATATGAGATTCAGCATAGGAAGGTTATTTTTGAAGGATGGAAATATTTACGTTATATAGGCCTACGTTATTCGTAGGAGTCATAATTTCGAAACGAGTACGTGGAACTATTTCGTCCTTGTAACGTACAATGTCTGATTTCAATTTATTTATTTATTTAAATAACATTAAGATGAACACATTATGCTCAGTTCAGAGTCCACCATTCAAAACGTGGACGCCATCCTTGAAGGAATCCATTTCACTGAAGAATCAGTCCATAGATGTACTGACTGGTCCAAATGAAGTAGTGTAGCCATCCGCTAAGTAACAAAGTTTTTTTTTTTTTTGCTAGGGGCTTTACGTAGCACCGACACAGATAGGTCTTATGGCGACGATGGGATAGGAAAGGCCTAGGAGTTGGAAGGAAGCGGCCGTGGCCTTAATTAAGGTACAGCCCCAGCATTTGCCTGGTGTGAACATGGGAAACCACGGAAAACCATCTTCAGGGCTGCCGATAGTGGGATTCGAACCTACTATCTCCCGGATGCAAGCTCACAGCCACGCGCCTCTGCGCGCACGGCCAACTCGTCCGGTAGTAACAAAGTAACTGCTAGAATTTGAGTGCTATAATTACAGTATCGTAAGTTCCACTTTCCACGTTATTTTTAAGGATATGAACATATGGAATTCGACATAGTAAATCCATTCCCCACTACATGTCGTATGATGTCTGTCGCCATATGAAATATTTATGGTGACACTTTTGTGTTTGCCCGATAAAATTAATTAAAACACAGCCATAAATCACCCAACAGAGATCCGCTTTCTCCACCATTTGGCAGAGTAAAACGTAACGTCAAAAGTGACTCAAAGCAGCCGAAATGGATTCAAATCAAAATATCTGCGAACGGTAGCTCATTATTATTATTATTATTATTATTATTATTATTATTATTATTATTATTATTATTATTATTAGAGTGTGTGTGGCTCAGGCGGCAGCACGACAGCCTCTCGACGCTGCAATTTGTCCGGCCCTATGGCTAAATGGTTAGCGTGCTGGTCTTTGATCGCAGGGGTCTCCGGTTTGATTCTCGGCAGGGTCGGGAATTTTAACGATAATTGGTTAATTCTACTGGCACGGGAGCTGAGTGTATGTGCGGTCTTCATCATACTTCATGCTCATCACGACGCGCAGGTCGCCTACGGGTATCAATTCAAAATACGTGCTGCTGGCAAGCCGAACTTGTCCTCGGACATTCCCGGCACTAAAAGCCATACGCCATTTCATTACCGCTGGGTTCCGTGGTTCAAATCCCGTTCACTCCATGTGAGATTCGTGCTGGACAAAGCGAAGGCGGGTGCTTCGGTTTTCCCTGTCATCTTTCATTCCAGCAATACTCTCCAACATCATTTCATTTAATCTGTCATTCATTAATCATTGCCCCAGAGGAGTGCGACAGGCTTCGGCAAAGGACACAGTTCCTATCATCGCCGCTAGGTGGGGCTTCATTCATTCCATCCCTGACCCAGTCGAATGACTGGAAAGAGGCTGAGAATTTTCATGTTTTCGTTCTATTTTCACTACTATTCAAAGAGAAATGAAATGAAGCGGCGTATGGCTTTTAGTGCCGGGAGTGTTCGAGAACTATTCAAGGAGAAATATCGTGGTTGTTACGGGGACAGAGACTTCGTCGTTGATGGCCTTCTGTCCGGTGGGAACGGAACGATTTATCGATTGGTGGGAAGCGTACTGTTTAGTCTAAAAATTAAGAACTTTGTTGCTTAGTGCTTAGTGCTTAGTTGCTTAGTGAAAACTATTCTCTGTCTCTGCAGTATTGTCCAACACCATATTTATGCAAATAGTTAACGAATATTGTCATTATTTGTGATGAATTGTGTTAGCTGTATCTCAGGCAACTTGTAGTGTATTTTGGGATTGTAGTAAGGATGTAAATGAGACAGCGTATAAGTCACTGGTAAGACCCTAATTAGAGTATAGTTCTAGTGTATGGGACCCGTACCAAGAATACTTGATATAAAAACTGGAAAATATTCAAAGTCAACACTATTTTCTCTGGGTGATTTCCAACAAACAACTAGTGTTAAGAACATTTTGCAAACTTTGGTCGGGGAAGATTTGGAAGTAAGGAGACGAACAGCTCGAATAAGCGGAATGTTTCGAACTCGCTGGAGAGATTGGGAGAAATACTCGTTTACAGGAAGAGGAATTATGGACCGGAATAATTTACCAAGGAGTATGTTTGATAATTATTCAACGTCTCTGATGTCATTTAAGATAAGACTAGGTAAATAACTAATGGGGAATCTGTCACCTGAGCGACAGCCCTAACTGCAGATCAGTGGTGATTGTTTGAAGCAGCATTTACAAAATATTTTTCTCCCTCTATTATTATTATTATTATTATTATTATTATTATTATTATTATTATTATTATTAATATTATTATTGAATGATATGGTTCTGTGTAATATGGATTTCTTACAGTAAAACTCTATAGTGTGGTGTTGATTCTGGGATAAAGTATAAACAATGAAGCCGAATATTACCGTAATTCAGAGAAGGTTCTGTCTGTTCTCGTTGTATCTGAACTCCCTTTGGCATCTCTTTAAGGGCAATGGGAAAGCCCTATCTTGACAACGTTAATTTGACGGAAAAGATATCCCAATATCGCAGGGATTATTACGGTTAAATTTTTGAAATTTTTACCACTTATAATTACAATCATTCCTTAGGTATTGAGCTAGAATGAAGTGGATTGAATGTTCAGCTGTATATTTATTATGTCCCATATTTTAGCAAACAAAATCATTAAGAATTGCTCTAAATTATAAACCAATGAAGGGAAATATTTTTTTTTCTGTTTCAGTAGCTACATTAAGGCATAAATTAACTCTCTGAAAAAATGATCTCCTTAGCTCGCATACTTCATGTGGAAAAAGCTCAAAGTAAGACACAATGTTCACTCACATGTTTACCCAGGTCAGCACCTAAAAACATCCTGGTCCACAGTCAGCATTATCCAAGTGTTGTTATGACAGTGCCGGCAATTTCTTCACACATATTCTGGAACAGATTAATGAAAACCACAGCCTTGTAAATCAAACGGTTACAGAAATATGTAACTTCAAATACAAGCATGCCCGAAGTTGTAAAATTCCTCACTTGTGCATTAATATTCTAAACTAACTTGTTAAATTTTTGAGGGTATCGTATCATAATTAATTATACACCATTTCATTCCGCAGAGTCCAAGTAATTTTATGAGACAATATTTCGAAAAAATTAAAAAGAAGTGATTTCCCACTCCCCTTAATCTCTTCCGGCCTCGAGGGTAGTCTGTTTAGTTTGTAAGGCTTAGAGAATCTTTCATATTAAAATCTTGAATGAACTTTTCTTCGCCAATAATTACATCCTGCGAAGGGTCGGATAATTACTCGTTCTTCCTCTGATTTTAGAGTATTTTTATCGTGTTGCACTTCCCCTTATCACATTGATCACCATTACTACCACCACCATTGCCACTCTCTCTACAACCATAACCGTTCACCTTAAACAGAAGATCAACCTAAATGTATGAAAATGAAAGAAATCCATTGTTTAAAGAACGTCACGATGTTTTAACAGGCCCTAAGCAATGCGAACTAAGAATATTTTCAAAATTGTCCTTAAACCTTGTCCTGATCACAATACAGTACCGTTTGCATTTTTTCTTTCTCATTCCTCTGATACCCTTACCTCACCACATGAGTCATTGTTAAACCTTCCCTTCAGACCTTGCGAGCACTGTTACAAGGATGTACCTGGAGGAGTGCCATTTCTAGATCCTAACGGGTGGGTAGGAGATAGGGATCTGCGCTCAGATGGCCTTCACTTAAACCGCAGTGGTACATATAAGTTAGAAAATTTGTTTAGAAGGGTTATAAGGAGGTAAATTCAGGGAAACGGGGTGATCTAGGGAGCGGTGAAAAGCGTACAGGGAACTGGAAGTCAAGTAGGGATGATATTAAAATGTAAGTGTTGAAGTGTAGAAGTATTGTAAAGAAAGGGATAGAAGTAAGTAATTTAATAGATGTTTTGTACTTAGCAGATATTGTAATAGGAGTTGAATCATGGCTGAGAAATGATATAATGGATTCAGAAATTCTCTCACGGAACTGAAGTGTGTATCGTAGAGATATGATAGGAATGGTTGGAGGACGAGTATTCATTCTGGTGAAAGAAGAATTTGTAAGCTACGAAAAAAGTTAAAGATGACATATATGAAATTCTAGGTGTAAGGATCATTTTTAAAGATAATGGGCAACTGGATGTCTATGGAGTATACAGACCGTGAAAGGGTAGTGCTGACGCACTCCCAGTTTCCCACTTACCCACTCCATAGTCTCATATAAATCCCAAATCACCCTCCAGCCCAATATTCATCATACACAGTACTCCACCGATAACAATCCCCATTTCCTTAAACTTCACCGTGCTGCATTTATCAGATCACAGATATCCCCAAATATGTTGGTACTTTTATCTGCTTTCCTTACTTTGTTGGTACCAACGTGAAACACTGCCACCTTATCCTTACCCTCCTCGTTCTCTTCTACTTTCTTCAACACCTGCCTTAACCTAATTCCTGGATAACACTCTACCCTAGTTACTTTTCCACCACACACTTTCCCCACGTGTCTAACAATGGAATTCCCCAAGACCAGAACCTGGATCGTACCCACCTAATTTGATCCCTTCCCTTCTTAGTCAGCCCTATTATTCTTGACTGCTACAGACGCTACTTCCTCCTCTATTTTCTCCCTACCATGACCCTGTTCCACCTGTCTTTTCCTATCCTATACTCTACATTTCTCTATCCTACCTTTTCCCTTCTTCCTTCTTCCACACTTCTCAACAACAGTTCCTCATCTTCCCCCTGTCGTTCTACCTGCAGTGACTCGTACCGATGTCTTACAGACACCTGTCCTGAATTCTGATCCTGAATAGAGCCCTTAGCCTGTAATCTCCTTCACCTTAATACATTAGACCACCTGTCTTCTAAAATTCTCCCCTTTCCTTTCCATCCCTCTTTTACACCTACTATATCCTGTACATTGTTTGAGGGATGCCTACCTTCCTACCTGTCTTCTGAGAGAATCGTAATTATCTCCCTCAAACTCTCCATCTCCTCCCTCATACTCCTGAATGCCTTACCACACCCACATTTCCTACATTTGTAATCCTCAGCAATTCTTTACGGAAAAATGAAAATAAAATGAAAAATGAAATAACTTATTACGTGCAAAAAATGAAAGGAAAGAAATATTGTCGAGGATAGTACACAATGGTCACACGGCAATAAGGCCATTAATACATTACTACACTATAATACTACTTGGTCTTACTATATTTTTATCTCACAACACCCTAACAGGATAAAACTACCGTTAATTACTGAATACTGAAAGGAATACAAAAGAAATACACAATTCTAAACTGCAGTTAAGCCTATCCTATTTACAACAACAGAATTCTAGTAAGAGAGTTTCTACAGATACTTTTGCTATACTACTCAAACATATTACAACAATAGAATAAGCGTGCTGTTTTATAATGACATACTACAATACACTACAATGATTTTAAACTACGTTCAGATGTAGACCTATCCTAATTGCAATATGTTGCTACTAAGCACAAACGGAAATGAAAATTTCAAGTATGGAATTTGCAAGAACGACTCATACCAACAAAGCTAAATGCGTAGGCAGATTCTTATTAGTATTATTTTATCCTACTATGCTCTACTAGATACACACACAAAGATACACACGAATATATCAGGGAATATCTAATATACCGTATCTGCACTGCAATTCTCAACTGAAATGGGGTTACATAATTTTTACAGCTGGTGGATTACTCTTATTTTCCCTTCTACACGGGACGGAGAATATAATTGTCCTTAAATGCTGAAAAAGAAGAGGTTGTCTAGAATAATTTTTCTGTCAAAACTACACCGGGGACTTGAACTGCAATATTATTGGGATATAGGAATTTGTTTATTAACTTTTGTTCGATGAATAAACGGAGGTGTCTTAAAATTCTGACAAATATTTCACGAATCATTCCGTTCGTAGGTCAAGTTTATCACCAAAAGAAGTAATAATGTAATCTTCAAGAAGACTGAAGTGTCGACACTAGGACCTCTACATAATACATGATCATGTCAGCCTCAGGGGATAATAACAAGCGAATAATTGAGTTACGAAAGAGTCAGATATTGCTTATATTTAAATATGCCACGATCATCCCTACGACCATTACAACATGCAATCTCTCTCGGTTAAATCGTATTTGGTTTCAAATTTGACATATTTTCTCTAAGTCATCATCTTTTTACACTGACTGACAGAGCAAATGCAACACCAAGAAGGAGTAGTTCGAAAGGGATGAAAGTTGGGGAAAAAACAGAGACGGCACGAACGAATAATTGATGTTTATTTCAAACCGATATGCAGGTTACACAATGCGCACGGCATCGACTCAGTAGGATGTAGGACCACCGCGAGCGGCGATGCACGCAGAAACACGTCGAGGTACAGAGTCAATAAGAGTGCGGATGGTGTCCTGAGGGATGGTTCTCCATTCTCTGTCAACCATTTGCCACAGTTGGTCGTCCGTACGAGGCTGGGGCAGAGTTTGCAAACGGCGTCCAATGAGATCCCACACGTGTTCGATTGGTGAGAGATCCGGAGAGTACGCTGGCCACGGAAGCATCTGTACACCTCGTAGAGCCTGTTGGGAGATGCGAGCAGTGTGTGGGCGGGCATTATCCTGCTGAAACAGGGCATTGGGCAGCCCCTGAAGGTACGGGAGTGCCACCGGCCGCAGCACATGCTGCACGTAGCGGTGGGCATTTAACGTGCCTTGAATACGCACTAGAGGTGACGTGGAATCATACGCAATAGCGCCCCAAACCATGATGCCGCGTTGTCTAGCGGTAGGGCGCTCCACAATTACTGCCGGAATTGACCTTTCTCCACGCCGACGCCACACTCGTCTGCGGTGACTATCACTGACAGAACAGAAGCGTGACTCATCGGAGAACACGACGTTCCGCCATTCCCTCATCCAAGTCGCTCTAGCCCGGCACCATGCCAGGCGTGCACGTCTATGCTGTGGAGTCAATGGTAGTCTTCTGAGCGGACGCCGGGAGTGCAGGCCTCCTTCAACCAATCGACGGGAAATTGTTCTGGTCGATATTGTCTTGCACATGCTGAAGAATGGCGGTTGACGTGGCGTGCGGGGCTGCCACCGCTTGGCGGCGGATGCGCCGATCCTCGCGTGCTGACGTCACTCGGGCTGAGTCTGGACCCCTCGCACGTGCCACATGTCCCTGCGCCAACCATCTTCGCCACAGGCGCTGCACCGTGGACACATCCCTATGAGTATCGGCTGCGATTTGACGAAGCGACCAACCTGCCCTTCTCAGCCCGATCACCATACCCCTCGTAAAGTCGTCTGTCTGCTGGAAATGCCTCCGTTGACGGCGCCCTGGCATTCTTAGCTATACACGTGTCCTGTGGCACACGACAACACGTTCTACAATGACTGTCGGCTGAGAAATCACGGTACGAAGTGGGCCATTTGCCAACGTCGTGTCCCATTTATCGTTCGCTACGTGCGCAGCACAGCGGCGCATTTCACATCATGAGCATACCTCAGTGACGTCAGTCTACCCTGCAATTGGCATAAAGTTCTGACCACTCCTTCTTGGTGTTGCATTTGCTCTGTCAGTCAGTGTATTTTACTCTTTCTAGTTTCGATTATCAGTAGGAAAACTGATTATTTCATAGTTTTGCCGCTTAAATTAATATCTCACTCACAGGGGATAATCTTGTACGAGAAACTATACACTGCATAGTTAAAGAAAAGGTACATACTGTAGGTCTCCCTGGTGCATGAATATACGAGATTTAGTTTTGAATATGAATAATTTTCAGCAGTGCCACCGTTAGCTGTAATAGAAAGCCCAGGAGTCAGTGGAAAGCTGTCTTAGGGACGTAGGAAATGAGGTAGTTTCAAGTAAATTTCCTCACCGAATCGTAGGAGCTATTACATATTAGTAGAGGCAATATCTTTTCGCATTAGTTTATGTTCGATTTCGTGAGAAGGGCAAAAATCGAGTTATTTCGCGAAATAGGGCTAACCCCAACGCTTTATTAATTTTCTAAAATTATTGACAGAAAGTTTAATTCGTGAGATTTTGTAATTATTTATGTGAAAAATCACACTAAAAATAAAATTCCCAAATTAAAAGTAAACAAAATTGTTATATAAGGATAAAATGGAAACAATGTTGATCATCACTCATTATTTCTTATATAATCTTGATTAGAACTATAATATAGAATTAATCAAGGTTAATAACAAAATGCCCTTTCACTATACATGGCCGTATCTTTCACCCTTGTATGGCCACACCATTAATGGATTTTATAGAATCATAAATACGAAGAGAGACTTCTATCGAAATGAGAAATCCTTATTCTGTCTTCTATTTCCGTTCACACACGTGATATTGGAATAAAATTTATTTTCCATGAATTTTACTGGATTTTCGCACTTATTGCAAAAATAAGTAAATTTCGCTTTAAACTGGTCTTGTCGCTTTAATTCTATGTAAATCACGAAAATAAAATCACTAATTTCTTAACCAGTATCACATGATTCGTTAAGATATCTCAAAATCGCTTCAAAATACTTTTTTTTTGTCCCGCTTATCGTTAATGCGAAAAAATCATGCCACTACATATTAGTATTTCAGGGCAATGCAATGCCCTGAATGATGAAGTGAAAGGTGCACAAGGGTGCCATGTTTTGGCACCATGGTACCCCAGAAAACATTAGTGAACATCCAGCTTTCATCCTGTCTCTGAGACATGCAATATTTCTGAATTGTCTCCAAACGTGTAACAGACAATTTTCAGAAACATGAAGCATCCGTCATTCATCGGTCAAGAAAATCAATCTTGAACTAATACTGAATATTACATCCTGTATGGGGTGTAAGAGGAATGCAACATGGGTGTCGAGAGTGTGTGTTGGCAACATGCAAACTGTTTCCTGCGGCTATCAGAAAATCAGCATATTGGTATGACCTCCGGGTTCCTCCGAGCCGAAGGATGCAGATAACAGTTATTGGATTTAGTCGTAGCCGTCGAAGACTTGTGTGATGCAAGTCGTTAACACTACCTATGTTTATGTAACGGTTTGTTATCTTAACCACATCACTTTGATTCACTATTACACGTCTTACAACTTCGCTAGAAAATAATAATAATCGTATGGCCTCAGCTACCGTATACAGACATTTCAATTTGACGCCATCAGGTTGTGGTTGGCTGCTCGCCAATTTCGACGTACCACTTTACTCTAGCCTTACTACCTGGGAGAGTAAGCCGAATATCTCTTGGGCGTTTATGGCTGAGTATTAATGAATTTTATGGGGTGAACACCAAATGTGTCACCAGAGATCTTTTACATGCCGACATCATACGACATATTGTCGCATGGACTTTAAATCCGTCCTTCGTCGTGCGGACAGGGGCGCGCAGCGGTGAGCTTGCATCTGGGAGACAGTGGGTTCGAATTCCATTGTCAGCAGCCCTGAAGATGGTTTTCCGTATTTCCCATTTTCACACCAGGCAAATACTTGGGCTGTTCCTTAATTAAGGGCACGGCCGCTTCCTTCCCTTTCCTATTCCATCGTCGCCATAAGACCTGTTGTCTGTGTCGGTGCGACGTAAAAGCCACTAGCAAAAAAAGAAAAATCCGACATTAGAAAACCCGACTACCTCCGCCGGGTTGAACCCACTATCCTGACGTAAAATGACTATTCGAACACGATGGAAATCCCATTATTACGTTCTAGCTGTAGGTTTTCGTACACTATTCGAAACAGAATGACAATATTTTTTCTTTGATCGTTCAACCCAACTGGCACGGTAACCGTCCACCAGCTGTAGGTGGGGGCAGTAGAATACATCATCGGTATCTCCTGCATGTCGTAAGAGGCGTCTAAAAGGAGCGCCTCAAGGGGATGTCTTTGTCAACATAGGATCGTAGGCTGGTGACCACGGGACCCTAGTTGAGCACAACTTTGCTTCCAAATTACTCGTGCCAACCTCCTCGGATTCATCTTTCCTATCCGATATTGTTTCTGACAGGCCTAAGGAGTCCTTCATATCCATGGTGCTTCCCCTTATTTTGCCAATATTTTCATTCTTAGAAGGGTCGGACTCTTCCATTTTTCTTTCAATAGGGGGCTGGCTGCCCATTTGTACTTACTTTCAAATCACCACTACCACCACCACCACCACAACTAAGATATTCTTTTCCTCTGTTTTGCTTACGACAGGTAGCCGTTTCCTTTCCACAAAAATGCGATTTCTCTTCCATCTGACAGAAGAAAACAGAACGCAAAAAATGAGACGCAGGAACCATAAATGATTTAAAACCGTATGTCTGCAACATGGAGGTTGAAGCATATTGCATCCGGATTAGGAGACTGCTCTGTTGACGTAACATACGAACAACCATGTTATCATTGGAGACTGCCGACAGTACTTACACATGCCACAGAAAAATTAATTTACAGTTTTATAATATTTTAAATTATTATTTTAAGTGTTGTCTGATTACTATACATAAAGTTAAACAGATAAAAGCCTGGCCTTGTATCCTTTTTAGTATTTGGAGGGTAAAACGCTCCGCTTGTGGAACAAAAGAACATTATATTAATTACTTCCTACCTTATAATTTAAATGGATTAGGTCAGATACATTTACCTTCATCTTCTGCGTCTGAAGCTAAATTTGGATTGATAGAACTCTGGAAGAAGGAAGAGTATTCGGGAGATAGTAGGTTCGAACCCCACTGTCGGCAGCCCTGAAAATGGTTTTCCGTGGTTTACCATTTTCACACCAGGCAAATGCTGGGGCTGTACCTTAATTAAGGCCACGGCCGCTTCCTTCCCACTCCTAGCCCTTCCCTGTCCCATCGTCGCCATAAGACCTATCTGTGTCGGTGCGACGTAAAGCAAATAACAAAAAAAAAAAAAAAAAAAAATCTGAAAATGTCATAAAGGTAGCCTAGAGTAGAAACAAAATACCTATAACATGGTACCACAGGCCTTAAATTATAATCAAATTTCTACAACTTGAACATTTATAATTCAAATTTTCCTTATCTCAGAAGAAATTCCGTTTAAGGACAGAATCTAACGTATTATACGTTTTATATATTTTCCGTAACTATAAATTCTGTTAATTGAATTTTCGATATCTCGAACAATATTTCAATCCCAAATTCAAAAATATATAAAATAAAATTCAATAACTCGAAGTTGTGAAAAGCGTCATGTTGATGTGTAATCGACTTAAAATACTAATTACTGTAGCAGGGTCTTGAACTTAAAACTTATCCTTTAAGTAAGCATTCTTTACATTTTAGTCAGAGTGTATTGTTTGATTAGCCGCACGCTATAAATCACTAAACCCTTCGTCGACTACTTCACAAACTTCGGCAAGCTGTTTGCACAATGGGATGATGTGTAAGTTCCTGATCTCCTGCATTACTCAAGCCCTGCTCAAAACTGTTACGTCAGCGTTATGGAGAATACTGTAGACGTGTCCTAAAAATGTAAGTGCTTGTGAATATCAGAAGTTGACTAAAAAAGTGGAAAGTGGTGGGTTAGAGAAGAAATACATTTCAGCGTAATTCGGCAATCGAGTTAATATGCTATCTACCGTCATGAAAACGGGAACAGTCATCGATGAAAAAACAATAATTAACGGTACAGCTGATATTTTTCTGTGGACTCGATATTGTAGCCCTATGCATGTTTTCCTACACCTAGAATTTTCGATGTATAAGTATTTTCAGCTTCCGCAAGCATTTCGATATATCGAAGTTCGACTGTATAGTAATAATAATCATAATAATAATACTTTATTTACATTGTTTACGCCCACATTGGAGTATCAAAATGAACCTTAGACAATAAAATCTTAAAAAATAAGTATATAAATTAATAAGTTCGTTTTCTAAAACTTGATAATTTCTTCTTTTCCCAAACTTCTTCATTCTAGACGACTTGCAGCCCGTTCTTCTGCTGATATAACATACTGCTTGGTATTTGTTGTTTAGAATCTTCTTCTCTTCTCTATTTTTAATTTTTTCTGTATTCATTTTCAGTTCATCCAAATCCGGTTGTATTTCTTTAAACGAAATGTTTTTGCTTCACTTTTCCAAAATAAATCAAAATGCTGTTTAAGGAGTCTAAAATTTGGCAAACGGTATATGTGCCCCCCCCCCCCACCAAAAATGCAATCCTCCGTTTTATCATCGTGTCAATAATTGAATTATTTTTCTTGTAAATTACTGAATTGGGTAAAAGTCTCCACTGGCCACCAACCTGATGTTTTGTTAAAATTAATAATTGTCCGGAGGATTCTTCTATCCACTTTCTGCAGTTTGTCTGTTGTTGGTTGGGTATTAAGTTTGAATAATGTTTCACTTGCATACGTTGCTTCTGGTTTGATGACGGAGTTATAATGGCCAAATTTAGCATTAATTGAAAGAGACTGCCTTTTGAAACTCGGCCATGTAATTTGTTGTGCTCGTTCTATTACCTATGGATGCTTTTTCATTACCATTCCAAGTAACAATTTCTCATTTAAATTTATTTACAACTGTTATTTTCTGAGTATCATTTAATATAATATATGGAATGTCAACTTGAAAGGATGGCATAATTTCTGTTTTCTCAAAATATATTTTCAACCCAACCTTCACTGCTAATCTTTCTAGTTCCTCTGCTTGAAATTTTGCTTCTTCTATACTCTAGTTGCTAATAGCGCCGAGTCATTAGTAAATGCAAGACAATTTAGTCGAATATTTCTTCCAGTCTTAACAGTCGGAGGATGTACCTTACTCCATTCACGCATAATATTTTTCCATGGGGATAACACATCTCCCTATCGAAGACCAGTGTGAATTTAAAATGGTTCAGAGATTTCATTTCTGAACCTACCTTTAGATTTTGTGTTTTTCAGAGTGACCGCAATAAGGTTAACAAGTTTCCGATGTAGACCAAATTCAGTAAGGGTATGTAGTAATGATTCACGATGGATAGTATCATAAGCCTTTTGAAAATCAACAAAAGTGATCACTAATGCGTTGACGTTTTATGATCATTTTGAGATTGATAATTTGGTCTGGGCAACTTTGTCCTGGACCAAAACCACCCTGATATTCACCCAATTCACTATCAAGCTGGTCATGGATTCCAGAATGCAGGATCTTAGAGAACATTTTATAGGTGATATATAGCAAAGAAATTCCCAGAGAGTTACTGGGATCGGACATATCATGGGTGTATAATTGCAACATTCCATTCTTCAGGCAATTTTTCTGTATTCCAAATGTCAGTGAAATGTTTATGTAGATTCTGAATAGTCTGTATGTTCGCATTCCTCCAGAGTTCCGCTACTAATTGATTTTCTCATGCTTCTTTAAAAATTTTCAGTGAAATTTCTGGGAAATAAATCAAATTCAAAATATTGAAGTATTCAGTCAAAATGATTGCTCTGTCATAATAATTACGGGCCACCTTTCCGTTCTTATCTTTCGTCAGAAGAGTTGGGAGAGTATAATTTTTTTAAATGTCCTAATAATAGTTTCTTGTTTTATTTCGATGAAAAGCTTCATCAATACATTTTAATGTTTCCTACTGATAATTTCTTTTAACCCTTCTGATTTCTTTAGCCGTTAATCGTCTAGCACTGATTACTTCTTCTCTAGAACTTTCTGTTTTTTGTTGTTGATCATTCAACCAGGCTTTATGCCGGCGTAGTATTGCTAAATCACACTCTTCATTCCACCAAGCAGGTTTTTTCGTTTTTTAATAGGAGCAACTCCTCTGCTATGGCTCTTAGTTTGTTAATAGTGGTTCTCAAGCTACCACTTAAAATTGTTGTGGATTTCTGAAAGTGTGTTCGATTATTAATGACTGAACTAGGATCATACACTCTTTTCCTATTAAGGTTGTGAGGTTTATTTTTCCTTTTAGGAGTTGATTTAAATTTAATCTTGGAGATGTAATGGTCTGAAACAACATCACCATCACACAGAATAATATTATATTTTTAAAAACAAACTTTACGGTCTATGGTCACATGAACTATTTGGGATTCACTCAATTTAACATTTGGACTTTTACAAGTCATCAATTTATGTGGTTTTCTTTTAAATCTTATTGTTTATAAAATTAGTCCATGGTGAATACAAAATTCAATTAACCGTTCATAAAATTAGTCCATGGTGAATACAAAATTCAATTAACCGTTCTCTATTCTTGTTGGTTTATTTATGTGCTGGCCATCGTCTCACAACAACGCGAAATTTTCTCTCACGTCCAATCTTTACATTAAAATCACCAAGAAGAATTTTAATGTTAGTATCAGGTATATTCGTTACTAATTGGTCAAGTTTATCCCGAAATTGATCTGTTCCCTCTTTGTCAGTTCTGTTCTTTTCATTTGTTGGACCATGAACATTTATCAGTATATAGATCTTGTTTTCCACTTTAATCGTTAATAGTGCTACTCTTGATGAATTTGAGGAAAAATCGACAATATAATCTAGAATTCTATTGTTTACCAAGAAAGCAACTCCAAATTTAGGAACATTATTTATGACTCATTCACTTGGAGGTCCTTTATATAGACGATACCCTCCTGATTCAAGAGGGTTCTGATCAGTATTACGTAATTCTTGACGAGTTGTGATCACGATTTTTTGTTAATTCGAAATATCTATTACATGTTTCAATTTACCAACCTTTATCAATGAATTGATAATATAATGTTGTCAAATACGAAAACTTTCCTGGTTTATTGAACTTAAGTACATTGTTAGTTTGGTTAATCTGCGTGATAGATCATTATGTCTCTGGGCGCTCCGACTCGCCACAATCCTCTGTCCGAATGGTGTCTTCGTTTGGAAGATTATATAGCTCTCCAAACCGGTGGATTCTTTCAGTAGAAGACTTCCATTAATAATGTCACAAAGCAGCAAGAATAGATGAAAATGGACCAGAAATGAGGAATTACAGTGGTAAGGAAGGGATATAATTGCTTCATAAAGTAATAGATTTAGCACGGAGTGTGGGTATAGTACGTTTTGATAAGATGAATCCAGTAATTGCACCTATCTCCAATCAAGTGAACAGAAAGGATTGCAACAACTGCTGAGGTAGTTCATTTGTAAGTAGGATACTAGGCAAGATATTCATAGGAATTTTGTAAACGTGAGTACAGTCACTGGTGAAGAGCACGTTGAATGAAAATCAGTTTGGCTTCCGACTACAAAGGGGCTGTCAGAACTAGATTCTCAGTATGCGTCAAGTAATGGAAATATGCTACGGGAGAATCAGACAGTTGTGTTCATTTCGTAGATCTTAAGGAGTCATGTAGCCAAGTAGGTCCATAAAGGGGAATTGCCATACTAGGAGAATAGAGAATTAGTGTTAGATTACAGGTAATCAATACACATATGTTGAGAATTGGTGGTAGAATGGGTTCTGCGTTCAAAGTAGTGATAGCGGTTAGACAAGGCTGTAATCTTCCAACTTTGTTGGATAGATTAATATTACTGAAAGGTGTAGAATAACAGGGAGGGAGTTAGGTGAGGTGGAAATGTAGTGAGCAGTTTGGCCTACGCCGACGATGTGGTCTTAATGGAAGACCGTATTGAAAGTCTGCAATCTAATATCTCGGAATCTGAAAATAGGTGCAGAGAGCATGGCATGACAATTAACATGACTGAAGTGATGTCAGTAAGGAAGAAACTTAAGAGGATTGACTGTCAGGTCGAAAACACTAAACTGGTGTATAATTTAAAATATTTAGGAAGTGTGTTCTTCCAGTATATACAGTAAGTGACATTCAAACAAGGCGCATCAAAGCTAATGAAGTGAGATCGCAATATTGTGATTAGCTATATTTTTTAAGAAAATATGAAGTCAGTTCTCGGGTGAAACTGTCTTTACATCGGTCTATTTTCAGACCGACTTCGGCGTATAGAAGTGAAATTTGAGTGGACTTGAAATACCATATCATTAGTTAGAGGTAGTAGATATGAAAGTAGCGAGAATGACAGCAGATATAAACGTGTTGGAATATTGGCAGGAAAGTACTCGGAATGAGGAAATAAAGAGTAAGCTAGGAATAAATTTGATGAATGAACTTTTACACTTAAAGCGGCTTCGCTGGTAGGGTCACGTGGGGCGAATGGAGGAGGATAGGTTACCTAGCAGAATAATGGGCTCCGCCAGGGTAAGGTAAGTAGAGGACGACCTAGGAGACAGTTAGACTTAGTTTTTAATGATTGAATAATACGAGGTGTAGATCTAAAGGAAGCTACAAAGCTAGTTTACAAATGGAGGATTGTAGAAGCGTTTAGAGAATTGACAGAGACTCGGGACTGAACTTTGAAAAACATGCCCAGTCTATAATGAAAATGTTTATTATTTTCACATTACAGTACAGGTAAGAAATTTAATAGCAACACATAAAATGACAGAAATTCCATTTACACAAATCAAAATAATATCATTTCAGAACAATACAGTAAATAGAGTATAAATAAATAAATAAAAATAAATAAATAAATAAATAAATAAATAAATAAATAAATAAATAAATAAATAAATAAATAAATAGGCGAAATAAAGATATGAAAATCTCGCTTAAAAGGATAATGGTACATTATGGTGCAAAGTTATAGGTCTCGGAAGACATGTGCGGTCCTCGTTGTTCATAAATTTTGGCTTGTTTATTGTTACCCTACACATTGTAACGGTTCAAATCCCGTTACTAGGTGATATCTGTATTATTATTATTATTATTATTATTATTATTATTATTATTATTATTATTATTATTATTATTATTATTATTATTATTATTATTTCATCTGTGATATTATTATTATTATTATTATTATTATTATTATTATTATTATTATGTCCGTATTATTATCTGTGAGATTACTATTATTGTATTATACTTATTATTCAATTCCATTCGGCAATGCTTGTCGCTTGCGTGATTGTAGTTAAATGTATGCCTATATACGTGTGTGTAGATTAACACTAGAAACATGTACAGTGAGAGCTGATGTATATCAGATGTGGATATGGCATTGCTACATTGTGCAATACTACTGGCGTTACTGCTAAGTCATTGCTACGTCATCGTGCGTATTTAGTGCTGAGCTCATGTTCTGGGAGTTACTTACTGGGAGTCGCCGGCGATTCCGCCATAGGGTGTAATATTTGTCGCAAAGTGGGAGTAGATCATAGTTATTTCTGGAGATTACGTACGTGTGTCAACCAATGTCTATGAAAGCTGGGTGTATCTTGTAGCCTCAGTCATTATTCTATTGGAAGGAGAGGCCACAGTTAGTCATTTACTGAACGAGATGGAGAGACCTCAGTCAGTCACTTAGTTGAAGATACGGACGCAAAGGCTTACCATGGAGTCATATAAGGATACACTTGCAATGAAGTCATACCATACAGACTTACCAAGAAGTCACATGATATGGAGAAGAAGCAGTCACATGGATATATAACCAAATTAGTCGTGACACATCTACACTAAACACCAGATCTAAGGAATACGTCGCAATTACACTCAAAGTGTTGAAGGTACGGTCAAGTGAACCAGTGAGGGATATATTTCGTATAAATTGTGAAATGTCCGGTCAAGAGGAATTCAACTTCATGTCTAGTTTCTTTCAGCTGCAATGTCATAATTTCATATTCTCATCTATTTTAATCGCAGCAGTTCTCACTATTTTTATTGAAATTATTTCAAGAATATATTTTGTTCTATCAAATTAATTTAGCGTTTCATTTCCAGAATAGTATAACATAACCTCAAATTTAATGGGGAAACCGAACGCCAATCTCCTTTTCCCAGAACTTATATGGTATGTTGCCAAAAGTAAGCTTATTACCCTACACCCTAGAGATAGTCAAGATTCTCATTCTATTATTGCTGCACTGAGTGGTAGCTGGCGCCCATCAAATAACGTATGTGTATGTAAGCAGGTAAGAAGTAAGTGTGAGTACAAGGTCCGACGATTGTGTTTTTTATTTAATGAATATTAATTTTCATATTTTTCATATGTAAATGCAGTTATATGTTTGTAAAGTCAGTAAACGTGTTAGGAACATTTACAACATGATTTATCTGCACTTCACTGCTATGTTATTTCTCTACGAAACTATTTAACTCATTTGTCCTGAAAACGATTTGACACACTCTTTTCCCCCAAAGTACACACAACAAATTTAAGACTTCCTTATTGTCGTGAACTGCTGAAAACTGGCTAAAGTTTTAATGCTACAGAAATGAGCTTCTGTGCTAGCGTCAGAGTAAAATTATAACTACCCATGCGAGAAAAAAGTCGTACCGAGCTAGCTGGCTGCGCAGTTAGAGTCACGTAAATGTGAGCTTGGATTCGGGAGACACTGGACTCGAAACCTATCGTCGGCAGTCCTGAAGGTGGTTTTCCGTGGTTTCCCACTTTTAACCCCAGAAAATACTGGGGCTGTATCTTAATATTAAGGCCACGGCTGCTACCTTCCCAATCCAAGCACTTTTCCATCCTTGGGTCGCCAACAATTTCGATGTATTAGTGAGACGTCAAACCTCCATATATATATATTAAAAAGTTGACTCAGACAGCTTTGCTAACTGACCTTCTGGCTAACATGAATGAGGGGGAAGCAGCCCATTTCAGCTAATTTTTGGAACATATCGATGGCTTTCCTTCAAAACCTCGTAAGTCCGAATACACTTCCTATCCGTTATATTCCTTAAGACTGGTCACGCCTCCCAGTCCCATATTTATATGCAGTCCAAAAGAATAATTTTCGTTATGGTCATTTTCCTCTGCCAATTTGTAAAGAAAAATTAACCTTAAATACATTATACTGTAGGAGTGTGTAAATTTGCCATGCAATCAACATCCCTACAACACGGTACGTTAAGGTCCATTTTCCTTTAGACATTAGCAAAGGAAAATGAACACAGCGAAAATTATTCTGATGGACTGCATACAAATGTATGACCGGGAGGCGTGGCCAGTCTTAAGGGATATAATAGGTAGGAAGGACATTTGGACATACGAGGTTTTAAAAGAAAGCCATCGATATAAAATCACAAAGCTAAAAGGGTATAGCATTCAATTTTTCTTTATCTCGGAGAGAGTTTTGTCTAATTCCACATCTGACAAAAATCTACCGAGTGAGTTGGCCGTGCGGTTAGGGGCCCGCAGCTGTGACTTGCATTCGGGATATAGTGGGTTGGATCCCCACTGTCAGCAGCCCTGAAGATGGTTTTACGTGGTTTCCGAATTTCATACCAGGCTGTACCTTAATTAAGACCACGGTCTCTTCCTTCCCATTCCTAGGCCTTGCCTATCCCATCGTCTCCATAAGACCTATTTGTGTTGGTGTGACGTAAAGCAACTTCTATAAAAATTCTTGGTGGCAATACTTGCAACCACTTACAGTACAAACTACACTTTTAAACTGGTGATATTTTAGAATGTTTTCCTTATGTTCAGGAATTCATAAATCCTACAATACCTGGTCAAACTGTATGGCATCACATCCGGTGAATATATGTGATTAGATGCAAATGCTCAGCGAAATATGCATTGAGATTCTAATACAGCCGTTTAGATACAAGGCTACGTTGGGCGAGATTTGAAAGAGCTTTGAATTGTACTGTACATCCAGATTAATGTTCTACTCTGTTAACAGAACCGTACTTCACTAAAGACTTACAGGGACAACACAAAACACTTTTTTTTGTTGATTTGAAGTTAATATAATTTTGTACATTCTTCTTCTCTGTGTTTTACTATTTTAGATACTGTTTAGAAAGTGAAGCATACTATTTAGCAGTGGTGGTTTCTGGTATAGCACAATGGAACATTGAACTCCCAACCTTAACTTTATATCAGATTGTAATTTAATTACTTAATTTTCACGGCTCGCTTATCAATCTCGAAGCTCTTGCCAAACCCATCTATTTGTAATATAATCGTACTGACATTCCGTTCATGTGAGCTGTGTCAAGTTCGTGGCTGGATACTAGTCTGAAATGCACCTCCTTGCAAGGCGAGCTCTTCGTCCGTGCCACGGCGAGGTGAGGCGGGACGTCGGCCAGCACGGAGACCTGGCCTGGATATCTCACAAACAGATATCTGTGCTATAGGCATGCGCAGTAATACTCTCGCTCGCCTTCGTAATCGCAGGTCGTGTTGTGGGGGTTAGGAAACTCGTATACGCCCGGTATCTGTTGTACTTTCAGGAATTTGACTCGCGCATATAGTGTACATGTCTCCACACAGTTAGCGCTAGTGCTATCAAGCATTCTTACGACCATAAGTTACATTAAACTGCCAAACTCCGATTTATATTTTCTCCGAAATGTATCAATACTTGCTAAACATCTGTTCATTTGCTTTGGGGTAATTACTCATTGGAGGGAAATTTAACCTTAAAGGTAAAGAGTATCGAAAAAGTAATACTAATGAAAACGCGAATTATCTAACTCACACGAGTTCTTAAATTTAAGTTACCGACATTGTCAACAGTGCGAACATATATCCTTAAAGTTTCTTTGTGTTTTTCGAGTGTGATACAAGTGTTTACAAATGTTGGTTGAATCCGTGGTGACAAAAGTCACGAGCCGCCATTGCTATTTAGCTCATGAATCAGTGACCAATCCGGTATGAGAAAATCAGCAATTTCAACCAATCACACTTGCCTGTCGCAAACACTTTCATTTTATCGCACCTGCGTGCAATTGTTTCTATGAACATTCATTAGAACAGCGCACTAAACAATTTTTATTTGTAGCTCCTTTGTCCTAAACATCAGTTGTATTCAGTAATACATTTAACCACAGAGCGCACAATTTATAGGACCTAACACTGTTATGATGATGAAGCCGACACAAGAATCTAGCTCCTGAGGGAGCAATAGGTTTGTGTTTAGCGCAGTCATAGTACAATCTAGAGGGCAATGTTCATGAACTAGACTCTTGTGAAGCCGACAGCCGACGACGTATTGGCGGTCTACATTACAAAGAGTTTAAATGAATAAAATAAAAATAATAACACCATATACTTCCGTGACGGAAGTTTTGTTCTGTGTGTACCTACTGCACCTAGAGTATATCTACTGCCTGTATTTGAAATCTCTATATATAAAGTCCGTACTCAGTCTGCCATTCAGGGTGGTATTGAGAAAATGAGAACGTTTCAGCAGGTAAAATTGTACCAGCCATAGATTTTTATGTCTTCTTTACAAGAAAAATACAGTGAACCTTTCATACCCACGACGATTGTACTTTTAAAAGAAAAATACGCGTCTTTCAGCGAAGTATTTTTCTCATATTCACAATGATGACAGTCATATCTATCGGCATAAGTTCAAACTACGTTTATTCTGACTATAGGAGGATCGAGACGGCGGTGATTCTGACACGGCCGACTGGATCCCTCACTGCGCTCCTTAGCTAGAGCGACGCATCAAGTCGGCCGTGATTCTGACTTCTACTGACTTCCACAGAGATATTGAGAAAATGGGAACGTTTGAAAGACTGAAACTGGTACCAGATATAGGTTACAAAAACAATGCAATTATGACAATTATACTTGAACTGTTAGGTGATGAAATACCCTCTTTCAGTGAAATAAATAGATCAATTTCAACATTTTGGCGTATGCAACCACATTATCTCTATTTATAATAACGAGATAGAGAGCCTTCCTCTTAGTTTCGGAAGTGACATCCATCACATTTTGATCGTGGATGCTTCGTTATAGGTGTTTCTACGGTAGAGGAGTTATTCGTGTGAGATGGAATTTCGCATGTTTGGTTCTCAATGAAGTGTCTTTCAGTCAGCGAGGTGATAGCGGATGGTTGCCTAGTTATACTTCCTCTTAAAACAAGGAGGTGAGATTGCGATTTTGTTGCACGCCGGTTGCACGTAACGACATTAACGTCATCTATTGGCATAAGACTGAACTAAGTCCTACTATCTGGCTTGAAGTGTTTACGTAAAAGTAGGCCTAAAAGAGTAAACAAAGGTAAAAGAGACAAACGTAAAAAAAATAATAATGCAGTTGCAGAGAGAAAGCACTGAAGCTAGCATAATACGTTTGGAGAGAGATGAACTGAGTGTAGTAAAGCCAGAGGAAAGAGAGTGATATTGTAATTCTACATATTTCTACGTTTCACATGAGATAATGTCAGAAGGCGCAGAGGAAATAAGACGGGTTAAATTAATCGTACGGGACGAGGCAAGCGTGGCTCGCCATTACGCTCTTTCAACAGCAGATCAGGTACTGCAAAGTATAATGAAAAGTGACCTTGCTTGCGAGACTTTCGACAGTGTCCTTCCAGTTATTCCTTGCAGTCACAGAGCCCTCTTGTGCAGTCAAGTTTAAAATATTATACAGTATAGCCCGAAATTTATAAAAAGAAGAATATAAGAGCTGTAGACCTATTCTCAGTAAATGGTTCCCAAAACTCGGCAAACTTGGTCAAAATAGCATTTTCGAGATTCCATAAAATCGGATATCAAAAATAAATTACAGGATTTATTTAGTTTACGTTTTTAACCAAGTGAGAGTTCGTTTCCTTCAAAAGTAGCAATGTTGTGCTGAACAAACGAACAAGTTAAAATCATCAACCAGCAGGTTCTGAATAGTTAGATAGTTAAAAACTGAGCTCGATAGCTGCAGTCGCTTAAGTGCGAGCAATATCCAGTATTCGGGAGATGGTGGGTTCGAACCCCACTGTCGGCAGCCCTGAAGAGGGTTTTCCGTGGTTTCCCATTTTCACACCAGGCAAATATTGGGGCTGTACTTTAATGAAAGCCATGTACGCTTCCTTCCAACTCCTAGCTCTTTCCTGTCCCATCGTCGCCATAAGACCTATCTGTGTCGGTGCGACGTAAAGCAACTCGTAAAAAATAGTTAAAAAGCTAAGGAACATTAGCATTGGCTCCGCAGAGTGCGATGCTGTCAATTAAGTTAACAAAGCTCGTTCGTGCAGAGGAATAAGATTGACTATACTGAAGCTTGACAAAAGTAGGCTATCCTTCGTGCAAAAATTTCAACGGGCTCTGCTTCACGAAGAAATTATTTTATTCCAAGAATACATTTAGCACCTGATAAACCCCATACGCCCCTCGTTCTTAAACAGAAGCAACTTCCTCTAAATTTAACCTCTTCTGTCGGAAGGAATAAGTTATAAGGGCAAACTTTATAGAAATTAGGCATAAATCCCTTCACTGCGGTGTTTATCCATTGACAGCTGTATGCAGCTTTCTCAAGAGTACACAGATCTACAGACGTCAAATAGGGAACATGCATGATCCGGTGTTTTAATTAAAAATATGCTAATCTGATTCAAAATTTCATGCAGAATTCAAAAATGTGATCAGAATGTACAAATAATAACTCCAAACATGATAAAAATCTACGAAAATGTCACGTCACGCAAGTACGCGATCTCATTGGTCTGACGTCATCGTACAGGTTGACTGAATTAGCAGAGGAAATAACACATAGTGTGCTGTGAGAAGCAGGATACACTTCGCGTATTTCTACTTTACGTTAGTGTCTGGTATAGTTAAATTCGAGGTCTATACATTGGATAATAATCTGAGTGGTATATTTTAGACTTAAAATGAATCCTGCGTAGACAGTGAGGCAGAAAACTTATAAATGGTGTAGAGTTCCGATGTGCAATAGCACATCGCATACCGTACCAAACAAATTGTTTATAAATGTTCCAAAGACGCTAAAACTAGGGAGAAATGGATTTTGGCGAGCCGGAGAAATGCTGGTGATATATCGGAAAAGTCTACAGTTTATTTTTTTTGAAGATTTTAACGTAAGATGAATTTGTTTGAATTTTCAAATCACTTTTCCATGTCAGCTGTTCTAGTGGTAAAACTTTAAATTTTAATGTATGATGCTTTATTTAAATGCTTCAATTACATCTTGGAATATGAAAGTAATAAACAGTGCATTAAATAATGCTGATTATTAAAGTATTCTCCAAACCTAACCTATGTTTTGGGTGATCCATGTCAAGATAATAAATCAAAGGGGTTATGAACCATTTTGACAGCTCTAATTCTATCTTGGCATGGGACAGTTATGTATGTCTTTATTGAAGAGCTTAATTGGTAAAGAAATTTAGGCTATATCTAAATACTCTATAATGTAACAAAGGATAGGCGTGTACATCATGAAAGGAAACAACGTGAATTTAACAAATGTATAACTCTACACAAAACCAATGCTTGTCTGTTGGGGTCTCATAAGTTAACAATGCTCAATTATAATAATTATCATGATATTAATGAAATAAATAACATAATTGCACACAGGTGAAAATAGTGATGTAGGTGTTTAAAATGTTATCCAACTTAGCCTAAGATTTAGGTTATACAAGCCAAGTCAATAAACCGAAGGGTAAAAATACCGCGCGAGTTGGCCGTGCGGTTAGGAGCGCGCAGCTGTGAGCTCGCATCCGGGAGATAGTGAGTTTTGAACCCCACTGCCGGCAGCCCTGAAGATGGTTTTCCGTGGTTTCCCATTTTCGCACCAGGCAAATACTGAGGCTGTACCTAGGGACACGGCCGCTTTCTTCCCATTCCTAGGCCTTTCCTGTCCCATCGTCGCCATAAGACCTATATGTGACGGTGTGACGTAAAGCAAACAGAAAAAAAAAAAGTAAAAGTCACAGCACCCAAAGACATTCCTGTATTGAGCGACTAAAATGTCACCAGGACACTTTTCTTTCCTGATATGCTCAGCTTGTTAAAAGCCAAATGTAATTAATGTTATTGGCTTCACGCCCCGCTAACTACTTCTACAATTTTCGGAGACGCCGATGTGCAGGAATTTAGTCCTGCAGGAGTTCTTTTACGTGCCAGTAAATCTACCGACACGAGGCTGACGTATTTGAGCACCTTCAACTACCACCGGACTGAACCAGGATCGAACCTGCCAAGTTGGGGTCAGAAGGCCAGCACCTCAACAGTCTGAACCACTCAGCCCGACTTGTGAAAACTAGATGAAGTCATATTTATCTTTATCATGTTTAACTTTTTCCCTTCACAAAGATATTTAATTCTCTTTCATGGGCCCCGGAAGTGGGTAGGCCAGTTGTCCCAACCATAAATATATATTTTTTGGGGAATGATAGATTATAGCCCTATAGTACTATGATCTTTCTTTCTTTCTTTCTTTCTTTCCTTCTTTCTTTCTTTCTTAATCAGTTTATCCTTCAGGGTTGGTTTTCTCTCAGACTCAGCGAAGGATTTCACCTCTACCACCTCAAGGGCAGTGTCCTGGAACGTGAGACTTTGAGTATGGTGATGAAACTGGTGAGGAGGGCCATTACCTCGCCCAGGCGGCCTCACCTGTTATGCTCAACAGGGGCCTTGTTGGAGGATGGGAAGATCGGAAGGGATAGACAAGGAAGAGGGAAGGAAACGGCCGTGGCCTTAGGTGCCTGGAGGAGAAGTAGGAAAATACGAAAAACCACTTCGAGGATGGCTGAGGTGGGATTCGAAACCCTTCTACTCAGTTGACCTCCCGAGGCTGAGTAGACCCCGTTCCAGCTCTCGTACTATTTGTTTTCAACATTCATGGCAGAGCCGGGAATCGAAACCGGGCCTCCTGGAGTGGCACACATTAACCACTACACCACAGAAGCGGACTAGTACTATAATGCTACCTATATGTTTATGTTAGTGCTGAAATCCGATTTCTTACTTTACTAATGCTGAAAGCCCGAAAATGTAATGTTATTCTTTAATAGGGGAGTCAGTCTAGAAGGAAATGTTGAAAGTGATGTGATATCTATCCAGGTTCGTTCTTATCCTAATACTATGGGTTACAGTACATTGCACGTATATAAAAGACGCCACTTACAAACTTGCTTGTTATTCGCGAATTTCTGCGGCCACAAAAGTCACATTTTTCAAGAATGATGACATCTACACATGGTAGGTTATCTGACTGTGCTGTTTTGAACCTTTCTCCTGTCATTTCGAAGTTATTCGCGATCATGAACAATAAACAATCGGCTTTTAGCAACGGCTGATGCACAACGGCTGGTAGAGCTCCATGCGGTACTGGATCGTGACGTCACAGCGCGCCGCTTACGTCAGAGGCCGTTTCACTCGCCTTGCGGAAAGGCACTATTAAATATTTTTTTAATGGTAGAAAACAAGGCAACATACCACAATGCAACACGTTTACGTACTATTTCATTGGTGTACTTTTCAAAAAAAATATTTTTGAAAATGATGCATGTTCCCAATCCATCTACAACTACACACGATATGGTTTGTAAGAAAATACATTTTCTGATTCTATTCAAATGCCGTATATGTAATAAGGAAAGTGTAACTTTTATTCATAAGATCTATTAACAGTTTATTTACATTTTCAAATTACTTCTTAGTAATTACGGCTGTCAAACTTGTGTAAGTTTTATTACTAAGATACAGTAACACGTTCATTTCATATTTCCAATTACTTAACACATAGTAATTTCACTTGTAGAAGACAGGCTTACGTACTAGTATTGTGTATTTATTTTTTATTATCATTAATTATTTAATTTTGTAGTTATTCGCAAAATAGTAAAAATTAATACAAATCGAATTCCCGATTCTAGAAAGGAAGGAAAGTCATCTCCATACAGCCCATGAAGGCTCTAAGAAGGGTGGAAGATGAAGGCTTCCGCTATCTATAATCTCGGCACTTGGTGGAGTAGAGTGGTTAGTTCTACGCCGGCCGCCTTTACCCCCAGTAATTAACCTGGTACTCATTTTTGATGTAGGCTGAGTGAACCTGAAGGCCGTGTGCACGTTCGTAAATGGAAATATCGTTTCTGTAATTTTTCGACTTCCTGATGGGGAGCCCCAGAAGCTTAAACTTTGTAAGAGTGGGTTGGCGACCAAGGGGTCCTTAGCTGAGTCGTGCCATTACTTAAACGTACTTGCGACAGGCTCGTCCTATCCGACCTGCCTTGGTCAAATCTTGTTCTTTTCCCACCCCGACGGTATTAGAGCATTCGAGGCCTAGAGATCTTTCATTTTCACGACCTTCCTGGCCCTTGTCTTTCTTTGGCCGATACCTTCATTTTTCGAAATGTCGGATCCCTTCCATTTTCTCTTTCTGACTAGTGTTATATAGAGGATGGTTGCCTGGTTGTACTTCCCCTTAAAACAATAATTACCCACGTCCTTTCGTGTGAATCGGGCACACCTTTACTACCTCGTTCAGGCAGTCCTAGCTCCAGATTCACTCAAGATAAATTCTAGATCTTTCTTTATATTACTATAGATAAAGGACTGCCGTAGTAATTTTGTCTACTGCAGTCTATGGAGAGCGAAGTAACGTTATGTTTGAGGAAGAAACCAACAACATATTCATGACTCCTTGCCTCATAAGTACATGCATTGGTTTGTTCACGTTCATCGTCTGAGTCTCAAAAGAAATATGGATACAAAGAACAGTTCTTCCATTCGTAGTACACAAATATACTTGCAGTAAATCAAGCTTTATAAAACTCTTCATCATTCATTCTGGATTTAGATAAATGCCCAAAACGGACTATGACCGCCATTTATATGCGTATTACTATTTCAAGCGTCCATATAAAATGCAAATGTGAGCTGGAAACCAGAATGGACGTTTATTTTTATAAAACCCTTCTAACTGACCCCTATCATTATAACAACACAGCCTGCATTTGCTGTGTGTTTGTGCGATTGTAACGCACTCTAAGCGTTAGAGAGGCTATAAATCAAAACCGCGTTTCGAGTTGTAAACAGCATTTCAGTCAAGACACTAACCACATTAATCAACATTATGACATTTTCAAACGGAATATTTATTATTGTTTTTGTCACCATAATTCAAGCGTGTGTTTTTCTAGTAAATGATATATAAACATATGCGTTATTTCAGCCTTTTTAAAAATTCATTAAAATTGAATTCAAAATGATAAATATGTATATCTGTACCGAATGAATTGTCTACGTAGTATGCATCGAATAGCTGTGAGTCTCGGAAGATAATGGGTTAGAACTCCTTCGTTGGCAGTGCTTTATAAGTGCCTGGGTTGTACATTAATGAAGGCCACTGTCACTACCTGTCCATTTGTAGCTCTTTCCCATCAATAATGATATACTAGTGTAACACCAATGGTTATGGATGTATACTACCTGAAGTTACCTTCATTAACGAAGAAAATGAAATGGCGTATGGCGTTTAGTGCTGGGAGTGTCCGAGGACAAGTTCGGCTCGCCAGGTGCAGGTCTTTTGAATTGACTCCCGTAGGCGACCTGCGCGTCGTGATGAGGATGAAACGATGATGAGGACGACACATACACCCAGCCTCAGTGTCAGCGGAATTAACCAATTATGGTTAAAATCCCCGACCCTGCTGGGAATCGAACCCAGGTCCCATGTGACCAAAGGCCAGCACGCTAACCATTTAGTCATGGAGCCGGACTTCATTAACGGCATAATATTTGTACTAGAGATGGGCAAAAAGTAACACAACAGTTATTTTGGAACTGTCCCGGACTCGGAGCTGATCTTTAAATGAACAGTACACCGGAATATCCTGTTTCGAAAAAACAAAACAGAAAACAACAACAGTGTTTCGTATCGCCTGCACTCCAACTGGATTGGTCTAGCAACATCCTGTTCTAAACGAACAGTGTTCCGTGTCGCTTGAACTCCAGCGAGATAGAACTAGTAACACCCTGTTCCGAAAGAACAGTGTTCCATATCACCTGAACTCCTGCGAGATAGGTCTAGTAACACCCTGTTCCGAAAGAACAGTGTTCCATATCACCTAAACGTCAGCGAGATAGGTCTAGTAACACCCTGTTCTTTCCCTGTTCCGAAAGAACAGGGTTCCATGTCGTCTGCACTCCAGCGAGATAGGTCTACTAACACCCTGTTCCGAAAGAACAGTGTTCCGAGTTGCCTGCATTCCAGCTAGATAGGTCTAACGACACCTTGTTCCGAAAGAACGGTGTTCCGTGTCGCCTGAACTCCAGCGACATAGGTCTAGCAACTTCCTGTTCCGAAAGAACAGTGTTCCGTGTTGCCTGCACTCCAGCGAGATAGGTCTAGCAACACCCTGTACCGAAAGAACAGTGTTCCGTGTTGCCTGCACTCCAGCGAGATAGGTCTAGCAACACGTTGTTCCGAAAGAACAGTGTTCCGTGTTGCCTGCACTCCAGCGAGATAGGTCTAGCAACACCCTGTTCCGAAAGAATAGTGTTCTGTGTTGCCTGCACTCCAGCGAGATAGGACTAGCAACATCCTGTTCCGAAAGAACAGTGTTCCGTATCGCCTGCACTCCAGCGAGATAGGTCTAAGCAACATCCTGTTCCGAAAGAACAGTGTTCCGTATCGCGTGCATTCAGCTGGATTGGTCCAAGATCGACACCAACGGTCTCGACTATATACATACTGGTATATAAAACCATGGCAATGTCAATGTACCAATTGTAATCGAACTAGGCCTGTATATTTCATATTTTCCAATACCTGCCTTATTTTTGCTCGACAAACACCTTCGTTAATCTATAATTGTTAGGTTCTTCTGTCTATCGAAACTGATTTATGATTAAATACAATTTATATAGTTTCTGAAAAAAATATTTTTATAACAGATCAAACCTGGAAATTAATTTAATTCAATTAAGGTGTTTTTTTTCAGATTTCATTATTAGCCAATTTGTCGTGATAAAACCATGTTTTGGCGTTTTCTAGAAACATCAAAATTAAAGCATGAAACCAGTCGTGAGGTTAAAACATTCGAATTAGCATTTACGAGGATCGTTGATGTATTCTAATTCCCCACTGCCTAAACCTTTCACTGTTATTTTGGAACAGTTATTCGGAACATAGTATTTTTTTGGAACAGGAACAACCGGAACTGTTCCAGAAAAAGAACAACTTCACCCATCTCTAATTTGTACAATGGGAGCAGTAATGATTTCTAGCGGAAACAAAAGAGACAGAGCACACATCAGTCTGTTTAATATTATTGTTGACTGGCAGAACCCACCCGTTATTGACCGGCCGAAAGTTAATAACATCTCTGACTTCTTTTTTTTTACCCTTCACTCACATGTTCTTATTAAACAACAATCTTCGAACAATCTAGTGTCCAGTTTGAGTTAGCAGGACCTGCCAATAACCTGCCAAATGCTCAGCTGAATAGCGCTCGGCCAGGTTGTCAGCTTTAACGTTGGTAGTAGCAGACCTCATGTCTTAACTACATGGAAACAATTAAAAATTAAAGTAGAATTAATCATTCCAAAAATTAATTTTAATAGAAATAAAACATGTTTTTCTCTTTAAATAACCTCAACTTAAAGACAAGAAGGAATTTGATATAGACGCGTGTCTGAAGAGTTGCTCTGTATGGGAGGGCTTAGTGTTGATTTACACTGATACCTAACATGATGTTTACTGCTTCTAGTGAAGTTTTTCATGCTTATTTCAAATCTGAAATCCGTTTTGCTCTATAACGTCAGATTTTAAAGATTATGACAAAGATTTATTTGTCATGGAACAGCGTTGATCGAAAATTGCTTTCATTTTTTTTTGGGTTATTTTTTCATGCACAGCCGACGAATATTTTCATTTAATTATTTTCTTATTGTCAGTGACAGTGGACATTATGGGGTTCGGAAATAGCATAAATTCACCAGATCTGTTTTGCTACTTGTGAAGCTATGTAACAAACAAATCCAATATGTGCCATGTGGTGCATTTGCACGAATATTAGCTAAAGCCATGTTCATTAGTACTCCATGTAGCAATCAGTGCTCTAGTGAAACTTCTGTCTGTGATTTGTTTTCCTTGATAAAATGTTAAACATAATGTAAATGGTTGATGTCGTATATCTCAAGAACGGTGGGCGATAGAGACAAATGGTTTGCATATTTTGAATCAACATGTTTCAGTTGTCTTAGAACGAGTGTTGGATACCAAGATATCCACCGAAAATCATTTTTGATCAGTGTAACTGGAGAAGGAGAGAAGAAAAGAAGAAAAGAAAAAAAGGAAGAATGTTTAAAATGGCCTGAAGAAAGAAAGTGACTAAAGTAGAAAGACGGAAGCTAATATATCCGACGCATGGTTGTCAGTGTTCTCTGAGATGGTCATCGTAGTGACGTTCTATTTAGAAGACCCTGGATTGGATTCTCGGCTGGACCTGGGATTTTATCCACATCCTGATTTAATTCGTGTGGCTCGAGGGCTGAGTGTTAGTGTTCGTATTAATACACATCATCATTTGCATACAACAAATCATACTACCGACCACTACAGAAGCAAGAACTAGTGAATATATCCCTTCACATCTCTCAGCATACGGTTGGCATGAGGAAGAGCATTTATTTGTTAAACATGGCTTAAACCACGTCTAGTGGCAACCTTAAGTAACTGAGAAAAGTTCAGAAAAAAGATCCTTCGACACAATGGTTTAGTGAGGAGGGTAAGAGCGGAGTCATAAAAATGAGGAATTAAGAGGACAATCTTGTTTGGACTTCATTACATCATACTGTGAACTGAAAAGGAAAGTCGGGAAGTGAGAGGAATAGACAGATTCTGACTTCAAAAAAGAAGTATTTCTAATCTATCTATACATATAAAAATGTTATTTCTGCCTGTACTTTCTGAATATTAGTCTGATACCTGTTTTACAGGCCAAGTACACTTATGTGACAGCTCGCACTAACGACTTCATCAGGATGTAGAAAAAGCGGTGGAAGAAGACGAATAAGAAGACCCAATTTTTATATCGGACAGGGCAAGTAATGACCAAATTCGGATTCAATTTAAGTTTGATATGTCTATTTGTTTGTTACAGGATCACAGGGAAACAGGCATTCCTCCAGTTAGGTTATCTATTGCATACTCTTTGGTAATACTTGCCTTCAAAATTAAACCTAGTATGGCTCGGGGGAAAATTAAACTCAATTGGGAGCCACATTTTTGGTCATGGGTCATGGTAGCCCGGGAAGGCATATATAGCAAATGGAGATGCAATTCTCCCGTAGTACATCGGCACTGCATTGTGCTTATCACATGCATAGCTTGCAGTGGTGTCTGGTCAGAGCGAGGGCGCAACCCTCTTGGTGCCCCGCCTCACACCCTCAGGGGTGTCGTTAGATTTAAATTATTATGCCTTTTTATCAGCTATGCATTATAAATAATTCAGTTTTTCTTTATTATTGTAACTGTGCCAGCTCTTTACTGCACTGTTTCCAATACGAGCATTAGCTCATGGGAGCATTGAAACAATAAATAAATAAATAAATAAATAAATAAATAAATAAATAAATAAATAAATAAATAAATAAATAAATAAATAAATAAATAAATAAATAAATTAAATAAATAAATAAATAAATAAATAAATAAATAAATAAATAAATAAATAAATAAATAAATAAATAAATAAATAAATAAATAAATAAGCGATTATATCCATGTTTATTCATTCTGTGGTTCGTTGAGAGAAATTTAGATAAAGGCTTGAAAACGAGGAGAACAAAGAATAAACACGTCAATCAATATTAATATAATTGAAACAAAGTGTATGATTGGGCTATTTGTTAAATATTCATCTCTCATTCATCTCGCAGCATTTGCAATGCTCTGTGTCTCTTGGTATGGGCTAGAGCAAGTCCATTGCTCTTATAGATCATCTCAGTTTCGTCCTTGGCTACGACAATATGAAAATTACTGAAGTATAAGCAATGCTAGTACTGTAATGTGAATCCACATGCGGCCAGATCCTGTGATGGTTGGTGTGTGTTACACATAGTGTCTGCTGGTGTATACATTTCAGTGGGCTTGGTAGATTGTTACGTAATACACCTTTGATCGGTGAGGAAAGCAACGGAAAACGCTTCTCGTTTCTCTATTACGTCTCTTCAGTGTATATGCCAGCTGATGGTCGAGCTGTTGAGGATCCAACCAACTTTCAGACCGAGGATTCAACAGTAATATATGCTGTATTTGGTACTTTATGTCATCATGGCAACTTTTAATTGCTGTGAATATTATTTAAAATAAAATAATCCATTTGTAACATTCATAGCTCATACTTACATTCTTCCGTAACGCTAGCTACAAGAAATACGTCAGTAGCAAACTGTAAACTATTTGGAATGCCGCATGGAAACTCATTTGAGGTATTCACCAGCCAGTCTTCTTGTGCATTGTATTTCATGTGAAATCACCTGGTACGACGAGACAGCGTCGTGTTATTAAAACTGAATTGTTTTCACAAAAACACATTTTACTTTTAAAGCAAGTTCTTTTATTCTGAAATGAATTTTTTATGTCACGCTTTACTCTCAGAGCGTTTTAATGATACCCAACAGTTGAGTATTTAACACTAGCCTGGGCATTGGTGTTGTTATAGATTCACAGCAATTGAACAATGTTATATTCCTATGACCAGACGCCCCACGGATTAGACTGAACTTGTTCAGTTTAGTGCTTGATTTATAGCCACTGTAAATACGAATGTGTATTGAATTGTCTCCCTGAAAAATAACATTCTAGGATCTGCTAGTTGAAATATTTTAATTTCAAAAGTACGCAGGATAGAGGAACTTTATTCATTACTATATTACGTGACATGCGATGGCATTAATCAAGAAATATTACTAGCCATTTAAATATTATATTCCAAAGACTGTACACCAGTATGGTTTCACTCCGATCACATTACAGAATTTTCTAATCGGCGCCTTCATTATCCAGTCCATCAGCAAGTTATTTTTCATACAAATCGCCCTGAATAAGTTAATATCATTAATCTGTTTCACAGGAAATAATGAAATGGCGTATGGCTTTTAGTGCCGGGAGTGTCCGAGGACAAGTTCGGCCCGCCAGGTGCAGGTCTTTCTATTTGACTCCCGTAGGCGACCTGCGCGTCATGATGAGGATGAAATGAATGATGAAGACGACACATACACCCAGTCCCCGTGCCAGCGAAATTAACCAACGATGGTTAAAATTCCCGACCCTGCCGGGAATCGAACCCGGGACCCATGTGGCCAAAGGCCAGCACGCTAACTATTTAGCCAAGGAGTCGGACTGTTTCATAGGAAACACACACACAAAAGCACAATGGTCTTAAAATAATAATCTGTCAACTTACATTTTTCTGACTGTTCTTATAACTGGGAATATATCCCTTACTCAAGTATACCAATGACGGTAATGAGTAATGACTTTGCTGGAAGAGAAGGCTGAGTTGAATTGCTGTTGCAGGTGTAAATAAATAAATAAATAAATAAATAAATAAATAAATAAATAAATAAATAAATAAATAAATAAATAAATAAATAAATTAAACATGTCAGGCAATATATCGGATTGTTATTTTAGCTTTCTTGTTACTGTTATATATTTTGGTGCCGAAACGCGGGAACGAACCCACCAAGCACTGTCACTGAAAGGTACTTGGGCACTCCAATTTAGGCGAGGAAGGTCTTCAGACAGTACTGGTGAACATTGAACACGTAGACCAGTTACCAACTACGATAAGAAACATTGGCAACAGCACAATTCCTTTTAGGAGACTATAACATGACTTTACCGATCGGATCTGAACAAAAGAAAAAGAGGGATGACGTGATGAAAGTCTTAATGTTATTGCTGCTATTAGGAAAATTGTGTGTGGAACTTTATAAGAGAGGATGTTCGGCAATATAACGAAAGAATGGTTACACAAACTATTGAAAATCGTGGCTGTATGAAGGAAACAAATAAAAGCTAATGACGGGAAAACATCAAATTATGGCATTCACGAGTATGCATGGTGCAAATGTTTTTGCCAAGTTTCTATCAGGTTCGACGTCCTCGTAAGAGGTAACAGGAAATTCAAATTGAAGGTGCCCTTTTTAGATGAGGTGCATCCATGCCACATATAGCGCAAGACATGTGTTAAGGTCCTGAAGGACAGAAGACTTGGACTCATGAGGACAGTCGTACAAAGACCGTCTCCAAGACAGAGAGAAAAACAGTATTCGTTACTTCTTTCCATTATTCCATTCACACTTATAGATAACTCACGGTGATGAAAACACTTCGACGTCGTGCTTGCTCCCTGCTTTGCGAGAGATCGAGAGATTCTTCCAGACGATTTGTAACAATATTATTTTGTAAAAATTTTGTACATCACAACGGGCACACTAATTGGCCTGTCATGTTTAACATAATTCTTAACCCCTTTCTTATGAAGGAAAATGATGGTAACATTATTGGAATATTCTGGTATTTGTGTTCGTTGTAGCCATTTTGTAAACAGTGTAGCAAGGGTCGCAAACACACTAGTTTCTCTTAGTTTGGTCATTGCCACTCCTAGACCATATTCCTCAACAAATTTCCCTTTCTTCGTGTATTTAATACAACTCTCAACTTCTTCTGGAAGGACTTACACCATTCTCAAAATTTGAGAAGTCTGTTTCTGCTGATTCATCGTTGTTTTACAAAGATCGTTAAAAATCCCATTTTTCATAATTTCAGCGCTATTTCAGGTTATTGCACCATACATATTCCTGAATGCCATAATTTGATGCTTTCCAGTTATTAGCTTTTGTTTTGTTTCCTTCATGCATCCACGATTTTCAATAGTTTGTGTAACCATTATTTCGCTATATTTCTGAACATCCGCTCTTATAAAGTTAAACACACAATTGTCCTAATAATAATAATAATAATAATAATAATAATAATAATAATAATAATAATAATAATAATAATAATAATAATAATAATAATAATAATAATTGTTACCGGGTTTTCGTGGATCACAGAGAGGTGAAAGAAGGTGTGGGCTTGAATGGGTCTATCTACACTCTCAAAGATTCTTCTAAAACTTTGAAATAAAGGTTATGTTTCTTTTCAGAATCTCAAACTTAACAAAAATTTTCACTTAGTGAAATAACAAAGTTACAGGTACAATTATAATTTTGATTACAAGACTAGAAAACCAACAGATCGGTACTTTACAAGATTTGAGCTTCGAGCTCTAAAATTACAAGTTTACAACGTCTCTAATATGGTATTTATATAGAAAAGGAGAGAAATCTCCCAAGACACAAATTTTCCTGAGCACTTTGCTCCAACCGTTACAATTTAATGCCTTCCCAAGGCACCACTCACAGATATCAGAAAAGAGCTTACATGCTCTCTAAGTTTAATAAAGGAGACTGGCTCCCAATTCCTTACAGCCTACTCAAGGCAACTTTACATAACACTTTACCATCTCTGTCCTCTCTAGGCACCTCCTAAATTAACAATACCCTGTAGTTTACACAGGGGTATCTAGTACCCATACTACTGGGCCTACATGAAAAAAGAACAGGATAATATTACTGGCCCAAACTCAAAGTGTATGGAGGCGTACACTTGCCCTCCTGGAAAACCAAGTATAAAACATCACTTGGGCTCGTGGCCCGATGATGCAGAGGCTAATCCCAAGCTACTGAGGTGACTAGAAAGAAAGATTAATTAAGGCTTTACAGGAGGAGAAATATTTAAAGAAATCGTAGTCACCTCAAAATAAATTGAAGGGGAACTCGAGAGGGTAACGCACTCTCTATCGCCGATTTACAGTTAAAGACTTTATGAAATTTTACATTACCGGTAGTCGAAGGAAAGTTTACATATTAGAAAATCGGTGGTCACATAGTTAAAGAATAATACCTTCCCCTCGGATAAGTTTGCGAAGATAGCTACAGAGATAGAAAACTGGTAGCCATTACCTGGGCTGATGTTGTCTGCCGCAGACTGAGGGACCCCGCCTCCTGTCTTAACACACACACTCACAAATTCGACGATCAGCAAGACAAGGTAGCTTGAAAAAGCCGCAGCTGATATGTCTGAGGGGAGCTTTCGAGAAGGTTCTGGACTAAATTCTGACACACCCTCTCATTTTTATTGGCCGAATAAAAAGCTACAAGAAGCCTGTGATAGGCTGAAAAATAAATACAAAAATTTCTAATTGGCCAGATTCAAAGGCTGGCGGGATGAGGACGAAGTGTTGCAAACCTTGAAATTTCAAAATAAATGAAAGTTGATTTAGTTATGAAAATCTATGAACACAAAACTACTTTAAATCACTAATTCTTCCACCTTGCACCAGAGTGCATGACCTCACTTTTTGTAAGGACATCTATGGAGAAAAGTTCGGACTACTTGCTGTACACCAAAACAAAACAAATAATTCCAGTCAGTTTAGGAAACTTTAAAATAACACAATACTCTGTTATTTATGAGTTACATCTTCTGATTAATGTCCCAACTTCATGCAGTAGCTGGTTCACGTTTTGTTTGATAGATAGAGTTCCTTTAGGCGCTGCTTTTAAATGTGCGGGGTTGAGGTGTACCTCCCGGTACAACAATAATAATAATAATAATAATAATAATAATAATAATAATAATAATAATAATAATAATAATAATAATAATAATAATAATAATAATGTTATAAGTTTTATGACCACTAAATACTTTGGAAGGTTTTCGGTGATGTCCAGGTGCCGGAATTTTGTCCCGAAGGAGTTCTTTAATGTACCAGTAAATTTACTGACACGAGGGTGGCGTATTTGAGCACCTTCAAATACAACCGGACTGAGCCAGGATCGAACCTGCCAAGTTGGGGTCAGAAGGCCAGCGCCTCAACCGTCTGAACCCGGCCACAATTTTCCTTTCATGTCAGTACACTGTCTCATCTCCCTTTTTATCTTCGTCAACTGCTTGAATTTATTCTGTAATTTACTTCCTCTCCTCCCTGCATTTCCTACAATTTTTTCGGTATTGTTCAGCAAAACCTCAATCAAAGTTCCATCCCATTCGTTGACATCGTCAAGGTGATGTAATGTTGCGAATTTATTAGTTAGTTTTAGTTGAAATTCTGATTTCTATCTTTTCAAACCCTCCGTGTCAATATATGTTGAAATATTTCCTTAAACCAGTTTTACCCTCTCTAGGTTTGTGTTAATATTCACTCCTCATTTTTACCAGCCGAAAGCTAAATTCGGACACACCCTTAAGATCCTAAAATGTTCGAGACCTGAAACATCTTTTACAATTTTTGTTACTTGACAGCAAGGAATCAGTTTCGCTCCTTACTTCAGGTCTATTTTCTACAGTGTTGCCTCTTGAAGAATGTATTTAGCAATAATTTGTTGTTAATCTCTGCACATTCTACTAATCTCTCCCCTCTGCCATTTAGAAAGTGCTATCACAGCGTCGGTGACACCAACTAATTTCGTTTGCAGCATACAATGGAATTGGCAATGCCTTGAATGCCATTATTTAGAACCTTCTATACTTTAGAGGATTATATAAAATCAATTAAGACAGAGATGTCAACCATTCGTTATTCGTGTCAGCAGATATATATTACACTAAAGATTAGGTGCAGGTAGATAAAGGATGATATTTAATAGTTACTGTACAGTACATAGGTTTTACAGATGCATTTACAGCGACCTCATTTTGTATTTAATCTTTCAAAACTAATTCATGATGAATGAAATTAGAAATTAACCACAAAAGTAAACATAATAACATATTATGCATGAAAAGATATAATTCAATTAAACCAGAAAAATAAAACATTTAAGTTATCATTTTCAAATATAAATTTATTAAATATTTTATTTTCAAGGTATTTTCTGAATATATTAATTCTGCATTAGATAAGTGGATAGATAGATACATAGATATATAGATGATAATTCATTTATCCCGGCAAAGTTAGGAACAGCTATCCCTGTCGTACAGTTTCGACAGGCTGAATAAATTAACAAAATGATACAAGTCGAAACTTAAAAGAAGTTGCTTACATTATAACAAATATGTATTCAAAGGACGACATTTTGTAACTTTTTTGGTCATACAGCAGGCTTTGCAGAGATTTGTAGAGATCGTAGGGGAATAGAGGAAAGGTCACCAGGAGCGTTGTTGTCTGAAGTGCGACATCAGTGAAAACTAGATTTTACAGCATCCCGTGCCAAGAGATAGATACAAAAATCACTAGATTGCAGCAGAATAATTATGCATTACAGCAACGGTAATCCGTCAGAGTCACATGCATTCACTCACTAGCGAGTACAGTATAATGATGTTTCCCAAGAGCATCAAGGTTACCGATGTGGGTTATTCGATGGCTGAAGGAATCAATTCTATAATCACAAGTTCTGTGGCTGTGATGGCGCATCAAAACAGCGCATGCTCTTGCTGTAAAACCTGGTGGTCATTAGAGTACTGGTACCAGAGAATTACAACGTTCGTAGATTGTGTTTGTAATCTGTATTATTATTCAATTGCTAATGAACAACGCTATTAAGCAAAATTAAATTTCTATTACTAGTTAAACCACTTCTGATTTAATTCAGTCTGTTTTTAGAACATAGACGGATATTTCATCCTTCTTTGTCCTTTTTACAAACTAATGAACTGTTTACTTTCTAAATATCGCGTTGTGTTCTTATCAAGCTGAGTGAATCTATTGAAAGAAAATGTTCTTTAATGAAACTCCATTACTTACCACAAAAAGAATACCTATATCAAGTTCCCTTTATCCTGAGCTTTATGTACCGTGGCAAGGAAAGACTTGGAACTTAATGAAATGGCTTGCGAATCATTCGGTTTTGTAATAATCAAAGAGCCTGTATATGCTTTGTGAACTGTGTTCCATTTTCTTCAAGGAGCAACATTTTTGCTTTACATTTTAACGTCGCACATCGAATGTTTTCGGCAGTGTAAGATGGGAAATGGCTGGGATTGGGAGGGAAGTGGCCGTGACCTTAATTACGGTACAGTCTGGTGTGAACAATTGCAAACAACGGAAAACCATCTTCAGGGATACCGACGGTGAGATCCGAGCCCACCATCTCCCGAATGCAATTTTGCAGCTACGCTACCCTAACCGCACGGCCAACTCGTTCGGTAAGGAACAACACTTAATTTTCAGTGCTAAAATTCAGGCTGCGAGTTATAAAACGTTTTGAACAGTATTGTACTGCTGGCAAATCTGACAATCAAGCTGTCACATTAAAAGTGGAAAAATGTTACAACTCAAGAAGAAAAGTGCAATCCAATACTGTCTTGCTGAAATAAACTATAGTAGTTGTCTTTTAAGACAGCTTGGGTGGTAGGGGTGATTATTGTTTTTAAGGGGAAGTATTACAATATATTTCTATCCTCTCCCCATGTCTTAACAGTGATCAAAGAAAACACTTTCTGAAATGCCAAAGAATGAAGGTATAAGCAAAATAAAGCGGGCAAAAAAGGGAGTGAAAATTAAATACATCCCGAGATTGTTGGAGTTGGAGGACAATAACGATTGGCCCAGTGAAGTCGGATAGGTAGGACGAAAGTACACATAAATTGAAACAATGCCGGACGGGATCTTTAGTTACCACGCCATGTTTCCAAGTTGAAAGACTCTGATGTAAGGACTAATCTGTTAGTATTAAAGCTTCATAAACCTAATGGGCACTAAGATGTAGGTTCAAATATGGCCCAAAGATGATTTTCTCTCGTGTCCTCTTATTTCTTCTTCGTATAAGGAACCTGACACTTCGTGGCCAACAACACGTGAACTTAATTTGAGTGACGTCTATCTGATAATGTGTTTATCTCTGGTATTTTATTATTCTGAATTTTTCTACATCAAATGCAGGCTGCCATGCAGACAAAGATAGTACTATAATACATTAAGTTCAGTAGTTGCCAAAAAAAAAAAAAAAAAAAAAGAAAAGAAAAAACAAGGCATAACATCCCTGGAAGGGCCTTGGCCTACCAAGCGACCGCTGCTTAGCACGAAGCCCTGCAGATTACGAGGTGTCGTGTGGTCCGCACGACGAATACTCTCGGCCATTATTCTTGGCTCTCGAGACCAGGGCAGCTATCTCACCGTCAGATAGCTCCTCAACTGTAATCACGTAGGCTGAGTGGACCTCGAACCAGCCCTCAGATCCAGGTAAAATCCCTGGCCTGGCCGGGAATCGAACCCTGGGCCTTCGGGTAAGAGGTAGGCACGCTACCCCTACATCACGGGGCCGGCTCAGCAGTTACGGGTTTATACAAAAGCTTCGGCATTTCTTTTGCAATTCGGACAGTGAGTGATGCTACAGTACACGGGAGTGGTGTCTCAGTATGCCGATTGAGTCCCGTAGTACAGTGGTAGTGATATCGATCATGAAGAACTTTGATAACCCAAACTATTTACAGAAATTCTCACACAGTGTGGAATTGCTCCTCTGGCAAGAAACATCAAACGGGATATTGTAATTGTTTCCAGACAGTATTTTTCTTAAAAATATTATATTATCGGCTCATATTTAGATATTTTCTCTCTTCATCTTTCAACGTTGCTCTAACACACCGAAAGGGCTGGAATTCAGAAGGTAGCAGCCGTGGCCTTTAATAAGGTAGAACCCCAGCATTTGTCTAGTGTGAAAGTGGGAAACCACGCAAAACCATCTTCAGGGCTGCTGATGGTGGAATTTGAACCCACAAGTTTCCGTGAGCAAGCTCACAGCTACGCCACCCTAGCCGCACGGCCAACTCACTCGGTCATCTACTTCTTCAGGCTGACTCTCGTGGGTTTCAGACTTGTTAGTGCTGTCTATTATGTATTCTTGAAACGAGTTTAGTTTAAACACGATGATGTCAATCTGCCTATTAGAATTCTCACTGGACAGAGGTTGTGTCTCCTCCTTGATAGTGTATCCCTTCTTCTTCAAGGGATTAGATATTGTTCTCCTGGCTCTATGATTACGAGGGCTGCGTAGAAGTTCACTATGAGGGCAGGCTGCCAGAACGTACACAAAAGTGTCGAATTCTCTGTGCCAACGCCGACAGAGGTTGTTGTCTTGGGATCAGCCCATCATCGTCCTTACAGGTGACACATTTGCAGTAATTTTAATGTATATTCTACATTCGTTGCAGGTTAGACCCTTGTGTTCCCGGACCCACCTACAGTACTTGCTGGAGTGTATGTTTTTGTAGAGAATTACTCTCTTTCTTACGTACCGAGTAGTATAACAGGACTAATACTGGTGTTTGGAACAGTATGCAAATATAGCCTACATGAACTCTCAACAGGTATTTATACATTTTTTGGACTAAATATTGAACCAGTATCTGTATTGGAAGTTGATCATCCACAGAAGACTACTTCAGTAGATTTATCAGGTCTACCTGAGGTAGTTCGGAAAAGAATTGGTGCCATAGAGAAGATTGTGAAAGAGGGCAAGGTAAACAAGAGGAGACTACGAAGGCGATATACAGTTTGATTTGCTTCTGGCAGTGATAACTCCCCATGAGGCGCGAGGTCGTCAGACCTGGAGTAACCAAATTTGAAAGAAAGGACTCGTTTCTACAGAATTCAAGAATTTCTCCTAAACAAAAGCAAAGATGCGCAATAATCAGTTACTAAGTTCGGTGCACCATTACATCTTGATGGTGGTGAAAATAGTGATTACACGCAGGCAGCCATCCCATCTGTACTCTAACCACAAGCGGTCCTACCCTATGAAAACTGTGGGTATCGGCAAAAGAAAGGAAAAAGCCGCGAAGGCCGTGAAATTGAAGGACTCCTTTGACCTCACAAACCGCCAGGGTTGGATGAGAACAGAAGATGAAGTAGGAAAGTCGCATAGATAAGCCTAAGATGGAAGAGGGAGGGCTGACACAAGTAAGTGGAAGCAATAACAGCTAGGACGCGCTGTCGTCAACATAAGATTCTACGTTGAGTGTCCTTGGACGATACCCCGTTTAGTCGCAGCTTACGACAGGTAGGGAATAACGTGGATATATTTTACCACCCCACTCACAGGAGAGTTAGTAATGTTTTATTGTACCTGGTAAGATTAAGGCATTCAGGCCTTTTCTTTCATATAACCAGGCTCTGAAATATACAGTACGTATAATACATTGTATTAGATTACAATAATTGGATTATACCAATTAAATTAATAATAATAATACAAAAACGATGAGTGATGAAGTTAAATTAAGTTGAAATACATTAAATATAATAAAAGTAAAACACCTAATATCCTACATGTAAAAAAAAAGAGGTACTGCATAAAATTTAATAAAATTTGAAAAACAAAACGATTAAGAATTTTTAACTGGTCTTCTACCAGGGCATCCATGACAATAGAATGTTTGTGAGTAGCAGCATCGAGTTTACATGTGTTTCTTATTGGTGTATAAAATGTCTCCAAAGTGGTTCTTTGAAAGTGCTAAGAGCGCTTAACCCTCTAATACTTTCGGGAAAGAGGTTCCTCTCACGGCAGGCAATTACTGTGAATAAATTGTCGTCAATGACAGTTCTATGGGTAGGTAAAGCAAGGATGGAATTGTTAGTAGATCTAGACAGGTTAAGAGGTTTTCGAAATGTGAAGTAAGGTAAAATGGCTGTAAAGAATGAAGCATTTTATGGAGATGCCATAGGCTATGCACAGTGCGAAGGATTTCTAGTCGGGGCCAAGATAGATGGTCTTAGTGTGAGATAGTTTGTCAAGACCGCCTTCTGGACAATGTAAACTAGGCCTGATGAACAGCGAGTAATTATATTGCAGAATCCGTTGTTGTTCGCTAACGCTGAACTAGAGCGCTGATTCTAAGACATATTTAAAAGTTCGTATTTTTCTATAAAATCTCTGAGTAGTGGAGGGCTGGAATGTATTCAAAGAGCAGTATATCATTCCTTAAAACATTTATAAATGAATAAGAGAACTATTGCACCTGATATAGCGAAGACTATCCTGTACAAGAAAGACGTTTAACACACCTTTGCATCAATCATCCGACCTATCTCAAAGACATGGACTTGAATAACGGTTATGGTGTTGGTAGATGCAGAGTGGGTCTCGGCCCCCAAGTGGCTCTGTACTCTGACCGGCCAGTCGAGCAGAGGAGGGGTGGCCACGGCTCTACTGCGGCTCTACGCCTCTGCATTCGGGAGACGGTACAGGGCTGTCCTGAGAATGGTTTTCCGTGGTTTTCCATTATCCTGCATTAAGGTGAATGCCGCGACAGTTCTTAGTATAGGCCACGGCCGCCAAACCCCTCACCCTCTCCGAGCATCTCCTTCAACGTAACAAATCTTCCGGCCTGAGAGATGGCGGCACCGTCTAAGAGGCCCCCTTCAGGGGAGGAATAAAAACATTTTAGTATTAGTTGTAGTAGTAGTATTAACGGCTATCCTATGCGATAGCGTGTATTTATGACTTCCACAGGTTACTCACTAAAACCATGCCCTATTAATTTGATTTATCTGCACACTTTTGATGTATAACATTCTTCCATCTGATAAATTAACTGCGACTATTCTAAAAAAAAAAAAAAAAAAAAAAAAAAAAATTATGAATCAACCAAAGGCACATACATCAAATTAAAGACTACGTCAAGAACTCCTTCAAGGGCTTTTAGTACTGATACAAGGAGTGGTGACCAGTGGGGTCTCACTCAGTCTGGCATTTCACCCAATGCGTCCTTCCTAGTCAACTCTTGCCCCCTGTGGGTGGGGGGGGGGGCAGTAGAGTAACACCCACGATATCCCTTGCCTGTCATAAGAAGCGACTAAAAGGGCCCCCAGGGGCTCTGAACTTTGGAGTGTGGGTAGGCGATCATGGGTCCCGTAGCTGAGTACTGGCATTGCTTCCACTTACTTGTGCCAGGCTCCTCACTTTCATCTATCATATCCAACCTCCTTTGGTCAACTCGTGTTGTTGTTTTCCGACCCCGATGGTATTAGGTTGCGAGACCTAGGGAGTCTTTCATTTTCACGCCCTTCGTGGCCCTTGTCTTCCTTTGACCGATGCCTTTATTTTTCGAAGTGTCTGATTACTTCCAGTTTTCCTCTGATTAGTGTTATATACAGGATGGTTGCCTAGTTTTACTTCTTCTTAAAACAAGAAACACCACCACAACCACCACCACCACCACCACCACCACTCACGTATCTGTCAGATTCAATTAAAGAGTTAGTCGGTTCGAACCCCTTTGTCAGCAGCCTTGAATATGGTTTTCCGTAATTTCGTATTGTCATACATATGCAGATACTGGGCTGTACCTTAATCAAGGCCAAGTCGATTCTTTTCCACTCCTAGCCCTTTCCTGTCCTTTCGTCACTTAAGACCTACCTATGTCGGTGCGATGTAAAGCAGATTGTAAAGAAAAATAATTAAAAAGCATTAAGCAGGAGTGATTATCTGCTAGTGTTTCCCCTTAACCCTTTCAGACCGAGTACGCACAATTGTGCGGGTTCGTATTTTGTTTATTCCTGACCGTATTTGATGTTTTTTCGGCGCTAGACCGGACTGCAGTGATTGTGCGGGACACGTGGCGTCTATTTAAATTGTTTTTAGTATGTGCTTGACCGCCAGGGCGAAGGAATAAGAGTTTAAAAAGCACAGTTGATCGGCGAGATGGCGAGAAGCAGTAGTGCCAAAAGTAAGTATTTATTTATTGCTTTTATATTAATCTAGAAGCTTTACTGAATACCGGAATATATTCAGTGAAGTGTGTACATTGGTTAGTGAACGTAAATTTTGAAGATGCATCATCGTATGTGATACAACGAGGTTTTGAATTTTGATACGCACAATTGTGTGGGTCCTTTTTTTCGAATGTTAGTTTTTATTTTGTAAAATAAACTATCAATGTGTGTATTGAGGAGCATTTTAGTCAGTTTTTGACATACAAACAAAAATTCACGCCTCCAGTTTTCTTTCAGGTCTGAAAGGGTTAAAACAATAATCATCCACAGGTAAAGTGCTGCCTACCCACGTATTGCATATCTTTGTGTATCACGACAGTAGGCTGTTGACTGACACCGATTTCATGCGACTCCTCAGCTGACCTGTGATGCGGTTGCGTGAACACCTTCCTTACCCTTAGTTGAGGTTCAAAATCTTTAGACGAGTTGGAAATAGAACTCATGTTCTGTGCATAAGTGGCAGGCATGCTACCATTTACATCAGAAGAAGTGCAGAATCTGCGGAGAAAGTGAAGAAACAACGGGACACATTTTATACAAATGTACGCGTGCAAGAAGGAAAGACGAATGAAGAATTCATTGAACGAAAGAGGAGGTGGAGAAATGTGGATGAGAAACATCTTAGACCAACGAAAAATAACCATTGTATACATTATTTTAATTTTTGTATATGCATTATAAACATTGCTTATTAGTCAAACATTGTGTGCTAGATTAACGCTTTAATGGGAAAATTTTCAACGTCGAAAGGCAAGAAATTAAACTACGACTATATCAAAGGAATGGTCACATAATAAAATCAGACTCTTGTCCCAAATCCTCCATGTTATTTTAACTTCTGTGGAGATTAATATATAATACCAATATAAATGGTCCGTTATTGGACATTATACATTTTCCAGCTAACTCATTCCCAGTTGCCAGCGTTTCGCCCCCGTGTGCTAGGCTGGGCTCATCAGTTGGTACCTAGCACACCTACCAAGACGCATGGCTAGTGCATACTGTGGAAGCCACTGCGTAGGCTAATTGTAGCCACCGGCAGTGCCAATGCACTATGAGAGACTTTGTCTCACTACCAAAAATTGATGCCTGCTTGGCCATCAGATGATTGGATGTTGATTCCCATAGGGAATCAGAAATATTTGTTCCGAATGAGTAAATTTATAATACCAATATAAATGGTCCGTTATTGGACATTATAAATTTTCCAGCTAACTCATTAATATATTCATCACAAAGTTATTTCAATGAATGGTGAGGTACATTCTAGGGCTGTATCACACAGGTTATTGATAGTAGTAAGAATATCAAATAGGCGTGAAAGGTGAAATATATAAGCAGTACTCAGTGTATTGGAAATAGTGGCGAACAACACAAATGCAATCACAAGAACTCTCGTTTTCACGACGTGATGGAAATATTGTTTGATATAAGATTTATTAGTCTGAAGGGACTTCTAGGAACAGAAAAAACTTTTTCTTGAGAAGGAGACATGGTGAGAAATTGACAGGGAGTAGGGTAGAAGACGAAGAGGTAATATATTTTTATGACGTTTCGTTGGCTAAGACATGAAAAAGGCATTCAACCCGAGAGAAGAAATACGAGACTTCATGCCAAGCAAAGGAAAGCCATTTTCCAATCCTCAGTGCATCAATAATATACATTTCACTTGTGATATCAGAATGCCTGTATGGCAACGGCAATATTTATGAAATTTGTCATTTTACACGAAATAATTAGATCAGAAGATATTAAAATATATTTTCTTTCTTCGTATTTCATAAAGATTATAACAAATAAATGAATGCAAACTCCACTTCTCCTCTAATTGCAGCGCACTGTGTGCGTCATATCAGGTGAATCAGCTGCGCCTATTTTTTTCATGAACATACGCAGCCTGCTAAAAATTAAATGTCTCTTAGTTGTACCATACGTGACATCTTACAACAAAATTTTGTACATAAAGCTTGATGCAGGCTTCCCGTACAATGCAAAAACCATACACGTGGCGCTAAGTGAGGCAGCCCATCTTAGAAACACTGTACCATTTTTTATAGAACGGAATTCACTTTTCCAGTCATTTTTATGAAATTTTACTGCACAGTCTTACCACATTAACAATGATAGCAAAGTGTTTCTTTTCTTTCAAAATTTTGGTGTTAACTGTATCACATAAGTGGTACAGAGTGCATGTGGTAGCTTACGCCCTGTGATGACTGTTGATGGTTAATATTGTTGTCTATACCAATTGTTATCTTTTAAACTTATTTAAACTTGTTACTATTATTAGTGTAAAATGGCATCCTATAGGCTGTATGTAATCAAATAAATAAATAAATAAATAAATAAATAAATAAATAAATAAATAAATAAATAAATAAATAAATAAATAAATAAATAAATAAATAAATAAATAAATAAATAAATAAATAAATAAAGACTACTATTAGAGGTTTCAATAAATACAACCGGGCCACAAGACTGTAACACATAAACAGTTTCTCGAAGTGAGAACTAGTGAATACAGAGTTATAATGCTTAAACCGCATCTCCGGCTAGGTGAGCGGATATTATACATGGTAGAAACCTGGTATTTCAGTCTGAGCAGCGAAATTTCAAATCCATCTTCGCTCATAATTCATTATTTTTATTTTGCACTCGTGTACACATCTCTTATGAAGATTTGACGGTTCTGAACTCTCAGTTGTCTTTATAATCAGCGTTAGGATTTAATTGCGGACAAATAATTCAATTACTTGTAACGATGATATTTTTAATAATTTTTACTTGTAATCGTTACTTTTTACAAAATGTAATTTTCACAAGTAATTTATTCCTTGAAGCTAAATTGTAATCGTTACATTCTAGTAATCGATATATATCGCATCAAGGGTTTGGCAACTTTGAAACCCCAGCACTCGCAAAGCGTCGTGCCAAGAGTGTAAAGCAGAGAATACGATCCCAGTCCTTCATTTACTCGCAGCTTGTTGTGGGTATTGATTGAGGTTTAGATAATCGCGTACTACGTGGTCGAGAATGGAGTAGGAATAAACATTTGATGGCGAAGGGGTTAAGCAATTTCAATTCCGCTGTTTGAATGCGTATTTTGAATTAGTTATTGTAAAAATAATGAAAACCCGAATGTTACATGTAAATTTTGCTTGGGAGCAAACATTTGGAAGTTTGTTTAGTCTCGCTTAATGTAGTGATGATAGCCACTTAATATCTCTATGCTATAAAACACAACTTTGGTATAATTCCATCCTCACAAAAAAAAATCTATCGTTTCCTGAAGACTCGCATGTTGTGAAGTAATTGTAGTTTATCGATTACTTGTAGAAAAGTAACGAGTAATTGTGATTAAGTACAATATATCTCAGGTAATTGTAATTCAACCTAATTACTTTTATTTTGTACTATTCCCATCATTGCTTACAACGAAGTTATAACTACTACTACTAAAATGTTTTAATTCCTCCCCTGAAGGGGGAGGCGGGCCTCTTAGACGGTGCCGCCGTCTCTCAGACCGCGAGATTTGTTACGGTGAAGGAGATTCTCAGAGAAAGTCAGGGGGTTGGCGGCCGTGGCTTATACTAGGAACTGTCCCGGCATTCGCCTTAGGAGAATGGGAAACCACGGAACACTATTCTCAGGGCAGCCGACGGCTGGGGCCAGTCGTGAGGTCCAGCCCTGTCCCGTCTCCCGAATTCAGAGGCGTAGAGCCATTGTAGAGTCGTGCCCACCCCTCCTCTGCTCGGTTGGCCGGCCAGAGTGCCGAGCTGTTGGACCACGGACCAGCCGAGGCCACTTATGGGCCGAGACCCACTCTGCATCTACCGACCAAGTTATAATAAATAACGTAGACGCAGACCATACACAAACGCATTGTGTATACCATTGTCATCATTCATCCAATTAGTAGGTACCTGTTCCATTCACTGGGAATGGTTACAACTAACTGGACTTAAGATAGTTATGATTCGGCACACTATGGTCATTGCAGCAATACACATTTGTCTATACATCTATATATTTAAAATACTTAGGCTGATTTTTGTAAGCGCGATTTTGAGAGAAGCGGCGAACCGATTGACATCGTAAAGCATTCTGACGAAAGCTCTTTACCAGTAGTTTTCCAGAGTGTCTTTTAAAACATAAACATTTCTTGACATATATTTTTAAATTATTAAAGAAAGATATATTAAATTGGCCCAAACGCTCGCCATTACTTCAAGCCCAAATGGTTTTGGGAGCGTTGTTGCATGCGATACGAGAGGGAAGGTGGAAGAGGGAAAGCACGCATGCCCAGTCGGACGTCTTCCTGGTCAGCTGTTCCAGTGTGTGCTGTGTTGCAGAGAGTCGCGTAGTCTAGAAGAAGCTATTTAGTCCAATATTACTGTCTCTTTATAACTCTCCTTATATCTTCTTCTATACATTTAAAACACTAGGCTGAATTTTGTTGCCACGAGTTTGAGAGAATGGCTGAACCGATTGACAATTCGTGCAGATTTCAATTTACCTCAGCCAGTTTTCTGCCATGACATATGTTGCAATATCAGGAGTGCGAACGTTTGACGTCCTTAAACTGGCAATATTGAAAAAAAAAAAAAAAAAAAATTTCTATGAAGAATGTCTTATACATGGACATCCTACACTAAATATTTACCCATGTTTTGATGGGTTTAAGCTAGTTGTATTTTATTTTTGCTAGCAGTTTAACGTCGCACTTACATACTGAAGATTTTCCGCGTCACAAGGATGGAAAAAGGGCTAGGTTAGTGTCCATATATTCAATTCTTAGTTCTTATACAGGCAACCAACGTGTAAGATGATGAGTACGCGACCGAGCTCGATAGCTGCAGTCGCTTAAGTGCGGCCAGTACGCGACCGAGCTCGATAGCTGCAGTCGCTTAAGTGCGGCCAGTACGCGACCGAGCTCGATAGCTGCAGTCGCTTACGTGCGGCCAGTACGCGACCGAGCTCGATAGCTGCAGTCGCTTAAGTGCGGCCAGTATCCAGTATTCGGGAGATAGTAGGTTCGAACCCCACTGTCGGCAGCCCTGAAGATGGTTTTCCGTGGTTTCCCATTTTCACACCAGGCAAAAGCTGGGGCTGTATCTTAATTAAGGCCACGGCCGCCTACTTCCCACTCCTAGCCCTTCCCTGTCCCATCGTCGCCATAAGACCTATCTGTGTCGGTGCGACGTAAAGCAAAATAGAAAAAAAAGTATGAGTACGCGAATATGACGTTAATGTACGGAGAAGAAAGATGTAATGCCTGAGAAGCTCCAAAGATGAATTCCTGTTGAAGACTACATTCCTCATATGTAGTGCAGAATAAAATGTCATAAAAACATGAGTCTGAAAATTTTAAATTCTGAAATATCAAACTATCGGATATCGTAAGCTGGAATGATACTAGCTAGGATGTACTCGATGCACTACGTTGCCCTTGTGCAATTTAGTCTTTGTATACGTGAGAACTTTAATTCACATCATATCGGTCACTAGATAGGTAGAAGTGGAATAAACCTGCGGCCACTGATTTAGGCGGGTGAGGAAAACTCCGCCGTTATCAGATATGGGAACAGTGAAGCAACAGAGTCGCTTAACTCTGAGCACGGATTGGCAACGCTGACCGTGCAGTGCTGTCTAGTCGAAACCGATCCGCTCCAGATCCCCGTATTCTTTAAAGTAGTTCTCTTTTCTATATTACGCAGTCCAGTATATAGCACTCAAGTATTTAAAGTTATGTTGTAAACCACCAACAAACAAAAAATATTTACATAAAACTAATATAGATTAATGCGTAATTTGAAAGTACTTACTGTATCCTGTGTTCTGCGCTGGTGCCCCAGACCTGAATGACAGCTAGCGACATTTATATGGGCACATTCCGGCCTTTTTCCAGGAAAAACAAAAGACGCATGGAAATATATTCCAGATAAAAATGTAAGGTAACGATTTTCTACACTTTCCCCGCAGACTACGTTTTATTACCTAAAGAAACAAAAACGTGGGCGCTTACTGAAAATTTCAATACATGATTTTACGGATTTAAATTTACTTGTTCAAGTCTTAATCCTTAATAATTATTTTAATTTGTATATGTGGAATATATTTATACCACCGAGATTAGCAGTCTTCCCGGAAACTTTTAGTGCAGTTTGTTCTGAATCATTGCAGCAGATAACATCAGGAACTTGGGAGAGAACGAACTTCCTCACGCTCCGAAATGATGTATTCAATTAGACATTTCTTAGCCAGTTGCTACATAAACTTGGCAACAGCGTAATTACTCTGACCCGCCTAACTTAGTGGCCGCGACTATAGTTGCTTGGCCTCCACGCTCACCTGATCTAATCTCCTTGGGCGTCTTTTTGTGGGATTACTTAACCGTCGTTGAAATACACGACTGCCGTTGAAGAAAGGCTTATCAAATGATACGTACAACACGAGGCATATTTGAACCCGTACCGCAGTTAGAGAACAAGCAAAAACTTATAGTTTGTCATAGGGTGAATATTTTGAACATTTTTTGTAGGATAGTCAGCATCATTGTCCGCCTCCGTGGTGTAGTGATTAGTGTGATCGGCTGCCACCCCCGGAGGCCCGGGTTCGATTCTCGGCTCTGCCACGAAATATGAAAAGTGGTACGAGGGCTGGAACGGGGTTCACTCAGCCTCGGGAGATCAACTGAGTAGAGATGGGTTCGATTCCCACCTCAGCCATCCTGGAAGTGGTTTTCCGTGGTTTCCCACTTCTCCTCTATGTAAATACCGGGATGGTGCTTTACTTCAGGCTACGGTCGCTTCCTACCCTCTTCCTTGTCTATCCCTTCCAATCTTCCCATCCCCCCGCAAGGCCCCTGTTCAGCATAGCAGGTGAGACTGCCTGAGCGAGGCACTGGTCATCCTACCCAGTTGTATCCCCGACCCAGATTCTGAAGCTCTAGGACAATGCTCGTGAGGCGGTAGAGGTGGGATCCCTCGCTGAGTCCGAGGAAAAACCGACCCTGGAAGGTAAACATATAAAGAAGAAGAAGTCAGGATCATTAGAGGAAATTAAAACTAAATCCTAGCAAATAACATTCAGTCTCACTATACTTGAGAGTCTGATGCCTCAGTAATTACGAACTACATAAACTTTTCATCTCCTATATATATGGGGATCCAACCCTTCAATTTTTGAAAATCCTGTATTGCAGTCTGGCTGAAATAATTTGAAGGAATGTCAGACGCAGCTGCTATCCTGTGGTCACAATTCCTCACACAACAGTTATAATGCCTAAGGAAAGAAGATGACTAGAACTGAGTAGCCTGTAAAGGGGAGAGCCTACAGAGTTTTGAAGCCAAAAGGCCCGAAAACCGAAATTGAGGCTTTTGCTTTAAATGTTATCCCACTCCTTAGGGCACGTGGCGATATACACTTTTTCGTGTGCGTACATTGCTATATGTTCCCCTGAGGCACTTAAAATACCTTCGAAAGGCCATGCCCACTTCCTCGATGTATACCTTCGGAATTTGTATTTCGTATTTCCGGTTTTGAATTTCCGCAGATTCTAGGAGTACTGGTCTGTGGTCACATTTTTGGATAATTTACGTATATATGTGGATAGTGGAACATTCGAAATAACCAAATTAATCCGTTCCCCGTTATGAACAAGTTGACGAGTGCCTTGTATTTTTGTTTGCGTTTGCTGAGGGGTGTTTCAAGCTTCAAAATTCAACTTGGGTTCAGCGTATTAGATTTACCAATAAATATTCTTAACTGGAACTAATACTTTAACATTCATATGTGATGTGGCTTACTACAATGGATTAATTTTTTTTTTTTAGTGAATACTGTTCTAAGCTTTCAACATTGAATGATCGATCATTACTACTGGCTAGCCAGAGGTATTGTACGTATTTCCATCTGTAAGGGTTTAATAATACGAGCATAATGTTAAAAACTGTTGCTGAGGAGAGAAAAAAAAGGCCAAGAAAGGAGAAATATGTGCTGCTGGGAAGTTCTAATATAGCTACGCAGCTTCTTCTCCAAACTTCATCTTTCAGTATTAATATTGCTGTTAGTGTAACAGCTTTGCCCGGTTGTCTTCAAAATTGGCATGGCTGTACCACCATGTGAGATGCATAGAAGTTGGTATCAATTTTGAAAAGTAATTATATATTATAGAGATATCTTGAGTCTAATATGAAAATTTGAGAATTTCTAAAAATAATGCAAAAGGTGAGACAAATAATGCGTTAATAACATCATTAATATAATTCTTTCAAATCATAATAACAACAAGAAGTATTTACATACGCTTAAGAACTATCACAAAAAACGTTTCAAAGTAAAAACTAAACAAAGGTACACAAGGAATGTTTCGAGATTATTAAACTTATTTTTAAAAAATCTGAAAGTTAGTTATCAGACTGCTTCAAATTTTGGAATAATCTTAAATTTGGGAATATAAGTGAACTCGCAAAGTATGATGAATATTGGATGAAAATTGTGATCAGCAGGGTCCTCTCCCCTACAATAGTTCCATCGCATAATGCTCATCAATACAGACCTGTCGGGTTCGATTTGAAGGTTGTAGTAGTAAATGATTAATTCCCCTGGCTCGGGGACTGGGTGTTTGTTTTGTCCCCAACACCCCACCAACTCACAACCACACACAACACAATCCCCCATCACAATAACATGCAGTTTCCTATGCATGGTAGATGACACCCTCGTCCCAGGGTCTGCCTTACAAGAGTTGCACCAGACTAGCAATCCCACGCTTTTTTTATTATTTAAAGAAATTTGCTTTACGTCGCACTGACACAGATAGGTCGTACGGCGACGATGGTATAGGAAAAGGCGAGAAGTGGGAAGCAAGTGGCCTTGGCCTTAATTAATATACAGCCCCAACATTTGCCTGGTGTGAAAATGGGAAACCATGGAAAACCATCTTCAGGACTGCCAAGAGTGGGGTTCGAACCCATTATCTCCCGAATGCAAGATCACAGCGGTGTGACCCTAACCACACGGCCATTTGCTTGGTGGAATGGAAATGAGTGAAAAAATATCTTAAACATCATATCTAATACTGCGAGGCTACTGTTTTGAGAACAGACAAAAATACTTTATTAAGGCAGCCATAACCTAGTCCCGCGATAAATATTGATGGTATTAATTCGTAACATCTTTATCGTGGTAAGGAGATCCTTCCTACGTAGGAGACTGTCTGAGATACTATTTTGACATTAATCTTAGCTTTGCCATCCACCCAGTTCGCTAAATCCCGCTGCTGTTCTGTAATTAGGGGTTTTAGTGCTAGATCTTGGCTCGCTCCTTAACGAGTTCCGTAATTCGAGCGGAGACAATATGGCTCTTATTCGGTATGCTCCTCTAGGCATCTAGATTATTGACTGACGTAAGAACAGAGTCGAAGTTTAACTAATTGTCATGTGGCATGCAGCTGAAAAGTCCAGAAAATTCAGCGGCAACCACCATTGGTATTTCTCAATTTATATAGTTTAAACCAAACATTCATTGTATAAACAATATATTCAGTTTATGTAATCAGATTATTTATGAAGAGCGAGTGATTAACCCACTGCTTCTGTGTGCCTTGGCGGGGCTGCCTTCTTAAGCCTGAGGCACCAGGCTGATTTTCCGTCGGGGTTTCTTCCCTTAGCCATCGAAGTTCCCACTTCTACTGCAAGGCAGCAGTTCTTGTTCTATTTGCCCAGAATAGGAGAGCTGCCCCTTCCGCCAGTTCCACCGTTCCGAAGTCCCTCTTCTCCGCCTTCACTGCCGTTGAGGTGTTCACCGTTACCCAGGCAAGGGACCCTCACAAGGTACTACTAGCCGGCTCAGCAGGACCAAGGCTTTTTAAGGAGGTGTTACTCCTCTATCGCTCCCCGTTTCTCCTGACTTGTCACAGGCAGAGCCTGGCTTCGCAAACATTGGACCCAGGTTGGTGGGGATTCAGTATGATGTGCTAAGGTGAAATAACCCCGAAACCACCAAATAATTGAAGGGTTTTTGGCAAAAACAACCAAAATAAAAAATACCAAGAATGAGATATTAGTATAATGGGAATAACGAGATACTCATTTCTCTATGCACATCACAAATTCTACACAATCAACCAGTCACCGCGTTAATGCCAGTAGGGTTTACAGCAAGATTAACCATAGTCAAATGATTTTGCTTGCAAACCTTAACATTTTCCGCCATCTTGTGTTCAGGCTATCAGTTGCTACTGTTGAATTCGGAGAGATCCTGAGTGCAGTGTAGCAAGGACACTAATCCCATTGTGTGGAAATCCCATTGCTCTTCCACCAGCAAAGTTGCAGGACTTAAAACTATTGTGTGCATTAAAATCACAGCAATAGAACCAGCTTTTGGGTGGTTAGGCCGTGTGCATTATGCAGAGTTTCGTCCAGACGTGCCATTTGGACTCATCAGCTGGAATGGCACGCCCCTCCAGGACTCTGCTTAGCAGGCAGACCAAACTGCTGCTGCTGGAGAGTTTTCATTCCCCGCCCGAAGGCGGGGCGGGCCCCCTAGATCGTGTCGCGATCTCTCGGGCCGGGAGAAGGGAAAAGAAGTAGAAGGTGTGATAGAAGAGGAAGATGGGGATAGCGATGTAAATATTCATGAGGAAGTAACGGTGGGTCTTCTTAGCTGGGGAGATGGGAACGATAGGAATTGTGCTCGAGGAGTGAAGTTTAAATGAATGTAGCAGGGTGGAAATGGAATGTGAGGAGTTGCAGAATTGTTGTGATATTGTTAAGGGAAGTGATGAGGAGTCGGATGATATCTAGCGTTGGAGGTGGTGGAGGGAAGAAACTAGGTGGGGAAAGGCGTGGGCAAACGGGTGTACTAGGTTGGAAAGGAGGAATTGGCCGGGGGCGGCAATATGGTGGGTTGAAACGTTGGCGAATAGGTTGAGGTGGGGAGAGAGAGGGCTCAACTTTATGACGATGTCGATAGATGTAAGCTCCATTGGCAATAAGTCGTTGGACATCTTCGGCAGTTGGAAGGTGTATGCGGACCATATACGTCGGGCCGGAGGAGTTCTTGATCCGAAAGACGCGACGAACTGGGACGCCTTCGGCTTGAAGTTCCTGGAGAATCGTTCGAGCTGAGAGAGCAGGATCCACTCCGCGTATCACACAGCTGTACATGGTGTGACAGGTCGATGAGGACTGCGTGGATGGTGGTGCGGCGGAGGCTGCTGCGTCGGCGGCGTGCGTAGATGGTGGTGACGAAGGCAGTGCTGCAGCTGTAGACGGAGATGTCTCAGTGGGTTGGTTCAGGTGTTGAGGTCCTTCAGGGCTAGGGCAGACAGGGAGGAAAGAAGTCATGAGAGGAGAAGGATGGCATGTTATAACAGTTGTGACCGGGACAGAAGGATAGAGAGGGATGGAGGGCGTGCTGGTCGTTGCGATGGTAGTGGTGATGGTGGTGCTGGTGGTGGTGGCGATGGGAGTTGTGTAGAAATGAGAGGAAGATGGTTGGGACGGAGTCCACTGTGGTGGTGTTTCGTTGGCAAAGTACGAAGGACAAGATGTCACTCGGTGGATCTGGCCGTCCAAGTAGATTCCGCTGGCGAGAAAATGTGAAACGGCGTCAGCTGAGTGGAGATGTAGCAGGACCCGACGTGTAGGGACGAAGTCTTGCAGTATCCTTGAGACGCTTCGGGCTGGGACGTGTGCCATTTGGAGTTTGGCAAGTAAGTCCTGGTCAGAGAGAGCGGGATCGATGTCATGGAGCACGCAGCTGGACATGGTGCTGGGGAGGCTGACTACCAACTAGGTGTCGGCCCAATATGCTGATTGAATCGGCGGGAAGCTAAGTTATAGATGGTGAGCCACCCGGCCGAGCAAAAATGATTTGAAGGTGCGACGGAGTTCGGTGCAATCCAAATCAGAGGAGAGAGTTCTGGTCCGACCAAACTGTCGTCGTCCGTCGTCCATGAGGTCATTTCATTCCTCCCAAAGGGGAGGCGGGCCATCAGCTGAACAAAGCAGCTCTTCGGCCATGAGAAGGAAGGAAATAGTACTGAAAGACATAGCTAAGAGAGTATGTATCGTACATACGTAAAAGAGCAGGTTATAGCTGTGGCGCAGGGGGCCGTGATCCGCAAAGGGGCCCACAGGGCAGACCCACACCACACACACCGGGGCGGACCCCAACTGGGTACATGTTTATTGAGGGAGGAGTTGGTATATCTCGGGCGCGCAATAGCAGAAAAGAACAAAATGCATGAGAAAGCAGAGTACAGTATACAAGAAAAGTGTTACATATAGTTACATCAAATGAGTGGGTGGGAGAGGGGGTTGCGGAAGGAAGTGGGAGTACGGAATGGGATAGTATTGTAAGAGGAGGTAGTAGAGGATAGTGGTCATATTCGTGACGGAAGTGGCATAGAGACGGAGGAGGTCCAAAATCTGGTGAGGGGGTAGGACAAAAGGTGGTTGTGTAACAGGGAGGTTGACTGGGGGCGACGGTGGGGAGGGTGGCGTGATGGGAGGAGAACGAAGAGGAGGGGTGGGAGAGAACAGGGGGCCGGCACGAGATGAGGAGCGGGAAGGTTCCACTCTATACGCTCGACGGCGAAAACGGATTCCAGTCGCAATGAGATGATCGACGTCAGCAGCAGATGACAGTTGTAGACGCATCATGAAGGTCGGGCCTTCATCGTTAAAAATCCGAATCGCCCGGCGAGCTGGGATGCCTGTCCGTTGCAGTTCGTGAAGTAGGTCCCGTTCGGTGATAGCAGGATCAATCCCCCGGATGACACAGCTTGGAGGGGGAGACAGTTGGCGCGCTGGTCGGGAAACATCTGCGTTGCCAGTGAGGTGTGTGGGAGCCGTGTTGACGGTATCCGGAGAACGGCTGAAAGACGGATCCAAGGCGGGAAGGAGTGGGTCAGTGTCGCAGACAGTACTAGTCGAAAGAGGGAAGGGTTGCGAAGTGGGAGCACCAGTTGAATGGTCGGCGACTGTAACCGCAATGGAAGGATCTGGAGGCAAATTAGAACGAGGGAGGGATGTGAATGGGGCAGACATGATGGGAGAATGATGACTGGAGGTAGTAAGAACGATGGAAGGGGAAGCAGTGGTGGTGGACGGGGTAGTAGTGGTAGTAGTAATAGTAGTAGTTGTGGTAGTGGGAGCAGAGGTTTGCGCTGGTTTATACGGGTAACGGGATAGAATAGTGACAGGAGGGTCTGGAAGATGACTCAGATCTCGCAAGAGATGCTCGGGAGCGGTGACCACTTCGTGGTGACGATTCTTGAGAAAGAGACGATTGGTTGTCAGGCAGTATCCTTCATACGAGTCTCGGTATAGAAGCAGAACATCCGGTGAAGGTTGACCCGAAAGACGGTCTTGAAGCCGGATAACTTCGGAGAGCGACGAGCTGAGAGGGTCATTGGGGCCACCAGCAATTCTCTCGTAAATGTAGGAGTCTGGAATAGATGTGTCCACGCCCTTAACAAGATAGGCATACATGTTGAGGAGGGAGGCGACTGCCAACGAGGCGTCTGCCTAATTATTATTGATTGGCCCGGCTGAGGCGACGATGAGAAAAGAGCCACCCAGCCGCAAAAAGTTGGGCGCGACGAAGTGTGTTGAGAGTGACCAAACTGTGTGGCCCTGCCGAGTTAGCAAATCAAGTTTGCTAACCTGCTAAAGGAGAAATCATTTCTCCGTTCAAAAAATGCTCCCCCATTGGAGATACAATGTCAAAAAATGCTTTCACAGCCGCAGATCTTAAAATCACAGCAATAGAACCAGCTTTTGGGTGGTTAGGCCGTGTGCATTATGCAGAGTTTCGTCCAGACGTGCCATTTGGACTCATCAGCTGGAATGGCACGCCCCTCCAGGACTCTGCTTAGCAGGCAGACCAAACTGCTGCTGCTGCAGAGCTTTCATTCCCCGCCCGAAGGACGGGGCGGGCCCCCTAGATCGTGTCGCGATCTCTCGGGCCGGGAGATGTGGAGAGAACAGTGAGAGGTGTCAAATGAAGAAGAGGGAAAAACGGTGTGAAAATTTGGAGATTTATACAAGAGTGTCGAGAAGGAAGTTTCGTGGGAGTGTAAGGTGGTGAAGTGTTGAAGCGATGTGATAGAGGACAGTTGTGAGGTGTCGGAGATGTTCAAGGGTCGGTGGTGGTGGGAGGGAGATATTAGCAGAAGAAGGAGTGGGACGGACATAGATAGAGCGTTGGAAGGGAGGATGATCAGGCCGGGTATGGCGACGAGAGGTGGAGTGGTGATATCTAGGGCGGGGAGGTGAGCGAGAGGGTTCGACGGGATGACGACGGCCGTAGAGAAGTGCTCCGCTGGAGATCAGGTGGGCGACGGCTGCTGCGCTGGAAAGCTGAAGTCGGATTAAATACGTCGGACCGGTGGAGTTGTAGATACGGAATGCCCTCTTGACGGGTATGGCTTGAAGGCGAAGTTGTTCTTGAATGTCGGTTGCCGGGATGAGTGGGCTTACGCCGCGGACGACGCAACTGAAGACTTCGTTTGTGGCTGATGTGTCTGACGGTGTTGGAAGTTGATGAGCGGCTGCTGCTGTTACGACGGACAGTGGTGGCGGTGATGTCGTGGTCGGCAAGGCAGATGTAGACAGCGTAGAAGGGCGGGTGAAGTAGCGGGGAGGAATACGTAATAGTCGAGGTGGATCAACAGGAGGTAGCGCGGGGAGAGAGGTGGATAGAAGCGGCGATGAATGGGACGACGTAACAGTTGTGATGGAAAGCGAGGAAAAGGTGTGAGCAGCGGTCGCAAAGGTAGTGGTGATGGTCGTGGTGGTGGTCGTCATGGTGGTTGGTGGTAGGGAGGCTAACATCCAACGAGGAGTCGGCCTATATGCTTTGTTGGCTCGGCGCGAGTGGAAAGTAAAGATGTGTAGCCACCCGGCCGATCAAAAATAACAGGAGTGTCTTCTGCGACGAGTTGTGGAGTTCACTTGAGGTTTACCCAGATTTGAGATCCTGGAGAGAAGATGGACCAAACTGTGTGGCCCCGCCGAGTTAGCAAATCAAGTTTGCTAACCTGCTAAAGGAGAAATCATTTCTCCGTTCAAAAAATGCTCCCCCATTGGAGATACAATGTCAAAAAAAATGCTTTCACAGCCGCAGATCTTAAAATCACAGCAATAGAACCAGCTTTTGGGTGGTTAGGCCGTGTGCATTATGCAGAGTTTCGTCCAGACGTGCCATTTGGACTCATCAGCTGGAATGGCACGCCCCTCCAGGACTCTGCTTAGCAGGCAGACCAAACTGTGTGGCCCCGCCGAGTTAGCAAATCAAGTTTGCTAACCTGCTAAAGGAGAAATCATTTCTCCGTTCAAAAAATGCTCCCCCATTGGAGATACAATGTCAAAAAATGCTTTCACAGCCGCAGATCTTAAAATCACAGCAATAGAACCAGCTTTTGGGTGGTTAGGCCGTGTGCATTATGCAGAGTTTCGTCCAGACGTGCCATTTGGACTCATCAGCTGGAATGGCACGCCCCTCCAGGACTCTGCTTAGCAGGCAGACCAAACTGTGTGGCCCCGCCGAGTTAGCAAATCAAGTTTGCTAACCTGCTAAAGGAGAAATCATTTCTCCGTTCAAAAAATGCTCCCCCATTGGAGATACAATGTCAAAAAATGCTTTCACAGCCGCAGATCTTAAAATCACAGCAATAGAACCAGCTTTTGGGTGGTTAGGCCGTGTGCATTATGCAGAGTTTCGTCCAGACGTGCCATTTGGACTCATCAGCTGGAATGGCACGCCCCTCCAGGACTCTGCTTAGCAGGCAGACCAAACTGTGTGGCCCCGCCGAGTTAGCAAATCAAGTTTGCTAACCTGCTAAAGGAGAAATCATTTCTCCGTTCAAAAAATGCTCCCCCATTGGAGATACAATGTCAAAAAATGCTTTCACAGCCGCGTGCCATTCCAGCTGATGAGTCCAAATGGCACGTCTGGACGAAACTCTGCATAATGCACACGGCCTAACCACCCAAAAGCTGGTTCTATTGCTGTGATTTTAAGATCTGCGGCTGTGAAAGCATTTTTTGACATTGTATCTCCAATGGGGGAGCATTTTTTGAACGGAGAAATGATTTCTCCTTTAGCAGGTTAGCAAACTTGATTTGCTAACTCGGCGGGGCCACACAGTTTGGTCTGCCTGCTAAGCAGAGTCCTGGAGGGGCGTGCCATTCCAGCTGATGAGTCCAAATGGCACGTCTGGACGAAACTCTGCATAATGCACACGGCCTAACCACCCAAAAGCTGGTTCTATTGCTGTGATTTTAAGATCTGCGGCTGTGAAAGCATTTTTTGACATTGTATCTCCAATGGGGGAGCATTTTTTGAACGGAGAAATGATTTCTCCTTTAGCAGGTTAGCAAACTTGATTTGCTAACTCGGCGGGGCCACACAGTTTGGTCCGCATCTTCTCTCCAGGATCTCAAATCTGGGTACACCTCAAGTGAACTCCACAACTCGTCGCAGAAGACACTCCTGTTATTTTTGATCGGCCGGGTGGCTACACATCCTACTTTCCACTCGCGCCGAGCCAACAAAGCATATAGGCCGACTCCTCGTTGGATGTCAGCCTCCCTACCACCAACCACCATGACGACCACCACCACGACCATCACCACTACCTTTGCGACCGCTGCTCACACCTTTTCCTCGCTTTCCGTCACAACTGTTACGTCGTCCCATTCATCGCCGCTCCTATCCACCTCTCTCCCCGCGCTACCTCCTGTTGATCCACCTCGACTATTACGTATTCCTCCCCGCTACTTCACCCGCCCTTCTACGCTGTCTACATCTGCCTTGCCGACCACGACATCACCACCACCACTGTCCGTCGCAACAGCAGCAGCCGCTCATCAACCTCCAACACCGTCAGACACATCAGCCACAAACGAAGTCTTCAGTTGCGTCGTCCGCGGCGTAAGCCCACTCATCCCGGCAACTGACATTCAAGAACAACTTCGCCTTCAAGCCATACCCGTCAAGAGGGCATTCCGTATCTACAACTCCACCGGTCCGACGTATTTAATCAGACTTCAGCTTTCCAGTGCAGCAGCCGTCGCCCACCTGATCTCCAGCGGAGCACTTCTCTACGGCCGTCGTCATCCCGTCGAACCCTCTCGTTCACCTCCCCGCCCTAGATATCACCACTCCACCTCTCGTCACCATACCCGGCCTGATCATCCTCCCTTCCAACGCTCTATCTATGTCCGTCCAACTCCTTCTTCTGCTAATATCTCCCTCCCACCACCACCGACCCTTGAACATCTCCGACACCTCACAACTGTCCTCTATCACATCGCTTCAACACTTTACCAGCTTACACTTCCACGAAACTTCCTTCTCGACACTCCTGTATAAATCTCAATCCGTATAGCCAGTCATCCAAATTTTCACACCGTTTTTCCCTCTTCTTCATTTCAAACATCCCACTGTTCTCTCCACATCTCCCGGCCCGAGAGATCGCGACACGATCTAGGGGGCCCGCCCCGTCCTTCGGGCGGGGAATGAAAGCTCTGCAGCAGCAGCAGCAGTTTGGTCTGCCTGCTAAGCAGAGTCCTGGAGGGGCGTGCCATTCCAGCTGATGAGTCCAAATGGCACGTCTGGACGAAACTCTGCATAATGCACACGGCCTAACCACCCAAAAGCTGGTTCTATTGCTGTGATTTTAAGATCTGCGGCTGTGAAAGCATTTTTTGACATTGTATCTCCAATGGGGGAGCATTTTTTGAACGGAGAAATGATTTCTCCTTTAGCAGGTTAGCAAACTTGATTTGCTAACTCGGCGGGGCCACACAGTTTGGTCTGCCTGCTAAGCAGAGTCCTGGAGGGGCGTGCCATTCCAGCTGATGAGTCCAAATGGCACGTCTGGACGAAACTCTGCATAATGCACACGGCCTAACCACCCAAAAGCTGGTTCTATTGCTGTGATTTTAAGATCTGCGGCTGTGAAAGCATTTTTTGACATTGTATCTCCAATGGGGGAGCATTTTTTGAACGGAGAAATGATTTCTCCTTTAGCAGGTTAGCAAACTTGATTTGCTAACTCGGCGGGGCCACACAGTTTGGTCCAAGGATCCTTCTCGCGCAACTCGAAACTTGACTGCCTTATTCTCTGCGCATCTCCAATTACTTTTTCTTCGGCCTGGTGGCTCACCAACTCTAACTTTGCTGCCTCGCCGAACCCAAAAAAGCATATCAGGCTGACACCAAGATGGAAGTCGGCCTCCCCACTCTGTATATCTGTCTCGCCAGGAATGTCGATCCAGCTATCCCCGAAGAAGAAATTGAAGCAGAACTCCGTGCGATTGGCATCCACCATGCCATACGATCTTCCGCTGGCCCAGGACCATCAACTGATGTGCTACTCTATACTCCATCTGGAGCTGACTTCTGGAATGCTGTTGATAATGGCGTTTATATCCAAGGCAAGCTCCATCGAGTAGAAGAAATCCCGGCAACAACTACGTCAGCCCAGCCAACTGCCTATACTATAGCCGAGCCTACAACTACACCATCACAGAAACCACCACAACTACAGACTTCGTCAAATTTCTACATCACTCCCATTACCACCACCTACACCACCACGACCACCACTGTCACCTCGACCACTCCAACATCTACCCTCCGTACTTCCCAGATCGCTGTTACAACAGTTGTCCCATGCCACCCACCTTCACTAATGACCTCTTCACTCCTCACTTCGCCCTTCCCTTCACATCCCTATGTATTTCCTGGAACAACGAATACCACAGTCGACGCACCGCCTTCGCCAGCTTCACCCAGAACAGCAGCCTCCGCAACATCATCGCCCTCGCAGCCACCAACAACTTCTCACAGAATGTCCAGCTGTGTCATCCGTGGAGTGGACCCGGCTCTCTCCGAAAGGACCATATTTCAGCAACTACAAGCTAAAGACATCCCAGTCCGCCGAGTCTTCCGCATCAAGAATGCAACAGGGCCAACATTCATGGTACGCATCCATGTCCCGAGCGCCACAGATGTTCAACACCTCATTGACCACGGAGCTTACATATATGGCCAACGTCATCGAGTAGAACCGTCCATCTCTCCCCCTAATCCTGTCAGACAACCCACCAATAATTCTCCCCGTCGCCCCCAGGCAGTCAACTTCTCACCTAGTCAATCTGTCAGTCCACCTCCTCACCCATATAGCTTCCTTCCTTACCCACCTCCACCACTCCATCTCATCCGGTACTTAATATCTTCCCTTCATAATCTCACTACGTCCTTGCATCTCCTCACCTTTCAATGCTATCCTCACAATCTTCTCTAAATTTCAATCCTGGCGAAAATCCCCTAAAATTCGCACATCCGTAGCCCACCTCCTTAAATTTGTCACATCGCTCCTCCCATCTCACTCATTCGTTGCTCCTCACAGTTATCGTCGCTCCCCTTGGCCCGAGAGATCGCGACACGATCTAGGGGGCCCGCCCCGTCCTTCGGGCGGGGAATGAAAACTCTCAAGCAAGCAGTTTGGTCTGCCTGCTAAGCAGAGTCCTGGAGGGGCGTGCCATTCCAGCTGATGAGTCCAAATGGCACGTCTGGACGAAACTCTGCATAATGCACACGGCCTAACCACCCAAAAGCTGGTTCTATTGCTGTGATTTTAAGATCTGCGGCTGTGAAAGCATTTTTTGACATTGTATCTCCAATGGGGGAGCATTTTTTGAACGGAGAAATGATTTCTCCTTTAGCAGGTTAGCAAACTTGATTTGCTAACTCGGCGGGGCCACACAGTTTGGTCTGCCTGCTAAGCAGAGTCCTGGAGGGGCGTGCCATTCCAGCTGATGAGTCCAAATGGCACGTCTGGACGAAACTCTGCATAATGCACACGGCCTAACCACCCAAAAGCTGGTTCTATTGCTGTGATTTTAAGATCTGCGGCTGTGAAAGCATTTTTTGATATTGTGTGCATTCCTTCAGAATCCAGAAAGTAGGTTGTTCTTAACACAGCTGGAGGAGAGACCGGTATGTACTGCTGATGGTGATATTGATGTAACAACAGTGATGGATCCAACAAGTGCGAAAAAAATTAAGTGATACATGACATTAATGTGGTGTTTTCTTAATCCGTTCTCAATACCATGAGATGTAAAAAAATATAAGAAGAGCGCCCAGAAATCAGTAACACCCAGACTATCATGCAATTTTTGGATAAACTGTAATAATATTGCCATTGATTTAAATTTGCATGTGTAAGGAAAACGTCTGCTGCATTAAAAACTGCAAGTAAGGAATATTATGTTTTTTCTGTGACAATTTCGGGGGAAACAACCAATGGCAGAATATTTTTAAGAAGTCAATTTTAAACTTTCAACATAAAAATCTTCGACAAACTGTTTCATTCTTATGAACAAATGTATGCAAATTTTGTCTGGTCTCATTGTAACACAGATTCACATTTAGACAGTTTACAGTTTCTCCTGAAAATTTCATATTTTTGGACGGGTGGTTTTTGCCAGGAACCCTTCAATTGATGAAAGTTGTGGGAAAACTGCAAGAAACGTAAAATAAAAGGCAAATGAAACGTCCCCATGATCGGGGTTTGGCACAAATTTTAAGGAATTACATCTTTCTGGTCTGGATTGCTTATGCCAATGGATAATATTCAATTACTGTAATGCATGTGGACGAAATTCTGATTATATTTTTTGGACGTGAAAATAGCACCTCAATTGTACTGTATAGCTGTTTGTCCAAGTTAATGCGACTTCATTTGTAATAGCGGTGAATATTGATTGGCTGTTCGACCATACTGTGATGACGAGCGACCTTGGAAGAGAGAGCTTTCTCACATGCTTCTGATGTCGATAGTCTTTTATTTTCAACATAGTTATAAATATTGATCAGCCATGCTATGTTATTAGTTTCTCACACGGAGGAAACATGGTGCTTCATGCATGACACTTCATTACATGCATTAAGTTACGAATGCCGTTAGTCGACTGAGGTTTGTTCCGGTGGTGCAGGGACGTATTTTCCTTACATGCAAGGCATTCATTGCATGCGTTATGATAGCGGAAAGAACTGTCTGAAGTACGATTTTAGGTTGTTCCAAGTCAACTATTATTAATTTCATCTCTCAGCAGTTTAAAAATTTCGCCAAACTGCACTAGTTCCGTCGCTTGACTACGTGTGGCGCTGGTGTAGTCTCGCCATGTAATCCACTGTAAAAAGAAAGAGAGAGAAAATGGAGAAGTTAAGGACGTAACGCATTCAATCTTAGAATTGCATTCAGTGGCAGACGTAGTTCTGAAACCCTCCGTATGATGTCATCGCACTTGAATCTTTGTTACCATGCACGTGCTACCCTCTGCCAACTGTTAGCAGTTTTGGAGAAAGTTCGGAACGTCCAAGGTAACGTCGAGACGGAATCACGTATTACCCCCTCCCCAGACGAGCTCTCTTCGGTACGGATCCCATACGGCTGCTCATTTTTACAGGACTGGCCTTAACGACGAAACTCGTTGACATTCACTGATTTCTTGTGATTAAATTGGTCTAACGCGTAAGATGTGCGTAATAAGAAGTCACACAGTAGGCTGAAACGAGTGCGTCTTACACCATCGGTCATAGACATCTTAGGAAGTTAGATTTGCTTGAGCCAGGCTGAGTGGCTCAGACGGCTGCGGTGCTGGTCTTCTGACCCCAACTTGACAGGTTCGGTCCTGGCTCAGGCCGGTGGTATTTGAATATGCTCAAATACGTCATGCAGTCTGTAGATTTACTGGCACATGAAAGACCTCTTGCGGCACTAAATTCTGTCTCCGAAAACCGTAAAAAGTAGTTAGTGGGTCGTAAAAAACAAATAATATTAACAGATTTGCTTGAAGTAAAAACACGGCCAGTGTGCACATTAATTGGTCTGGAGATAAGTCATCAGTGGACTGAAACGTTATATGCTGCATGACCTACGCCTCACACCTACATGCAACAAAGGACTGTACAGCGAATCATGTTCAAGCCGGCTCCGCGGTGAAAGGGTAGCGTGTCTGCCTGTTACCCGGAGCTCCGGGTCCGATTCCTGGCCAGGTCACGGATTTTTACCTGAATGTGAGGGCTGGTTCAGGGTCCACTTAGCCTACGTGATTACAGTTGAGTTGATATCTGACGGTAAGGTGGAGAACTCGGTCTTGGAACGCAGGAATAATGGCCGAGAGGATTCGTCGTGCTGACCACACGACACCTCATAATCCGCAGGCCTTTGGGCTAAACAGCGGTCGCTTGGTAGGCCATGGACCTTCGGGGATGTTGTACCGTTGGATTTAGAATCATGTTCAATAATTTATGCACGCAATCAATGCTAGAATTTTTTTGCTTGTGGCTATACGTCGCTCCGACACAGGTAGGCCTTATGGCGACGATGGGATAGGAAAAGCCAAGGACTTGGAAGGAAGCGGCCGTGGCCTTAATTAAGGTACAGCCCAAGCATTTGCCTGGTGTGAAAATGGGAAAACACGGAAAATCACCTTCAGGGCTGCCGACAATGGGATTCGAACCCACTATCTCCCGGATGCAAGCTCACAGCCACGCGCCTGTAACCGCACGGCTAATTCGCCCGGTAATGCCAGAAATAAAACAAGGAACTTCAGATCTTAATATTTTAATATGTAATATTTTGATATGTTTGTATACTGTCTCTTTCATTAATATTTTGATATGTTTGCATACTGTAATTCTCTTTCATTAAAATGAAAACAGTAACGACGAGTTTTCAAAAATGTTATCCAAAATTTGGTCTGTTTTCACTTGAACACCACATTAATAAATTATAATCATATAATGCATTTACGGGCTACTTAGAAGAAAAGCACTACCATTTCCAAATATAAATGTGTACAAAAAAAAAAACAAGCAAAGTAATCTCCGTACAGGCCATGAAGGCCCTTGGAGGGGTGAAAGGTAAAGGCTTCCACCATTCGTAACCTCGGCACGTGATGGGGTGGAGTGGTTAGCTCTACGCCCGGCCGCCTTTGCCCCCAGGAATTAACCTGGTACTCATTTTTGGTGTAGGCTGAGTGAACCTCAGGGCCATATGCACTTCCGGAAGTGGAAATCGCTTTTCTTAAATTTTGCGACTTCCTGACGGGGATTCGAACCCACGTCCTTCCGGGCGAACCGAGCACGCCTTTACCGCCTCGGCCAGGCAGCCCCTAAATGTGTACAAGGGATGTCTAAATTCTTACTGACATTTCGAGGGCTTGTATGAGGAACAAGTAGATGACATTTTGAATAGGAATCCTTGTCAGGAAACCTACAGTTTCCACTCGACAAGCAAAACACCATGATGCTTTTAAATGAGCAGAGCAGAGTGGAGTACCTAAGTTATTTTTGCAGTGTTTCTGCACCTATTTACAAAGACGGTTCGACTTAACGACCACGCACTTCGATTTGCTTCTAAATTTGTATTTCACACTTAAAGGGCTTGTAGAGAAGACCAAGTAGAGAATATTTCGAATAGGACCACATGTCTGGAAACGTAGCACGTATAAAGGTCCTGCGCCTGACGTTCATATCACGTTCTGGTACACTCACACAAACACCTGGTACCGGTGGTCGAAGATCTACCACTGCCATAACCCTCGCTACCTCTACCTCTCGTAAGCTGATGCAGAGACGCTGCAACAATGTACGCGCTCCGCTCTGTTCAAAGACCCATCAGATGCGGGACATGTAAATGTGTTTTTCTTGTAGCGGGGAAATGGTTCGTTTCTGGGCATATGTTTTTGTTCAAAATACTCTCTTCTTTGTCCACTCTATAAGCTCTTTCTAATTTTGATAAACCCGGTAGTTGTGAATACGATATAGCTCCAAAACTACTCTCACAGATGTGAGTGAACCATCTTCCAACCCCCACAGCAGGAAAAGAAAAATCCTTTGATAAATTGAGAATTGATCCCAGAGTATCTATGTGAGATATTCTTTACTGCGACCATCATACTTGTCGTAGTAGCAAGGAATTGCCGCTGCTTCAAACACAGTCATCATTTTTCATATATTCCTTTCGTTTATATTATCCCTTTCAAATCCTGCCCTTGTTTCTTTCTGGTTTCATATTTTCCACTCGATAGCTCAAACCTATAAAACACATATGCATGTAGGATTTGATCTCTCAGTTAAATATTAGAACTCCAATAAACCCCAAGGAGCTGCAGTACTTGGTTGTGAAGTATTGATATACAGAGTGTTTTGGATAAGTACAAGTAACCTCGCAGGTGGTAAGGATGAATATCCGCAGTTCGTAATATATGATCTTTTAAAATTTAGCAAATGGTTTGTCTGAGAAGCAATTCCAAGTACATCATTGCACTGCAGCTTCAGATAGTATGCATGCGTGAGTTGTATGAAAACCTTGTACGTAGAAGAAGCAAACGTTTTCATACAGGAAAATATATTGTAATGTATGTCAGCAAAATCCCAAGTCGTTCATCCTTAAATACTACCTGAGCGACAAACATAAAATTTTTAAATACAATTTATTTTTATTTCTGAAATGATATATTATTTTGGCGGCGTTTGTATTTAGTGCCCTACCCGCAGAAACAAAATATATACAGGATGACCAGAAACAAGGTGAACTGGATGTACCGTATGGGCGTAAAAGTGTTGGTCATATCGATAAACGAACTGAAAAAAAGTAATTCGATATATCTCGGCGTTGTCATGTTATTGACTACTGAATTTGAATCAGATTGCTTCGCGGGCTGGTGTTGCTAATTCTGCACGTGGATTTAGACAGGCTTGAGAGCCATGTCGAAAAATCAGCTCAAACTCAAACACACTGTAGGCTTCAGTTGTCACCACAGCGTACTTCCTATGGAGCCATTCTGCAATTTCGGAAGCCCGTGTTCACAGCCCTCCACTGCTGAAAGTTTTCTTCTTCGACTAATATTCTCAAACTGGTCTTAAGGCACATGCAGACTTAGCAACACCGCCTCGCGAAGCCCATTTGAATTCTACGCGAAGTGATCTGATTGGCTAACTTCAGCAGTTCATAAAATGACTACGGTGCAAGATATTAAATTATTTCTTTCGAATTATTTATCGGTATGACCAACCCTCATACGGCCATATACCCTGTCCACGTTGTTTCCAACCACCCTGTATTTGTACTTGTCTCCTAAACATCCTGTATATATGTTAATGCTGCCTTGATTTAAAACATATTTTGCTCAAAAGGTATATTCTTATAAATTTTATACTATTAGCTGCAGTACCCGTCGTTGCTGGGACAATCATATATAGTACTGTAGTATGTGCAAAGTTTCCTAACTCCCCAGCTACTTTCCGCCAATATTCAGGTAGGCTGTTTTACTCGGGACGCAACACTAATGCCATCTATCGGAGATGAGAGGCAGCAGAAGATATAAAACACGTCACAGCAATGGTCAGTGTAATGTTATTGTTGATCAGTTTTATGAGCTTTCGATATTGTAGACCTTCACATTTACTGTAGTTTTCTTCCGACTCTGGGATATTAGAGCAGGCACCGTCAGTCGAGAGCGAAATGCCTTCGGAGCCAATTTGCTCCCCGCTCTTGAGGAACGAGAGCAGCTTAGCGAGCAAGTAGGGGAAGTAGTAGGGAAAGTGCATGACGTAGTACGCGCTGGAGGTCAGGGCGCAAAGGTATAGCACATCTTTCTGGACAGGTTTAATTGCGACACGATACGCGTGAACTCACGTGAGGTGACAGTAGTGTGTTTCCGTCTTTATCCTCACACCACATGACGATCAAGCCTAGTCGGTAAATGTTGCATTTACTATGGAAGAAAGTTCAGCACAACGTAGGCCATCGACGCCAACAATTCAAACCTTCATGGGAAGAAGAGTATTTGATGCAAAAAAAAAAAAAAAATTCCCACCAAAAAAAAAGCCCAAAATGTTTAATATGTAATAAATGTCGAATCACATTAAAAAGTTTAACCACCGGGCGAGTTGGCCGTGCGGTTAGCAAAAAAAGTTTAATCTGCAGGCCGTTGTTCCTTACGTCATGCCAACAAGTATGATAAATATGAAGGCCGAGAAAGGATAGCGTTACTAGAAAAAACTTAAAAATACCACATTTGAGGATGTATGTACTTTTCATATTATCCTACTCAACTCTATTTATATTATAATGTTTCATAATTCCTCAGAGATGATTAATTTATGTACCGGCGTGTATTTCATTGCTGTTGTTCAGATGGTAACATTTCCTAGCGGCAAGTACAGTACCGTCACGGTATGTAACCCGCCTGTCCGCTGCTCTCTTGTCACACGACTGACGGCCGTCCTGAGCGGAGCATGTAACACCGGATCCCTAGAGCAACTACGTGATGACGTCTGTATTAGAGCACATACTCTTTCATGATTCCCTCTTGTCTTATTCTTCAAGCGATCGAACCTTTACTGCTTTTATTCATTTTTTATAATCAACTTCACATTTTCCTTTATGGATACGGACGGATGACCACGCGGTTTTATACCTTAAGACAATCATTACAAAAAACATCGCCATTTAACACTATTTAAAATATTTCCACGTTAACAATGCTGGGCGTTGATATGGACTTAGCAACAATAGTCTAAATTAATTATTCTATTATCCTAGTCGGTATGGTAAAACTGTGTAAGAGATAAATTATTGGAACTTTTCTCTATAACTGTTGTTATGTAGTACTTTTTGATAGGACCAACAACATAAGTATTTCAAAATATATTTTAGGCACCTTCCCCTAAACTAGCATTACATCCAGCGCGAAAATTTTTTATTTATATCCTAGACTGTAGCACCTTATTCCCAGACTTTACATACCTATTTTCATTACATTCAGTTCACCCATTTACGTGCTTTGGCGCTGATATGGACTTTGCAGCAAAAATCGAAATTCATGAATATCTCTGTTATCATAGCTTTACGGTAAAAATGTATGATATAAATGATCGAAAATATATAACTTTAGTTACGCAGTATTTATCGATAGGACCATTAATAACATAAATATATGAAAATTAAATTTCAGGCTTTCCCCTAAACTACAATTTTATTGAGTGTAAATAAAAGTATTTATAGCCTAGATTGTAGCGCACCATTCCTCGACTTTATATACAGATTTTCATTAAATTATTTTCAGCCATTTTCTCGTGATGCCCGTACAGACAGACAGACAGACAGACAGACAGACAGACAGACAGACAGACAGACAGACAGACAGACAGACAGACAGACAGACAGACAGACAGACAGACAGACAGACAGACAGACAGACAGACAGACAGACAGACAGACAGACAGACAGACATGACGGAAAATTAAAAAGTGCATTTCCTTGTTACTGTGGACATGACCGATACAGAAATACCATTATTTTAAAATTCTGAGCAATTTACAGACAAAACTCTTATTTTCTATATATATATATAGATAACCTAGGTTATAAATAATACATCCTAATAATAAGCAATATTCTCGGAATGGGCTATGTGCCGAAAGAAAGGAGTCACAAGTGTTTGAACTCTTCTTCTTTTACAAGAAAGTAAAGACTATCTCCGTTTCTTATTGACATGATTTTATAAACTTCAGTATTCTAAATTAAATGGATAATAGGCCTTATACAAAACATACTGGTGTACCAAGCGGAGTGGACACGCGTTTTAACGCGCTGAAGCTCTCCATTCCGGAGACGGGTGGGTTTCGAACCTCACCGTTGGCTGTCCTGAGAATGGTTTATTGTGGTTTCCCTTCCAGGCAAATCATGGGACAGTTCCTATTAATAAAAAGCAAATAACAAATAACAAGAAAAATATAAACACATGGCACTAAAGCCCCGGCGGGCCTTGGCCTATCAAGCGGGCGCTGCTCAGCCCGAAGACCTGGAGATTATAAGATTACGCATGGTCAGTGAGACAAATCTTCTCGGTCGTTACTCTTAGTTTTCTAGACTGGGGTTGCCATCTCAACGTCAGATAGCTCCTCAATTGTAATCACGTAGAATAACTGGACCAACCCTCAGGTCCATGAAAAATTTTCTGATCTGGCGGGGAATCGAACCCGGGGCCTCTGGGTGAGAAGCAGGCACGTTAACCCTAGACCATGGAACCGGCTCCTATTCTTAGGTCTCAGCCAATTCCTTCCACCTCCTTACCTAGTTTCATCCACTATCACTCTTTTCAACTTCACCAAGCGAGCTGGGAGTGCGGTTAGGGCCGAACATCTGTGAACTTCCATTCGAGAGATAGTGGGCTCGAACTCCACTGTCGGCAGCCCTGGAGGTGGTTTTCCATGGTTTTCCATTTTCACACCTTAATTAACGCCACAGCCCCTTCCTTCCCACTTCTAGCCCTTTCCTATTCCATCATAAGACGTATCTGTGTCGGTGCGACTTGAAGCCAACTGTTAAAAAAACCCACTTCATTAGCTACTCAACTGAGGTCAGCGTCGGGATGGGCAACCAGCCATAAAACATGTCATATAATTTCATCTCACCTAATCTACGACCTCATATCAGGAAGCGGGACTAAGGGTTAGACGTACTTACAGAATATATTGTATAATAATAGCTCTTAAATATAAGTACGAATACCCATAATTGAGCAAAGTGTCCTGTAGTTTAGAAATTTTTGTTTAAAACCGATTTAAATAAAAACACCTGATTTATATTAAAGGATTGTTTATTTCCTTTATTTCCTACTATCAGTTCCTATCAAGGGATGAAAACGGTTTCAGGAAATATGATAATAATTATAATAATGTTATTGTTTTTGCCTCCCATTAACTACTTTTGACGGTTTTCGCAGACGCCGAGGTGCCGAAATTTTGTCCCGCAGGAGCTCTTTTACGTGTCAGTATATCAACCGACACGAGGCTGACGTATTTGAGCACCTTAAATTACCACCGGACTGAGTTACGATCGAATCTGCCAAGTTGGGATCAGAAGGCCAGCGCCTCAACCACCTGAGCCACTCAGCTCGGCTTCAGGAAATTTCATGGCATAAAGTAGAGCATGCATTTTATTATTATTACTTAATCATTTTAGCCTCCAGGGTTGGTTTTTCCCTCGGACTCAGGGAGGGATCCCACCTCTACCGCTTCAAGGACAGTGTCCTGGAGTGCGAGACTTTGGGTCGTGGGGATACAACTTGGGAAGGAGGACTAGTACCTCGCCCAGGCGACTTCGCCTGTTATGCTGAACAGCGACCTTGTCAGGATGGGAAGACTGGTAGGGATAGGGAAGGAAGAGGGAAGGAAGTGGGCGTGGCTTTAAGTTAGGTATCAAAATGGCATTTTGCGTGGAGAAGTGGGAAACTACGGAAAACCACTTCGAGGGTTGCTACCCCCTCTACTCACTTGACCTCCCGGTGCTGATTGGACCCCATTACAGTCCTCGTACCACTTTTCAAATTTCGTGTCAGGGTCGGGAATCAAACCTGGGCTTCCGGGGGTGACAGATAATCACATTAACCACTACACAACATACGTGTACTTCCGTCATGTAACTGTTAAAAAATGTGTGTGAGTATAATGTAAGTCTTCAAAATAACGCAAACTCTTAGCATATCTCATGAAATGGAGTAAAGGTTAGTGTCACTCTTGAACTTGAAGGTCTTTCGCAATATATGCTATTTAATTGTTAAAATGTTGTTTTACCGGGCGAGTTGGCCGTGCGCGTAGAGGCGCGCGGCTGTGAGCTTGCATCCGGGAGATAGTAGGTTCGAATCCCACTATCGGCAGCCCTGAAGATGGTTTTCCGTGGTTTCCCATTTTCACACCAGGCAAATGCTGGGGCTGTACCTTAATTAAGGCCACGACCGCTTCCTTCCAACTCCTAGGCCTTTCCTATCCCATCGTCGCCATAAGACCTATCTGTGTCGGTGCGACGTAAAGCCCCTAGCAAAAAAAGAAAAGAAAAGGGTACCCTTGAGTCGGAAAGGGATGTATAAAATTGCAATGCATTTGTCTCTAATTATTCAAAATATTGACTTTGATCAACTCCCTTTTTCTTAATGAGTTTCTCATATATTGTTATTCCTATTACCACACACGTTCCATTTCTACGGCACATCCGAGTTCACAGTACAGGAAACTACGATAGCGCGCGTTATAGATCGAGGAAGTAGTTCTTATTTTGGTTGGCTCACTTGCATGCTCGGCACTTGTTGCCTTATTGCAAGACGTGCATTCTACCCAGCGCAGGCGCAGAATCGTCTGCACCGCGTGGCCCAGTGCCGGGGCGATGCGAGGCCCGAAACAGTTTGACACAGTTCTAGCAGGCCCTGACAACCTCTCTCGCGCCTAGCTGTCCGTGTTAAGTCTTGTCTCCGTCTTAACGTGCGTGATATTACTTGCGTGACGTGCGTGTTTGTGTGTGTCATTCCGGTATGGTGCCACTTCTCCATCGCAACTTATTGTGACAATCATCGTATACGGTAAGAGCCTTGCATGTTTGGATAATAACAGGTGATTCTTCTCTATAGAGACGTAAAAATACCTTTGTTATCTTGAGAAGTGATGGCGATGAATGGAGAAAGCATCGTAAATTTTTCCTCGAAAATTTCTGATGTCTTAAATAATACATTATGTTCAGCCCTTGAAAGCTCGTATTGATCTCGAGAAAATATACGTCATGCAAATTAGCGAATGAAGTGAACAATTTTGGAATGGGTTCGTCAACATTAAATTGACACGGTTAAGCTTCGTTAACTTCACGTGAAAATATATGTTTACAATAGGTGTAAATGGCGCAAATAAGACTTTCCTAATTTCATTTTGGCCGCGGATGTGAATTACATAGTTATTGTTCTAATAATAATTTAACAAGGGAGATGTTCAATAAATTTAATTTCTTTTGCAATTTTTAAGAAAATACTAGATAAACAACAGATAGGCAATCTGCCACTTCAGTGACTGCCCTAAATGCAGATCAGTGGTGATTGATTTGATTGATTGATTGATTGATTGATTATTAAAGCATTGAGCCATCAAACCAAGAGGAGAACGTAGAATTTGTTCGGTACTATCTGCGTAACTCATTTCTAACTTCCTCTGTTCAGTTGTTATAGTATCGAATTAAGGGTATTTAAATGTGATAAGCTCTACAGTAGGTAGTAGACTGGCCGGTAAGTCAAGCAATATTATTAAAAAAGTAAACTTCTAGCACTCGGGTATCTCTTGCGGTAGTTCATGGTAAAGACATTGAATATATTATTATTATTATTATTATTATTATTATTATTATTATTATTATTATTATTATTATTATTATTATTAAATTTCTTGGCCCTCACACTTCCTATCTGGTATTTTTTCTGAAATATAACTATACCGAGTACACCTAATCAATTATGAACTCTCATTCACTTTTATATAACGCTGAGAAGTATACACTTCACGATGTCTCCTATTAGACTGTTGGTTCCTTAAGGACGGTTTCTAGTCATAGGCCTATACCACTCTTGTTGTTCCAAACACAACCTGTAGGAATGTTGTTAGATCTGCTCGCCACTACAGCTGTAACATACTTTACATTTTTGCGTTTTCTTTTAAGAAGTTGAGTGAATGTTGGAGTTACAAGGTTCTGCAAAATCGACCATCCGAACATGTTCGGAAGTTTAGTGCCATGGAATGATACTTGGTTTATTATATGACATATTTCTGTCAGTCAAGATGCTTCTGTGCCAATTTAGCTTGTGAGTGTGTTGTGGTTCCACTGGTGTATAACGGAGTCAAATTTTGTCGGCAATTATTCGATGTTTAATATACCCAATACGATCGTACGTTTCCTCGTATTATGTGAACATCAAAGCATTTTTTTATTTGCTTTACGTCGCACTGACACAGACGGGTCTTACGGCAAGGATAGGATAGGATAGGATAGGATAGGATAGGATAGGGCAGGGCAGGGCAGGGGAAGAAGTGACTGTAGGCTTAAGGCCAGCAATTACTTAATGTGAAAATAGGATACCACGAAAAACCATCTTCAGGGCTGTCCCATTGGAGTTAATAATAATAATAATATTATTTGCTTTACGTCCCACTAACTACGTTTTTACGAGATGCTGAGGGCCCGGAATTTAGTCCCGCAGAAGTTCTTTTACGTGCCACTATTATCGACACGAAACTGACGTATTTGAGCACCTTGAAATACAACCGGTCTAAGCCAGGAGCGAACCTGCCAAGTTGGGATCAGAAAGCCATCGCCTCAACCGTCTGAGCCACTCGGCCCTGCTAAGTGGAGTTCGAACCCACTATTTCCCTAATGCAAGTTTACAGCTATGTGACGCAAACTGTATTGTCAACTCTCTCGGTTGTCATCTGAACTGATCATACAGATGTTAACGGTATTATTATTATTATTATTATTATTATTATTATTATTATTATTATTAATGTTTTTCATATTGGTGCACGACAGCAATCGACACCGAACATACACTAAATTATCATTCAGAATCCATTCGGAATTATGGTAGTATACATCCTCTGTTATACAACACGCCCTGCGGAGCCTAATGGAATGTTACAAGGAAACCATAGCCGCGTGTGTTTATGTATCAAGTTAGAATACCGCAGCAAATGAATGGACAGCGTACTGGCCTTCGGTACAGAGGGTCCCGGGTTCGATTCCCGGCCGGGTCGGGAATTTTAACCTTCATTGGTTAATTCCAATGGCCCAGGGACTGGGTGTGTGTGCTGTCCCCAACATCCCTGCAACTCACACACCACACATAACACTATCCTCCACCACAATAACAGGCAGTTACCTACTCATAGCAGATGCCGCCCACCCTCGTCGGAGGGTCTGCCTTACAAGGGCTGCACTCGGCTAGAAATAGCCACACGAAAGAAAAAAAACCCGCAGCAAATACAATTACTCTCAATTCTAGTTGTGAAATGGCGTATGGATTTAAGTGCCGGGAGTGTCCGAGGACATGTTCGGCTCGCCAGGTGCAGGTCTTTCGATTTGACGCCCGTAGGCGACCTGCGCGTCGTGATGAGGATGAAATGATGAAGACAACACATACACCCAGCCCCCGTGCCAGCGAAATTAACCAATGATGGTTAAAATTCCCGACCCTACCGGGAATCGAACCCGGGACCCCTGTGACCAAAGGCCAGCACGCTAACCATTTAGCCATGGAGCCGGACAATTCTAGTTGTTATGTTGTACCACATAGTTGTGATGAATGAAACCGACGTTGCTAATGAAACTAGGTGTAATATTTTTGTTTGCTGTTTGCAAAGTGCCTTAAGTTCGATTTTGTACACCTTCCCAGCCTAAAGGTTAGAAGTTTTAGTTATTATACTCGGAGAGCCGGTTTTAAATTAGATCCTGTCAGATATTTAGGAGAAGTATGATGATAGCCGAGTGGCATTGTAAATAACTTACCAGTAAAGGGCCACAGTTCGATTCCCGGCCTATTCACATGTGAATTTCAAAATGAAAGTCATATTCGTGTGGTTCAGATTCGACGTGGAACTGGATATATATCCCCTGGGCAATGATTACAATATCAAATTTCTTACCGCCAGGCTAAGTGGGCATCCCAAGTTGGCGGATTCGAAGTAGCTCATTTCGGTGGTATTTGAAGGTGCTCAAATACGTCACCCTCATGATGATAAGTTTACAGGCACACGGAAAAACTCCTGCCGGACTAAATTCCGACACCTCGATGACACTGAAAATCGTAAAAATAGTTAGAGGGACATAATGCCAATAAAAACTTTTAACAGTCACGCACTGGAAGCACCGAGCAAGTTAGCTGCATCGTGCAGGTCGCGTAGATGTGAGCTTGCATTCAGGAGACAGTAGGTTTGAATCCCACAGTTGGCAGCAGTGATTTCAGCGGCATCCAATTTTTCACACTTGGTAAATTCTGGGGCTGTTCCTTACTTAAGTTAAATGCTGCTACTTCCCAGTTTTAGCCCTATCCCATTCTCACGTCACCAGTAATCTTCAACGTGTGGCGTTAAAACAATAGCAAGAAAATAAACAAAAAGGAAAACAAGAAATCCTTAAGGCTGCCTTGCTTTTCTGCTTGAGATTTAAGATTCGCAAAAGAACTATTTTTAGATTGACCAGATCCGTGTGTCTATAGGCCTACTTCTAAAGAGCTAGTCTGACATTATACACTAATAAGATGGAAGAATCGAAGTCCGACTCATTGGGTGAATGGTTAGCGTTGATGCCTTTGGTTCAGAGGGACCCGGGTTCGAATCCCGGCCGAGTCGGGGATATTAATCGCCTCTCATTAATTCTTCTGGCCCTGGGACTGGGGACACTTTTCTCTTCATATTCAGACAACACACTAGACTACCAACCATCACACAAACATGCAATAGTGATTATATCCTTCCATATAGGGTTGGCGTCAGGAAGGGCATCTGGCCGTAAAACAGGGCCAGATCCACATGTGCAACACAGTTCGCACCCGCGACCCCACAAGGAAAAGAAAAACAGAAGGAGATGGAAAAAATGAAGATTCGGTATTAAAGCTTTTATTCTCTGTCGGAAGGGAGCAAGAGTTGGTCCAGGGATGTCAGACATGAAGCCTGGTAGATGTTTAGCACGAGTAAAATGGAAACAATGCCAGACTCAGTTTGAAAGCTGTTGTTTCCACACACGTCTCGCATAACCCGGGGTCCTATTGAATGTTTATCTGGCGGTGGAGAGACACGTGATTTATTTTCCTTATATTTTTTGCTAGTGGCCTTACGTCGCACCGACACAGATAGGTCTTATGGTGACGATGGGATAGTAAAGGCCTAGGAGTTGGAAGCGGCCGTGGCCTTAATTAAGATACAGCCCCAGCATTTGGCTGGTGTGAAACTGGGAAACCACGGAAAACCATTTTCAGGGCTGCCGACAGAGGAATTCGAACCCACTATCTCCCGGATAAAAGTTCACAGTCACGCGCCCCCAACCGCAAGGCCAACTTGCCCGGTATTCTATATTTTAGTCTGATTGTGTGGGATTCAGTACATTTAAGTCGGAATTGTTGCTAATCGAAGTGCAGGTAAAGCTGTAGGTTGGATATTGTATTATTCATAAACATCCCATATAACTGCCCCCATATTGGTTCCCTCATATCCTATAACGAATGAAAATAGACGACGGAAACTATGCTAATTTTAAAAACATTCTCTAGTCATATCTGCGGATAATCTACTGACCCATTTTCTCCTCTAATGGAAGCTACCCACGCATTTGAAACTTGGCGTTAGTGATTTAATGAGTTTCCATATCACGTTAACTTACTGATCATGAGATTAGTGTCCTTACCGAGACATGGAACAACGTGTGGTAGATGTATTATCGGTCTAGATTACCGGAGAAACTTGAAAGAGTTTGTTCCCTTAATTATTTCTTGGCATTTATTGCTTTTTAGGCATCATTTTGTGTGAATTAGTGATTTGTTGGTTGTGGCTGTTGAAAATCGACAAGATTATCACTTCCTTGTAAACTAAATCGATCGAAAATTTTCAACTTCGTGAGAAGTGTAAAATACTGTTACCGTGTGTTTTAAATCGCACTCACTCAAGTAGGTCATATTTCGACGATGGCGTAGTACAGGGCTAGAATTAGAAAGGAAGCGATCGCGGCATTTATTAAGGTGCTTGATGGGGAAATTTTCTTCAGGGCTACAGACAGTAGGGTTCGAATCCTCAATCTCCCAAATGAAAGCTAACAGCTACACTGCTTGAATCACGTCGCTCAGTGAAAATGAATGACACTTAACCTCGTAACCCGATTACCTGCTTATTCTTTATCTTACTGTTCTAAAAATGAAAGAGCGTATGGCTTTTAGCGCCGGGAGTGTCCGAGGACGGCTCGCCAGATGCAGCTCTTTTGATTTAACTCCCGTACGTACCTGGGCGTCGTGATGAGGATGAAATGATGATGGAGACGACACATACACCCAGCCCCCTGCTAGCGGAATTAACCAATTATGGTTAAAATTCCTGACCTTGCCGGGAATCGAACCCGGGACCCCTGTGGCCAGCACGCTAACCATTTAGTCATGGATCCGGACATCTTATTGTTGTGATTCTGTTGCTATATGCAGATAGCACTGGTGAATTAAATTAAAACATAACCGTATACAATAATGCATTATTCACAGACGATTTAGGGCGGTCAGACGAGAAACGATACAAGAATGAAAGAAATTCTCCAGCCTGTTTCCAGTCATTCGACCGGATCAGGAATGAAATGAATGAAGCCGTCATCTATCGGCGCAGATAGGAATCGTACCGGCTACCAAAGCCTGTCGCATTCTCTGGAGGAATGATTAATGACTGAAAGATGAAATAAAATGATATCGGACAGTGTTATGGAATGAAAGATGAAAGGGAAAACCGGAGTATCCGGAGGTTGTCAACCACAAATCTCACACGGAGTGACCGGGATTTGAACCAAGAAACTCAGAGGTGAGAGGCTGGTGCGCTACCGCCTGAGCCACGAAGGCTCAGGTATGATATATTGTGCCTCCTTTTTCCATTTCATAACGGGTGCAATATGTAATTATAACGGGATGTGACCTCCGGAGAGACCTGGTGCAGGTCTTTCGAGTGATGCGTGATAGGCGACCTACGCGTTTGTAAGAATGGGGCCCTACATATGATGAATGCTAATACTGAAATCTCTGAAGTTAAGCAACATTGGGCGTGGTCAAGATTTGGATGGGTTACCACGCGCTGTTGGTGGGGGGTAAGGGAATGGAGGAGGGGAAAGGAACTGGCCACCCTACCGTACGTAAACTCCGGCTCAGGCACACCTCTACGTAGGTTCGAACCTGCCTACGGGCAAAATACACCCTTACCTTGCTGAAAACGGCACACCCAGCACCTGAACCATCGGAATTAAACAATGAAGGTTAAAATCTTCGACTCGGCCGGGAATCGAACTCGGAATCCCTTGGACTAAAGACCAGTACGCTAACCATCTAACAATTTAGCCGTGGAGCCGGACACAATGTAAGTGGAGAGGAATCAGTGTCAGACTCGGCTGGGAGACCATGATTTCCGCACATGGCTCACACGATCTGAGGCCTTGTTAAAAGTTTAAACATTTACCGTGCATAAATCTGGCACTGCGTGTAAATAATATTTTTATTTTTATTTGCAAAAGATAAACACAAACTATTCATATTTCTTTCTTACATAGCGGAGTAATAAAGTGATATCCCACGAGCTTACTGCAGGTGAACAGCAGTTCTATTTGTATGAATACTAGTAAAATAATTGACCAAAAACGTGCTCAAATACGTCAGATTTACTGACAGTTATAAGAACTCTTTCTTTCTTTCTTTCTTTCTTTCTTTCTTTTTTCCTTTCTTAATCCGTTTACCGTTCAGGTTTGGATTTACTTTCGGACTCAGTGAGGGGTCCCAACTTTACCGCCTCAAGGGTGGTGTCCTGGAGCGTGGGACTTTTTGTTTGGGGAGGAAACTGGGGAGGAAGACCAGTACCTCGCCCAGGTGGCCCCACCTGCTAAACTGAACAAGGGGCCTTGTGGGGGATTGGAAGATTGGAAGGCATAGGCAAGGAAGAGGGAAGGAAGCGACCGTGGCCTTCAGTTGCAAACCAACCCAGCATTTTTCTGGAGGAGAAGTGGGAAACGAGGGAAAACCACTTCGAGTATGGCTAAGGTGGGAATCGAACCCGCTTCTACTCAAATGACCCTCCGAGACTGAGTGGACCCCGTCCCACTCCTCGTACCACTTTTCATATTTCGTGGCAGAGCCGGGAATCAAACCCGAGCCTCCGGGGGTGGCAGCTAATCACACTAACCACTACACCACAGAGGCGGACTATAAGAACTCTTGCGAGACAAAATGTTTGTTCCTATTCGCAACGGCCATGCTATTTAGGTATATAGCAGAAGAGAGAGAATACACCTCAACTACCAGTCTATACACTGTAATTGTCGACAGCCGTTCCATATTCCTATGCGAAGTTACGAAGCTCCATTCAAATGTTTAATGCGGTATGTCAAACTGATATTTTCTCCGAAGCATATGGTATTAATGTGAAGTATGCTGAAGATGAAAAAAATCAATAATTAGGGCCTTATCTAAGTGCATTGTACAATTCTTGTTCAGTTGTGCGAGATGTTACTACTATAGTTTCTCTGATTGTTTACGTGGTGCTGCGACTAAAGTCCCAAGATACCACATATCTGCTCTATCGAAAATTAAAAATTTTGTTCCTCCTGTAAACTCACCTTCAAGTGACCCTGTAGTGACAAGCACAGAGTGCCGTATGGCACTTTGACTAAAATACAATTTGTCACTTTCATTAATATTTCCGTTATTTTTCGTCATACGATAAAGCTGTAATAACACAAACGATCGGAAGTGTATTTTCCACAACTTTTGTAATATCAAAAATTTCTATAGACATAATATTCATGAAGAAGTATAGGAAATACCGTTACAACCTTCATAAAATCCCCTACTCCATGTGATAACCTTGACATCATATGCACTTGATATTACAATCCTAAAGGGGTTAATTACAAATACGGCGTTAGTTTGAAGTACGTATTGATCCCTCCTCTGCTCGGTTGGCCGGTCAGAGTGCAGAAGTCTACGACCACGGAATAGCCGTGCGGTTAGGGGCTGTGAGCTTGCATCCGGGAGATTGTGGGTTCGCATCCCACTGTCAGCAGCACTGAAGATGGTTTTCCGTGGTTTCCCATTTTCACACCCGCCAAATGCTGGGGTGTTGGGATGGTGGGTTCCACCCCCCCCCCCAACCTCTGCAAGCCTCATTTGTAGGATAATGCAGTGGCACTGCATAAATGCCTACCTTTGACTTAAATTTAAAAACTAAGTTGGCAGAAGGGAATAATCATTTAATTTCACCGATTGCGAATATTAAAATATTCAAATTCTTTGGACCTTTTCAATCGTAATATTACCCGCTTTTGCCACTTTCATTCACATGGTAAATCGCTGGATTTCTACGCCCAAGTTCGCGGGTTTGATCTGTGCCGAGTTCGGTAGTATTTGAAGGTGCTCAGATACGCCAGTCTCACGTTGGTAGAACTTTCGAGATGGAAAGGAACTCCTGCGGGAGAAAATTCCGATATATTTATAGTTCCTTGTTAATATATATGAGCAAGATTGATTTCAATTATAGAAGTCTACGTGTAATGATAACAATAATATTGATCATCAACCTTGTCATCTTCCCTACACACATCATCATCATCATCATCATTATAATCACTGGTCAAAAAGTTTTGCATATTGCCCAAATATTAACTTGGTCACGTCCAATAAATCTTAATTTATTCCCTTGCCTTCGAGTGATCTTCGAAAATAACTAGGCTACATTTGTTTGCCTGTCGAAGCGTTCATTCATTCACTAGTAGGTAGAGATGCTGTTTTATGCGAATGCGAGTGTTGGTTCAAGGAAAACAGCTATTCCAGCTGGTTTATATTGCGGCAAAAAAAAAAAAAAAATGTTTGCTGCCGGCCTGAGTGGCTCAGACGGTTGAGGCGCTGGCCTTCTGACCCCAACTTGGCAGATTCAATCCTGGCTCAAATACGTCAGCCTCGTGTAGGTAGGTTCACTGGTAGGAACTCATGCGGGACAAAATTCCGGGACCTCGGCTTCTCCGAAAACCGAAAACATTAGTGGGACATAAAGCCAATAACATTGTTATAAATAATTTTGGCCGCAGATCGAATCTTAATTGTAAGATTAATGCAAAAAGGTCACATGACTGAAGTCAAAGACCCCCTGCGGGTGGGGAATGCAGATGTAGAATACACCCCCGGTATCCCTCGCCTGTCGTAGGAGGCGACAAAAAGGGGTGACCTAGGTGCGGACACGGATTGTGGTTTGGTAATGTAGTAGATCCTCTGTGGATGGAAGGGGTTGAATACACCCATAGGTACTTCGTGCCTGTCATAGAAGGCGACTAAAAGGGTCATATGGCAATCGGTCCCTTGTTTATTTTTTATTTTATTCGAGGGCTTTTGTAGACCTACTCAAAATTCTTTATGTGCGTGCTGCTTGGAGATGGGATCTTACATTTGCGACTACGCTTGAAAGCCCGACTGTTTTCCCACAAATCACGTTGCGTGGGAGTGCCATGTACCCGGGCAGTAGTATCCGTCTGAGAACACAGGTTGTCACACAGCCGAATGCCAGGACATATTATTATGATTTTTTAAAATTTTCTCTATATGTAGTACTCTGTACACGCTATGGGGTACATGCTATTGCGGGTGATTGGAGGAAGGGGTTCCTAGTGCTCATTGCCTCAATCATGCCGCATTATGCATCGTCCAACATCGGACCCCGGGCAATACCTGATGGTGGGTATTGCCTTGGCTGCTTTGCTCGGCTACAGATGCCCCTGATCGGAGTAGGTGGCATTCGGGGAGGTTGATTTCGGGCATGGCTTAGAAACGTCTTCGAACTGCCCAAGGTGTCCCCCACAGAAGTCTTTAGCTTGTGATTCCTTGAGGGGTTCGAACCCCTGGGAACAAGCGCAGCGTGAAGGAATGGGTTTCAACTTCCCTAGGTTTTTGGTTGCTACCAGGACTTACGGGGGAGACTTCAAGCTGGTAAAGTCTATTTTGTTCAGCAGGCACATAGAAGGTGTCTATGGCGCACTGAAAGACCTGAAGAAAATGCGCAACGGTAGTTTATTGCTAAAGACGCGCCTGGCGTGCAAACTGATCTGTTGTTCAAGCGCGACCATTTGGGCGATATTCCCGTCAAAGTGGAAGAGCAAAAGACCTTGAATTTGGTTCGTGGTGTTATCTTCCACCGTGATCTCATCTTGAGCACTGGCGATGAGTTGATAGAAGGCATGAAGCACCGTGTCGTGACACACGTCCGGCGCATCACGTGCAAAGTCAACGGCGAGGACGTTGCCACGGGTGCGTTCATTGTCTCCTTCAAATTGTCAGTGTTACCAGAAAGTTACGGTAACAACATATCGCTGCAATGTGAGGCCGTACATCCCGCCTCCCATGCGCTGCTATCAACGCCAGAGGTTCGGGTACATGGTATCTTGTTGCTCGAAGCGGTCTGTATGTGGTACATGTGACAGGAGCTCACGACGCGGAGGAGTGATCAGCTCCTTACAGGTGCATTGACTGCCTTGGTCTTCACTCACCCCGAGATCGGAACTGTCTGGTATATGTCGGTGAGAAGACCCTGGGTGCTCTTTCATACCAGGCAGCGCACCGTAAGTTCAATGGTATGAATGCACCCGCCAAGACGTTAGACTACACGAAGATAGCACCGAGACTTCCAGGTTCATCGTTTATATCGTCTAAACCTGTTGCGATCGGTAGTTCCAAGGCGACTGTTGCTCCTGCGAGCAAAGTCGCAAAGAGTAAAAGCTCGAAAAGGGGGGAGGGTACCACCCCACCTTCGAGCACAAAGAAGTCTGTGCCGGCTGGGACTCCTAAGCCGGCGCAGCAGAGGGGAAGTCAAAGTCTCCCCCCATCAGAGGTCAACGAAAGCCATTCCCACACCGGCGGAGGTGGCATCGTCGACCAGGGTTGCGAGATCAGGGCTGGGAGAATATCTCCCATCCCCGCCTAAAAATTACACGAAGGCGGAGAAGCGGAGTGCCCTTACCAGGCGCTCCCGCATTTCTTCTGCGAAGGGGAAGTCATGCCCTCCATCTGGAGGGTATGAATCAGCGCCAGCGCGTACTCCTGCTCTTAAACCTGCGCGCTCCCCTCTTAGGACCAAATCCCGCCCCCGAAATACGTCGAAGTTCTAGGCGTCTGTCTCACCGATTGTTGATGTTGGAATGGACGTCGAGCTATCATCTACATCCGTGGATGTAGATGTTCGGATGTAGATGTTGATATTGACAGTGTTTAGGTTTAAGAGTATCTTGTCGCCCATAATCTAACACTCTCTCTTTTAGTCCACACTATGGCATTGTTACAGTGGAATTGTAACGGTTATGACAGACATCTTGCTGAGCTGCGCCATTAAAGTAGTGAGTATCCGACGAGTATAGACTGCATTCAGGAAACTATACTCAGACCAGGTCATCATAAGGTCTCGGGGAAACTTCAGACTATACTCGACAGAACGACATTATGATCACCGGTCTTCCAGTGGCGTTGCCATTTTTTGTCCGTTCTGATATCTATAGCGAAGAGGTTCCGCTAAGAACCCCGCTGGAAGCTGTAGCAGTTCGCGTTCCGCTGCCTGTCATAGCAACATTGTGTAATGTGTATTTTCCACCAGGCCAGCTTCTTACTATAAATGATGTAACGGACCTTATAGATCAGTTTTCTCTTCCCTTTCTCCTATCCACGAACCTACTACGCTGGCGTAGCAGGGGGAGAGGTGATACTCCCACGTGGCCGCGTCCTAGGTGGCGGATAGGGGGGCCTAACCGGCTTGCCGGCGGACTTGAGGGAAATAAAGTAGGTTTGTTCCAACAAGAATGGGAACAGTTTGCACACTGGCTGACGCATGCGCAGTACGGAAAGAGCGTTCCAGCAAACTTCAAACTCAAACGCGGACTCGGAATCGGTTGTTCCAACAGACTATGGACCGTTCCTGAATCAGTTTGCGGACTGGCAAAGCAGTTCGTGCTCCAGAAGAAGTACTGTTCGTCAGAGACATGCGCATACACCAAAATAAGCGTGAGCTGTGCATTGTGGTCCATAGCTGTCACTTGGTGAAGCGTGAACTGCTGATCGGTATCATCTGGCGCGAGCAGACGACACGTTATACGTGCAATTAAATAGAAGTACGGCGTTGTTATACAATTATACAGTAAAAGTTAAAACGTTATACAGTTAAAACGTCATATTTGACTACACACTAATAAAGTAAGAGGCACGAGATAAAAACGAGAATGATGCATGACGATTTTGAAGGCGGTTCCTTGAGCCACTAGCTCACTGGGGCATTCTATAATAAATAAATAAATAAATAAATAAATAAATAAATAAATAAATAAATAAATAAATAAATAAATTCTGATGATGATCTTATGAACTGGGACTCCAGTGAAGATGATCTAGGGATATATTACAATATCCCAAAAGCGAAAAATGAAAATTATTTAGGCAAGTTATTATACATTTTTTTCACTTATTTGCAATTATGTTTAAATGATATTTAATTTCACTACATGTACGAGTAACTCATAATTTAGTAACCAACATTCTCTTTCTCTCTCGCTCTCCGCCTATAGAAAAAACAGTACCTCGCTATAACAATGAAACGTTCAAGGAGTATTTCCGCGTCAGTAGGGAGATGATGGAAAATATTTACAAACATCAGTCTGGCCAATATGGAAAACCTTCTGCATTGAGTCAGGTTTGTCTGCAGCTGCTGCAATAATAATAATAATAATAATAATAATAATAATAATAATAATGACAGTAAAAATAATTTTAATAATCGTTAAGTGTTGCTTTTCCAATAAAGGTTCAAATTTTCCCGTGGTTTATTGGGCATTAGACTGCAAGTTTCCGGGATGTTGCAGATCGGACATTTCTTTGAGCTCTCTACATAGAATTGTCAAACAATTGACTGACTTCATTAGCAACTTATCTCCACAAGTAATCACTTGGCCTACAGAAGATGAGAAAGTAAATATTGAGCAACATTTCAGGGAAAGTGGATTTCCAGGTGTCATAGGTGGCTGTCATATTGAAATTGATAAGCCTGTAAATGATCCCGATTCTTTCATAAATAGAAAAGGACACTATTCCATACAGGTGTATTTTATTTATCAACACATGTCTTCATACTAAACCACTGTTATTATTAATGAATGCAAGCTGTTTGTGAGCACAGGCGAAAATTTTTGGATGGGTTTCTGAGTATGTTTTTAATGCTTTTTGTTCGGGGCGTCGACCCATATGGATCTTTTGCCACTACTGGCACCATATTGTATGAACCTGCGTGTAATTGGAATGGCGGTAGTGTGGAATGTTGTGTGTGAGGAAAGGAAGATTACGAACGCCACAAAGGACGTCATTACAATTAAAAAACTCTTGGCTCGACCGGGAATCGAACCCGGGCCCCCCGGGTGACAGGCGGACGCGTTGCCCCCTACACCGCGGGGCCGGAGTAGCAGAGTATTTAGTAGTTCACCTCTTGGCAATAATTTAGAAGAAACAATGTTATCAGTATTTTCTTTTATGTGACATGGTTATCCTATGAAGAGAACCGTCTACATTATCGGTTTTTACGCTGCCAGTACTCGTAGTAGATTTATAAATTCACGTAATTCTGGAATACAATATTTATTATTTTAGAAACAGGTCCATTAGTCTATAATTTTGTTAGTTGAGTCGTTTTATTGCCAATTACCTTCTACTGAGTAGGCTTAACAAATTGTTTAGCAGAGATGAACAAGAACAGCTGTTTGTTTATCCTCAAACAGGAATATCCCGCGTAGTTGTAAACGCATGCGCATTGTAGTTTTTCTTGACCGTTCACGAACCGTTCCAACAGACTGCTATTTAGCGACGGTTCCCAACGAGTGCACAGCTCGCGAATGCGCTTACATCAGTTCATGAATCGATACCAAACCGTACGCAAACTGCTTGTTGGAACAAACCTAATACCTCTCGCGGAACAAACGGCACATATTTTATCCCGGTTAGACATCGGCAGTGCAGCATATGGATCAGCAAGGCAAAGCGTCCTTGCGAACTGAATAGCATCCGCCACAGCGGGGTTAGTTTTGCAACGGAGGTTTTTCCTACAAGCCTCATTGCTACCTGCTCGCTGAAACTGGTGCGCCGCTTTTACACCCGAGGTGCTAGCAAATGCTTCTGTCCTATGCTGCAAATTTACGACAGATACCGCTTTACCCAAGCTATCCTTGCGTATCCTACTATGGAAACCGTCGCCTGTACGCTGCTTATCCTCGAACAACGCGGCCGGTTGGAATACGCTTGGATGGCAGTCGTAGATTGTTTGATGTACCTTCGGTTCCCTGTCTTGTCAGACAACCAAGTGGGGTACCTCCGTGGATAATACGACGACCTGAAATAATCCTGGACCTGCACACTGGCCCGAAGGAAAACACGGACCCTTCGATTGATCGGAGAATCTTCCTGTCTGTTGTTGGCCGGTATCCAGATCCAGTCGTCGGTTACACGGATGGTTCGAGGGCAGAAATGAAAGTGAGCTGTGAGTTTTGTCGATAACGACAGGTTTCTTTTCGCTCTCCCATAAACCTGTAGTGTGTATGCAGCAGAGCTCTATGCTATCTGTGAAACTCTGCGGTACGCACTGTCCGATGAGCGCCTGCACTTTGTGGTGTGCACTAACTCCTTGAGCTCGCTACAGTACCTCTTTTCCTCGGCAACCTTTGGTGCAGCGGATCCAGGACCTGCTGGCCGGGTGTTAGGATGCCGGCACCAGAATCAGCTTTATGTGGTTCCCAAGCCACAAGGGTGTAGAGGGAAAGGAGTTAGCAGATAAGGCTGCCAAGGAGGCTATTACTTTGCCCCCGTTGCCTTACAAGGTTCCAGCAAGTGATATTCGCTCTCAGCTGAGACATTTGGTTATGCCCCATTGGGAGATGGAGTGGCAGGCCACTCCACTTCAAAATAAGCTGAGAGCGATAAAAGGAACAACAAAGGTATGGAGGACTTCCCTTCGGGCTTCTCGGTGGGAAGCAGTGGTATAATGTCGTCTTCGGATCGGTCACGGTATAATAACGCATTCCTATTTACTGCAAGGAGAACCCGCTCCGGTCTGTATTTGCGGCGATCATTTTACCGTGGTACACACCGTTACGGAGTGCGTGGACCTGGTCGATCTGCGCCGTAGTCTAAAGCTCCCGAGTACAATCTCCCTCATCCTGCGAGCTGACGAGCAGTCAGCAGACCCTGTCAGCCGTTTTATGAGGGATAGTGGTCTTTTTTGTCGTTGTGTAATATTGTCCTTTGTCTTAGTGTATTCCTGTTAACTGCACTTTTATCCCATTGACTCTATTTTAGTTCGTGTTTGCGTATGTTAATGTGTTGTCTTAACTTCTACCTTGAATTATATATATATATATCTGTACTTCAAGGAAATGCCTTATTCCATTGTCACCTGTATTTTTCTACAATTTTATTAGAAAATAAAACATTTCTAATTAGATCCACTGATTGTTTTAATCTCATAATCATTTTTCATAACCATTTATTTAAAACTCTGGTCAGTGGATACATTTTAAAATTTTAATTATAACCTCATGTCGTCCATCTCGTACCATTATATGTTAGGCCCGTTTAAACAACAAGCCCCGGGAGAGTTGGCCGTGCGGTTAGTGGTGTGCGGCTGTGAGCTTGCATCCGGGAGATAGTGGGTTCGAATCCCGCTGTCGGCAGCCCTGAGGATGTTTTTCCGCGGTTTCCCATTTTCACACCAGGCAAATGCTGGGGCTGTACTTTAAGGCTACGACAGCTTCCTTCCAACTCCTAGGCCTTTCCTATCCCATCGTTGCCATAAGATCTATCTGTGTCGGTGCGACGTAAAGCCACAAGCAAAAAACGAAAAACAAACAAAAAACAAAACAAAAAAGAAAGCATCATCATGACTATACTGGACAGAGCGACATTATGCCCACTGGCCTTACGGTGGAATTGGTATTTTTGTTCGCTCTGACACCTACAGCGAAGAGGTTCCCTTAAGAACCCCACTGGAAGCAGTTACGGAACGAGTAACGCTGCCTGTCATAGCAACAGTGTGTAATGTGTATTTTTCACCAGGTCAGCCCCTTAACGTCAATGACGTAATTGATCTTATAGATCAGCTACCACATCCATTCCTCCCCAAACAGCATTTAGTGGTTGTTTTCTTTGACTTAGAAAAGACGTATGACACCACATGGCGATGCGGCATCCTATCAGTCCTGCATCAGTGGAATTTCCAAGGTAACTTGGCGGTACTTCTTGTGAAATTTTTGTCCCTAAGTTTATTCCGTGTCCGAAGAGGGAGGGTATATTCGCAATACCATGTTCAGGGAAATGGAGTCCCACAGGGATCGGTTCTTAATGTCGATCCGTTCGCGATTGCCATAAACGGTACTGTCGCTGCTGTTGGTTCAGCAGTAGTACAGTCACTATAATGTAGACGATTTTTCGCTGCGTTATAGCTTATAAAATATGGCCGTCATCGAGCGATAATTACAGCAAACAATTAAGAGAGTAGAACAGTGGACCTTAGAACATGCCTTTCGGTTTTCAACCTCAAAGACCTCTGTTGTAAACTTTTGCCGGAAGCGCACTCTTCACTCCCATGATGAGCTTTACTTAGGGAATGTCGCTCTTCCTGTAGTTGATTCTTACCGATTTCTTGGGCTCCTTTTCGAGAGCAAATTATTTTGGGAGCCAAACGTGCGGCAGTTAAAAGCGAAATGCGCTAAGAAGCTTAATATCTTAAAGTCAGTGGATACATTTTAAAATTTTAGTTATCATGTCTGTTCGTTCCATCTCGTATCATTAGGGATCGATGACCCAGCTGTTAGGCCCCTTTAAACAACAAACATAATCATCATCGTCATCATCATCATGTCAAGGTATCTCACGCGAAGTGACGTTTTGATAGTGTGGCGGAGGTTCCGGCAAACGTATGCCACAGCTGACAGGTCTCGGATAAGTTGATCACGCAAACTAAACGCTGCATAAGTCCGGTACATCCGTATTTCCATTTAGGGAAAGACCTGTAACTGCAACCTACATACAGAGGGAACTCCGATGGGTATGAAAGAATCTGTGTGTACGAAAAGCTTTTGGAGTAGACTTAAAAAACCGTTCAGAAGGCCCTGTCTCTATCTTCGTCACAGAGCTCAGCGTGTATGATGGGCAAGAACGGATGAAAACTTGATCTGAGAACAGTGAATCCAAACGTTGTATACAGTGATGAAGTTCTCATTGCGATGCATGCAGATGACAATAGTATTCATGTCTGGAAAGTAACTGGTTAGTGTTTCTTGAAGCTTTTGCCGTTGGCAGCTACCAATAAAGTGGTTCAGCTCTCTTCTGGAGAGGAATCATGAATGGTTGCAGCACACCACTAGTCCACATCCTGGAGGATGTAAACGCACAACGGTACAAACAGAACCTGTCCTTACCCCTATTCATTGTGGGTTTAGTGTATCCACTGGAGCACGTTTCCCTTTAATGGATGACCACGGTCGTACTCATTACGCCTAGCTCTGTGTACAGGTTCTCGAAATGCCATGTTATTCAAAGAATGACCTGGCCAGAATCGTCTCTCGATATTATTCGTGTGGAATATGCAGGGAGCTTGCTGAAAACAGAAGTGCTATACATTCCTAACTACCACACATCTTGCAGGTTCTCCTGTGTGTTACCATACAGCAATGGGACAACCTTCTGCAAGATACACTAGATAATATGGTGTTGAACGGGCCACAGGACCTCCAACCTGTCCCAGAGTTCGCGGCGGCCACAAACATTACTGAATTCACTGAAAATTATCTTCATTATAATTTAAAGAATCGGTGAGATTTTGACATTTTCACTAATGTAATAAGGAACTACTTTCCTCAGTTAAATCGTGTGCTATGTATAAGATATGCCAGTATTTCCTTGTTTGTACTGTACACTATTATAGGATAGAGAGCTTTTTGTAAGGTTTAACCCGAAAAGAAAAATATATTTTAATATAAAAGTTTTAGCAGCGTATTACTATTTTTTATTATTGTTATTACGTCGTTTAAAAAAATTAAAACGGATGACTTACTTTCAACAATGAAGTGTATGGAATTTTCATTACATAGAACGAGAACTTGGCAATAATACTGATGCCCACGATATAATCCATGTTGATGGCGATGCATTTGTTGCTACAGTAGTTTGTTTGTCGATTATTGATTATATGGTTCTTGTTGGCGATTTACCACTTCAATAAAGGAACTGGGCTAGCATGTTGTTTACGTAATGATGAAATGCTAGTTTCAATCCGGCGAGTGAATTGGAGCATAAATAGCATTCCATTACTGCGTCGTTCTGCTACAGACGTTCCTCCTCTCTTGAGATAGACAATATCATATCTGCGTACGTCACTTCTGGTTTTTGTTTCTTCGCTAGTCACTTAACGTCACACACACACACACGGCAACGATTGAGTAAGTAAACAACCATGCATTCTAGCAAGTTTGAACTCGTGTTCTTGTCACAACAGGCTGATTCAGGAGGAATATTACATATCTCAGAAGGCAGTAATATGGATTATTTTATATACAGAATGTTACTGTATGTAAACACCATTTTTGCTATTTTATGTCGCACCGCCTCTGTGGTGTAGTGGTTAGTGTGATCAGCTGGCACCTTCCGACGCCCAGGTTCGATTCCCGGCTCTGCCACGAAATTTGAAAAGTGGCACGAGGGCTGGAACGGGGTCCACTAAGCCTCGGGACGTCAACGGAGTAGAAGTGGGTTCGATTCCCACCCCAGCCATCCTGGAAGTTGTTTTCCGTGCTTTACCACTTCTCCTCCAGGCAAATGCCGGAATAGTACCTAACTTAAGGCCACGGCCGCTTCCTTCCCTCTTCCTTGTCTATCCCTTCCAATCTTTCCATTTCCCACCAAGGCCCCTGTTCAGCATAGCAGGTGAGGCCGTCTGGGCGAGGTACTAGTCATCCTCCCCAGTTGTATCCCTCGACCCAATGTCTCACGCTCCAGGGCACTGTCCTTGAGGCGGTAGAGGTGGGATCCCCCAATGAGTCCCAGGGAAAAACCAACCCTGGAGGGTAAACAGATTGAGAAGAAGATGATTTACGTCGCACCGACCGATCGACAGACAGACAATAGGATAGGGAAGGGTTAAGATTGGGAAAAGAAGCGACCGTGGCCTTACTTGAGATACAGCACCAGCATTTGCGTAAAACTAGAAAACCATGGAAAACCAACTTCTGTGCCTGCCGACAGTGGTATTTGAACCCACAATCTCCCGAATGCATGCTCACAGCTACGTGAGCAAAACCACGTGGCCATCTAGCTCGGTATATAAACAGTGTCCAATGTGCAATGTGAGTGGAATTTCAGCTGTTTGCAGAGCACACGTAAGGACCACCTCACAAAAATCACAACAATAATAGCAATAATAATAATAATAATAATAATAATAATAATAATAATAAGTTGGTGTGGATATTGCTAGCCTGGTGCAACCCTTGTAAGGCGGACCCTCCGATGAGGGCGGTCGGCCTGTGCCGTGTATGTGGAAGCTGCGTATGATTGTGGTGCAGAATACAGTTCTGTGTGGTGTGTGAGTTGCAGGGATGTGGGGATTGCACATACACCCAGGGAATTTACCATGTAAGATTAAACTCCCTGACTAGACCGGGAATCGAATCAAAGGCCCTCTGATCCAGAGGCCACGACGCTGGCAATTAAGCCAAGGAGCCGTGAACAGAAGTCTTTCAAGACACGCACATGACTTACTGATGTATGTATTGATGTACAAACTCTGCGCAACAGTTCAGCGCAAATAACTTACTGATGCAAAAACCTAACATACAGTATTGTTACGACTGTTATAGGACTAATTTAAGCTAAGATGACCCAATCGGTACACACACACAATTCTAATCGAGAAAGAACAACACTTCACTAATTATTGGGTATTTACAGAAGTCTCTTGTCTTCACAGCGGGTTTTCGGCTGACAGTGTTTAAGTAGAACAGCTGATGATTCACCTTGTTGACAGGTCTCACATTTCGCTTCACTTCATTTGGCTTCGATTTGCTTCGCACGCACCAGTCACTTCACATGGCAGTGGGTTCGAATCCGCCTCTGGTGGCTAACATAACGCACAACTGCTGTAGACTTGGTTCGTTTCCAGACAAGACCGATACTTTCCACAATCAATTCACGTAACTTCTAAACACACTGAACTATTTAACAGTTGTCACTCAGCGATACACAACTCAGAACAAACCACTAAAAAACAATTGTCTGTCGCGGCGAGCCTGCTGACATATACCGGGTGATAAAGTTCTAATATCTTCGGGGCGCGGCCAGAATACGAACGTTCTAGTTTAGGCTTCCAGGGAGTCCACACATACACCAGACGTACAGCATAATACCAGGAGGAGTCGTGGCATGCCTTCAGGATGACCGGAAACTTCCCAGCCTGACTCGCTCATTCCTTCCAAAAAAAAAATCAAGGGACTGACACATGACCGCGCAAAAGAATAGTCACTCAGAAAAAGAATGAGCGTATGAATTTTACATTACTCGCATTCAATATTTAATTATACTTACTCTTCATTAATTTCAAAATATAATTTGTCTCCGATGTAGATACAAACCTTGGCAATAACCCACAAGAATCATTGTATCTATAGGTTCAATTGTTTCTGAGAAAAGTTTACCTGCGAGGAACTTCTCTACGTTACCATGTGCTCATTCTTCTTTTGAACGGCTGTACAACAGTTCAACAAAAATGACTTACCGATGCATTTATTGATGCACAAACCTTGTTCCGCATAATTCGTAAATTGGAAACATGTTTAAATAGCCATTTATCTTTTACACAAAATAGTCATGCATTGTATAATATACAATATATAATATACAATGTATATAGTAAACTCCCAATTATTCGTTATTAATGCAACCCAAATAATTGAAACATAAAAGAAGGCCAAAAATGAATAAATACTTGTCCTGTAGTATACACATACATTTTCCTGGTTTTTAACTAGGCTTTCTGTAAGATATGTTGCAAAGATATTAGTTTCTAGGACAGCAGTGAACCCCACACCAAGTGTCGATTGAGTACTGTCGACGCCGCAGACAGCTTGGTTCCATGCACCTACTTGGCTCCCTCCTTGCCAACCTACAGCCATCTCTAGCATCAAGGTAGAAACGGCTCTCATCGAGAACACAACAGATCTCCACTCCGCCCTCCAATGAGTTCTAGCTTGACACCACTGACTCGCAGATGGCAGTGATTTGGAGTTACTGGCATGAACATTGCAAGACATTTGGCTTGTAGTTGTCCCTCGAGTAATCTATTTGTTACAGTTCGCTGTGTAACTCTGGTGCCAACTGAAGCTTTAATAGCTGCTGCAGATGCAGTACGATCCACTACAGCCATGCGGCGAATACGGCGGTCTTCCTTTTCCGAAGTGGGCCGTGTGTGGCTGGACCACTCTTCGTCGACTAGCGCGCAAATCTGAAGAGGTGTCATCTTTCAGATGTGCAGACACGCCTCCCAAATTTCGTTTATCTAGTACAACTCCTTTTTGGTGTTGGGATTTAATTTTCTGCTAGTGTATGTCGGGGATGAGGTGAGATGAAATGATATGGTATGTTTTCGGACTTGACGCTAACCTCAGTTGAAGAGCTACCGGAGATGAAACAAATAATGATAGTGAATGGAACTGGGTAAGGCTGTGGTCTATGCACAGGAACTATTTCGTCATTTGCTTCCAAGTAAAATTGGGGAAACTACTGTAAACTATTCTCAGGACAGCCGACGGTGGGGTTCGAATCCATTTGTCTCCCAAATTCAAAGATTTGCTCCATACATGTAGCGCGTTAAAACAGGCGACCTCTCCGTTCAGTCTTGTGCGTCAATAGATTGTTTTAAGTTCGTGGACCTGAGTCTGGGTTTATATTTTTAGTACAATCTGAAATAAAACTTGAAGAATTATGCTCCTGTGCTAGTAGTCCACCAAAACCAAACAAAACCCAAACGCCGTGGCGCAACAGCTCCGACGGGCCAGAGCCTACCAAGCGATTGCTGTTCAGCCCGAAGGCCTGCTGATTGCGAGATGTCATGTGGTCAGCATGACGAATCCTCTCGGCCATTCTTCTTGGCTTTTTAGACTGGGGCCGCCATTTCACCGTCAGATGGCTCCTTAATTGTAATCCTGCAGGCTGAGTGGACCTCGAACCAGCCCTCAGATTCAGGTAAAATTCCCTGACCTGTCCGGGTATCGAACACGGGGCCTTCGGGTAAGAGGAAGGCATGCTACTGCTACACTGCGGGGTTGGAGCTAGTTGTCCACATATCAATGAATTCATGCGACATTCTGTAACACGGACCATTTAAGAGCATTTAAAGAGCTTATACTAGTGAAAGTCGAGAAATTTAGGATCAGGATGTCCTTTTATGTAGTTTTATAGCCTAGGCGTTCCCTCAGTCTGCTACATAAATGATTATCAGGCTAACTTCTGGAGACAAAGGCAGCTCCACCCAACTTCCGAAACTGCCTTCTGCTTCTCAAAGTGCATTTATGGTCAGTGCGGAGATGGCTTTGCTTTTCTTTACTTTATTGAGGTACTGAAACCTTTGCCAATAAATTCCCAGCACTCATTTCCGTTTCCGAATGCTTTAAGACGTGATTTCTGCAGTACTACTTATTCATGACCATTATTCTTTCGACCGAGCGAGTTGGCCGTGCGGTTAGGGGCGCGCAGCAGTGAGCTTGCATCCGAGAGATAGTGGGTTCGAACCCCACTGTCAGCAGCCCTGAAAGTGGTGGTTTCCCATTTTAACACCAGACAAATGCTGGGGTTGAACCTTAATTGAGGCCACGGCCGCTTCCTTCCAGGTCCTAGCCCTTTCCTATCCCATCGTCGCCGTAAGACCTATCTGTGTCGTTGCGACGTAAAGCAAATAGCAAAGAAAAGGTATTGTTTCTTGACATTTTCTGAATTACCCCGCATGGATACTAATGTATCTTGTTTTACGGCGAATTCTATGTAGAGGGATATTTCGTTGTTGCGCTTGCGTAAACCACTATGCGATATTTTTTTTCGAGAAATATTGATCCGCAGCACATATAGAGAGAGTATTAGAACTTTATGTATGTTTAGTCCGCAGTCCGAAGCCTGGTTGAATCCTCAACAGCTCCGCCATCAGCTGTCATAGATGGCCTAGGCATCACTGAAGAGGCGCACTAGGGAAATGAGGAGTGAGGTAGTTTCCCGTTGCTTTCCTCACCGAGCCAGAAGTTGCTATCACATATCAGTCTGCCAAGCCCACTGAAATGCATGCACCAACTGACCCTATGAGTAACATTTTCACACCATTCGTAGCAGGGACTGGCTGCATAAAGAATGGTATTACTAGCATCGCTCATACTTCAGTCACTTTCACTTTGTCAAAGCCAAGGATAAAGCTGAGACAGATCAATGAGAGTAACAATATTGCTCTAGCCTATACCAGAAGACATAGTGCACTGTAAACACTAGGTCCTACCAGCAAAGGCAAGTATCAGAACTGCACCGACAAAAATTCAGGGACGCTCTTCGTGTTATATTAAGAAAGATGGTGCAATCGGATTGGCGGAGAGAAGTTTTATTTTCAAGAAAATGACGTTACTTTGTTACTCCCGAGCGTGCGATTCAAATTGACGAACTTGTTGTATTTGCTATGCCAGAGAGCCATCCGCTGCCTGTTGCTCTGTGACATAGAAAGGAAGGGAGGGGAAGTGGGAAGTGGGAGACAGAGGTAATGCTCGGTGCGAAGGCACAAGTTTCTCGTTCGTTCCGCATACCGGTAGTCGCTTTCCAGCCCCAGTAGGCAGTGTACCGTTCGTTATTCACTAGTTGCTTACTACGTGAACCTCGTAGAAAGAGAAGATGAAATTGTACCAAGAATACAGGCAGCTTTCCAAGTTGTTCGCGACACACATCTTGAACAGAGTCCAAATGTCATTACTACACAGTTGTGAACTGAGCGTCGAACATCTACTATAATCAAACCATTGGGTGTACTGTTTCCTTCGATCAGTATTTCATTCAGATTACGATGTCGTGAGTGAAGGGATACACAATCATGGTGCGGGAGCGTTACACCTTCTAGCATGTTAAATAATAAAAAAAACGTTTCTGCGACCAGCAGGCGAGAGTTAAAACTATCTGGTCCATTCCTTGAGTGACAAGTTTGTCTTAATTACAGTGTGCTCTTGTACTGAGTGTGCCAGTTACAGCTGCTTAATAAACGAACTGCCTGTCAGAGACAAGGACAATCCTGATCCGACTTCTTCGGCTCAGAAGGTCCCGGCTTCGATTTTCGGCCGGCTCGGAGATTTTTTATCGCGCCTGATTAGTTCTTCTGGTTCGGCGCTGGCTGTTTGTGTTTGTCCAAACACTTTCCTCTTCATATTCAGACAACATACTACATTACCAACCACCAGACAAACCCGCAATAGTGATTACATCCCTTCATATAGGGTTGGCGTCAGGAAGGGCATCCGACCGTAAAACAGGTCCATATACACATGTGCGACACAGTGTGCACCAGCGACTCCACAAGTGTGGGAAAAGCAGTAGAAGATGATGTAGAAAAATAAGAATAAGAATAAGATGACAAGGACAATACGCGCGGAGCATTATGTCTGTCTCCATCATACATCCCACTTTCCCTCACTCCAATTCTCTTCTCTGAAGCACGGCAGCGGCATAGCAAATACGGCGAGTTCGTCAATTTGAATCGCGCGCCCGAAAGAAATAATGTAACCTAATTTTCTCGAAAATAACAATTTTATCCGCTAATCCGCTTGTACCATCTTTCTTCACATAACACGAAGATCATCCCTGTTTTTTTTGGTCGGTGTAGTTCTCGCACACTCTGTATTACGAAGAGCGAGAAATCCTTGACAATATTTCCACAATAGTGAACTAGAGATGACAGAATATTACCAACCAAAGTTCTAAGGTAAATGTTTCATATAGTGGTTTTTACAGACGCAACAACGATATTCGGTATTGTTTCTGTGGTGGTGCGTTTTTTTGTGTGTGTTTAGACAGTGACCTAATAATACCTGGCTTCTGCTCCTGCTTGAAACAACAATCACTAAGACCATTACAACAGAATATGATGGAATGATGGTTGTGTGAGAGAGAGAGAGAGAGAGAGAGAGAGAGAGAGAGAGAGAGAGAGAGAGAGAGAGAGAGAGAGAGAGAGAGAGAGCGCTCGCACTTGGTACACGCTAGTACCTTGGTTTGTATGCCAAGGCTTTGTACTTATGATCTTTTTTAATCATGCTTACTTCCTCAAATCAGCTCAGTCTGTCAATGGACATTGTCTTCTACGAACCATTAAAAAGTCAATTGAAGAACTGTTCGGGTTATTAATCATTTATGTGTTTTTTATGGAAATGTAAAGCAGCTTACATCGCAAGAGTAATGTGGAATTGCGCTGCATGCAGAAAAGAGTATACCATCTGTATGCATTAGGAACATGAAGCCTAGCAATATCATGTTAAGTCACAAATTACTTTAGTGGGACGCTGTTAATTTGTCTGTTTAGGGCGTGAATTTGACCCGACACCTCTTCGTAACTTAATACATCTGAGAGGCTGGTTACCTTTTCATGAACGAGATCTCCATTCACTTTATGTAGGAATTATTTCAGGCCATACACTCACAAAGAACTCAACGATTCCTGTACATACAGTAGATAGTTATTCATGTTATTATTCATATCAGGGTAAAGCTGGCTCTCACAGCTATACGCTTGCATTCGGGAGACGGTGGGTTCTCGAATCCCACCGTCGGCAACCCTGAAGAAATTTTTTCGTAGTATCCCATTTTCACACCAGGCAAATCGTGGGGCTGTACCTTAATGCCATGGCCACTACTTTCCCAGTCCTAGCCTTTCGCCATCCTTCCATCGCCCAAAACCTTCGATGTGTTAGTGCGATTTCAAACAAGTAGAAAAAAAATCAAAATAAATCAGGCCATTTTATAAACGTGATTTTGCTTATTCCGCCAAATGTACAATTGTGGGCGTATATGAAATGGCTGACAAGTTTCTCTAGTATATCTTCTTCTACCGCTCTTTCTCACACACCGTTGCCAACTGTGTTGTACGGGTGTATTTGGTCCTGTTTTTTGGCCGGATGCTCTTCCTGACGCCACCCTATATGCGGTAAGTAATCACTATTGCATGTTTCTGTTATAGTTGGTAGTGTGGTGTGTGTGTTGTCTTCATATGAAGAGGAGAACGACGGAACAGACGCAAACACCCAGTCCCCTAGCCAGAAGAATTGATCAGAGGCGATTAAAATTCCTGACCCGGACGGGAATCGAACCTGAAACCCTCTGGACTGAAGGGTAGTACTCTGACCATTCAGCCAAGTAGTCGGACATGAGTATCTGTAATATTCGACGTGGACATTCTTTAGGGTCTACATTAAAATATCGACGTTTCATTATTCAAATTTTGAATAATAATAATAATAATAATAATAATAATAATAATAATAATAATAATAATAATAATGACGAGAGGTCTTGTACGCTGTGGAATGTCTCACAATAAACAAGGAAGGTCTTAATGAAAAGCTGGAGGGCGAAGAAACAAAGCTTTTGAGAAAATCTTGGACCCTGTCATTTTTTTTTTTTTTTTATGAATACAGGAGATTGCACAACCACGTATTCACCATGTAAGTAGGTAACCGGAAAAGGAGAATTACCTTTTATGGATATGTGACGCGAATGAGCCCACCAAGATTGGCCAATCAGATCATTAACTACTTGCAGGACAAGAAAACCTAACGGGCCTAGTTCACTGAGGTAGAGAGAGATGTGGAAGAACTGGAGGTGACACGTAATTGCATCCTGAAGCGAGACAGTTGAAATGACGTGTTCTATTGTTGACCGAAACGAGACGATTAAATGCCATACTAATAATATTGGATTTACGTTCTACTAAGTACTTCTAAGGTTTTTCGGAGACGCTGCTGAACAGACATGTTGTTCCTCAGGATTTTCTTTATTTGCTGGCGAATTTACTGACGCGAGCTGGCGTAGTTCAACACATCCAGATACCATCGAACTGAGCCGGGACTGCACCCATCAACCACGACTCTTCTGTCTGAGGCACTCGGTCCCATTTAAATGCTCATATTATTGCCTTGCTATTTAACGCTAGAGTGGTCGGGTGGGGAACGTAACGTGAATGGTCGGGCTGGGTGTGGTAGACCCAATCAAAAACAATTATTAAAACCTTTTTAGCGATTCATTTTCACTAAAAAGGCATTTTGCAATAAAATGGTACAATGTCAATACCCCGAAAACATTTTCAGTATCCATGACTTCATGAAAAATTTTAAAATGTCAACTGAAAATTGGTATAACACATTTAGGATTCAAAACACACACTGATATGAACATTTGTGGCAAACACAATGTACCTAATATATCTGTTTGTTAACACCATTTTCCAAAAATGAACACAATGGTTCGCAATTTACTGAGAAAAATGTAACATTATGTAAATAACACTTACAGGAGTTCCAGCCTGGCCAGATTCCTTAGTTTTTTCTGTGTTTATAAAAAAAATAACGAGCATTTGAACACTCTGCAATCGCGATAACACTGAAACTGGCTATAGTTGCATCATCTGTGATTTCTTCTTCTTCTTCTAACCCCCTGTGGGTGGGGGACGCAGACGAAGAATACCCCCACGGCATCTCCTGCCTGTCGTAAGAGGCGATTAAAAGGGGCGACCAAGGGATGATTATATTAGAACCGTGAAAATCCTTGTGATTAGTACCACCACGCGGGGAACATCATGGGTCGCTTTTCCTTGCGCGTAGTACCACTATGTTAGGTACCAAATAGGTTTGTGATTAGTAGCAAACGAGAGCGCGACGGCTTTTGCAGTACCTGTGATTATTAGCACCATATGAGCGACACCATGGGATGACGGAACCCATGGTTCTGGCTTGCCTATGATTAGTACCCACTATATGAGGAACACCACGGGATAATACGTGTCCCTGTGGTTAGTACTCTTAGGTGATGAACACCATAGGTTTGCGTTGCCTGTCAATGGTGCCGCAATTTGCAAAACACAGTAGGTCTGTAATACATGTGCGCATTTCATTACCTGTGACTAGTACCATAATGTGTGGAATACCGCGAGTTCACGCTACTCTTGATTAGTACCGCAACATGACAAATACCATGGTTCTACTATTCTAGCGATAAGTACCATTATGAGGGCCAATGACTTGGATTTTAGACTCCATTCGACTACAAGCATCATCAATTCAGTATCGTGCTATAGAAGCAGTCCCTTGGCCAGTACTACTATTCTTTTACGCCAGCTTCTGTGCATGTGAGGCCCTGTGGGTCGGTTCCACTGATCGTTTTAAATTCATATTCATCCATCCATTCATTCTTCGTCCTCACGTTTTGAATTGTGGTCAGTGGAGGATTTTGGGTTTTTAATATGTCATTTTATTTCGTCTCATTTCGTACCATTAGGGACAGATGACCTAGATGTTAGGCCCTTTTAAGCAACAAGCATGAATGAATCATCATAGTCATCTTCTTCTCCTTGTTCTCACAAAATCAGTGTAAGCGTCTTTAACGTCAAATTCCTCATTGTATAATATTTCCTATATTTCACATATTGAAATCATTCCACTTGATGCTGCCATGTTTAAAATTTCATGAAGACACAGATGCTATTGTTTATTGAAGATACGAATACGGTGAGAGCTTTGTAACTTACGCCGCAGAAAATAACCTTGTCAGCTTTTGGCACAAATTAGGTACGTCAGCGTTTGGACCGGGCCTGAGAGACTCACTCCTACTCTGCGCAAGTGACATAAAAAGACTAACTGATTAACCTCTTAAATAAGAAATGCAATGCATTTCCATGACCATTAAAGGAAGCCGCAGAGACGACCAGCCCTCTGAATGCTGAGGCCATGGGGTAATAGCAAAATTTCATACTGCTGAGTCTCAGTGGCCCAGCCCATGGAGACCGAAGCTGGGAACGGAAAGGGAGGCTGGGAGTTTGATCATGGCTTTTATTAAACTTTAAGCCCCGTTTTTTCCCAGTGTTGAAATGGGACACCGAAGCAAATCATTTTCTAAATGGGAGCTTTTTTCCTGCCCGACCAAAATCACTCGGTCAAACTTTGATAAGCTTCAGATAGATAATTAGAGCTTTGATGCTTGTTTTCCACTTGAAAGGAATGATAAAATCTGAGGAGAGACATAAGACGGCCAAACAACAGATAATTAACTCCACTCCACAATAATACTTGGATGCTGATACTATATTTCTTAAGAATGACGATTCCTTGTTGTTCCTAATACCTACCTCAGGGAAATGCTGAGTAGCACCTACAGTACTTCAAATTTCGGAACAGCCACATATATCCTTATCCAAAACAATTTGTTACATACTAATACATTAACTGCAACAGTTCATGCTACAGTATGATGGGACTGATGATTGACTATATCCAAATGTGATTCAAGAAAGGAAAATTTGTAAAAAATATGTCCTTAACCTGACAATAGCTTCAACTTTCTGTCATTAACAGTGGCGTATACTGAGGGCTACCAAGGCTATCAGTGAAGCCCAAACCTCAAATGCGAGCGATGGACATCTAAAGCACGTTATATTGTAAGCATCTGACACATTGTTCCATTTGCAAAACTTGAAAGAAAGGCGAAAACACGTCACACGTATTTCTGAGAACAAGGCTTCGGAGACTGATATTGCAGCCCAGACTCTCGTCCCTTCCCATCGACTCGCCTCACGCGGCTTGCTGCTGTCTGCCTACAGGCGCGGGGACCGGCGGAGGATAGCTGTGCTAGGCATCGTTCCGTCAGATCGCCACTGCTAACTATCACCATGCGTTACTCATCGTGTATACTTCCTCACCTCATCCTTCTGCCTTAAATAATATAGATGACGGAGTGCTAGTATTTCACTCCCGTTTACTTCTACATCCTTGTAGGAAGACACTGCAGGGCTGCTGTTATAGGAGTAATATAGTTTCATTTTTATTGCTAGAAACGCAATCTTTCAGGTTTAGTGTTCTCTTTTGTTGGTTGGAATCTAACCCGAGATCATGGGTCGGACACCACCACTGATCTTCCGAGGAAGATAATTAACCATTGAACGATGGGTACGACTGCTGTAAAATTCAATATTGTTATGTAACGATTATGATGATGTTAATAATAATAATAATAATAATAATAATAATAATAATAATAATAATAATAATAATAATAATAATAATAATAATAATAGTGTATGGCATCTACATAGGATTGGTGGTGACCTAATAAGGATAAAATGAATGGCGAAGACGTCATACACACCCAGTTCCCAAGTCAGGGGAATTAACACTATGAGGGGGTTGATTCTGAAAATTGAACCGGGGCCGTCGGACCAAAGACAAAGCATTCTATTCATTTAGCCTCAAAACTGGACTTCAATTTGCTAAACCTTAGGCTACCAACTCGATTGATCAGATGTTGAGTATTGACGGTGGCAGAGGCCAGGGCAGTAGCTTGTGAAGCAGCCTTGACAACACAGCGGGCAACTCTGTTGGCTGTTGGCTGCAGCTCAAAATGCTTAAGGCTTGATGTTCCCTAAACCAACTATCGAGAAGGGGTAGCCTAAGTCTAGTGGTAGCCCACGTCTTGATACCAGCATACGCCACTGGTCATTAATATGTGTATTTACTGTATCATAGTTTATGCCTATAGTAAAATATTGATTCTAACCAATATTTAACCTGAGCCATCCACTTCCTTAGCTAAATCCGTTTTATGTATTTCTTGAGAACGAGCAAAAAGCTGGTGGGTTACGACTGCAGGTTTAAATAAAACCAAGTGATTTACATTGCAAAATATGATTAGTTCTCATTTTGTGTGTTTTACAAATATTGTTAATGCAGTTTTACGTAATATTAGAAAATACATTGGATTTAACGGAGTTTTGATACCTGGGCTTAAGTAGTTTAGAACGATTTCATAATTTCAGTTATTACCGTTTCCATGTGAAAATGAAATTTATTGTTCTATTTTAAACTTCTGAAACCCACTGTTACAATAAAAGACATCTCCGAATCTTAAATTACCATTCAAAAAGTATCCAGTCTTTGAAAATGGGAGAGGTAGAGCATATGGGACTACATACACAGCAACATCGATTAGATGGGGTCATCGTTTTGAATTAGAAAATTCTCCAGCTTGTCAAGCTATATGTTCGACATACAGTATGATAGAGAAAGTCTTTGTAAAAGCGTAGGCCCTCTCCGTACTGCCATTCTTGACCGAAGTTCTTTGACAAGAGCTCTTTCGCATCAGTTACGTTTTTTGGATTCGTAGTTGCACCGAGTCCTTTAACTGGCGGATTCATGGTATTCATGCGCCTTCCTTTTCTTGTTACAGGCTTTGGAACTTTTCAATCTGCTCAATAGATTGTTTCAGCTTGAAAAAAGTCCTTGTTCGTATTTGGACTGGATAACATCGAACCTCATTGCAGCTGAGGACCTAAAGTGTCACTGTTGTGGATTTTTCATTGGATTATATCGAGTTATTTTCCAGTCTGGGAAATGAAATAAATACCAACTCGGCGGATGGTTTCAAACTTATAAAAATGAAGAGGTTACCATCTAGCAGTATAATTTCTTCTTGTTTGTGAACCTGGATTTCCATACTTCCAAAGATTCGGTCAGGAGGGATGAACGAGTTACCAGGAATATCAGTATCTGATAAAGTCTCAGAATTCCAAGGACACTCGCGAGATCGTGGGTCGAACCCCACGGTCGGCAGCCCTGAAAATGGCTTTCCGTGGTTTCCCATTTTCACACCCGGCAAATACTGGGTCTGTACCTTAATCAAGGCCACGGACGCTTCCTTCCCACTCCAAGTCCTTTCCTATCCCCATCGTCACTATAATACCTATCTGTGTCGGTGCAACGGAAAGAAAGTTGTAATAATGAAAGACAGGTCATCCAACGGTTCCTGGATAATCACCAAGCCGCATTACTTCCTTGGCCAGCGTGTTAACTGGATGTGTTCCCCGTCAAAAACGTGTGACTCATAGTCGGATGACGACTGGCTTGGCACAGGACACCTACGGTCGCAACGAAAGAACTTTACTCAGCAAGGGTGGTGATACTCAGACGCATATCCGAAGTTTCTTTCGCTGCGACACGTCGCGTCGTGTAACGGCTATTATTGCCGCCCGTATTGAGGCCGCACGGTACTGATTTCCCCATGTTCTCTACATCGTGTTGAGCTACAAGAGTAACAATGTAATCTGCGTATGAGTGGGTATAAAATCCAGAAAAGTAGGTTGTGGTCTCCCACGCCCTTCTTGATGTTGCAATATTAGCTACCAGTAGTATCTTTCTAGAAAAACCGGCGGGCCGGAATTTTGGCTTAAAAGAGATTCTTTGAGATACATGTAAATCTACGAATGAGGATATTTCCTATAACTTTTCTCACACGATTCTTTGGAATGAGGTTAAGTAGACATCGACTAAGTGGCCGCGTCACGTAGCTGTCAGCTTGCATTCGGGAGATGATGGGCTCGAACTCCACTGTCGGCAGCCCTGACGATGGTTTTCCGTGGTTTCTCATTTTCACACCAGGCAAATGCTGGGTCTGTACCTTAATCAAGACCACGGACGCTTCCTTCCCACTCCAAGGCCTTTCCTATCCCCATCGTCACTATAAGACCTATCTGTGTCGTTGCAACGTAAATAAAATTAAGTGGAGTAAAAGACACGGTCAAAATGTTGTCCTCCGACACTATCGTTACGAATAAAACAGCGTCTATATCATCGCTGTAATTTATTTCATGAATATCCAACAACAGCACACACACACACACACACACACACACACACACACACACACACACACACACACACACGAACAATTATATTTAAACATGAAAGAGCACCCTCAATAACTGCTACCTATTTACAAGTCTGTCCTCTTCACACAGCAGGTAGTCAGCTTGTTGGTATTACCTGAGACAGCCATAATCCTTATTGACGGGCTCGCCAAGCTTTCACTTTTGCTCGCAAGTCCGGTCACCCAGCATACCAGCTACAGGCGGATGGATAAAAACCAGGGATGCTGACTCCAACAACAGACGACGACCGTTCCTTGGTTCGACTCCAGAGAAAGCCCGCTACTATGACACCCAAACACAGTGAACTACGCAACAGTGACAACTGGACAGCAGTCACACAACAGCAACAACTCAATAGTAGTAACCAGCACTACAATACTCCTCACAGCAACGGCAGTTAACACTGCTCCAATTCTACTCACGACAGCTGTTCTACAAGCTGACTCCATGGCGGTCTGAAGTCCACGGTAGAACACACACACACACACACACACACACACACACACAGTACTCCAAGGCAGTACTCGCAGTACTCCGCTACGTACCCGACGATACTCTGACGTCGGTGGGGCAGACATTACAACCATCACTACTGCCGGCAAGCTCCAGTCAGTCACTCAACGTCGGTACATAGACAGCACTCCGGTCAGTGCTGCAAGGCAGTCTCCGTACTTTCAAGGAGAGGCCACCATGTTGTTTTCTAGAAAAGTGTTCGAATATTGAGGATTTTTCCTTCATTACAAAATAATTTAGCCCTGTTCGAACTCTGAAATTTTAAATCCCAATGCCAATGCGCTAGCGACTACACCACGAAGACAAGTCGGAAATATCTGCTGAAATAAAATGTAAAGGTTAAATTTTGAACTAAGTAAGGCCCATTGGGGAAAACGCTAAACTGGGCTAAACTATTTTAATGAGGGGAAAATCCTCAAAATGTGAACATTTTTCTGGAAAACCATATGGTGATCTCTCCTTGTCAGTACTCCAACACGACGCTCAAGACTGCGACAGCCCACCACCACCACCACCACCATCACCACTCGTTGAGACTCCCGTTGGACAGCCAGTACTGGTGTTGCCCCAGCCCAGCGTCTGTAGTCCAACACTGATTGACTATTCGCGGTTAGCCTCCATTTTATAGCTCTGGTGATGAGTACCGGAATATTCGCAGTGTGTCTAGAGAGGGAAGTTTCTTGCTGCCCGTTCTAGAAAACGCACGTGCGAACCAGACGAAGAGAACAATAGAGAAAGGACGGCTATGCCCTCAGGTCTGGGGCTCCCAGTTGACTCGCTAGTTATTTCCAGGAAGTACCGAAGGGGGCTAAAACAGGGCTGGCACGTAACAGTGTTATAGACTACAAAGCCAATACCCACGAACCAGGTCATAAAAGAACAATAATATGGACGAGAATATTGTAATGCTGTCCACGAAACACTGTTATATCTGCAGGCCACCTGGCTGGTTAGCAGTCGTCTTAAGAAACCAAGGCCTTACATGGGCTGTGTGAGCTCCAGTTTATTTTTAAAAGTACTAGCAATTACTAAATCACTTCGTTCAAACGAAAATCCATTTCTTTGTTGTTGTGCAGTGTGCGTCAGTACTACAAAACAGAATGGTCTACTCTACTAGCTGGCAGTAATGAGTTTCTAGAATGCAATGAGCGAGCCAAGACGGTCTTGACCTACGCAGTCGTTCACAAATGCCTTGGGACTTCTGTAACACACAGTGCGTTGTCTGATTTCCTTTCTAACGATCTCGTTTAGTTTCAAAGTTTTTCATTAATAAGATAAGAAGACAAGGGAAGAGATTCTTCTACTCCAGTTCTGATTGCTTCAAACCCTTACAGAGAATGTGGACATCCGTCTAGAAAACTGCTGCAGGCCTATTATTGAACGAGACCTCACCTTCGTCGAACCACTTAATATATTTTATTTTTTAAAGAATGTCCTACTCATGGGTTGAGTGGTTCGCCTAGCGGCCTTCGGTTCCCTACACGGAGAGTTTGCGTCGAGTCATAAAACTGGGCCAAACCTACACGTATTGCTGTGCAAAGTTTTAATAATAATAATAATAATAATAATAATTCCGCCAATGCCGGTCGCAAGCCCGGGACCTCATTTTGCAAGTGATGAGGAAGGAGGAGCGGGAGGAGTATCAATCTCTTAAAAAAAACCAGGGTCCATCTGGCTCCGGATGGTAGCACCCTGTTATATGGCCTCTATCTAGGGTTTCTAGGCGAAACTGGTCAACGGTCTCAGCGGCGGAAGAAGAATCAATTTCCCAACGGCACAGAGAGCGGAAGAGCCTAAGGGAGCACACCCCGAAAAGAAAAGAGACTTAAAACCCAGGCGCTACAGTTCCCGAATTCGGCGGCTTCCTTGTCAGCGTCGGATACCATGTTAGGGACGGCTGTTCTAAAACTCCAGGTCTCACCAACTTGGTTTTACCTTTTGGATGGGGTTCTACCCTATCCCCCAAACCAAAACCCACGCAACTAACATGATGACAAAACGTACGGAATCTAGTACCCCAGCCGGTAAAATCCGGGGCCAGAGTTCTGGTTCAAGTAGGGCAAAGGATTCTGGGAGCGCTACACCATCACGTTTGGATCAGTCGGAGGATCCATCACCCCGCAAACTCAGAACGAAACAGAGAGTTGCGGAGGTGAAGGACCTAGCTGATGAGAAAACGCGGAAGAATAGAGTATTCTCGGTAGAAGAACGAGTACGAGCAAGCCAACGGATGAAGGAATACTGGCGAAAGAGGAAGGATAAAGAACTTCAGAAAGCAATGGAAGTTCCGTAATCGCAGACCATAGATGGCTGAAACGAAAATAATAATAATAATATGTGAACCTCTTAGACTAATTCTGATGGTTCGGTCAGCTTCCGCTTCGAACGCTAGCTCTGTGCCGCGTCCGGGGAGCCATCTGGTGACGAATGGACGTACCATTTCCACTTCTATCATAACGTCTAAATTTCAAATGTTCATTTTTTTAAGAAGCCTTTCTCGTGGACAGTCGAGATTTTCTTCTGATGACGCAGAGCACAGTTCTCTGCGAAACGTTAAGAATTTCACCTTCTTTTCTTGACACGTAATAAGCCCAAAAGCCTATACAGTATCATGTCTATTAAGATTAAGATTTTATTTTAAAGCGAAGCAATGCAAAATAAAACAATATTGTAATTTTACGTGACTGTTAATATTGCGATAATAGCCACGGAACCTCCAGTTTCACATGCAAACTTAACTACAAGGGCGAACATCAGATTCCCTTCCTAACGATCTCTTTTAGTTTAAAATATATCTCTGTAAGGGTTTCAAACAATTAGAACTGGTGTAGAAGCATCTCATCCCTTGTCTTCAGGAAAACACTGGTAGTGATTCGAACTGCAGCCGCCTTTGTGGGAAGCCAGTGACAATGCCACTTGACTATCACGCCCCGGACACTTATTTTCGAATTGTTTAAAACTCTGTACCAACTGGGCACTATTCTCTCTTGGAAAATAGCACAAAGTCCACATGAACATAATCATTGATGTACAGGTTCCGTTTTAGGGTATATAGCACCGAATGTTCAGCAAGAAGCTGCATCTTATATTCGCCCAATGAAATGTGTAAACCCGGCTTCTGAACCCAGCATTCGTTCTGTAACAAAATACGTCTCAAGTAGGTGATGTGGAAATAAATTTCACCGGGCTTACCGAGCATACGAGAGTGATTCAGTTAATGCAGGGTGTATTAGAACTATACCGACAAAAAAAAATCAGGAATGCTCTTCGTGTTATGTTAAAAACGACGGTGCAATCGGTTTGGCGGAGACAGTTATTATGTTCGGATAAAATGAGGTTACAGTGTCACTTACGGGTGGTAGATTCAAATTGGATTACTGTACTTCAATGTTAAGTATTTTGTCAACTCGTGATGTTCTGAGCAAGCGTTGGTAGCACCACATCTCAAAGGATCGGTTTCCTTTGGTGGGGTTCTCTGTTAGGGTCAGAGTCTCGGCACTACGAAGTAAGACAGAAAATACGTAACACTGAAGTAAACGGAGACGGAGATTGATCTTGAAGTTCCTGTTACAGAGAAGTTTGCTCATTCACTTGAATGCAGTTCTTACATGTTCTATCTGAGACCTAATTTCAACAGCAAGGTTTAGGAACGGTTTTTCCTCTTGAGGCTCAGCTTATACGATTACAGCAAGATATATCAAATATTTTAGATTCAGGAGGTCAAATAAATTATCCAAGGCTTTCGATGGGGGTAAATCATGCGAGACTACTGGAAAAAAATGAGGGCTATTGGACTAAATAAGAGTGGTTGAACGGTTGGCTAAATTTCTTGAAAATAAAATTCAGAAAATTCAGAGTAGATAGTGTTATATGATACTGTAATGATTAAGAATGGTGGGGTCCCGGTGATACAATACAGTTGTTTTCTTCTTCTTCTTCTTCTTGTTCTACCATATCTCTTTCGATGTCGGCTGTCATCAGGGCGATCTGGTTTGTTCTCAGCAACTCGGAAAAGTGGGGTACTGAGCCCATACCACACTTATAGGTTCCCTTGCCAAGATGTTCTCCTTCTTTCAATTTTACCTTGTAAGGTAAGCTGAATTAGTCCACCGTATACACTAGTGTCCAAAATTCAAGCATAATCACTAAACGAGGCCATACCGCCTGACATGAATGACAGACGGATTGCTGAACAAACGGAGGCTGACTCACACACCATATGTCTCACAACTTGTCCGAAGAAACAGTGTCAGAAAGGTTCTGATAGCTAAGGCACACCTTTGAAAACAACTAACAAAACTTGGCAGTGTCTTTCACAATAAAATGTGCAGTTAATAGGGTGTATGTTTACCCATAACGGCCACACATGCTTCGCAGCGACGCGGCATGCTCTCTATACGATGGTCCAAGAGCTCTTGTGGCAGTCGATCCCATTCCTCCGAAAGGGCGATGCGAAGGTCTTGGATGGTCCTTGGTGGAGGCTGACGGGATGCAATTCGCCTCCCCAATGCATCCAAGGCATATTCTATAGGATTCAGATCCGCAGATATCGCTGGCAAGTCCATGCAATAAGTGTCTTCCCCAGCCAGAAATTCATCCACCAGAGCAGCGCGGTGCGGTCGGGCATTATCGTCCATTAAGAGGAAGTGTGGACAAACCGCACCTCCGAAGAGTCGAACATGTGGTCTCAGTACCTCATCCCTGTATCTCCGAGCATTAACAGTGTTCCTACCGAGCTTGATAGCTGCAGTCGCTTAAGTGCGGTCAGTATCCAGTATTCGGGAGATAGTGGGTTCGAATTCCACTGTTGGCAGCCCTGAAGATAGTTTTCCGTGGTTTCCCATTTTCACACCAGGCAAATGCTGGGGCTGTACCTTAATTAAGGCCACGGCCGATTCCTTCCCACTTCCAGCCCTCTCCCGTCCCATCGTCGCTATAAGACCTGTCTGTGTCGGTGCGACGTAAAATAAATAGCAGACAAAACGGTATAAAATAAAACGTTATACCTTATGCGTAGTACAAATTGATCCTACGATGAATAATAAGGTAAATATTTACGATTTTGTACTTTTTATTTCCTGTTTCTTACTGTTGTCGATGTTAACCTCACCGATCCCTTCTAATGGAGAGAGAAAGAATGTTCTGATCCTTCATTCCTCATACATTTTTACCGTAGTAGAAAGGTTATGGGTTCCGATACTTCATGTGTAGCCTGTTCCAAACCTAGCCGTGAGCTTCACGCACGATCTAGTGGATTCACCAGGTTAACATTATCATTTCTTCTTTCGTTTTGGCAGACTATGGACCACGTTAATTCGGTGATGTATGAAAGTAAAATTTAACAGTGTAAGATTAGGTATTTTATATTTTAAAAATAAAGAAGATGCTCCACGAACAGACTACGCTGGCGTAGCAGGAGGAGATGTGATACTCCTACGTGGCACGCCCCAGATGGTGAATAGGAGGTTCCTCACCGGCTTGCCGGCGGATTTGAGCGAAATAAAATTAGCTCTCGCGTACCAATCACACAACCTCCTGTGGGTGAGGACCGCAGACGAAGAATATACGCACGGTATCCCCTTCCTGCGTACGGGGCGACTAAATGGGGTGACCAAGGGATGAATCGAATTAGAACCATGAGACTACTTGTAATTTGTACCATCACACAGGGAACACAATGGGTCACCTTTACTTGCGAGTAGTACCACTATGTTAGATACACAATAGGTTTGTGATTAGTAGGGGTGGTGTTTGAATCAGGTTGGGTTTTACAGTACCTGTGATTAGTACCCCTATATGAGCGACACCATGGGTCTGCCTTGCCTGTGATTAGTACTCCTATATGAGCGACACCATGGGTCTGCCTTGCCTACGATTAGTACCCACTATTTGCGGAACACCATGGGATAGTACGAGTCCCTGTGATTAGTACACCTATGTGAGGAACACCATAGGTTTGCATTGCCTATAAATGGCGCCGCAGTGTAAGAAACACCATAGGTCTGCATCACATGTGCGTATTGCATTACCTGTGAGTAGTACCATAATGCGTGGAATACCGCGAGTCTACGCTACTTTTGATCAGTAACGCAACATGACAAATACCATAGTTCTACTTTCCTAGAGATAAGTACGTTTATGAAGGGCCCATGACCTGGATTTTGGATCTCTTTAGACCACAAGCATCATCGATTCGGGATTGTGCCTTAGAAGCAGTCCCTTTGTCATGTGTAACGCTACTTTCTGGGAATGTGGGGCATTTTGGGTCGGATCCACTGATTGTTTTAAATTCATATCCATTCATTCATTCTTCGTCATCACATTTTGAATTCTGATCAGTGGATGATTTTGGACTTTTAAATTTTAATTAAATTTCGTCTCATTTCGTACCATTAGGGGCCGATGACCTAAATGTTAGGCCCCTTTATACAACAAGCGTCGTCGTCGTCGTCGTCGTCATCATCATCATCATCATCATCATCATCATCAATGAAGAAGCTATTCTCTTAGTACAAATTATTCCTACTTAGAACTACATTTCTAATTCACTTATGAGAATATTTCGAAGGGACAGCTAAATAAAGCCTTATTATCTGTCCGTGAGGGAAGGAGTTTTGATTATTAGAGGCTCGATGGACGTTGTGTAGCTTGAAGCTGTTTAATGGAATTCTGAACGATATTCATGGACCTGTTTTCAATGCCAGCTAATGTGAACTGAATAACTTGACTTGTTTTCATCGTCATTCCATTAACTCATGCCTATCGTTCCGTAGTCTAAAATTCTATAAATTTTTGACACGTCGTTGGGTGAAATGTATCGGCACTTATATAGATTGAGGCATGTCCCACACAGCTGTGTATCGTTGACGGTGGTATGCATTAGATAGCGACAACATGGGATCGTTAATATTATTTTCGTACCCGTGAATAACTGTCAATAATTTTGCCCGCGGCACTGCCAGGTTCTTTTCTCACAGAATTCGTGAAATGAAAAATTTAATTCTCGTAAGACTAGAGGTCTCGTGTCTGTGATCACAAAATAAATAGCCTGTGCCAGCAGAATACTCAGTTTCTACTCAGTGCCATACGTTCTTGTTTGTTCACTACAGAGGACAAGGACATAATCGATAACGTGTAGTTGTTGTTGTTGTTTCAGTCATCAGTGCATAGACTGGTTTGATGCAACTCTCCATGCCACCCTATACTGTCTTAACATTTTTATTATTCCTACGTTACTGCTGTATCGTACATCTGCTCTACTCTGCTTGTCATATTCATATCATGGTCTACCCCTACTATTCTTACCGCCTACACTTACCTCAAAAACCAGCTGAGCAAGTCCTGGGTGTCTTAAGATGTGTACTACCGTTCTATCTTTTCGATACATTTAGCCAAATCGATCTCTACTCCCCAGTTCGGTTAATTATCTCTTCATTTGTGATTCGATTTACCCCTCTCGCCGTCAGCATTTCTATAGCACCACATTTCAAACGCTTCTATTCTCTTTATTTTTGACTTAGTTATCGTCTATGTTTCACCTCCTTGCAATGGTACACTACAAACAAAGGAAGACCTTCCTTGCTTGTGTTGGTCTGTATTGCATGTCCTCCTTACTCCTGCCATCGTTAGTTATTTTACTACCCATGTAACAATATTCAACTACACCCCTTTAATACTTACTCGTTATACTGAATATTTGATATACCTCTATTATTGTGTCATCTGTACAAATCATTTTTTTTTTTTAACTTCAGCGACGCCTTTCCGCAGTTACAGGCATTCTCTTACACAAATACGGGGTCCCAGAGCGACTACATCGGTGGCATTTCAGTGTGTTCAAATGTGAGGGTTCCGTGTTGCTGGCTTTTCACAAGTTAGAGGACACTTTAAGTTGCCGGAAGAGATACGTTTGCGGGTGGGTATGATGTGAAGTGACTGAATTGACTTGGTGGTGGTGGTGGTGGTGGTGGTGGTGGTGGTGGTGGTGGTGGTGGTGGTGGTGGTGGTGGTGACGATGATTCTTGTTTTAAGATGAAGTACAACTGACCAACAATCCGCTATTTAACACTAAGCAGAGAGAAAATGGAAGGAGCCAGACACTTCGGAAAAATGAAGGTATCGGCCAAAGAAAGACAATGGACACGAAGGCCGTGAAAATGAAATAATTTTTTTAGAATTGCTTTTTACGTCGCATCGACACAGAAAGATCTTATGGCGACGATGGGACAGGAAGGGGCTAGGAGTGGGAAGGACGCAGCCGTGGCCTTAATTAAGGTACAGCCCCATCATTTGCTTGTGTGAAAATGGGAAACCACGGAAAACTGTCTTCTGGGCTGCCGACAGTTGGTTCGAACGCACTATCTCCCGGATGCAAGCTCACAGCTGCGCGCCCCTTACCACATGGCCAAATCGCCAGGTAAATGAAAGATCCCTAAGTCTACACGCCATAAACCATCGGGGGTCGGAAAATAACAAGAGTTGACCAAGGGAGGTCGAATAGGATAGACAAGAGAGAGTGGAGCCTGGCACAAGTGGAAGCAGTGTCAGGACTCAGCTAACGTCCCCGTGGTCATCAAACCACACAGCTCCTGAGGCCTATACACAGGGGGAAGAGTGGACTTATAGTTGTTATGAACTGTAATGTAACGAGTTACTCTTCAGTCCAATATGATTCCTATTTTCTTCTACATTTCCACAAATATGGTGGCTGGTCATGGATAGCGGAAGAAAGGTACATGTGCGGCGAAAAATGAACGACATAGTGATTATGAATGGTGATTATACGACATAATTAATGCTTTGTTTGATGGAAATGGAAGTCATTGCGGTGTTTAAGACGCAAAAATGAATTTTTGTCGCTATATTATGAAGCCTTGAGGACTAAAACGAAAACGAGAGGACGGAAGCTGCGTATAACATGGTCTAACAATGACGCAACATCTGTTTGACAAGTGTTCATTTACGAATGTGAGGTTGTATACGATTGTAGAACGAATTATTCACAATACAGACTATAGTCACGAACGCTACTGTTCCGAAATACGGCAGGTACTGTACTGTAGATAGTTAACAATTAATTAGTAGAGGTTAACCTAAAAATAAATGAGGTAGATAAAGTGGCGAATATCTGTAGAAAGAAATCTATAGCACCAATCCGTACTAACAGAATTCTTAATGACCCCCTGTGGGTGGGGGACGCAGATGAAGAATACATCCACGGTATCCCCTGCCTGTCGTAAGAGGCGACTAAAAGGGGCCCCAGGAGTTCTCAACTTGGGAGCGTGGTTTGGCGAACACGGGACTCTTAACTGAGTCCTGGCATTGCTTCCACTTTTTGTGCCAGGCTCCTCATTTTCATCTATCCTGTCCGACCTTCCTTGGTCAACTCTTGTTCTTCTCCGACCCCGACGCTATTAGGTTTCCGAGGGCTTAGGGTGTCTTTCATTTTCACGCCCTTCGTGGCCCTTGCCTTTCGTCGTCCGTTACTTCATTTTTCGAAGTGACGGCTCCCTTCTTATTTTCTGTTTTCTCTCTGTCTACCTCCTGTGGGTGGGGGGACGCAGGCTAAGAATACACCCACGGTATTCCCTCCCCGTCGTAAGAGGCGACTAAAAGGAGCGACCAAGGGATGATCGAATTAGAACCATGAGACTACTTGTAATTAGTACCACCACGCGGGGAACGCCATGGGTCGCTTTTACTTGCGCGTAATACCGCTATGTTAGGAACAAAATAGGTTTTTGATTAGTAGCAACAGAGTGCGCTTCCGGCTTTTACAGTACCTGTGATTAGAACCACTATATGAGCGACACCATGGGTGGGCAATACCATGTTTGTGGCTTGCGTATGATTAGTAACCACTCTATGAGGGACACGACGGGTTAGTACGAGTCCCTGTGGTTAGTACATTTCTGTGACGAACACCATAGGTTTGCGTTGCCTGTAAATGGCAGCGCAAGGTGCGAATCACCATAGGTCTGTATTATTTCATTACCTGTGAGTAGTACCATAATGTGTGGAATACCGCGAGTCTACGCTACTTTTGATTAGTACTGCAACATGACCAATACCATGGTTTTACATTCCTAGCGCTCAGTATCGTTATGAAGGGCGGATGACTTGGATTTTGGACCCCTTTAGACTGCAAGCATCATCGATTCAGTAATACGCTATAGAAACAGCCCCTTGGTTAGTAATACTCTTGTTTTACGTCAGTTTCTGTGAATGTGAGGCATTGCGGGTCGGATCCACTGATCGTTTTAAATTCATTTCCATCCATTCATTTTTCGTCCTCACGTTTTGAATTGTGATCAGTGGGGGATTTTGGACATTTAATTTTTTCATTACATTTCATCTCATGTCATACCATTAGGGACCGATTACCTAGATGTTAGACCCCTTTATACACCAAGCATCATCATCCATCGTCATCATCATCATCGTCATTAGAATTCTTAATGAACTTATTTGTGGCAATGAAGGAGACAGGAAAAATTGAAAACGGTTATTACTTGATTCTCATTTTCTAAAGATTCTTGTGTTGATACGTAATAATGAAGTTAGCTTTATGAAGGACAACTTTGAGGAACGCGACTTGTTTGCATTAATGCTGTCTCTCGCTTATAAAAGAACTCATGTTGAGTTCAGGCACGAATGCTTGTTCATTTTTCAGACATGTGTTCGTTGGACGATGGTGAATGTGTGAACAAAGACGATGGCGATGAATATTATACCGATATTTACGAACGTAAGCCTCCGTGGCTCAGGCAGCAGCGCTCCGGCCTCTCCCCGCTGGATACCGTGGTTCAAATCCCGGTCACTCCATGTGAAATTTGTGCTGGACAAAGCGGAGGCAGGATAGGTTTTTCTCCGGGTACTCCGGTTACCCCTGTCATCTTTTATTCCAGCAAAACTCTCCAATATAATTTCATTTCATTAATCATTCAATAATCATTGCCCCAGAAGAGTGCAATAGGCTTCGGCTGCCGGCAAATTTCCTATCCTCGCAGCTAGATGGGGGCTTCATTCATTCCATTCCTGACCCAGTCGAATGACTGGAAACAGGCTGTGGATTTTCACTTACGAACGTGCTACAGTCGTGGTACGTAGCATTCAACGTCATCACAGGTTGAGTGTTATCATACATTTGCTCTAACCTTCCGAGATGCTGAAAGTTCTTCACGATCCTTTCATGATATTGGAAATAATCCAATCATGAAATGGATAACGAAGTTTGAGAACTGTTGTAACCAAGGTTGAGATTTACAAAACACAACTTTATTATTCGCTTCAAATGCAAAATACACTATTTACACAAATAAAACTGAAATTTAACTTGAAGCAAAATGAATTAAGAATCTTGAGAAAGAGTCTATCTTCTGTACACTATATACAAGTTTGCAGTATTTACATCCACTTCTATCTTGAAAAGATAGTCCTTGATATGAAAAGTCGATAGTCGAAAACTATCAGAAGTATTGACATAAATGTTTTGGAATGTCCTTCCTTGCTGAGTTCATAAAAGCAAGTTCAATGTTGGAAGAATTCTTACTTGGCGAAACCAAGGGAGCTTGCATTAATTAGGGAAATGTAACGGTATGTAATAGTATGACTGGATATGGGCAGCGGAATAGGCCAGAGGAGCGGTGACCAGAGGTGAGACCTCGTACTGCCAGAAATTCAGTCCACCTGGTCGAAGCACATTTTCAAGAGGAGTAGCCTCCGTGCTCGACGTAGGGTGTATTCTGGAGCTGGACACCGGGGCAAGTGGGCATCAGGACAGGCTGGGAGTTCCTCTTTATAGTACACACACGACTGTTCAGGCACGCGCACTGAGGGCTGCGCGTCGAGGCTAGAAGAATGACACTTGGCGCGCGTGTAGCTGGCTGGCGGAGCGAGAAGGGAGCGCCGGACATACAGTACAACAAGAACATTACCATGTTAACGGGCTGGAATGAAATGCAGATGCTGGTGTTTACCAAGACATCAGTGATTGGTTTGGGTAACCTGTTTAACCAGAGATAAATTTCTTCATAGATTAAGTTACGAGTAGGGCTGAAAAAATAAATTGATAAAATGCGATCAGTGTAGAACTTAAATAACATTCAGTAACCGCAAGAAATCCAAGGATCAGTATTTATCAAAGTATTACTTCGTTATCAAAGAAATCGCAAACAGGATAATCTTGATAATGACTCCCATTTCCAGTAAATTTTGGTGGCATCGAGAATGACTCGGAAAACATTATAGTTCTATATTAGTCTAAAAATGTAAAAGACTTGAAAGAAAATCCGTGTATATGAAAGGTTGCGTGAGAAGGTTATTAAAGCTGATCAGACATAAAGGGTTTTTCGGGAGCAAACCTCAAGGGAATAACGAGGTGCCAGTAGGCCTACCGTCAAAGTATTTTTGTGGAAAGATTTGATGTTAGTCAGCCAGATGTCCATCCAAATAAAAACATGTGTAGTGTTTCGCTGCAACATGTTTAGTCACACAATAGAAAACTATCCATCCAAGTTATAGATAGATAAATGTTATTGGCGTAGTTTATTTAAGGCTCTTAGGTCTTCACTTAGACTAAACCATATTAGTGTAGGTGTGTCTCGAATATATTCGAATTAGGAGAAGGGTTCAAAACTGTCCAGTCCTGGATAGATACTGGATGTCAACTTGACCTCATTCGGTAAAACAAGTACGAATACACAGCGTCACCGTTTTTAAGTAACACTAGAATTACGCTGGTAGGTTCTAAGAAATATTTTACCTTCTTGCGAAGATACATTTCCATCAAATTCTGGTAGATGAAGAAATATTTGAACTTGATATGTACATAGTTTTCACACACGATGAACATAGTATAATTGATAATGGAGAATGGACTGTTAAAACAAGCAGAAGTATCTATCAACTGAGAGAGATACATATGACCAAGGAAAATCCTGAGAAAAAACGGAATAACGGACGAAAAGTCTGACTTATTTCTCCTGGGCATCAACGTGAACGAAGGGGAAATGTTGAAAATAAGAGAAACCATCTTTCGGGAATTCAAGGAAATTCAGTAGCCAGTTTGTAGCTAGGAGAATAAGAAAACCAGGGAGTCAACGGCGAAGTAGAAAGTAAGAAAGAAGTCCACCTGATTTTCAGCAGAGCGAAACGTCAATCACCCGGCAAGAAACTTATTAGTGACAATGAAGTGAGAGAGTGGTTGGATAAAGGAATCATCGAGGCCGGCTCATGTAAATACGCTAGCCAAGTGTTAGTGATAATAATAATATCGTGTGGCTGTTTCTAGCCGAGTGCAGCCCTTGTAAGGCAGACCCTTCGATGAGGGTGGGCGGCATCTGGCATGTGTAGGTAACTGCGTGTTATTGTGGAGGACGATAGTGTTGTGTGTGGTGCGTGAGTTGCAGGAATGTTGGAGACAGCACAAACACCCAGCCCCCGAGCCACTAGAATTAACCAATGAAGGTTAAAATTCCCGTCCCGGCCGGGAGTCGAACCCGGGATCCTCTGAAACGAAGGCCAGTACACTGACCATTCAGCCAACGAGTCGTACAGTGGTAGTGATTAAAAAGAAAGATGGGACCCGCCAGGACGCAGTGATTATCACAAAATTAACTCAAATGTTGTAAGAGGCAGATACACATTGCCGCTGATAGAAGACCTGTTGTACAAGCTACGACGAGGAATTATTTTTATAAACAAGTAGAAGATCATACCGTATGAATGATTGACACTACAGCACAAATTACTTGTCGTTGACTCAAATATATGGAAATGTAGGGCACGGAGAAGTAATGCAACTGGTTCAGAACAGGTAGAAGTTCCGCGATCAAATAACGAGAATTGTCAACAGTGTCACATTTACCTTTGCAACCATCAGTTGATACTAAATGGACTGCTTTACAAAACTCCTCCAAAACAGACCCGCAATATATACTTTGGTCGGGAGAAAATCTGGATGCCGTTATATCGACAAGCAAACATGGTGATGTAGTGCAACAAACCGTCAAATAAGAGAATGCAGCATATAAGAACTGGTACGGACATAAGACCAATGGAAATTGGGAAAGTTATGCACTTGCAAATAGAAAGGCCAAATACTGTAAGTTGTTACCATGGTGAAGCTGAAGTGTACAAAGTTAGGTAAATGCTCAGACCACGGGTAGACAAGTAATGGAGCACTAAATGTGTCAATGATATAAGTTGTCACCCACTGCACGATAGGCAGAAAATATAGGAACGCTGGCGACAGCATTTCAAGGAAAATTTATACATAGAATTCACACATCCACATATTTCGGATGGAATACTTACCGATGTTCCAGTCTTCCGAATCATAGCTGATAAGAGATCTCGAGGGCTATCAATAACATGTAAAATAAGGAAACGCCAGGACCCGAGGACTTTCCAGTAGTTTTCTGGAAGCTGAAATAAACGAAACACACCGTGACTCACTGGCTGACAGCATACTTCAACGTGATCATGGATTCAAATCATGTGCCAAGCAAATGAACTGAGAGTATTACTGTACCTGTTTCTAAGAACTAAGGTGATCCTATAGGATGCACTAATTTACAGCCCATTCGGTTTTCTATCACATACATTGAAATCGTTTGAACAGATCCTCGAGAAGGGCGTGTGTGTAACTATCCAAAGAGTGCGGCTTTGTTCAAGGCACAGGAACTGCTGATGCGAGTTCTGCTGCGTGCATACTCGTCAAACGTCCCCTGGAGAAACGTAAACCATTGCAAATGGGCTTTATAGATATAGAAAATACCTTCTTTTATGTCCCAGATCAATTCATGTTGTACGCATTATGTGAAGATGGAATACCAGGGATACAAATACTACACGTAAAAATGTAGTCGCCGAGTCAGGTGTGCAACTGGTATCTCTAACAGTTTTTTCCTTGACTGTCGGCTTTTGTCAAATATCAGCAGTATCACCACTGCTCTTAATTCTCATTATGGATGGGATCAGGCTTCCGCTGACAAAAATCTACTCGCATATACCCTAGACTAGATCTGCAATATCGAATACACTCGAGGAACGGCCGTCTTTGCCAACATGGATTTAATCTTAACATCAAGAAGACTGATAAAATTGAGACCAGTCCGAACGACTCTTGCCGTCATATTAATGACAAAGATTATATAAAACTTCCCTTCTTCAGGTTCCTGGCATTCCCTTTGCAGAGAAATATGAATGATATGATGCGATTGAATATAAACGTGACTTTAATGTGGTGGGGAGATATCACTTGTGTGTTGTATGACCGACACATACGAATCTGCCTTAAATCTAAGATATATCACCCTGTGGTGCTTACGGTTGGGCTGTATGGATTAGAATATTGATAGCAACGAAGATTGTAGTGCACTAACTCCACATCCTAGAGATGCACCGCCGCGGAAATGACATGGTTAGACCACGTCTGCAGCAAAGACCCGTCCAGTGGTGCAGCAATATCAGACATACTGCGTAAGAAACTGCCACCGGTTAGACATACATTTTGAGGTTGATGGTCGACTCCTACGAGGAGACTTGAACAGCGATGGCTGGATGCGATGAAATGTGGTCGAAACTGTACCAACTATACCAATCCGTTGTTTTCAATAGATCAAAATGGTATTCTGCGATCAGCAAACTGGGCGATGCTCCTACCGCATAACGCTGGGAAGGAGAAGGAGAAAAATAAGACTGAAGTAATCTTTAATTTTTTAAGCCTATTTTTTTGCTCGTTGTTTCCATGTACTTACTTTTAATTCTTCTTTTTTCGCGACATCTATCAATTATTGCAATTTCTCCTCCTCTAGGTTCTGGGCCTCTTAGTCAACGTAGCGCTATTCGATTCAGAGTGTCCCGGGCTGGTTCCCGGTTGGGCCAGGGATTTAAGCTTTGATTAATTTCTCTGGCTCGGGGACTTGATCTTTGTATTAATTTTAATACACATCTATTAGTTACACAGCATTTTACTAAACATCGCAGATCTCGTTAATAGACCCTGATAGCTGCGAAAAACAAACAAATACAAAGAAAGAAAGAAAGAAAGAAAGAAAGAAAGAAAGAAAGAGACAAAAACAAACTAGCAAAAGACCTCTCTCTCTCTCTCTCTCTCTCTCTCTCTCTCACACACACACACACACACACACACACACACACACACACACACACACACACACACACACACACACACACCTTTCTGTTGGAAACGTGCACCACAGAATGTTGAAAAATCACGTCGAAGAAATCTTGAATGCATCAGTGACAACATAAACAAAATAAACTTCACATCCTTTTTTCCAACGAGCTAGCGTGCGTCAGATCCCTGCTATAAATAACGCTCTTTTACTTTCTACAGATTCTCTGTACATATAAAGAGGAAACCCTCTTTCTTGCTGTAAACACTTTTCTTTACTGAATCAGCTCGGATGCCACAGACAATAAAATATGTACCTCGTCTTATAATGGTACGGGCCAATTTGTTTCAGAACAGATCTCTTTCTTGACAGACGCACATCAATCTAATGTGTTCCCTAGATCACATGTAAATGTAAATTCTTGTCCCTGACCCTAGGTGATGCAGATATTTTAGGTATATCCCCTCATTGGAGGTGAGCTCTATTTACTTTTAAAACCATTTAACAGCCATTCTGCCAATTTTACATTCCTGGCCTCAGTGGGAATCGAACCCACGTCTCCAAAAATAGCTGCGAATAGCGCTGATAGTTACACTACGGAAGTAGGCAGGATAAAATAAATGTGCATAGTATCAACACAGCCCTAAATGTAGACCAATGATGGTTGGTTGATTGACTGAGAAATAACTTTCATTAGTCAACATAGGTCTCATTTTATACAATAAATATTTTCCCAATGAGATGTTAGTGCAATCATACCTGTTGCGTCGAAATTACACTGAATGTGAATTCTTTGAAGGCGTGCTTGTTGCCTGCTTTATTGTTGAACCGTTTCTCGGCCAGAAAATTATCCAAACTTTTAAGTACGTGGTAGTTTGTTGGCTAATGGTTTGGTAGATACGGTGGTTAAGGAAGCATCTTAGAGCGCAAGTTTTGCATATATTGACTATTGTTAATGAAATGTGCTCAAGCGGTCATGAAACAGCGTAACTCATTGTCTGACCAATTTAGGATACTTAACCTGGAAATTCTTACGCATTTATTCTAGGTGAGTACAGTACTTCTCACCATTAACGGTTTCACTTCATTTCAGAAATAAATGACATTTGCTGCTCACATCTAAATACACACTATTTATGGGTTTTTGGGCCTCATCAAAGTCTAGTTGTTGTGAAGATCGGCGAATACTATCAGATGTGTCAATTATTGGTCACAGAAACTATATTGTTAAAAAAATTCACCGTTTCTGTCCTGAGAGAGCAGGGAAGTGTGCACTTCTGGACTACGCCGAAATGTAGAACTCGTATGATTCCATGCGTATATCCAGATATATTTAATCTGTACTATACCCGTACGCCTGTGTATATTTGCTTAGAAAGGATTTTACAATATTTAAAAATTAAATGTTTTTAAATGAAGCAAATAAAATATGTGAGTGAAAGATGATTCTAAAATGGTAGCATCAGTAAGTGATTGTCTGTAATTTAAATCTTGATTGATCAAGCAAATTTGACAGCAATTAACAACGTTCATCCTATACAACAATATCGCCTCGATTCGAACAATAGCACCCATGCGAATTCCATTACCATTCTTATTTCTCAAATGAGCATAGCGCAAATACAGAAAATGACTTTACATTTAAATATCAATCCATTTTATGAGGAAACAAGCACAGAATATTTAAATCGTATAACATCTGACATTATTGTAGAATTCTTTCTGGCCACATTTTTGTTTTCACTTGATCTGCTTCTCTCTTACAAGTTGCTTTACGTCACACCGTCTTATAGTAAAAATCGTAAAATTCCTCTTTGAAAATAAGGTAGGTAAGGGTTATTCTGCCCGAAGGCAGGTCCGAACCTCCGCAGAGGTGTTCCTGAGCCGGAGTTTACGTACGGTAGGGTGGCCAGTTCCTTTCCGCTCCTCCATTCTCTTACCCCCACCAACAGCGTGTGGCAACCCATCCAACTCCTGACCACGCCCAATGTTGCTTAACTTAGGAGATTTCACGGGATCCGGTGTTTCAACACGGCTACGGCCGTTGGCTTTAAAATAATAAGTAACGAAAGTATTTAAATACGTTAGTAATTCGTCATAAACTCCTTTAATTTGAATGGAGAATGCCACCATCTACATATATAAAATCCCTATTTCGTCTGTCATTCACAGCGATATTTTTAAAAACGAGAATGTTTCAACAGATGGAATGTGCACCAGATATATGTCGTCGTCTCCCCTTTACAAAAAATATTAATTAAAAAATACAACGAAACTCACACAATCAGGAATTTGGTACTCTTTAAAGAAAATGACTTGTCTGAAGCTTGGCTGTAGGTGCTTGCCAACGAGCACAGAATAACGTACGGATGGCGATACGTATTGTTGAGGTCAGTTAATAATCAGGGTAGACTTAACTGCAGTCTAGAATTGTGTAATTCTTATGTATTATTTTCTGTTTTCAGTAATTAACAGCAATTTTCATCCTGTTACGGCGTTGTAGGAAAGAAAACGTACAATTAACTAGTTTTGTAGTGTAGTAGTAGCCTATCTTAATTACCACATTGTCGTGTGATCCTTGTGAACTATCCTAGACAATATTTTTTCCTATCATTTTTATTTTGCACAGAATAAGTCATCTTATTTTCCTTTTCTTTTCATTATTCAGTAAAGAATGGCTAAGGAGTGCAAGTGTAGGAATTGTGGGTGTGGCCAGGCATTAAGGAGTATGAGGGAGGAGTTGGAGAGTTTGAGGGAAATAATTAGGATTCTCTCAAAGGACAGGAAGGAAAGTAGGCCTCCTTCAAACAATGCACAGAATACAGTAGGTGTAAAAGAGGTAGGGAAAGGAAAGGGGGGGAATTGTAGAAGACAGGTGGTCTAAAGTTTTAAGGGGAAAGATATTGCAGGCTAAGGGCTCCATTCAGGATCAGAACTCAGGAGAGGTGTCTGTGAAAATCGGTACGAGTCACTGCTGACAGAAAAACCGGAGTGAAGATGAGGAACAGGGAACTGTTGCTGAGAAGTGTGAAAGTAGGAGGAAGGGAAAAGGTAGGAAAGGAAAATGTGGAGTAGTGTGGAGTCTTGTCCTAAAGACAGGTGGAACAGGGTCATGGGATGGAGAAAAGGGAGGAGAAAGTAGCTTCTGCACCTGTCAGGAAAGATAGGACTGACCAGGAGGGGAGGGGATTAAATGAGGTGGGTATGGTTGAGGCTCTGGTCATGGGGGATTCCATTGTTAGACATATGGGGAAAGTGTGTGGAGGAAAGGGAACCAGGGTAGAGTATTATCCAGGAATTAGGTTAAGGCAGATGTTGAGGGAAGTAGAAGAGAAGGAGGAGGGAAAGGAGAATTTGGTAGTGTTTCACGTTGGGACTAACAACGTAAGGCAAGCAGGTATAAGTGTTGACATAGTTGGGGATGTATGGGATCTGGTAAAAGTAGCACGGGTGAAGTTTAAGGAAGCGGAGGTTGTTACCAGTAGAATACTTTGTAGGAGGGATACTGACTGGAAGGTGATTGGGAATTTAAATAAGACTATGGAGTGTGTATGTGGGACACTGGGAGTGAGATTTCTAGATCCTAATGGGTGGGTAGGAGATAGATATGCGCTCAGATGGCCTTCACTTAAACCACAGTGGTACATATAATTTAGGAAATTTGTTTGGAAGGGTAATAGGGAGGTACATTCAGGAAACTGGATTGCGTAGGGAGCGGTGATAAGGGAACAGGAAACTGGAATAGAATTAAGTAATTTAATAGATATATACTTACCAGATATTGTATTGGAAGTTGAATCATGGCTGAGAAATGATATAATGGATGCAGAAATTTTCTCACAGAAGTGGCGAGTGTATCGTAGAGATAGGCTAGGATGGTAGGAGGGGGAGTATCCATTCTGGTGAAAGAAAGAATTTGTAAGCTACGAAAGAGTTATAGATGACAAGCATGAAATCTAGGTGTAAGGCTCATCTCTAAAGATAATAGGCAACTTGATGTCTTTGGAGTGTACGGACCGGGAAAGGGTAGCGCTGACGCTGATTCAGAGTTATTTGTTAAGATGATCAGCTATGTGGGAAACGATAAGAAAAGGAACGCGATTGTAACGGGTGATCCCAATTTACCAAATGTCAATTGGGAATGTAATGCAAACTACAGGAAGCATGGTCAGCAAATGGAAAATAAGTTAATATGGGAAGGGCATCTGATTCAGAAAGTGATGGAACCAACTAGAGGGAAGAATATTCTGGATGTGGTACTGGTAATACCAGATGAGATCTATAGAGATACCGAAGTAATAGATGGTATTAGTGATCACGAAGCTGTTTTTGTGGTAGTTAAAAATAAATGTGAAAGAATTAAAATAAGGACTATTAGGCAGTACCATATGGGTGATAAAACAGGCATGAGGGATTTTAAAAAAGGTAACTATGATCGGTGGAAAACGGTAAACAAAAATGTAAACAGACTCTAGGATGGGTTTAAAGCAATTGTTGAGGAATGTGAAAATAGGTTTGTACTTTTAAAGGTGGTAAGGAATAGTAAAGACCCACTCTATTATAACAAAGAATTAAAGAGACTAATACGGGGGTGCAGGTTGGAAAGAAATAGTTAGAAATGGCTGTGGATATAAGGAGAAATTGAAGTAATTTACTAGGAAATTGAATCTAGCAAAGAAGAAGGATAACATGATGGCAAGCATAATTATTTTGGTGGTCATACAAATTTCAGTGAAAAACGGAAGAGTACGTATAGGTACTTTGGGGCACAAACAGGTTCGAAGAAGGACATTCCAGGAATCATCAATGAACAAGGGGAGTGTGTATGAGAATCTTCAAAAGGCACAAGTATTGTCAGCAGTACGTAAAGATTGTTGGATACAAGGATAATGTCCAGATAGAGGAGGGGACTAATACTAAAGAAGTAGTAAAATTTACCTATGACAACAATGACATTTACAGTAAGATACAGAAGTTGAAAACTAGAAAAGCAACTGGAATTGGTAAAGTTACGGGGGATATACTAAAGACAATGGGTTGGGATTTAGTACCATATCTGAAGTACTTATTTGATTATTTTTTGCATGAAGGAGCTATACCAAATGTATGGGGAGTTGCTATACTAGCCCGTATGTATAAAGGAAAGGGTGATAGACATAAAGCTGAAAATTACAGGCCAGTCGGTTTGACATGCGTTGCATGTAAGCTTTGGGAAAGCATTCTTTCTTATTATATTATACTTGTTAGCAAAATTAATAACTGTTTTGATAGAAGGCAGTTTGGGTTTAGGAAAGCTTATTCCACTGAAGCTCAACTTGTAGGATTCCAGCAAGATATAGCAGATATCCTGGATTCAGGAGGTCAGACGGACTGTATCGCGATTGACGTATCTAAGGCATTTGATAGGGTAGATCATGGGCGTCTATTGGAAAAAGTGAGTGCAATTGGACTTGGCAAAAGAGTGACTGAACGGGTGCCTATACTTCTAGAAACTAGTACTGTGACTTCCCCTCTCGGAGAACAATCATCAAACGAGAAATGCAACCAAGCAAGCAAAGGGCGCCAATCTTTAAGTTGAGGACTTAAAGATAAAATTTATAATCAAGCTTGGACAGACTCTTATCACAGGGGTGGGGTGATAGTGCACTAATCATTAAGCAGGAGAATTAAAAATCAAAAGGCTAATTAAGGCAAATTGATTAAAGTGAACAAGAAAAATACTATTTATTATATTTAATATAAATGACGACGGTTTAACGAGAACTGAATTAAAAATAGAAAATGAATTTAACAAAAAATTGAATGACTCTACTTCGCGAAAACTTGCAATATCTTTAACTCGCTTGCTCACCATGTAGTCTTGTTCTGCTGGTCCTGGGAAAGCTTCCATCCTTGTAGCTGGAACTTCACCGATCGTCTTTGAGATCTCTTCATCTGCATCTAAGTACCATTCCTGCCTTGCAAATTGCACCCACCACTAATTGGAAGATGACTTCAAAACTAACACTCCCTATTATGCTCTATCCCATATATTGGAGATAAGCCCTAAGTCATAGTTAGAAGAACCACCTTGGGTTATATGGAGAGGATACTCAATTAAGAATCCTTCCAACTTTACTGAAAACGTTCTCTGAAGTTTCATTTCTATCTAGATTAAAACTATCTATTGACTTAGACTGGTTCAAACCGGTCTTGTAGCCGTGCTGTACGTACTTCCTGATGAGAGTGGCTATACACCCCTCATTCAGAATTTCTAAGTATCGAGACGAAGAATCAAGTAGAAGATCAAGTAGAAGGTCTCGTAGAATAATATCAATCAGAATAATGTAGAGAGAGTTCTCGTAGAAGATCAGAAGCTCAGTAGAAGATCATAAGATGATGCCCAGAGCTCCAACACGCCCTTTTATAACCTTCTCTCGCGCTAATTACAGGTCGCTACACGTGGTCCAATCAGATGACACGTCTCTCCCCACTCCAGATATCAGAGTTGACGGGCCATAACCAAGATATCAACTGTTCTTCTATTCGTCCTTTCACTCAGTATCCATGGCAACATGACGCTCCTTTGAAAATATAGGCGGTGATCAGTTCGAATAATTCTGGTCGAAATACGGTAGCTTACGTTACCACGCTTGAACACGTGCTCGCTTTTCTCAGAACTTGATGTCTAAATTTGTCCTTCCAACTTCCTCGGTGATGTGGCAAGATAGAGGAAATCTACTGCAAGTTAATTTTAACCGACTGTCGCAAGAATCTAAGTGAATATGAGGATATTCAGCCCTCGTTTATAAGTCGTAGTTACAAAGTAATGAAATGATAATGAGCAAATGATTAAACATGAATTATAATACAATTACATACCAAGATAAATATCATGACGTTAAATTCCTTAATTAATTACATATAATAAAATTAACATAATTACACTGTAACGTCTGGAACGTTACATTCGCCCCCATGAGTTCTTAACAAATATCACATGAGTTGAGAACTCACACACTTACTCCCACATTGACTTGAAATACCTCTATTACCTGCCCATTACGAGCGACAGTATTTTCATACAATTAATTATATCTCACTCTTTCCACATCTCTTTTAGACTGCTTACCATTGCGACTGTCTGTTATTTCAGTTCATCTTGAGGTTTAGATACAAAATTATGCCCAACATAAGCAACTTTCCATTTTTGTAAAAAAACAAGATTACCCTAGAGAATATAACATAATATATATACAATTCAGATTACAAACTCTGCCGAGTGTCTATTTGTCCTTTTTACTCCCCATCTCTCCGACATTCTTTGCTAGATAGCAGTAACACGTTCTCTTCCAATCTTTTACATTAAAACCATGGAAAACAAATGATACAAACAATTTACACTTTTATCACTCTTTCGAATGTTTCAACCTTATCTTGAAGCAGGATGCAATACACTTCACACACATACACACGTAATTTAAGCTCACGGTAAAATTATTGCAGGTTAGAAATGCACATACGGGAAAATTAATTATTTGCCGTCGTCAGCTTTAATTAGCCTTCTGTAACATCTCAAAAAACAAATATATATAAAATTTCATGGCCTCACATACGGAAAACAGATGATCTATCGTCAATGAACGAGCGTAAATCTACCGCTACACACAAAACATCTCCCTTGTTTACAAACACAACTAGGAAATACCACCACAATTGAGACGTAAACACATACCGCTCGAAGTCTGACATAACAAGTAGCAACTTCCCCGAGTTACTGACCTATATCTCACAATCCGGTTCAGCCACCTCACACGACAGGTATCTCCGTAAATTACTAATGTTATATGAGCCATTCATTACGCTCTCGCCATCCGCTAACTTGTAAGCACAGGGTCCTAGTTTTCTATGTACTTTATATGGGCCTTGATATAAAAGAAAAAATTTCTTTGTTACCTTATCCTCACTATTTGACAACATGGGAACTCTCACCAAAACCATATCACCTACTTCAAAGTTATCCAGTACTTTACGTTTTTGCTGCCTTTTACGTTTATCTCCAGATTTAATCAGGTTCTCCCGTGCCAGTCGGACGTAAAATTCAGCATTACGAGGTGGTTCCTCAGGCAAACCTAACACTCTCACTACGCTCTCGTATTCAATACACAGACGTATTGATCTATCAGACTTAGGCACTACAATTAAGGGATTAACGTATTGACTGTTTGATAATTCAATCACATCGTCTGCTAACATAGCTTGAATTTGATCCTCTACAGCTTTTGCATATTTGTGTGGTATCGGATACCGCGGTCCACCGAATGGAGTCTTATCCAGCACAGAAAAAGAATGTTCATACAGATGGGTAACACCAGGTTTCTCGGAGAAAATCTCCACGTGTTCACATAACACTTCAAATAACTTGTCCTTCTGGATTTCATTTAACTCATTTCTACTTACGGCTTCTTTCAAGCCACATATTTTATCCTCATGAATCCACAACTGGCACAACTTCAGGCCCTCACTAGCCTCTTCATTAACTTTAGAAACCTCTCTCATTCTCCACACTGTACTAACTTCCGTTTTCCTCTGAATTTCCTCCTCAAACTTGACCTTGATATCCTCATTATTCCACCTCAAATTTAGCACTAGATCATTGTAATTTAACTGAGCCAATTTTAACGTTAACCAGTCAGATCCCAAGATAAGATCAAATATCAAATGCGGAATTACCAAACATATCTGAACGCTAATAAAATTATTAATACAGATCGGGACAGCTACTTGTTTACAAATTTGCTTAGACCTCTTTCCAACAGCCGTAATGATGAAAGTAGACTTAACAGGCATTTCCTCCAACTGAATACCCTGTTTCACTAATGACTCATACCACTGAGAACTAATACATGATATTTGGCTACCAGAATCAATCAAAACTTTAACCCACGCCCCCCAAACTTTAAATTTAACAACGGGATTGACTACTTTATTACTTGAATCTCCATTATTCTGCTCGGGTTCATACAACAAATCGTCTCTAACATCTAGGTCATATGGTAACACTTTCATGGCAAGACACTTCGCTACCTTCGTACTAGGCTGGAATTCTGACCTAACATTACAGCCTCTAGTTAGTTTAAAGGTTCCCTTTGTGTATTGACGTTGGACTCATTAGTACATTGCTCTGGCCTCCGTTGGGGATTTCCTGTCCTATATTCGGGTGCTCCGCTCCTGCTGTTCTGCTGAGGTCTGAACTGATTGCGAGTTTCGTGATTCTGTGTTCTACCGTTATGTCTCATTCCGTTGTGATGACTAAAGTTCTGAATATTCTCCGTTCTACTCCTAAGGTTACCTAAAGCATCAAAACTGCCTAGTAGGTTCTCCATCTCCTGAATAGTTCCAACTTTTTGCATGCAGGCCGCTTCTCTCACCCTGTCCGGAAAATGTCTCAAAAGTAGTCTTACTACATCAGACCCCTCGGTTATACCATCTAAGTTCTGACAAATCATGACATGTGCCAGGAAGTACTCGGTCATAGTAACTCCCTCATGTTGTTTGTACCTCCCAAATACCACCCTTTCTCTCTCCCGAGCTTGTATCGCTTCATTCCAGAATTTCTCTCTAAACTTATTTCTGAATTCTTTCAGGTTCGTCATCGTCTGCCTATATACCATGAACCAAGACCGAGTTTCTCCTACAAAAGCATGGTCAATATTTTCCATAACGTCTTCCCAGTCCATTGACCCTTCCTCTAGACGCTTTTCAAATCGTTTTTCTATCATCTTAAGGAAATCTAGCGGGTTCGTTTGTTTCCCATTAAATTTAGGTAGTTCAATTTCCCTAATGTAGCTATTTCCTAGACATTGCCTTCCCGTGAAAACCTGTTTATCCTTTGCCACCTGTTTTAACTGATTTTCTGCTTTCTCCATCCGGCATTCTACATCTTTGTCTCTCCTATCAATTTCTCTCTCCAAATTAACCTGCTTCTCTTTCAATGTCCTAATTTCAATCTTATTCTCTTCAGCTATCGCAAACCTTTCTTCACTTGCCCGCGTCTCATCTTCTATTCTAAGCTTTACCGTATCAATCTCTTGTTGTACGTGGTCTTTAAATATCCGTATTTCCCCTCTTTGAGTCTCAACTCTCTTATCAATACTAGTGACCTGCCTCATTACTTCCTCCCTAGTAGAGTTGTTTTCCTTCCCCATTAATTCCAGGAATTCACTTCTCTGTTCCGCAAACTTTTCTTCTACCTCTTTCCCTTGTCGTACATATTCACTTTTCTGGTCCTCTAATCGCTTATTAAAATGTTCATTTTTTACCACCAGATCGCGTAACTGCCTACTGTGTTCGTCCATTCTCCGATTCGCTTCCTCCTTATTTTCCCTCATCTCCCTACTTAATTCAGCTTTAGTTTGCTCTAACTGTTCTTTAAGTTCATATTTAATATTCTCAATTTTAGTGTTAGTTTGTTCTAATTCACTTTCAAGCTCAGATTTAGTTTGTTCCAATTCATTTTTTATTTCAGTTTTACTGTCCTCTATTTTACTTAACATTAACTGCATCATTCCCATTAACTGATCATTATTATTACTTTCATTGTTAGTGTTTACTTCCGCTTCGCCCCCCATCCTACTATCATCTGACTCCATACTGACTTCTTTCTGCTTGCCTTCACTCTCCATACTACTTACACTTCTATCTTCAATTTCCTCTACAAGACTACACAACTCTTCCTCTGAACTCAATACATTATTGCCTTTTATCGCCCGTCCACTGCGCAACATCCTCTCCTCTTTCGTCTGATTAGCCATGACCCTTCCCACAATCAAACACTCCTAATGAAACGTGGATATCCAAATTTTGCCCATAATACTAATTCTGATATCGTTACCGTTATTAACTGCTCCGTACTTAATGATTTTCTCGCCACACGTTGGAGCGGCATTTATGTGACTTCCCCTCTCGGAGAACAATCATCAAACGAGAAATGCAACCAAGCAAGCAAAGGGCGCCAATCTTTAAGTTGAGGACTTAAAGATAAAATTTATAATCAAGCTTGGACAGACTCTTATCACAGGGGTGGGGTGATAGTGCACTAATCATTAAGCAGGAGAATTAAAAATCAAAAGGCTAATTAAGGCAAATTGATTAAAGTGAACAAGAAAAATACTATTTATTATATTTAATATAAATGACGACGGTTTAACGAGAACTGAATTAAAAATAGAAAATGAATTTAACAAAAAATTGAATGACTCTACTTCGCGAAAACTTGCAATATCTTTAACTCGCTTGCTCACCATGTAGTCTTGTTCTGCTGGTCCTGGGAAAGCTTCCATCCTTGTAGCTGGAACTTCACCGATCGTCTTTGAGATCTCTTCATCTGCATCTAAGTACCATTCCTGCCTTGCAAATTGCACCCACCACTAATTGGAAGATGACTTCAAAACTAACACTCCCTATTATGCTCTATCCCATATATTGGAGATAAGCCCTAAGTCATAGTTAGAAGAACCACCTTGGGTTATATGGAGAGGATACTCAATTAAGAATCCTTCCAACTTTACTGAAAACGTTCTCTGAAGTTTCATTTCTATCTAGATTAAAACTATCTATTGACTTAGACTGGTTCAAACCGGTCTTGTAGCCGTGCTGTACGTACTTCCTGATGAGAGTGGCTATACACCCCTCATTCAGAATTTCTAAGTATCGAGACGAAGAATCAAGTAGAAGATCAAGTAGAAGGTCTCGTAGAATAATATCAATCAGAATAATGTAGAGAGAGTTCTCGTAGAAGATCAGAAGCTCAGTAGAAGATCATAAGATGATGCCCAGAGCTCCAACACGCCCTTTTATAACCTTCTCTCGCGCTAATTACAGGTCGCTACACGTGGTCCAATCAGATGACACGTCTCTCCCCACTCCAGATATCAGAGTTGACGGGCCATAACCAAGATATCAACTGTTCTTCTATTCGTCCTTTCACTCAGTATCCATGGCAACATGACGCTCCTTTGAAAATATAGGCGGTGATCAGTTCGAATAATTCTGGTCGAAATACGGTAGCTTACGTTACCACGCTTGAACACGTGCTCGCTTTTCACAGAACTTGATGTCTAAATTTGTCCTTCCAACTTCCTCGGTGATGTGGCAAGATAGAGGAAATCTACTGCAAGTTAATTTTAACCGACTGTCGCAAGAATCTAAGTGAATATGAGGATATTCAGCCCTCGTTTATAAGTCGTAGTTACAAAGTAATGAAATGATAATGAGCAAATGATTAAACATGAATTATAATACAATTACATACCAAGATAAATATCATGACGTTAAATTCCTTAATTAATTACATATAATAAAATTAACATAATTACACTGTAACGTCTGGAACGTTACAGTACTTAGAGAATTAGTGAAGGCGAAGCTTTCTGTCGTTGTAATAATTAAGAGGGGAATTTCTCAAGGCAGTATTATTAGATCTTTGTTTTATTATATATATATATATATATATATATATATATATATATATATATATATATATTGTAACAGGAACGCCCGTACTTCAGTTTATCGGAGAGCATGAGGAACGACAAGGCGTGTACGGCACATGCTAAGAGAGTAAGAGAGAAGGGTAGTGAAAGAAAAATTCATGATTAAGTGGATCCTTCAGTTTATTCAATAAATAGGCAAATAATTATGTCACCTTTTATAGCTGAATTTTAGATTCGTCCCTGAGGGCGTGAAGAGGACGTTGTCCCGCGGCGGCTGCGTCGTCTTGCGGTCGGCGTCGGCGTTGTCTTCCGTCGTTGGTGTTTGTATTAGTGTTGATGACTCGAACCAGAGGCAGGAACGGGGAAATGTGGAGCTTCCACATTTGACGTCATGGGGTACTGGTGTGACACTTCCCTATGGCGAAGCACGCCGAAACAGTTCCCACAGCAGCAAGGATAAAGTTAGAGTCACAGTTCGTATTTGGAATAATACGCAAATGAAACAATCTAGAACCTTCCGAGGTGCGGTGATCAAGCACTTCATAAAGAAAATTAAATTTATCGAGTACAGTCTCTGCACTGTACTCCACCAGCATAATACATTTGTTGAAATAAATGATAATCCAAATTCCCGTACGTCGTGATTTTCAGATTAACACTGGCACTTAAGATCATAATGCAACACAGTTCAACGGATAGACATAGTCTTTAAATGAAATAAAGCTGACACAATTAATGCGAGAACACAGTTTTTAAACGAATTCAAAGCTGACACCGTTTATGTGAGAACACAGTCTTTAAATGAATTCAAGCTGGCGAGAACACAGTCTTTAAACGAATTCAAAGCTGACACAATTAATGCAAGAACACAGTCTTTAAACGAATTCAAAGCTGGCACAGTTTATGTGAGAACACAGTCTTTAAATGAATTCAAGCTGGCGAGAACACAGTCTTTAAACGAATTCAAAGCTGACACAATTAATGCAAGAACACAGTCTTTAAACGAATTCAAAGCTGGCACAGTTTATGTGAGAACACAGTCTTTAAATGAATTCAAATATACAGCCGGACCGAGAGACGAATTATGTTGCGACGTGCTTACTTGCACACACCCGCTGACTCACGGCTTACTGCCGACTCACTCCACTCTCTGCCTTCAGCACACTGCCGTCGCATACCGCACACTCTCTCTGCTTTACTGCAGGCTCTCTGCTTACATTCTGCCTTACCCCAGGCTGGCGACTCGCTTATATTTCGTTCATGCAGCAATGGAACACGAAGGAACCTTCTGCGTGACGTCGCTTGTCCTTGGCCGGTGTTCTGGAACGTCGCGAACTTGCTCGCAGTTCCCATTATGCCTGTGCGCTCGGCGCAAGTTTTAAATGCTTACGGCCGGGTGTTAGCGAGCTTCTCTTAATAAAAGAATGAAACGTGAATGCTCGTAGGGTGTTACCGTTTCATCTCCCCCCCTGCTCGGGAAAAAGAAAATTGCTGGGCGATTTTCTTTTCGCTCATCTCCTTGTAAAGTATTTCTTGAGATTGGCCGAGTTGAAGATTCCCTCAACGTCGCTATCTGCCCTTCCTACTTCGTAGGCACCATTATCTAGTGCGGTAAGTATCCTGAAGGGTCCTATGAACAAGGGACAAAATTTGGCGTAAATTCCCTGGTCAGGGTGCGAAACTGCAGGCTTGCGATCCCGAGTCTACTAGAGAGTGGACAATCATATTGCCTAACTTAATGATAATGATCGGTAAGCCGCGTTGTATCTGAGGCTGTCGTGGTGTTGAATCCTCATATAGTAAATCTGCATCCTCTAAATACCAATGGTTAATGAGTGCGCTACATACTACTTCTCCTCCCTCCGGGTTTTCAGGCAGTCTCTTTATTGCTTCGACAAAGTTTTTTTTTTGTACCCGTAGCTCTTGGATCCATTTCCGTTCTCTCATTTCTTCTCTGTATCTCTGCCTGGTATTCCAAAGAAGCTGCTCCAGGTAAACCCTCTTCCCTGTTCTTATTCCTTACATATTCCGTAGTCTCTCTCCAACGTTTCTCTAATTCTTCCCGCTGGGAGTTCCTATTATCATTGGGTTGATTAGCTGCCTGCCTCCATGAAGGTCCAGGTTGAAACTTAGCCCTCCCTTCGTAGGGGCGATTCCTAGATCTTCTATACCGAAACGGAATATCTCGGCGAGTTTCTCTTTCTTCTCGCGGTTCTGGATTTACTTGAACTGGAGTTTTCATTTCCGTAAAGTTGGTTGTAGTTTCTTTGGTTCGACCTGCTTTTGCTGCGCTCTGAGTGTGCGCAGTATCGAGTTTCCTCAGGACATCATCGAGCTGCTCCAAGTCCTGGACGTTTGCTGCCACCAATATTTCCTGAACATTTGGTGGAAATTGCAGCGTTATGACCTGAATAAGTTCTTGCTCCGGTAAAGGAGGGTCGAAAAACTGCATCTTTTTAAGCTGAGATATGAGATAATCTGAATATCGCGAGGAATTGACGGACGTGTTATACTTTCTAGAGTATAATTGAAGTTTTATCAGGTGCTGAGCCTCAGCACTCCAAAATCGTCTAAGTAAGGCTTCCTTAAATTCTTCGTAAGTGTTAATACTGAATTTAAAAGCGGTAAACCACATTAACGCCTTGCCTTCTAACAATCGAGATGCTATTCGTAAACGACGGTCGGTCTTAACGTGATTTTCTTGAAAGAATTCTTCGAGGTTGAGGAGAAACTCCTTAGCAGTATACTCCTCCTTCCCCGAAAATTTGGCTGGTTTTTCCTCAGTTATTTTAAAAATTGTGGAAACATTCATGGATTCTCCACTAGTGTTGTGAAGGCTAGATGATGAAACATCCTGTTCGATTTGCGATACTTTGCTGTTGAGAGCTTCTATACCCCCTTGGAGTTCAAGTTTTAGGGTTTTAATTTTCCCCTGTACGGAATTCTCAATTTCCTTGACCTCCTTCTCTATGTCGGTCTTGACTTCTGCTACATCGCGACAGATACGAGTAATCTGCGTGTGAGCATTATCTAACTGAGTCTTGACACGTTTATCGGCCTCCTCTTGCTGACTTTTCAGAAGAGTAATTTCGTTTCCCAACTTCATGAAATTATTTTTAACAGATTCATGAAGTTTGTCTTGAATAGACGCGATTTTAGTTTGCGCAAGAGATAATTGAGCATGGGACTCTTGAAATTCTTCCTTTAAGCTTTCTACTTCTTTAAGGACTTCCTGAGAAGAAGACGGGAAAGCAAGTTTTAAGTCCTCCGCCACTTGTGATTTTATGTCTTGCTTAATGGTTTCTAAGTCACGTGTTAATCTTTCATTTATTTCCGTAAACTTAGAATCCATTCTTTTGTTAGATTCTTTAAATCTTTTTTCAATTTCGGCACCTGCACTATTGAGCCTACGTTCCAAATTATTATTAACTTCTGCAAATTTTTGATCAACAGATTCTGTCAATTTTACAATGTTGGCATCATTAGCCTCCCTAAGTTGACCTATACTAGCCTTAGTGTCTTCCATACGACTTTCCAAGGCCGCGTTAGATTCAGCAATCCTACGCCCGAGATTAGTGTTACTTTCCGTAATCCTGTCATTTAGACTGATTTTTAAAGCCTCAATGGCAGCTAGTATATTTTCCATATTAATGTCGTTATTTTCACAAAATGCAGAAAATACAATCATTCACCTCATACGTAAAATCACCATTATTGTCCAATGGTAAAGTTCAAAATTTCACCAACACAAAATATCAAACACTTGTGCATAAAATTAAATATCACCATTATTGTCCAATGGTAAAGTTCAAAATTTCACCAACACAAAATATCAAACACTTGTGCATAAAATTAAATATCACCATTATTGTCCAATGGTAAAGTTCAAAATTTCACCAACATAAATATCAAAATTTATATAAGCCTGTGCATGAATATTATGCCTGAAATGTTTTACATAGCAAGAGAAAGAGAAAAATAATCACTTGTGCCATAAACTTGATCAGAGTTCTGTGCCAAAAGTTTAAAATTTCGTCAAAGTCATTGAATTGAACTTTGTAAAATTTTAACACATTCACTGAACTGGAATTAACGTACGTACTATGCACTTTTATTTGAATTGGTAAGTTAAGATATCACTGATTTCAAAGTTAATTTTTATCACTTTACTCTCTTTAATCTGGCCCCAACGTCACGGGTGCCACTATTCACTACCTTCTCTCTGTAACAGGAACGCCCGTACTTCAGTTTATCGGAGAGCATGAGGAACGACAAGGCGTGTACGGCCCATGCTAAGAGAGTAAGAGAGAAGGGTAGTGAAAGAAAAATTCATGATTAAGTGGATCCTTCAGTTTATTCAATAAATAGGCAAATAATTATGTCACCTTTTATAGCTGAATTTTAGATTCGTCCCTGAGGGCGTGAAGAGGACGTTGTCCCGCGGCGGCTGCGTCGTCTTGCGGTCGGCGTCGGCGTTGTCTTCCGTCGTTGGTGTTTGTATTAGTGTTGATGACTCGAACCAGAGGCAGGAACGGGGAAATGTGGAGCTTCCACATTTGACGTCATGGGGTACTGGTGTGACACTTCCCTATGGCGAAGCACGCCGAAACAGTTCCCACAGCAGCAAGGATAAAGTTAGAGTCACAGTTCGTATTTGGAATAATACGCAAATGAAACAATCTAGAACCTTCCGAGGTGCGGTGATCAAGCACTTCATAAAGAAAATTAAATTTATCGAGTACAGTCTCTGCACTGTACTCCACCAGCATAATACATTTGTTGAAATAAATGATAATCCAAATTCCCGTACGTCGTGATTTTCAGATTAACACTGGCACTTAAGATCATAATGCAACACAGTTCAACGGATAGACATAGTCTTTAAATGAAATAAAGCTGACACAATTAATGCGAGAACACAGTTTTTAAACGAATTCAAAGCTGACACCGTTTATGTGAGAACACAGTCTTTAAATGAATTCAAGCTGGCGAGAACACAGTCTTTAAACGAATTCAAAGCTGACACAATTAATGCAAGAACACAGTCTTTAAACGAATTCAAAGCTGGCACAGTTTATGTGAGAACACAGTCTTTAAATGAATTCAAGCTGGCGAGAACACAGTCTTTAAACGAATTCAAAGCTGACACAATTAATGCAAGAACAGTCTTTAAACGAATTCAAAGCTGGCACAGTTTATGTGAGAACACAGTCTTTAAATGAATTCAAGCTGGCGAGAACACAGTCTTTAAACGAATTCAAAGCTGACACAATTAATGCAAGAACACAGTCTTTAAACGAATTCAAAGCTGGCACAGTTTATGTGAGAACACAGTCTTTAAATGAATTCAAATATACAGCCGGACCGAGAGACGAATTATGTTGCGACGTGCTTACTTGCACACACCCGCTGACTCACGGCTTACTGCCGACTCACTCCACTCTCTGCCTTCAGCACACTGCCGTCGCATACCGCACACTCTCTCTGCTTTACTGCAGGCTCTCTGCTTACATTCTGCCTTACCCCAGGCTGGCGACTCGCTTATATTTCGTTCATGCAGCAATGGAACACGAAGGAACCTTCTGCGTGACGTCGCTTGTCCTTGGCCGGTGTTCTGGAACGTCGCGAACTTGCTCGCAGTTCCCATTATGCCTGTGCGCTCGGCGCAAGTTTTAAATGCTTACGGCCGGGTGTTAGCGAGCTTCTCTTAATAAAAGAATGAAACGTGAATGCTCGTAGGGTGTTACCGTTTCAATATATATATATATATATATATATATATATCTCAATGATATGTGTAAAGAAGTGGAATCAGAGATAGGGCTTTTTGCAGACGATGTTATTCTTTACAGAATAATAAGTAAGTTACAAGATTGTGAGCAACTGAAAAACGACCTCGATAATGTTGTGAGATAGACTGTAGGCAATGGTATAATTATAAACGGGGTTAAAAGTCAGGTTGTGAGTTTCAAAAATAGGAAAAGTCCTCTCCGTTTTAATTACTGGCTTGATGGGGTGAAAGTTCCTTTTGGGGATCACCGTAAGTATCTAATTGTTAATATAAGGAAAGATCTACATTGAGGTAATCACATAAATATGATTGGGAATAAAGGGTTATGGTTATGAGGGTATTTAGGGTTTGTAGTAAGGATGTAAAAGAGAGGGCATATTAGTCTCTGGTAAGACCCCAGTGGTTCCAGTGTATAGGACCCTCACCGGGATTACTTGATTCAAGAAACGGAAGAAAAATGCAGCTCGCTTTGTTCTGGGTGATTTCGGAAAAAAGAGTAGCATTACAAAATATTGCAAAGTTTGAGCTGGGAAGACTTGGCAGAAAGGAGAGAGCTGCTCGACTAAGTGGTATGTTCCAAGCTGTGAGTGGAGAGATGGCGTGGAATGACATCAGTAGACGAATAAGTTTGAGTGGTGTCCTTAAAAGTAGGAAAGATCACAATATGAAGATAAAGTTGGAATTCAGGAGGACAAATTGGGGCAAATATTCATTTATCGGAAGGGGAGTTAGGGATTGGAATAACTTACCAAGGGAGATGTTCAATGAATGTCCAATTTCTTGCGATCATTTAAGAAAAGGCTAGGAAAACAACAGATAGGGAATGTGCCACCTGGGCGACTGCCCTAAATGCAGATCAGTAGTGATTAATGGGATTGGATTGACTGACTGATTGATTATTTGACTATCTTTGCCCGTAGCCATATTACCAAAAAACCGTGTAAGCCAGCCAACAGGCATAAAATAAGATACGATAGAATACCTCACAAATGTCCAGTGCAGCCAGAATTAAAGCCAATGGACACGAGTGACCGTCATATTGTGTGGACTACATTATTGACCGGTTGCTGTCTAGTTTTGATCTATTTACGATAATGAAAGCAAATACAATAAGTCCGTATCATTATTTGAATTTATTGAGCTATTGAAAGGATTTGCAAAAGAATCAAGGTATGGACTTGGGAAAGATCTCAGAAATCTACATACAAATGGCGGGAAATTTAAATGACAGTCAAATTAGCTGCAGAGGTTCTGAATCACGTCTAACGACTTACAATGTCAGCGGCAGAAGTATTTTATATCTCCATTGTTCCCAACCCCTGTTTAATCAATTTTATCAGTCTACTCTATGGTGCAATATTATTTTAACACCACAAATGATTGCAAATGCTGTAGAACCCAGCTATGGTGAATGGTTTCTATAGCTCAGCGATGGAGAATTAGACCAAAATTGCATTGAGATTTCAAAGAACCAAATTCCAAAAAATATTGTACAGTATTTATTTGGCTTTTCGCATCCAAATGAGAATACAATTTCTTTTCTGATAGTAACAGGACAAATTGACGTCATCAACCAATACGTTCTGAACATTCTGAAAGGTGACTAAATAAAGTGCATTAGAACTGACTGTGCAGAATATGATGTTTATGAAGCAGTACATTTAGTTTTCTTTAACTCTCTTCTGACTTCAGGCATGCCACCTCTTAAGATAGTCACAAAAGTTAAATGCGTTCAAATATTCTTAACAATTTAAACGATATCGTTGGTTTGTGCAATGTAACGAGTTTGACTGATACAAAGGCAGACAAAAATATTCTTCACGCAGAAATTCTGATGGGCTCAGCTTCAGGAAGGGTGTGTTTCATTCCAATAGATTTGGAAATTCTGACATACATTTCATTCTTAAACGGAGGCAGTTTCCTCTAAATGTACCCTCTGTCAAAGGTACAGGGACAAACTTTGCATAGATTTGGGATGCGCCTCTACACTCTGTTTACCCATGGATAACTATAATGTTCTGTAACTTTCTAAACAGTTCGCAGATCCATAATTGTCAAAGTGCAACACCCATCTACAAATGCATTCAATATGGTTTATTAGAAAATTTCATAATACCTTTTACAATTCTGCGCAATTGACACGTGTGTAACGTGGGAAGTGTTACGCTTAATCCTAAGATATATTAACGTGTTCATTTTAAATTTCTAATTACAATTTACATACTAATTTTTACTGTCGAAGACAGGCTTACGCGCTAGTGAAATATAAATAAATAATATAAAGAATTTCGTACGATGACAACAAGAACATGTGTATACAAAAAGTAACGTACAACGTTGTTCCACCATCTACGATTATGAAAAGAAAAATAATACACTTAAATAAAAAGCAAACCAAACCCCATGGCACTACAGACCTTGAAGGGCCTTGGCCTACCAAGCGACCGCTGCTAGGCCTGCAGATTACGAGGTGTCGTGTGGTCGGCACGACGAATTCTCTCGGCCGTTATTCTTGGCTTTCTAGAACGGGACCACTACCTCACCGTCAGATAGCTCCTCAATTCTAATCACGTAGGCTGAGTTGACCTCGCACCAGCCCTCAGGTCCAGGTAAAATCCCTGACCTGGTCGGGAATCGAACCCGGGGCCTCCGGGTAAGAGGCAGGCACGCTATCTCTACACCACGGGGCCGGCAATACACTTAAATAAAGGAAATATATATAGTAGAATATACATTAAAATACTATATTTCTACGAACAATATTTGGAGTGGAGAAAAGATCTTGGCAGAATCATTTACCTGGAAAAGAAATATAATATGCCTTTCGGATTTGCACTGGCTTCAGCATTGTCTATGCATTACGTAGATAATAACATGCCCTTTCAAATGTCCTGTAATTGGAATCTTACCTGATGAATTTACGAAGTATTATTCTGTGACCTTACCTCATTTGTGACAGTATCATATGGCTAAATAAATAGATGATTCCTATTTTCTCAACTGTACTCGCATGTGTTACATACAATATCATCATTACGAAATAACTGGCGAATTAACTGCACGAAATGTTATTTAATTCTAACTGAAGACGTTACTATCAATCCAAATATACATCTGTCTGAAGGAGATAAAATAAGTTTGTTTCGTATGGTAAATATATATCTCTCTCGTTTACATCAAGCATAGTATAGGACGCACAACAATCTAGGTTCGCACCTCGCGTTAAATGTACGCGGGAATATCAGAAAAACATCTCATTGGTTATAGTTATCGAAGATTTATTTTAACATTACACACGTAAGGTAGTTCAGTCTTTAATATTCATTCGAAGGCTTCATTACCATTCGCCAATTACTATTCACCATATTTATATAACCAGGACTTTTTATACCCTAATTAATATGTACCGGTATACGTTATTTCACTTAATATCTTCTGTATAATTAAAATTCTTTATTCAAAACATCTATTCATCCATGTTCATATTATATCTCGACGAAGAGATCATACTGTATCAACATTTCATGCGCTCATCATACCACCGAAATAAGCAATCCATTGTTATATCGGAATATATATTTGTACTTGATGGAATACGTCCCATATTCTGTGCAATATTTGATTCTCTCAAATGGAGCCTACCATACCCTCAGAAAAATAAACGTATTTCTTGGAGAAATCCTTAAGCGTAATTAATTCATATGATATTTCAAACATCCATTACGATTATTATCTAAGAAAGATAAGTATAGCAATATTCCTACGCTTGCGTGGGATTATATATTCAGAACTGGAATAAAATCAGGTTTTAACTAAAATTCACGCAAATAATTTCCTTCTAAAAGTAGGTTTCATCGTCCAATTATGTATAGAAGATTTAGCATCATCGTCATTTAATTTGATGACTAAAATTAACCATATAACAACATAATAAAAAATCAGAGAAATTTCAGAGTTATTAATGACCTTCCATGGCTCATTAAAATATAACTTCATTCATTCATTCATTCATTCATTCATTCATTCATTCATTCATTCATTCATTCTGAGTATCTTAATTACTCTTAGATTCATATTATAACATGTTGACTCTGCAAGTAAATACACAAAAAACAGGAATTATCTCATGTATTCTTCTTATTATTGTGAGCGAATGGGTCACTTAGGACCACGTAAAATCAACATTTGTTCAGCTTTCCTCCTTGCCCAAGAGTTATTCGTTTTCATTGAATATTGTAATTTATGTTCCTCCGACCAAGCACGTCGTGTTGGTCTTTCTCGTATCCTCAACTATTTCCCCGATTTCATTTCAGTCCTGCGGATTTGGTGATCCTAATTCGGTGAGGTATTTCTCTACTTGCTTATACCATTTTGATGTCGTATGCTTGATTTGAAAAATTGCGTATTCGATAAGTAAATCTGTTGCTATTCATCCTTTCCAAATTAATTAGAATTTGAATTCATTACAGTCTCATTGTGCCAATAAGTTTAGATATTTTTGAATATATTTCCGACTTGGGTTTAGTGTGATGTGTTCCATTTTTAATTCTTGGTCCTAATATTTTTCTCACGATTTTCCTTTTAGTCTATAATTTTTACTTCAAATTTTTATGATGTAAATTGAGCGTTTCTGAAACATAAAGAGCTTCAGATTTGATCACGACGAATTTTAGTGCTCCATGACAAGCATTTTTTGTTACAAACTTTCTGTGTGTGTTGAAAATAAATTTCTATTTTCTGAATTCTTGAAGCTACTGATTTATTTTCATTGCCATTTTCAGTTACGCATTCACTTAAGCACTTAAATTCCTCATGTTTTATAATTAAATAAAAAAGAAATCATTTAACTTTCCAATTATCACTGCACGTTTGCTCATCCATGCCGACATCCATACGGTTATCTTTCTCAATATTCTTTTCAGTTTAACTGTGGTGCATCTGAAACTCATATAATACATGAAATGTTATAAAGCACTCTTAAACATTTTACTAATCATTCTTATTTTCAACACTCACCACCATTATGTAACTCCTAACCACCTGTCACAACAAACACTGTTGTAATCCACTAATAACGTGAAACATCTGGCTGCTTTCATTCCAAGATAACATTCCAGTATATTCTTGATAATGTTGGTATCACTTCAATTAGCTCTTAAGAAATTCGTTGTGAATATCAATATAAGCCAGTAATTATAATGCTTGAAATACACCAACCAAAGCCCGTGATGTTGAGGACATTCAGAGAATAAGTTGCTGAGACAATAGGTCAATAAAGCGGTAATAATAAGATGATGTACTTCCGTTTCTGTCCCTTTTTATACTGGATTATAGCCGTCCACAGCTGTACGTCACAAAGCGAATTTGCATTCGGTAATAATTTCGTGTGGCTATTTCTAGCCGAGTGCAGCCCTTGTAAGGCAGACCCTCCGATGAGGGTGGGCGGCATCTGCCATGTGTAGGTAACTGCGTGGTATTGTGGTGGAGGATAGTGTTATGTGTGGTGTGTGAGTTGCAGGGATGTTGGGGACATCACAAACACCCAGCCCCCGAGCCATTGGAATTAACCCGGCCGGGAATCGAACCCGGGACCCTCTGAACCGAAGGCCAGAACACTGACCATTCAGCCAATGAGTCGGATATTTATATTCGGTATTATGTCCTCTAGTCATATATTACTTGTTTAAGAGCTCTTTAGAACATTAACTTGTAATTCGAAACTTGAAATTATGATATATGTAGTCATTAAAATAGCATTTTAATCAGGAATTAATCTTGCGATCGCGTTCCTCTTCCATGCTGTAAGTAATTATCTCACATGAATGTGGACATTCGTAACTTTAAATAAATATGACGCCCATTAGTTTATTTTTGACGTGAATGTTTTTCATGGCAAGGGGTCATCCGAAAATTTGTGTAACGTGACAAAATGTGTGGCAAAAGTGACGTCACATTAGTCGTTACCGTAGGCCTTGGTCACTATAGATGTTCTGTGAAATGATGCAAATAAATCGTTCCTTACCAATATTTGAGTTTCATTTATTGAAAGACATTCATGATCATTAAATTTTCACAAAGGTAAAAGTTTCTTTTTTTCTTCACGGTTCAAGATTTATCATCGGCTTCTATTTAATTCTAATCGCATTTGATCGAGTTGTTTCTAACGTACTGTTTTCTTCATGGAGTAGTCACTGTCCATATTTCCTTGTTGTGCAGTCTGTCTTTTCACGGTAAAGCGACTCTCAAATGTCTGCCATATTTAGTCCATCCATATATGAAATTCTCTGATGGTGGTGTTAAATATGAAAATCACTTCATCCTGAAATCATCATTATATCTACACCTATTATATAATGATATGTAAAACTGTATGCACAATCCCTTTTCCATCTGAAATAATGTTGTTGATTTTCCTTTTATTTAGCAGTCTCATACCAAATGACGGGGTCAGCTATTAATCCCAGTGACATTTATTGGTTCCAACTCTCATTTGATTGGTTCAATTATTTGAAGCAATTGTGACATTTGTCTGACGGATATTCTGCGGGTTGACGAATATTAGAGCCTCACGTGACAGATATTCGTTGCATTATTGCTATTTTTGTATTACGATTGGTAACTGGGTCGGTCAGTCAGTCTGTCTGGAAGAAGATCTATTTACATCAAATATTCACAAACATACAAATAGCCGAGACTGACTGAGGAAGAAACTGACGAGACACTCGAAAATTCGGACTTCGAATTTAGTCATAAATTACGTGAAAATTCATCCTTTCAAACTGAATTTATTGTTTAACGAATCCCTACCAGAGAGGCTACGGATACTAGTGAGTCAGACGAAACTTACGAAGGTATGGGAATTTTATCTTATTCCATGACGCATTCTTGAGTGTTCATAGTTTTTTTTGACATTACTGAAGTTTTAGGGCATAACGACCACCCGTTTTATCCTGTTGAGAATAAGATGTAATTCCATGCCACCTTTTAGTACAAGAACTAAGTTTGGATAAATTTTTCCCAAATGAAAAAGTTTAGTTGAAGAACTGATTTATTAAAATTACATTTCATGAAAACCTAACAAAACAGTAATACGTTGAATTCCCAGATCATGAATATTAAACTTAATTTATAATTTTTTATGGCTTAACAAACTAAAAGTACATGAAAATCGTGGAGTTGGTTGCTGCCCCTTGCTTCTCGTGTAACACTTAGCATTGATGAGTGAGTGTTAAAAGTACATTTCTGGATACAAAGATCAAGGTCTGGAAAATGGAAGAATTACTCAAGAAATTGGAAAGGACTGTCATGCAAGTTAAGATTTTATTGAGCAAGTCTTCTCTTTGAGACAGAGGAATGATGAAACTTAAATACGTAAATGAAGTAGTGGCAACGCAGTCCAGACACTCGCAGGAGATCGGGCATGCGCAAATATGATATGGGAATGGTCAGGTGGCACTGTTGTCGATGTTTAATGTGCAACTGACGGGCATCCGGTTGGGAGTGTTGTTACTGCATGGCGTTGAAGAAGAGTGTATCGATTTCACCGCTCTAAAGCATTTTTTCAAAAGGTAATCAATATTCGTGTGTTAAAATCGAAAATTCATCAGAATGTTATTCAAGGATTAGGTGAAGCCTGTGGCGAAAATGCATTGCCATATAGGACGGTTGCACGATGGGTCAAGGCGTTCCGTGCGGGTCGGAATGAGATCTTGGAACACCCTCCGTACTCACCAGACATGTCCTTGTGACTTTGACCTGTTTCTGAAGTTGAAGGAACCCCACCGAGGCCGCCAATTTCCTGACGTGGCATCTGTACTCCGCGCAGTAAGGCGCCCGCTCCGTCACTGGTATCAAAAGAGAACGCCTTGCCGACGGTCACCAACGGCTTCCCGACGCTTGGTAAAAGGTAAGATTTCACGGGTAACTAAATTCAAGAAATTTAATGAAATTGTACTTGTTAGTTCGTTAAATATTGTGTTCTATCAATATTTCCAGTGCTTTATTTACAGCTCTCGTATTTTAAACGATTCGTCATTCCTTGGACAAGGGATACCAAACAATGACTAGAAATTATACTTCTGACAAATTTTAACGTAATTGGAATAATTTATATGAAAAAGATTCAATCATGTTATATAAGTTGCATAACTGATCATATTTCACAACAGTTCATACTAGTGTGGAACATTTTCTTTGAAGAGGCACAGGTAGACATCAGACTTTACACAGGGAGTTTTTGTTATAATTTGCACCGACACATTCTAGCCTGGCAATTGCTGGTGCAACCATGGTAACAGAAGCAATAGAAACGTACTCAGCGAAGCCCTCTCAGTCATTGCAGTCCGGGTTAACGTAACAAAAGCAAGTCGTTAGCGCACCAGACTTCAACATAAAAATATCTCACTCCGCGGGCCTATACTCGTTACGAAAATCAGCCTGTTTTTCACAGGATGATTCTTATAAATCATTACGTTTTAGACTGTCTTATATACGAACAGAACGAGCCAGGATCTTCGCAAAGACTCTGAAACTTACAATACAAAAGGCGTATCAAACACCAATTGTCAGCTATGGAGACCAAATATAGAACGACCTAAGCCGAGCTGAGTGGATCAGACGGTTGAGGCGCTAGCCTTCTGACGGCAATTTGGCAAGTTCAATCCTGGCTCAGTACGGTGGTATTTTAAGGTGGTCAAATACGTCAGCGTCGTGTCGGAAGATTTACTGGCACTTAAAAGAACTCCTGTGGGACCAAGTTCCGGCACTTCGGCATCTCTTAAAAACCGAAAAAGTAGTTACTCACGTAAAGCCAAAAGCATTATTATTAGAACGACATAAGGTGATGCCCACGAAATGAATTAATTTTATCACATGCATCAGTGATTACTGTACTACTACTACTACTACCTAGCGAAAGTCTACGTGGTTGGGTTAAGTTACGTAGCTGTCGGCCTGTATTCGGGAAGTGTTGGATTCGAACCCCACTGTCCGCAGCCCTGAAGATGATTTTTCATGGTTTCCCATTTTCACACCAGGCACATGCTGGGGCTGTACCTTGCCACCACGGTCTATTCCTTCCCACTCCTAGTCTTTCTTATCCCGTCTTTGCCATAAGACCTACCTGCTTCGGTGCGACGTGAAGGATAATAATAATAATAATAATAATAATAATAATAATAATAATAATAATAATGTTATTGGCATTACATCCCATGAACTATTTTCGGAGACGCTGAGGTGCTGAAATATGGATCGTCAGGGTTCTTTTAAGCGCATTTAATTAAACCGACGTGACGCTGACTTAAATGAATACCTTCAAATACCAGCAAACTAAGCCGGGTTCGAGGCCCTTCACTCGAGATCAGAGAGTCAGCGTTCTATTGTCTGAGCCACTCAGACCACAATGCATGGCCGTATATGAACTGCTATTTCCTGTATTTTCTTTCTTTCTTTCTTAATCTGCTTACCCTCCAGGGTTGGTTTCTCCCTCGGACTCAGCAAGGGTTCCCACCGCTACCGCCTGAAGGGCAGTGTCCTGGAGCGTGAGACATTGGGTCGGGGGATACAACTGGGGAGAATGACCAGTACCCCGTCCAGGTGGCCTCACCTGCTATGCTGAACAGGGTCCTTGCGGGGTGGATGGGAGGATTGGAAGGGAGAGACAAGGAAGAGGGAAGGAAGCGGCCATGGCCTTAAGTGAGGTACCATCCCGGCATTTGCCTGGGGGAGAAGTAGGAAACCACGGAAAACCACTTCCAAGAGGGCTGAGGTGGGTATCGAACCCACCTCTACTCAGTTGACCTCCCGAGGCTGAGTGGATCCCGTTCCAGCCCTCGTACCACTTTTCAAATTTCGTGGCAGAGCCGGGAATCGAACCTGGCCCTCCGGGGCTGGCAGCTAATCACACTAACCACTACATCACAAAGGCGGACCTGTATTTTACTTAATCAAAATAATGCGTGTAACAAACGCAAATTGGTAAGCAAACTAGATAAATCAGGTCATAGTAAAGATCCTGTGGTCGCTCCAAGATATCCATTTATCACCTCCCTTGGTTTTATTTGTTTTCTCTAAACTGACTCAAAAATTCTCCCTCCTCGTTATAAATGTCCCTGGTGCTTCACTTTACAAATCTGGAATTAAAATCAAAACCTCACATGGATCGAAACCTTTTCTACCCAAGATTTATTACTTCCAACAACTGATTCAGACGATGAACAGTGATGAAATACGTGACAATACTGCCCGTCTCTAAGTTGCAGAGCTTCCTAAATAAATATCGGAAATCATTTGTGGTGACTTGTTTTTTCAATGTTAAAAAGTTACTTGTGAACATATATTACATTTAAAGACTCAAGAATGTATTCATTAGTATTTTATCGTCATTAAACTCCTGTCACGAATGGAAAAAATTAGCATTTGTAACCGTTTAACCGTTAGATTCATCCTAACAAATGATATAATGATATATTACGAATTGAAATCCAACTGTTATTCATGAGGAGTCCACTGGAACTGATCTTCCTGTGACAATTTTCATATTTATTTATTTATTTATTTATTTATTTATTTATTTTTAATTGTATTCTTTTGTAGTTGTTTTTTATTCTGTTTTGGTTCATTTTGTGATTAAGCATCTGATGTAAAATATATTTTACTGAACGATTAAGTGAGTCTGAAGAACGAAAAGGTCGTAAGAGATTTGTGTTAATATTATTATGAATATTCCCGGCTCATCCAACGATTTTGTTCCTATACTGAGGGATAAAACGTTTTTTTCACTCAGTATAAGATTACTCTAGGTGATTTTCTCGGAATATCTCTCCTCCCAAGTAATCACTTACCTCAATTCATTCACGTTCCTGCTTCTGTTGTGCAGCAAGGTTACTCCGTCTCTTGAGTTTAGAACCTTTTAGTTTGTGGCAAGGGATTGGTGTGGCTGTTGTATTGTCATTTAATTCTTAGACCTCTAATGGTGAATGCATGTTTTGTTCCTTGAGTAGGCTTTTCCTTACTTTGAAAACCAATATCCATTAAAGAGGAAAACAAATATTGGAGTATATCGTTTTCTTCCGTTTGTGGGTCGGCGGAGACTCGGTCTCAATTATACAAATACTACGGAGGAGGTACTTAAGTTAATATTAACAGTAACATTACTTATTCGACAAAGTCAATTCGACTGCGTGTTCTTCACTAGTAACGATGTGCTGCTGCTTCCGGAGTGAACTGTTAACTTGTTAACCAGCTGCGCGGCAGAGTGACGTTGGAACTCGCCTCCTATGCTGAAGATTGCCATTTAAACTTGCTTAAATGTGTACTGTGAAACTTTTTTTGCTAGTGGCTTTACGTCGCACCGACACAGGTAGGTCTTATGGCGACGATGGGATAGGAAAGGCCTAGAAGTTGGAAGGAAGCGGCCGTGGCCTTAATTAAGGTACAGCCCCAGCATTTGCCTGGTGTGAAAATGGGAAACCACGGAAAACCATCTTCAGGGCTGTCGACAGTGGGATTCTAACCCACTATCTAACAGATGCAAGCTCACAACCACGCGCTCCTAACCACACGGCCAATTCGCCCGGTACTGTGAAACTGATAGCAGTGAGAGGCCGTGAAGATATTTAAAGATTCCCATGGATCAGTAAGAATCTTGGCTTTACGAGAAGACTACTGCCTAGTCAGATGACATGCAGGCTTTTGGGTATCACGCGATCAGCGTGACTATAACCTCAGTCGTTATGCTTGTCTCACGAGGCTGAGAAAAACCCTTTACATTTATATCTCTGTGAATCAGTTCTAGAGTCCGACTCGTTGTCTGAACGGTCAGCGTACCGGCCTTCGGTTCAGAGGGTCCCGGGTTCGATTCCCGACCGGCTCGGGGATTTTAACCTTAATTGGTTAATTCCAATGGCACAATTATTATTATTATTTGCGTATGGACCCTGTTGGATCACCCAGTGCTTTTATGATTCCCCTTTCTGGTCTTCCATACGGCTTTTATTTTTTTCTCCCTGGGCTCTCATCTTTTCTTCAGTCCACTTGGTTCCTGGTTTCCTTGGATCTTCATTCTCTGGCTGTATTACCCATCTGTTTACTCATTTACGGGGCAGATTTCTGTTTTATGTTTCTGATATATCTATCTGGGCTTTTCCAGGTCCTTTTCGACTTCTTGGATCCGTGGTAGACTCTTTAATTTTCCTCTGTATGTCATGATTTTGTGTGCAAGCCTTGTTGTTGAGAGTCTTTGAATGTGTGCATACAATTTCAATCTTAGTTTTCTAATATGTGCTGCCAGATTTGACAGTTTCTCAGTTGCTTTATGGGGTTTCAGTCTGTATCCATCCTCCCTTTTTATGGATCAAGGATTTTCCTCATATTGTGTCATTCCTCCTTCAGAATGTTCTTAGATCCTGTTTTCTATTGAGTACCAGCGTTTCTCTTGTGTATAGAGCTTCAGGTTTGATCACAGTATTGTAGTGCCTAATCTTTGTAGGTGTGGACATGCACTTTTTGTTGCCTGTTGGTTCTACAGCTTTACCGAGCAAGAATGAATTTATATACTACTGAACAACAGTCGCAGCTCGCTTGCTTGCCTGCTTGCTTGCTTGCTGGGGCGGGATTTTTTGACAGACGTTTTGAATTGCACCTCTGGAGCCTTACACCGGCATTACAGTTCCGTAGGACACATTCAATAATCGGTAGATGTTCTTAAGGCCTCCCTTTATGCAAATGTTCGTACAGAGACATCAAGTGAGTGGCCAAATCTGTACAGTTTTTTCAATATCCAAGCTGTTGCATTCGACTAGAACAATAATCGAACAAACAGAATCAAATCACGGATGCGTTAGGAACGCATTCATCAAATGTATTTTATTTTATTCTCTATGAATTCCTAGCGATTCGTTTACCGGGTATTGTTCAGGTGAGGAAAAAACTGAAATACAGTGTGATATGTGAACACGCACTTAAAAATCTTTTCGGTTTTGGATTTAAAATGAGATGTTGCTCTACTCATCAGGGATGATAGCGAAGCGATTTCTTCACTGATCGAGCGAGTTGGCCGTGCGCAGCTGTGAGCTTGCTACGAACCTACTACGCTGTTGTAGCAGGGGGAGGGGTGATACTCGCACGCGGCGGGTCTCAGGTGGTGGATAGGGGTTCCTAACCGGCTAACAGGCGGACTTCAGCGAAATTAAATACCTCTCGCCGACCAAACAACCAACCCCTGTGGGTGGGGGACACAGGCGATGAATGCACCTATGATATTTCCTGCCTGTCATAAGAGGCGACTAAAGAAATGCTTAAGTTTGTACCATGAGATTACCTGTGATTAGTACCATCACGTGAGGAACACCATGAGTCGATTTTTCTTGCGATTAGTACTACTATATGAGCGCCGCCGCGGGTCTGCTTTGCCTATGAATAGTAACCACTATGTGAGGAACACCACGGGATAGTACGGGTCCCTGTGATTAGTACCACTATGTGAGGAACACCATGGGTTTGCGTTGCCTATGAGTGGCGCCATTACGTGAGAAACATTATAGGTCTGCGTTACCTGTGCATAGTACATTACCTGTGAGTAGTACCACAATGTTAGGAACACCCTGAATCTACGTTATTTATGATTAGTACCACTACATCGGAAATAACACCGTTTTATATTACTAGCAATAAGCACCATTAAGACCTGGATTTTGAGCCCCTTTAGACAACAAGCATCATCGATTCAGGATTGTGCTTTCGAACTAGCCCGTTGGTCAGTATATAGGCTACCATTGTTTTAAGTTTGTTTCTGGGAAGATGAAGCATTGCGGGTCGGATCCACTGATCGTCTCTTTGAATTGTAATCAGTGGATTGATAATGGAATTATTTTTAACTTGGAATATTGTGAGTTGGATCCGCTGATAATTTTATATTCATATTAATCCATTCATTTTTCATAAGAGTTTTGAATTTTGGTCATTGGATGAATTTTGGAATTTTAAATTGTCATTGGACGAGATGATTACGATATATATTAAACACAAACCCCTGTGACGTATACTCTTCTAGTGGTTAAGTGTAAGAGAGGGCCTTGAGCCCTAACTTCGCCAACAATAAAGACATTATCTATCTATCTATCTATCTATCTATCTGCTGCCCAGCCCGAAGGCCTGCAGATTATGAGGTGACGCATTGTCAGTGCGACAAATCCTCTCGGCCGTTATTCTTGAGTTTCTAGTCTGGGGTCGTCATCTTACCGTCAGATAGCTCCTCAGTTGTAATGGCGTAGGCTGAGTGGACCTCGAACCAAGTCTCAGGTCCAGATAAAAATGCCTGACCTGGCCGGTAATCGAACCAGGGGCCTCCGGGCGAGAGGAAGGCACGCTAATCCTGGACCGCAGGGCCGGCGTGATAAATGATAGGGTGTGAATATTCATTTTATAACCGAAATAAAAATTGAATTTTACAATACTCGTGATGAAAAGTGCGGAATATCATGTCGTAGCTGACAGAGATGAAGGTTAGGGTATGGAACCTTCATAGCTCAACCAATGAAACTGTCTGGTTAAAATTATTATTTTGTACCTGATGATTTAAATCACACGAATGTATTTTATCACGCAGGGGTTTTGATACCAGATTTGCTGGACACGAAATAGTGTGTTATTAGTCTAATAAGAGTTTTAGAACTGCACTGCATGCATGCCCTCGTGCTAGTAAGTCTGTGCGTGTGTAATTCCTTTTACTGTACATAATCTAACGAACTAGAAAAATGTCTATGAATTTTTGATTTAATTTCTTAGATAATACATATCAAAATGTCTTGCAGCATTAGAGCACTTATTCGTGAAGCATGTTCTATAAGGGTATCAACTTTGCAGATGCATATATCCCAAGCCAGCTCTTTATCGATTTCATATCAGGTCTAGTGAAGAGAGGAGCACACTCTGCCATGAATTTGAGACATTCAAGGGATTGCATTTATCCGTAGCGATGATAATTCAGGGTATGTTTGATCCGACATTTTTTGGTGGAAATGCATTGCAGAACGCCCAGTAGGAAATTACGTATCCGTCCCAATGTTAACACAAAATATTGTTACGAATAAAACACCATCTGTTTTATTAATTTCAGCACGACCCAATAAATGCACACACACACACACACACACACACACACACACACACACACACACACACACACACACACACACACACACACACACACACACACACACACACACACACTCCTATTCAATCATGAACGACCACGCTTACTAATTGCAGTCTATTTACAAGTCTCTCTTCTTTGCACACAGTAGGGAGTCTCAGCTCGAAGGAATTACCTGAAAGGGATTTAATTCCTTTCGCAAGTTCCCCTTACTTTCACTTTTCCAAGTCCAGTCATCCCACACACAGCTCTTGCAGACCGCTAGATTCGATCACAGTGATACTGGCTACACGACACGATGACTATTCTTTGGTTCGACTCCAGAGACAGTCCAGTACTTCACACAGTCAAACACAGTGAACAACTAAACAGAAACAGCTCAACAGTGTTAAACAGCAGGCAATACTCCGCACTGTGACTATTGACACATATCCAATTACTGATTCAATCGCCGACTCACACTGGTCCTCACTCTACAGAAGCTCCTCGTTCAGACCTCAGTGGAACGCTAGCGACAGCCAAAACCTCTGCTACCCTCAGTCCAGCCACTGAACCCCAAAACACTGACTCCACCACGGAGTTCAAAACTGACTCAGTCCAGCACCAACTGACTGTTCGCGGCTAGCCTCCATTTTTATAGCTCGAGCGATGTGCACCAGAATATTCGTGATGTGGCCAGAGGCGGAACATTCTCGTTGCATCTCCAGGAAACTCACAGATAAGCCAGCCGACGAGAGCAATACACGGAAAGGCCGGCCATGCCCTCCAGACCGGCTGGGAGCTCCACCTTCAGGTGTTCTCGTGATGTAAACGGAGATGGCTTTGCTTCTCTTAAATAATGATCTAAACTATATATTTCTATTTTGTAAGTAATTAATATGCTTTTTGTACAAGGGGCACTCACAGCACAATACAAAAATATAAATATTGTCAGTGCAAAGTACATATAAGAAATGAACACCAAATCGTCAATATTCTTCAAGGACATAAAACCACACTGAATCACTCTTCCGGGAGGAGAGGGGGAGCACAAATAAAGCAATGCGATGAGCACAAAGGCAAATTCTAATATTCACGATTCTCAAAAACTCCATCGCACGCATTGAGAACTGAATTGTTTTCACCTAGCAACACCAATGCAGCGCTGGTCGGGAACGACACTTGTAGATAGCATAGTTCAGCTAGAAAACGGCTTCGAGAAGCATTATAATGGCCACGCTTTAACAAAATGGTGGTTGAGATCACCATCCTCCGCATACTGACATCGACAGCGCGGTGAATCCAAAACCCCTATGCGATGTACACGTGGAGGGAATGATCCATGATTTAGCCTAATTCGGATTACTGATACCGGCAGACCTCGTGACCGATGCAACTTATAATACCATGGCTTTGGAGGGATGTCTGTTTGTACGAGAGCATAAGCTCTACCTTTGTGCAGTTGACATGTTTCCCATTCCGTAAACCATTTTGACGAATTTGCTGACGAACAGTGGGACTAAAGTCCATCCATGAGAGTTGCAGCGCTAGAACTCCCGATGCACCACGTTTGGCTAGTAAGTCAGCCTTTTCGTCTACAAAAATTCCACTATGTCCTTTGACCCAAAGGAATGCTATGGAGCAACCTGAAGAGTAGATGTTATAATAATTAATATGTCCGCCTTCGTAGCGTAACGGTTAGTACTGTTAGATGCCGTCCTCGGAGGCCCGGGTTCGATTCCCGGTACTGCCAAAAATTTAAGAATGGCAGGAGGGCTGGTATGTGGTTCAGATGGTACATGCAGCTCACCTCCAATGTGGGTGTACCTGAAAAGGGCTGCACCACCTCGGGATGAGGACACGAGTTTACTTTACTTAATAATTAATATGCTAGCTTTTACTGTAAGTTATAAACGTTGGTGTAAAACAGATTCTTACGATGTGAATTTAGATATTTCAAATGTGCTAAACTGTGTGTCATTACTTGCAATAACACGTATGTTGACACTGAAGGGAATTGAATGTCTCGTAAGATTGTAATTGTCCGTAATGGGGATCCTCCTGCTAATGGGTTTTGTAGAATACACAAACAATATCTCCTGCCTGTTGTAGTAGGCGACAATAAGAAGTAACCCCGCAGAGGCTCTCCACTTTGGAGTGTAAGTTGGTGACCAGGGTTCTCTAGCAAAGTCAGCCTTGTTGCCATATATTTGTACCGGGTCTCTCACTTTCGTCTTCATATCCAAACTCTTGTTCTCTTCTGACCCCAGCGCTATCAGGCTTGCAAGACTTACGGAGCATTTCATTTTTTCTTCTTCGCGACCCGTACCCTCCTTCTTTGAACGTTTTAACCTCTACCATTTTTTCTTATAGTTAGTAATTTATTACGAGAGGATCGTTGTCTAGTTGTATTTACTGTAAAAAAATTACTCCTTGGTATAAAAGTATACCCTTTGATCTGATGATTAGAATATTGAAGTAACAGGAAATCCTTATGGCATTTGTTGTGGACAACTCATCATTTTTCATTAGGTTGTTTCATGTTGTGCAAATCTTACATTAATTGTAGTCCAATTTTATACTTCATAACTGACAGTTTGCGGCTAGCCTCCATTTTTATAGCTCGAGCGATGTGCACCAGAATATTCGTGATGTGGCCAGAAACGGAATGATACAGGTATTATAGATAATTAGCATAAATGTCTTTTAAACTCACATAAGGGTATAACAATGTTTCTAATTTTAATTGCTTTCCGTCCCACCAACTACACTTTTACAGTTCTCAGAGATGCCGAGGTACCTGAATTTAGTCCCGCAGGAGTTATTTTACGTGCCATTAAATCTACCGACACGAAGCTGACGTATCTGAGTACCTTCAAATACCACCGGACTGAGCCAGGATCGAACCTGCCAAGTTGGGGTCAGAAGGCCAGCGGCTCAACCGTCTGAGCCACTCAGCCTGGCCGCATAAAAGTGAGGTGCTGCACTTAAACTAAAGTAAAGCTCTCCCGTTAAATATAATATCTCTATTTTACACTATAGATCCATTTAAACAGCGCAGATATCAAAATAGAACTACGGATTTTATCTCTCTCATGTACTTTTAACTTGTCTTAATCTGTTTATCCTCCAGGGTGGGTTTTCCCCTGGACTCAGCGAGGGTCCTCACCTGTACCGCCTCAAGGCAAGTGTTCTGGAGCTTCAGACTTTGGGTCGGGGGATACAACTGAGGGGGAGGACCGGTTCCTCGCCCAGGCGGCCTCACCTGCTATGCTGAACAGGGGCCTTGTGGGGGATGGTGGCCGTAAGTTAGGTACCATTCCGGCATTTGCCTGGAGGAGTAGGAAAGCACGGAAACCCACTTCCAGGATGGCTGAGGTGGGAATCGAACCCCCTCTACTCAGTTGACCTCCCGAGGCTAAGTTGACCCCGTTTCAGCCCTCGTACCACTTTTCAAATTTCGTGGCAGAACTGGGAATCGAACCCGGTCCTCCGGGGGTGGCAGCTAATCACGCTAACCACTACACCACAGAGACGGACATGTACTTTTATTACAGTTTTTAATTGCAATGCTTCAGGAGTGAAAGGTTCAGCAACTCAATGTAATGGGTGGCCGATTGCTGGATTTCTTCAGCCGAGCAAATAGCAAGTAATCTAATCTGAAATATAATTCAAATATCAATACCATATGATCTCTGAATGTGAACTAGCGGAGTTCACCATGCTCTGAATTATTAAGAGCTGGATTTATAGACCACGAGCGGAGAATAACGCGACTGTTCTGATCGAACTGATTTTATTACCCTCGTTAAGGACGCAGTGGTAGTTAAAGCTACTTCCATTTATCTGACGTTTTATGCTCATCTACCTTACGTGGATGCCATAACCTGGAGATAAGTACGAGTAGTTCAATCTAGTCAGATGTCGCGTGAACTGTTATCAGCTAGCGAAGGATTTGTGCTCAGAAGTTCGGTTATGTGGAGTCTTTTTCACAGTAATATAATAACAGCCGGGTACCTTATCCAGACCTGGATGTGGGCGACCTAGTATTTACCCCACCTGGTCCAGAGGCCTATAGTCAGGCATCCTGAGCTGGAGTTTATTTTTGGTGGCCGGTTCTATTCCGCTCCTCTTATATAATATTACAAATTGCTGTATGTTTCACGGACAAAGATAGATCTTATAGCGACGATGGAATAGGAAAGGCCTAGGAGTGAAAATTAGGCGGGCGTGGCCTTAACTAAGGTGCAGCCCTAGCATTTTATTGGTATTAAAATGAGAAACCATGGAAAAACCATCTTCAGGGCTGCCGACATTGGGGGCCGAATCGACTATTTTCCGGAAGCAAACTCACAGATGTATGCCCCTAACCGCACGGCCAACTCGCCCAATGCTCCTTTTATAGCAAACACAAAGTGATCCATGCCGGCCCTGTGGTGTAGGGGTAGAGTGCCTGCCTCTTACCCGGAGGCTCCGGGTTCGATTCTCGGCCAAGTCAGAGATTTTTACCTGGACCTGGGGGCTTGTTCGAGGTCCACTCAGCCTACGTGATTTGAATTGAAGAGCTATCTGACGGTGAGAGAGCGGCTCCGGTCTAGAATGCCAAGAATAAAAGCCGAGAGGATTCGTCGTGCTGACCACAAGACACCTCGTAATCTCCAGGCCTTCGGGCTGAGCAGCGGTCGCTTGGTCGGCCAAGGCCCTTCAAGGGCTGTAGTGCCATGGGGTTTGGTTCAAAGTGACCCGTCCAACCAATTGGTGACCACATTTAATGTTCCTTACCAGGGAGATTTCACGAGATCCGATGTTACTGTATGATTGCACTGTTGACCTTGTTTGGCTTCAGTTGACTAATTTTGATTTGGGTTTAGAACTGTTTATATCGATCAATGAATCAATCAATGAATCACATTTAATTTCACTTAATTAAAACTAACATAATTCATAACATAACCCCATGGCACTACAGCCCTGAACAGCCTTGTCCTATCAAGCGACTGCTGCTCAGCCCGAATGCCTGGTCAACATGACGTATCCCCTAGGCCGTTATTCTTGGCTCTCTGGACCGGTAACATAATTCACAGGCTTTATAAATCTTTTCAACATTTTTAACAATATATTTTAATAATTACATCCTTCCAGTGATGTGAGGAATTACAATGCTGAGAACGCGCCACTGAATAACAGTTCTCGTTTCCTTATACTTTATGGTGGTGGAGTATAAATCATCTTCATGGTGGTGCTGATATTGCCAGCTCCCAGCATCAAAGACAGGGTGGAATGTAGTGATAGTGACATTATTTATGTTATTTCTTGCTGGAATAGTTTTTCGTTTTCTTTGACTAATCGTTCAAGAACTAATGCTGTTCGAAGTAGGTAGTCTAGAGAAAATTTCTTTATTGTTTTTCTTTACCTCACACCGATGCAGAGAGGGGTTTTATGGAGACGATAGGATGGAAAAGGGCTAGGGGTAGGAAGGGTGCGACCATGGATTTCATTAAGGTACAGCCTCAGCATTTGTCTGGTGGGCAAAAACGGAAAATTCGGAATAGATGATCTTCATACATGAGCTTATTGACCTATTCACTGGTTATTTGCCATATTCAAGTTTAATTTCGTGCTTGGTACAGTATTTAGTAAATTATATTTTGGGAATAATTACATTAATAATGATATTAATAATCCTGTGTACGTAATATCTCTTTAACTTCTTCTGTTTTTGAGAAATGTGAGAATGCCAGAATTCTGTCAAGAAGGCAGGTTCATTAACGCACCGGCGAACTGACAGACAGAGATATGCCATCCTGTACCAATCCGAAGAACATTTAAGCATAGGAAGATTGACATTCCTCTATAAAATCGGTTATTCAAAATGTTAATTTAACAGAACATCTATAATTTTACCGCTTAATAAAATATCTGCAGCCATAATGAGTTTGCATAATAGTGTCTCAGTGTTACACAGAACTGAAATTAAAGCAATTAGTATTAATGACATGATACACAGTACTGTTTGATTTGGCATGTTTTATAAATGCTGTTACAACGGAATTACATCAGCTCCCAAAATAACCACACTAAAATTGTTTTGTAAGAAGCATAATCTACCTAGGTATTG